>NC_136241.1:12892500-14092500 GCF_053564925.1 Oryzias latipes
CAAACTCTGCATGGTTACATAATATTGTGTTTTACACATACATCTGTAGCTTTTTTATGCATTTCCTTTAGTCACATTTTGTTACATAAAATCTGTCTTTAAACTATTAACAAGATGTGAAATTTTAGGAATTTGAAGTACTTGGTGACAGTAACTTCCGAATGTTTTATTGATTTATTCAAAAGGTTTTTGTTTTTTTTACTTTTTTATAAGTGTTTTGAATCATTATACATTCTTGCTTTGCAATCCTAAATTACCCTTGATGAACAAAGAATGTCCCTAAATTGGTCAGGCTTGTTTTTTTATTGACTTTAAAGTACTTGTACCACGTCGTTCTTTTCTTATTTATCTTTTATCTCGTAAAAACGTATTAGATTTCTTTTTAACACATGGAAAAAGTATCCATTTTCAGCAGCAAAAATTATTTCAGAACTGTTCTGGTCTTCTTGAAACAATATTACAGATATTACTCTCTCAAAGAAACCTCTGATTATTTTCTTTGGACTGAAGTGAGTCTCATTTTTGCCTTATTGCGCACATAATCTGGCTGTGTGTCGTATATATATTGTCTTTTTACCTTTTCTTTCTTTCTTTGCACTTTCGCCTCATATTGTCTTACAGACCTCTGCTTTCTCTACATTCATTCTCTGATTCATTTTATTTTTCTTTCTTGCTGTGTTATCTGTCTCAGCTCCATTTCCTTGCTCCATGATACTCCCCCAGTCAGTAGCTTTCATTTTCATGATAATTCAGCAACACCACTGGACTGCAAAATCACTTTTCTGCCTTTTCTTCTTCCCGTTGCCGCTGTCTTTAACTTTATCTTTTTTCCTTCTGGCTTTATTTCAGTTTTTGTAATTAAACGCTGTGTTCTGAATGAACATCCCTAACTTTTTCCTGTTAAAATAAATAGGTGAAAAGGGTTGAAAGTGATAAAAATCATTTTTATGAAAATTGAGTAACAAACTTAAGTAACTTTAAGTCTTTATTTTATTTTATTTATTTTTTTGTGTAAAATCGCTGAGTTCAGCTCTTGTATCCCAGTGTTTTCATGAACTCTGTTGCCTTTAAAGGTCATGAATCGCAAAGATGAGGAAACCCAATTTTCTAGTTTAGAAATTCTCCGGGAAGAAAGCTGATTGTTGAAACCAAATCAGTTTGTAGTTTCTGCTGACCGCTTTCTATACAAATATATTGTAACTCAGTGATATTCAGTTTATATTCTTTCACAATACTTGTAGTCATCGTCTAAATACTGTATTTATTTAAGCCGATAAGGGACAAAAATGTTAAAGTTCCACTCCAGTTTGATCTATTGTAAAAGAGTTTCCAGTGGTCTTTTATAATTATTATGCCATTTCTAGTCAAAATCAAAAAACCTGTGTCATAGGACATGGGACATAGCTTCTGCAGAGCAGCAGTGGTTCAATCGAAATTCACCTCTGAATTGTGGGCGGGACCATCGAGAAAGAGTTTCCTGACTTCCCATCATCATTTTTTTACACTCTTTTCTATTAGCTTACAGCCCCTCACAACCCCAAGCTAACATTTTCACTGCAACAAACTGAAAAACGAAGACATTAATGGATCTTGTTGTCTACAAGTGGATGCATCAGAATGAAGCAGAGTAGAAGGCTTGTGACCGACTGTTGTAGATTTAGGTGGCAACTAGCTTTTCCAACTCAGTTTTTTTGTCTGCTCCTCATTTACCATGATTTGAATGAAAAATAATTATCTGAAATGCAATTGTATCCCTAATTTTATGTCATCAATCTTGGGAATAATACCAAAAGAACACAGACAGTGCAACAGAAATGGATGCATCTTCTTCAGATATTTCTGGTTTATTTCTCTTATCTTTTTACTAAAATTTCGAAAAAGAATTTCCGCTGCCTGACCTTGACTTCATGACTTTATATCTGGACAAAACAAATCTGATTTTTGTTATTATGTTAGTTCACCCCATTTGTTAAACTATAGGTCTATTTACCATTCTGAAATGCAAGTCGCAACCCAATCAGAGAAATATAAAACATGCTTAGATATATGGGCTTTCAAAAGATGAATCCCGGCAAGTAACAAAAGATAAAGGACACAAATGTGCTGCTGCACAAATGCAGAGCCAGAACGACGAAAGAACATTGTGATATATCAAAGATGCATATTATTAAAAAAAGGTAATTTCACTGCCGGCATGCAGGATTAGACAAACACAAAAGTAAAGAGCTCTGGCCAAGACTGCAAACAAGCTGCTGTCTCAAATTGATAGTTCTGATCACCAAACACAAACAGTATTTTTTCTTTTTGCTGTTTTCCTTCTAAATTTAAAATCCGATCAACACAGCACTGAGCTCTGATTTCACTGCAGAGTATCAGAGAAAAGCACAAACATTATTTACTGAGGCTGGATATTCTGGCAGTGGTATGATATGCATAATATGCTCCATATAGAGATTTGTATTACATCTGTTTTGATTCTTAATAATAAGACGCAGCATGTCATGGCTACAGAACACTTTTCGAACCCAGATGCTGGAACCCAGAAGAAACACAGCGGGAAGCAAGCGTGGCAGGTAAGAGGTTTAATACGTGGAGCAGGAAACAGAGCGTGAGCAGGACTGGATGTCGGTTCCAAACTAGAGGCAGAAGTTAGCGGCGTCACTGGTGGATTTCTCCGTAGGCAGATGCTGGTGAAGGATGGGATACTAGAAGAGGCAGAGGCTCGTGGTGGGACCGCAGGAGAGGACAGATTGGCGAGACTGGCTGGAAACTGATTCTGGCGACCACTCGTGGTACTGGATTCCTGGAGGTGAGTAGAGAGAGACAGTTTTTAGTCATAGACTTGACGTAACGAAACAGACAATAGCTTGACTTGAAGACCAACTATGCACCATCAGGGGCAACGGACTGGCGAAGACTGATGATCCTGTGGCTCCTTATGAAGGCGGATGAGATGATGAGGTAAGTGGTTGCAGGTGGGGAGAATCAGCAGCCAAGCGGAGAGGAGAGGGGGAGGAGTCCGACAGAGGCACCATATCAGTACCCCCCCCCTCAACGACCGCCTCCAGGCGGTCAAGGGCGGCGATCAGGGTGGGCACGGAAGAAATCCTCAACGAGCGAGGGGTCCAAAATAAACGAGCGGGGAATCCAGGAGCGCTCCTCCGGACCGTAGCCCACCCAGTCGACCAGGAACTGGAATCCACGACCCCTACGACGGACATCCAAAATCCGGCTGACGTCATAGGCCGGAGCGCCGTCGATGACCCGGGCGGGCGGTGGGGAAGTGGACGGCGGGCACAGAGGACTGTCCTGGACTGGCTTGATCTGAGAGATGTGGAACGACGGGTGGACCTTCAGGGCTTTGGGTAAACGAAGACGGACACAGGTAGGGTTGATGAGTTTGTCAATGACGTAAGGACGGATGAATCGTGGAGCCAGTTTCTTGGAGGATGCCTGAATGGGTATATTGCGAGTGGAGAGCCAAACCCTCTGACCAGGTTGATAGTCGGGTCCCACCACCCTGCGACGGTTGGCGATCCGGCAGTTGCTCTCCTTGGTGCGGAGGAGAACGGCCTTCGTCTGAGTCCAGACGCGTTGACAACGCTGGATGTGATGGTGGACGGAAGGCACTGCCAGATCCAACTCCTGGGAAGGAAACAGAGGTGGTGAGTACCCAAGGGCGGCCTCAAAAGGAGAGATCCCGGTGGCAGATGAAGGATGAGTCTTATGGGCATACTCTATCCATACCAGGAAGGTGGACCAGTCCTTTTCATTCTGTGCCGCCAGACAGCGGAGAGCTGCCTCCAGCTCCTGGTTCGCTCTCTCCGCTTGGCCATTTGACTGGGGATGATAGCCGGACGAGAGACTGACCGTGGCCCCCAAGGCCGAGCAGAAGGCCTTCCACACTTGTGACGTGAATTGGGGGCCACGGTCGGAGACAATGTCCATAGGGATGCCATGGTGGCGAAAAACGTGGTTGACCATTAGGTCAGCAGTTTCAGTGGCCGTGGGGAGTTGAGGAAGGGGAATGAAGTGAGCCATTTTCGAAAAACGATCAACAACAGTGAGGATAGTTGTGTTACCGTGTGACGGGGGGAGACCGGTGACGAAATCCATGGCAAAATGGGACCAGGGTCGATTGGGAGTGGGGAGTGGATGAAGCAGACCTGCCGGAGCAGAGGATGAAGATTTTGACCGGGCGCACGTGGAGCAGGCTGCTACATACTCCCGCACGTCCTTTTCCATGGCAGGCCAATGGAACCTTTTGCGGATAAGGTTAAGAGTCCGGTGAATTCCCCCATGGCAAGCCAAGCGGGATGTATGCCCCCAGGTGATGACCTCGGACCGGAGATCAGCAGGAACGAACAAGGTACCCCTGGGGACAGGAGGGTGGTCATTATTGTCTCTCAGGGCTTGGAGTACCTTGTTTTCGACGTCCCACGTGAGGGCTCCGATGACGCAGGTGGAGGGAAGGATAGTGGCTGGGGCGCGTTCTGAAGGGCTGTACTTTCGGGACAGGGCGTCAGGCTTGACATTTCGGGATCCGGGTCTGTAGGTGATTACAAAATTGAAGCGGTCAAAAAAGAGACACCAACGAGCTTGCCTGGAGTTGATCCGTTTGGCTGAGCAGAGATAGGCCAGGTTCTTGTGATCGGTCCATACGATGAATGGCTGTTCTGCTCCCTCCAACCAGTGACGCCATTCCTCCAATGCCAGCTTGATGGCAAGTAGTTCCCGGTTGCCGACATCGTAGTTCTGTTCTGCCGGTGATAATTTGCGAGAAAAAAAAGCACAAGGTTTCATTTTGCCCGTTGAGTCTTCCTTTTGGGAGAGGACGGCCCCCACCCCGGTATCAGAAGCGTCGACCTCGACGATGAATTGGCGAGATGGGTCAGGTTGGATGAGGATGGGTGCGGATACGAACAGTTCTTTCAATTTGTCAAAGGCTTGTTGGGCTTCAGTGGACCAGACAAAGGGGTGAGAAGTAGAAGTAAGGCGCGTGAGGGGAGAAGCTATGCTGCTGTAATTACGGATAAAGCGCCTGTAAAAATTGGCGAAGCCTAGAAACTGTTGACGTTTTTTCCGAGTGTCTGGAGGAGCCCAGTTGGTGACGGCTTCTAACTTAGCAGGATCAGGTCGGATGCAACCGCCCTCAATGATATAGCCGAGAAACTGAACGGTTGAAACATGAAACTCGCATTTCTCAAATTTTACATAAAGCTGGTTTTCCAATAATCTCTCCAGCACGATACGTACGTGATGTTCATGTTGGGCCTGATCATGAGAATAGATGAGAATGTCATCTAGGTATACGAAGACGAACCGGTTAAGGAAATCACGGAGTATGTCGTTAACCAACCTCTGGAAGACTGCAGGGGCGTTGGTGAGGCCAAAAGGCATGACCAAATATTCATAGTGGCCTAAGGGGGTTTTAAATGCAGTCTTCCATTCGTCGCCTTCTTTGATGCGAACCAAATGGTACGCATTGCGGAGGTCTAATTTAGTGAAGATACGAGCTTGTTGAACGGAGTCAAAAACGGATGTGATTAGTGGCAGGGAGTATTTATCTTTGACTGTGATCTGATTAAGTTCGCGGTAATCGATGCAAGGCCTGAGTGTCTTATCTTTTTTCTCCACGAAGAAAAATCCAGCCCCCACAGGGGAGGAGGAGGGTCGTATGTGCCCTAGCGAAAGCGCTTCCTAGATGTACTGTTCCATGGCATTTCTTTCGGGGCCCGACAGGTTGAATAGCCGCCCCTTAGGTAGAGGAGCACCAGGAAGGAGGGTAATAGCGCAATCGTAAGGTCTATGCGGGGGAAGGGCGCTAGCCTTAGTTTTACTGAAAACCGCTTTTGAGTCGTGATAACACGACGGAATGGAAGCAAGATCTACCGAGACGGGACTCTCGGTATCAATGGAGCACACACGGGGAACCGCGGACAGTAAACAGTTAGCGAGGCAGTACGAACTCCATTGAGTGACAGATCCTTGAGCCCAGTTAAATTGGGGATTGTGCAATTTAAGCCAGGAGAACCCTAACACTATGGGAGTATGAGCGGACTGGGTGATGTAAAACTGAACTGATTCCCTATGATTACCTGACGTGACGAGTAGAATGGGCTTGGTACGGTGGGTGATACGAGACAGGTGTTGTCCTCCGAGGCCAGAAGCTTCAATGGGGGTTTCTAGGGGCTCTGTGGGGATAGACAAGTGGTTAACTACATGAAAGTCAATAAGGCTCTGTTCCGCCCCAGAATCTACAAGGGCCCTTAGATCATGAACTTGGAGATCGAGGCATAACTTGACAGGTAAATACAAAAATTCTTTACCAGAATCTGTGGCAGATAACTCCCCTCGTGGCCTGTCGTCTAGCTAGGGGCTTGGGAGTTTAAACGTACTGGGCACCCTGAGACTAAATGGCCTTTAGCCTCGCAGTAGAAACAGGCTCCAGCTTCGCGTCTTTTGCGCCGCTCCTCTTCTGACAGCCTTGAGTGACCGATCTGCATGGGTTCATCCATAGTCTTGGAGGGGACAGGACACTCAGCATACGGGCCGGGATCGATCGGTGGAGCGTGGATCGATCGGTGGAGCGTGGACTGACTTAGTTGGGAGACGTGGAGGCGGATGACTTCGTTCTTTTTGGCGTTCACGTATCCTAACGGCCGACCTGAGAGCGGCGGAAACTAACTCCTCAAAGGATCATGCTTCCGGTTGAGAACAAAGGTTGTCTTTAATTTGTTCATTCAAGGACTGGTAGAAAACACCTTTGAGGGCCAGATCGGGCCAGCCAGCTTCAACCGCTAGAATGCGGAAATCGATGACGTGATCGCTAACAGGACGGTTCCGCTGTTTGAGTGCAAGCAGCCGCCGGGTCGCCTCTTCCTGTTTACGAGGTTGGTCGGATATCAGGCGGAATTGGCCGAGGAAACGCTCATAAGACAGGTGAGAGATGGGATTGGCAGAGAGAAAGGCTTGGGCCCACTGGAGAGCTTTACTTCGTAGAGAATTGATGATGAGTGTGATCTTACTGTGGTCGGTCTGATAGAATCGGGGAGCTTGTTGACATATTAACTGGCACTGCAGCAAAAATCCTCCGCAGGCTTCCACATCCCCGAAGAAAGGTTCCGGTTGGAGTCGGATGTTTTCGGGTGCGGACGGCGATCCGGAAGCAGAAGAAGCTGGGATGACAGGAGTATGGATTGTGGCAGGCGAAACCTGGGAAAACTGGCTAGTTAGTTCATGTAAGGTCTGAGTCATACCATCTAGGCGATGAAAGAGATCCTGCTGGGCAGCAGCCATTTGTGACAGAGCGTCCGCTTGACGTCCCAGCATAATGCCTTGTTGGGAAACGGCTAATCTGAGTCCTTCTGGGTCAGCTGGGTCGGGATTATGGCCAGTCCGTTCTGTCATGGCTACAGAACACTTTTCGAACCCAGATGCTGGAACCCAGAAGAAACACAGCGGGAGGCAAGCGTGGCAGGTAAGAGGTTTAATACGTGGAGCAGGAAACAGAGCGTGAGCAGGACTGGATGTCGGTTCCAAACTAGAGGCAGAAGTTAGCGGCGTCACTGGTGGATTTCTCCGTAGGCAGATGCTGGTGAAGGATGGGATACTAGAAGAGGCAGAGGCTCGTGGTGGGACCGCAGGAGAGGACAGATTGGCGAGACTGGCTGGAAACTGATTCTGGCGACCACTCGTGGTACTGGATTCCTGGAGGTGAGTAGAGAGAGACAGTTTTTAGTCATAGACTTGACGTAACGAAACAGACAATAGCTTGACTTGAAGACCAACTATGCACCATCAGGGGCAACGGACTGGCGAAGACTGATGATCCTGTGGCTCCTTATGAAGGCGGATGAGATGATGAGGTAAGTGGTCGCAGGTGGGGAGAATCAGCAGCCAAGCGGAGAGGAGAGGGGGAGGAGTCCGACAGAGGCACCATATCACAGCAGAGCGGATGAGAGGACTGCACATGCACTAAGGGTAGCTGGGTTACAAAAAGGCAGATGGAAAAACACTGACCTGAAATGTTAAGAGTCTTGGAACTAAGAAGATTGGCCTGCTGTCCAAAAAAGATTAGATATGATTGGGAAGTTCAGGTGACAAGACTTTATTCTATTTCCTTTGAAAAACACTTTTTGGTGACCTATTTTAAAATCCTTAATAGCATAAATGTTGTTTTTTTTTATTTTAAAGTTGGTAATGCGCCTAATACTTTGTTGCACGTGTGCATGACATAAGTTCCAAAATAGACTATTGTATAGAAAATACAGTAGCTTTGAAATTGTTGGTTTAAAACAAACATAAAAAGAGTCATGACACATGATTGTATTAACCCTTGGAAAATAATCTTGGACCACTTTATAAAGTGGAGGTTCACCTGTTTTTTTTATACATTTCTCACATTGATTTGACCTTCTTTTTGTTTTTGGATGTATATTTTTTTTTTGTCTGATCTTTGTTTTGAAACATAAAAATGGCCATCTCAACTTTTGGGGTTTTTGCAGTAAAAAAAATGGCTAAATTTACAACTTAAAAAATTTTTTTTGGCACGTTTCAGGCTTATTGAGGAATTATTGTGTGGTGTGATGAAAAAGCATCAGTAAAGAAAAAAAGCTGGGGTTGTACTAAAAAGACAAATATCAAGCATTGCCACAAAAACTGTTTTAAAGGTAAATTATTAGAGCAAATTGTGAAGTAGGAAAGAAAATGCTAAAAATGGCCCTGGACTACTGATGATATTTGATTTGATTTGAAATGGTTTATTTCAAGCAATTAAGTAGAAATAATACACCAAAGCAATATAATCATCAGTTGTACATTCATAAAGTAACTAATCAAATGTATGATAATTAGACATATTAATAAATATTGCTTGAAAGGGAGTGGAAGGAAGCGAATTTATATAATCCCACCCCGTTATACTATAGCCATTTTATTACATGATTTATCAATATCCGGTTCCCAGTTTTTATCAGACAGAATTAAAAATCATAAGGTATCGATAAAGCACATGACAAAGATGAATTAGTTATTAGTGAAACAACCAATTACTGAAACAGAATTCAACCCTTTTTTTTTACTTTAAGTCGCTCCAGAATATAAGGTGCAGCAGCCAAAAATGGTATATTAAAGAAAAATCATATTTAAGTTGCACTTCTGGGAGAAATGTATTTAACAAAATATGGGAACAAGAACAGAAATTTCATCTTGAAAGGAAAATCATAATAACAGAATAGACAATAATAAAAGACTCAGTACCACACCGATGCTTATCTAGCGAGCTTCATGAAACATTGGAGGAATCTAGTATATTAGTGCAACATATGAACATTTATCAAGAAAACATAAAGAACATGCCAACAAGTCAACTAAACTCTTTATATCACCTTAAATCTCTAAATGTATTGAATTCATTATTCTCTGTTTAGCTTTGGAACAATTCCACTTAGCCTGACGTGAGAGGATTTTGGTCAAAATGTTCCTTTCACACAGAGGACCTCCAGTAATTCAAAGGCCCTTTTTGTCCTCACATTCAAATGAAACAGATAAACCAAATATTTTCCCACCACAATTGTTCTTTTAAATTAGACAGTAGGCCATGTTTAATGGGAGAACATACCAAGCCACATTCCTGTCCTCTATGGCACCACAGACTTCCCAAACTGATATGTAAATGTAGAATTTAAACTGTTTTTAAAACTCAGCACAACCTGACATCTCTTAGACTAAAATATCCCATTAAAACTGCATAGCAAATGCTGAAAGTTGCAAGTTATTTTCCACACTTGTCACTTTTAATAAGAGGCCTTTCATTACTTTAAAATGCTTCTTTTACCTCCAGCACAGATTTATTAATATTATTTTTTTGGATGCTTTTTTCGGAAGTGGTTAAAGGGCATTAAAGATGAGAAGAGCTTCAAATTAATATTGATGCTACTTGGATTTCACAACACCTAACCCCCCCTAAATGTTTTCTGACTGCTCCAAAGTGCAGTGAAGCTCTAGAAAAAAAAATCCAAGTGGAAGTGTACAATTAATTCTTCTGTGTGACAGGAGATCAATACAGCCTAAAGCATGGATAGAAATTAATTGATTGTCACCAATAAAACTCAGATAAAAAAGGGGAAGCAGAAGTATCTCTCTTCTTTGTACGAGTCCTCTGGGGGATTTGGGAACCTGTGGACAAGGTTCATTTAATCTGAGTGCTTTTGCTATCAAGGAGGTGTGGATGTCTGGAAAAAAATTGTAAGGGGGGATACCGCAGATCTGGGATCAACTATAGGCAGAAAGCATAAATAGAAATGCAACAATTAATTCCAAGAGCCTCATCGAGGAAAGAACACCTTAATTGTTACATGATCAATCAAGTTTGAACCGCCTGGTGAGTTCATTTGACCCTCTCCAATTCATTAGTATTTTTACACCCATTAAGCCATTCCATATCTGTGGAGAGACACATCTCTCTATTTTAGCTCCACTTGTAATCTCCTCATTCAGCAATTCCGACGTTTCATTCTTGCATGTACTTCCTGGCTGGTTATAGCCTTCCATTCAGGCAGCAACTAAGTGTGCTTTTTGCTTATATGAAGCTCCAAATTAAGTTAAAAGATGATTCATGTTCCTCTTTCCTAGAAAATGTACAAGATGTCTTTACTCTCTTCTCTTTCCCTCTCACTTCTTCACTAATAACATTTTCTTCTCTATATCCCCCTCTCTCTGAAGCTTTGTAATCTGATTGTTCCTCCTGTGATTTTTCTGGTATTGAGTTGCCTGGATCATACATATGTATAAGTCCTCTACAGCACTTATTTCACCTTCTGCTGCTATTTCCTTTAACATACAACCAAAGGGAGGTTCTACACGGATTCTATGTTAACACTTGTAAAAGCTTCCATCCATGGAAGGTTTTGATTTGTATCACAAAATAACCCACCATGTCTTCCGTTTTCTCCATACATGGAAGTCACGATTTAAAGGCCCGTACACACCGGGACGAATATTCGCCAGGCGTTATTCGCCAGCGTTTTTCGCCACGTTTTTTGTGTTCACACCCAGGCGATTTTCGCTGACGATGAGCCGAGCGAACATGCAATTTCATTCCCTGACATTAGATGGCGCTTAATGTAAAACAGAAATACTCCTGTACACAAGGTGGCGCTGCGCAACTTTACGCTTCTTAAAGCCGCTTTTCACTCAGAAGAAGAGAGCAAGTATTTACGCGCTTGTCAGAGTCATACAAAGAAAACATGAATATTTCAAGCACCAGTTGCTCCAACTGGTCCTTGGTTCGGGGATATTTTAGAATGTCCGTCATTATTTCTTCGCGGCTGTGTAGATGCAACTTGGCGTCTATCTTCTTCGCTGGTATGTGTGCTCAGCAAGGCAGTTTTGTGTTTGAGCGCCCCCAAGTTGTGTTTTACTGTAACTTCAGAGGCTCCAGACACGTGTGCAAAAGCGCCGTTCTCATTGGTCAAATAGATTTTGACGCGACGCGTCGAACCAAAAAAACGAACCCGAGGCGTTTTTTAAAAAGTGACGCTTTGACGCGTGGCGTTTTTTCGCGTCGGTGTGCACACTCACATTGGTGCCCTTTGTTTAGTCACGAGGCGTTAAACTAAACCTCAGCGAAAATCGCGGGCGAAATTCGTCCCGGTGTGAACAGGCCTTAAGCCTCAGTCGCATGCACCCTTACGGAGGGTTGACCCGTACGTATGCTGCAGGTTTTTGGGTTGTCTGGACCTGTGGAAGGTAGTAGGGAGGAGCGGCCAGACTTATGGGGAGTGAAATTTTGTCCCTTGAGGCTCATATGGCCACCTCAAGGAATGGCATGAGAATGAAACGCAGCATTTTAGTGCATGTCGTAGCTGTATCATGAAGTATTTGTAAGGATATGTAAGTTGCTGTAACTTAAAACAGACAGGGTATGCTGTCACACAATGCCCTTATGCTGCACTCTGATCATTGGTAGAATGCGAGCACTGGCTCCGTACTCCTTACTGCATGAAACACCCATTGTATTTTATGCCTGATTTCATATTTTTATACAATTACCAGAATGAAGCCTATTGAGACAACTATGTTGTAATATTGGGCTATATAAATAAAACTGAATTACATTGAATTGCTTAAGTGTTTGCTGCGACCTTTCACCAGTAGCAGAAAAAAGTGCACATGAACATTTTCCCTCTACGGTAGGGGTGTCCTAATTTTTAAGAAGTCTTGCCTCATCTGCTGCTGATTACCTGGATCAGGTGTAATGGCCAATAAGGTGCTTCAGCGGCAGGTTAAATATGTAGGACCAGGGCCGGCCCTGGTCTTCTGGGGGCCCTAAGCGAAATTTAAGTTGTGGGCCCTCTAACTGATCAGCAGCACCAAAAAAACGCAACTGTTCTTGTAATATAAATGAGATCTCTCTTAATACATTTGTGAATGTTTTATCGTTGCTGCCAAAGAATTGAATACAGTTAATTGCCTGCATGTTGGATGCACATTTAGTGGTGCCAAACAAATTTTAAATGCAAAGAAATAAATATGAATGACAAATGTACATAGATATATAGATATATATTTTTATGTAACATTAGGCACTCAACAAATGACATTCACAAAACTCCAACTTATTAAAAACAGCAACTTAATACCAAATCAGATAACGATAAAACAATCCAACATAAAGAAAACAACAGCTCAATGAGGGGGATTTTAGAAAGTCAGTCTTTATCAGTCTGAAAAGTACCTCTTTGCACTAAATCCATTCTTACTGGATCAGAAAGTGTGGTTGGTCATTCAGCTGGACCAACTGGAGTTGAGGTACCGGTAGGTGGAATTTTGGATCCAGTAGGCTTCCCTTCCATACACGCCTCTCTTGGAGCCTCTGGAACATAAGATACAGAACATCAACAAAAGCAAACAGTGAAAAGTAAAACAGTCAAATGTTTCCCTTTCAACAGTAGATGTGGTGACAGCAGTTTCTTCTGCATCTAAAAAACAAGAATTATTATTATACAATAATCAATGATAAAACTAATAAATTATCTAAAGCAGAAAACTACTAATAGTTTAGTGGCTCATTTAAAATCTGTGTGCAGGTTTTTCACAAATTCATGGTCTTTTTATATATTTATGACAGATTTATTGTTTGATTGTATATTTGCATGCAGTCATATTTATTCATTTTTATTATAAACAACTTGGGACTCCATACTCCTCAGCTGCTGTTTATGAACATAAGGGGTTATGCAGACACTGTTTTTTAAATTACTTTACATGCTATTAAAATTACCTTAGATGGCATACTCAGTGAAGTCAGGAACATCTTGGGATGTGGACGCTGCACCACCTCCAATACTTTTTGAGAGCAGAAGAAACTGTCGGCTGAGACGGAACTGTGCAAAAAATCATCATCATGTAGGACCAAAACTGCAAAATACAAATAAGAAATAAATGTACCCATTTATAAAACATAAATGTGAACAATAATTTGAGTATAAATGGAAATATAAGCATTTATACACTTCTTCTTTATTATTATTTTGTACGTTCAGGATTTTAAAATTAGTACATTTATTTTGTTTATCATTTATAAATGAGAACATTTATTTCCTATTTATATTTGGCAGTTTTGATTCTCCATATTTCATGCCAATGCAAGATTTAAGACACATTCAATGTTGAAAAAGTCAGACTACCTGACCTGCAATAATATAAAACGGCAGTTTTTTTAATTACATAAACCGGAAAATGCAGAACGCACTAAATGTGTTAGCAAAACAATGAAACAATACGACAACGTGAGTTAAAACATTTATCAGCCATCATCTACTTTTCTCTGCTCTCCACTGTTTTGGAAGGTCATGTCTGACCTCATCTTAGAAACTTGTATCAGAATTATTTTCGAGTTTTCCATTGGAAATTTACGACAAACGGGGTCGTTTGTGTGTAATCTTCACCTCGGATCGCTGAGTATTTTACGTAAATTGCGCAGCTGCACTAATGCTGGATAATGTAAAAATACGGCCCCAACATCCTCCAAACTTACCTTGTGATTGATGTTGAAGTTCTTCATCTTTTTTCAGCTCCTGATGGATAAAGTATCTTTGTCATGAAGTTCTCTTGTTGTCGCTCTGATCAGCATGACAAAATGTGCTCGTTTTTTTTTCTTTTTCCCAACTTTATTGAAATAAAATGCGCTCGTAAATGCACACTGTGCCAGGATCAGATGCAATGATGTTGACCGATCGTTGCTGAGTGGTGTAACGTCATTATTTGGGTTGCCAGATTGGTTCAGGTGTGTTGGAGGGGGGGGTCACAAAAGTGCAGGCAACTTTCTTTTGCACACGTTGGTACGGAAATTCTATGAAATGGGTTGCCAGATTTGGGTCTTTCTTTGTTTTATTTTTTTCGCCACTCCGGGGCCCTGGTGGTGGCGTGGGCCCTACGCGGCTGCGTAATTCGCGTATAGGGAGGGCCGGCCATGTGTAGGACACTAGTCCTCAAGGCCTGGAGTTTAAGACCTGTGCTCTACGAGCTCACTGAGTGGTCTACAACTTTGATATATCCTGCAAGCGACCTGCGTGACCTGTGCAGATTTGCCCATTTTTCACCCACAGTCAGCTCATATCCACATCCCATATCCACGCATAAGGGCAGTTGTGACAAGGTCCAAAACGATTCAAGAGCTTACGGTCCTCAATGGAATTTGAAGTTACAAAGTTCAAATATTTAGTCATTTGAAAACAAAACTCTGCTTTAGGTTCCTAGAAGGTAAGGCTCATGGTAAACCAAATAGGGGATGTAAAATAAAAGGTCAGTTACAGTGAAACGAGGATAAATAAATAATCTTTGTTTGACATTCTGTACATTTTAAAGAAATCAGCCATCAGACTTCCAAATATGGGATTGTCTTGAAATTGTCTCTTGAAATCCACAAAAACATGCTCAAAAATAGTAAAAAGGAATTTTGTTTACACTGAAATGTTTGGGTTTAAATTTTAGTTTACATGTCTAACAAAATGCTAATTAAAACTACAGATCTTCACCGGTTTAAATTTAATATACAGTTTGATGTATCCTTAGATAAATGAATCGGTTTGTGAATAATTTGCCTTAGATATGCCGTTATTGATGCTCCTATCAAAGTGTAAAGTCCGAAAAGCAAAAATGTTGCTTGGGACATAATAGAATGCAAGTACACGACACATGAGAGAGAAAAGGGCACTGTGTGACCATTCCATCAATTCATCAATCCATTTTCTAAACCTGTTATTCCTGTTTGGGGGTCACATGGTTGCTGGAGCCTATTCTAACCAATGCTGAGTGAAGGTGGGGTACACCCTGGACAGGATGCCTGTTTATTCCAGGGTCATGTGACCATTGTTGGATCTAATTTTAGTGTTGTTACTCTCAAACTTCAACATATAATGGATTCCTTTATATTGTGGTTTAAAAGTAGGCATCTCTATTTTGAAATATACATTTTTATCAAAGCAACAACAGAACTTACAAAACGTGTTTTGGTATACGATGCATTTTAGAAAAACTGGACTCAATTACAAAAAGAAAGCTCAAAGGTGACACATTGAGCAGAAAAAAATACAAGATATTTTTCTTATTAACCAAGCCCTCATGATCTAGTTGCTTTAAACAATGCATCTCATCAAACACCAGGTGACTATTTTTTTGTAACACATATGTCTGACTGTTTGCTGAGTAAAATATTTCAAAAGATTCTATAGTAATTTGATCTGGGGGAAAAAGTAACGTCTTACTGTACAAAACTAATGAACTACTCATAACTGCCTATTATGCATTTAATGTAGTTTGCTGACTTTTGATTTTGTACCCCTTGCTGGTGCTGGGTTGGACCCCTTTTGCCTTCAGAACCACCTTGATCCTTGGTGGCATAGATTCAACAAGGTACTGGAAACCTTCCCCAGAGAGTTTGGACCATATTGACATGATAGCGTGACGGTTGCTGCTTACTTGTCGGCTGCACATCCATAATGCTAATCTCCCATCCCACCACATCCCAAAAGTGCTCTATTGAGTTTAGATAATCAGAATATGGTACACTGTGGTCATAAAGGTATGGACATGGTCAGCTGCAATAGTCAGGGTAGGCTGTGGAATTGGAACCATGATCAACTGGTACTAGAAGGGCCCTAAGTGTGCCAAGAAAATATCCCCCACACCATTATCCCACCACCACCACCAGCCTGAACCTTTGATACAAAGCACGATGGATCAATGCTTTTATGTTGTTAAGGCCAAATTCTGACCCTACCATCCGAATTTTGCAGCAGAAATGGAGACTCATCAGACCAGGCAATGTTTTTTCAATCCTCTGTTGACCAATTTTGATGAGCCTGTGTGAATTTTAGCCTCAGTTTCCTGTTCTTAGCTGATAGGTATGACACCTGGAGTGGTCGCCTGGTGCTGTAGCCCATCTGCTTCGAGGTTGGATATGTTGTGCCTTCAGAGATGCTCCTCTGCAGACCTCTGTTGTTACCAGTGGTTATTTGAGTTACTGTTGCCTTTTCATCAGCTTGAAACCAGTCTGGCCATTCTCCTCTGACCTCTGGCTTCAATAAGGCATTTCCAGCCACAGAACTGACGCTCACTGGACATCTAATCTTTTCCGACGATTCTTTGTAAACGCCAGAGATGGTTGCGTGGTAAAATGCCATTAGATCAGCAGTTTCTGAAATCCTTAAACCCGCTGGTCTAGCATCAACCATGTCACGTTCAAAGTCACTTCACTCACCTTTCTTCCCCATTCTGATGATCCATTTAAACTGCAGTGGATCTTCTTGACCATGTCTACATGCCTAAGTGCACTGAGTTGCCTAGTGAATGCTTGCCGACATTTACCAACTGAACCCGTCTATTGGTGAAATATGTTCTGTTGAGGTAAACCTGCCTAGCTTTACCACCTCTTCATCACATGACATTACCCCTCTAGCTTACGCTGTAGTTACCTCACATCTATTGTATCTCAAATGAATAGCTCCTGAAAATGAATAAACTGCTTTATTTTTCAAATCATCACTCTTTTGCAAAAATGCTGCAGCCTGAAATGACCTTATAACAAACGCTGGTTGTTTCAAAAAGTCCATAGCCTATAGATTTAATGTCAAGAGAAAATATCAGATATTTCTTCTAACATACCTTCACCCTTTATATGGATTTACTGTCAAGCACAAAAAATGATATATTTATGCTAATGGAAAGTCCATCTGCTTATTGGTTTTTCCAGGCATTTTATTACTTTCGTGCCACAGATGAAGAGGCTGTTCCTCCATGCTCATCTTTTCCCCCTCAATCAATGTTCAAGTTTCAGGCTGTGAATAGGTCCACTCCATCCTCCTTTAGTCTGACTCAATTTTACCTCAGACTCCAGAACCTTTTTAACTCTGTGCAGCTGACCCTGAAGTTTGGGTTGAGGTTCCTGTTGTGATGCTGATCCTAAAGATGTTTAAGTATTGTGATGATCATGCTAGTCTGAGCCTTGTACTATACACAAGAGAAATTATTTGGACTGCACCAGCAGAGTATTAGCATGACAGATGGCAACACATGGAGCGAGCTGACAGCACTGCTGACAGCACATTCACAGGAAGTCCCCATACTGCATGCACAGAGCACAATGTTTGTTGCTCAGTGTATCTTGATGTTTGTCTGCTATCAACTGAAGCCTTTTCTTACCTGTCAAAACCACAGTCTGTTCAAATCAGACACTCACCTGCTTAAAATTGCAAGACCTCTGCTTGGGCCTGAGTTAAAATCCACTGGAGACGTGATCTATCACTTCCATCTTTTGACTAGTTCATTTCTGCAGTAGTCAATAAAGTTTTGCCTACTTTCCCTCAATCACTTTAGTTAGAAATCAGTTGTGAAAGCGTGTCAACAAAACACTAAAACAGGTAAAAACAGATAAAATTAATCAAATAAATTAAATTAGTTAAATAATGTTTTTGCATAAAGTTGACTACTGACATTATTTCAGTAAATCATGTATTTGTTTGTTCTTTGGTTTCACATTTAATAAATGTTGAGTCTCACTGTGCCACAGACCTGGCAATTTTATGGTTCTATATAGGAATGGTGGGAAATTGAAACTGTCACTGCGTGATTTCTGTTTTTTCTGGAGTTAACGTTAAATGCTGTTTGCGTTCATGTGTGTCTACCTGCTCGTATTTGCTTCTTTGTTAGGACTTCCTCTGGTAAATTCATCAGTATCTGGGGGTCCAATTTTTGGCATCATAACCACAGATCTATCTTAATGGTAAAATATCCAATACAATTCAATTAAATTCAATTAAATTCAATTCAATTCAAGTTTATCAACCCCACAAGCGGAAATTTAAGTCTAACAGAGTGTCTAATAGTCTCCTTGTTACATAAGCTGTAACTCTAAAGCTACATACACACTGGGCATTTGATGCGTGTTCTTGAATGCGCATTTAGCCCATGGTGTTCACAATGGACAAGCAGGGAGGGGATTCTTCTTCTTTGTTAGTTGCTGCTGTTTACTAGCCCATGGCCCCCACCTAGAGCTGGAAGGGGCTTGGTGCAAAATGTCAAAGCTAACTGGTTTGCTCAGTTGGTTAAGTGTAGGACAGGCACATGGGGTACAATGAGCTTCATCCAGCGTGGGTCCTTGGGCAGATCCAGCTCAGATAAAATACAGAGTTGTCTCAGAAGGGGGATCCCGTTAAAAAAAAAAAATAAGCCAAAAGGTAAACAACAACAATTTGTCGCTCTTTACGCCAGTTTCAAGTAGATGTGTGTTCAGAAGTTCTCATGTGCTTGTGTTTGTTTATCTTTGTATGTGTGTGCGCTCTTGTGGGTGTGTGCACGTGCGTGTGCGTGTCTGTGTGTGTGTGTGGATATGTGTACATATAGATGGAAGTGGCAATGATGTGTTTGAGACATGAAAGAGGGCAGACCATAATTTGCAGTCAATCAACTATGTGAATAACCACCCTGACTGTGGATTAAAGGCAAGGAGCTGTCTCTGCAAACAAAGACTGTCATCCATTACCTCACGCTTCCCGTTGTTTTGTCTTGCTCTTCGAATATACTCTGGCAACAAAATGAAAGTGTGTTGACAAAAATAGACATTTTGTCTTGAGTTTGTGCGACGAGACACACCAACATCTAACGACAAGTATGCTTCAGGATATAAACTTATTGGGGTAGGATGGGGGGACAGAGAAAATTTGTGTGCAAAATGCAGTAGAATAAAGAATTAATAGTTTGAAGGATAAAACATTTTTAATTCTTATTTTGTAAAGTCAAGAGGATTTGCCAAATTTCCTACACTGATTTTCTTTTCTTTTTTTTTGCCAAATCCCAATGATATTTTTTTTGATTGATCTACTGTTTCGTCTCATTTAAACCACAACTGCAGGATTGGCAAAACAAGAATACAATTATCATCATCTCTCCAGCAGAACTTATTACAGGATAATTGTTTTTGAGACTGTTGTGATAGCAATGGTCAAGATCTTTCTGGGAAAAAAAATGAAAGATGGTTTGATTTAAAAGAAAACGTTATTCTTTAAATTATTCATGTATTGCTATGGTAGTTAGAGACATATGCATGTCGGCATAATTCCTGATTTATTAATGTTAATAATACGATTGTTATTGGTTATATTTGTTATTTTATGCATTGTATCCCCTTTTTTAATGACAAAGATGTAAATATTCTAATTAAGGCAATTTTCTGTCAATTTCTGCTTTGGCTTCTTACTTCACTTTTGACCTTTAGTTTTCCCACTCTTACACTCCAGGAGCAAACCACATAAAGACTTTCCCATGGAAAGTTGATGGGATTGATTTTTTAAAAACATTTTGTGTCTATGTGACTGTAAACCACCGAGGGCCTTAAAGATGATTATTATTATGGTAGAAAAGTACAATTAAGCATACACCATTTCAGTTTTTTTTTTCTTTTAAACACTGGCCATCTAGTAAATGGGCTTTTCTACCTAATTAGACCTATTTTGCTGCAAACATTTCACTGATTTTCATATTGAAGTTTAAAATGTTGTTTTGTGTAAAAAATGTAGGATCACTGAAGTACAGCCCTCATCAGCCAACAATTGCTGTTCATTCTGATTATCTGCTGACTCATCCTCCCTAACATCCATCTCTTATAACAACATCACTCTCTGGTTTTGCTATATAAATTTTGTTTTTTATTTGATCTTTTTAACATATTTTTAAAACTTTGGCCAATTTCTCATAATATCTTTCTGTTTGTTTTTTATACTCTCTAGGTCCAAGGTCTGGAGAAGCAAGTTGACTTCTCAAATTTGGGCCAAGTGGGCTCAGCCATGAAGACTCTTCCATATGGCGTGGGTAGTGGCACAGTAGGAGGAGTTGCTAAGCCTCCGTACCAAACTCGCATCTTCTCCACATCGATCGACCAGACGCCAATGAAGTCCAAACCACCTACCTACAGTTTCTACAACCCCTACGACTCAGGCCGGAATCACTCCCTGTTTCTGGATCAGACAGGATATCGCTCCAAGCGCAAGCCTTTGCTAAAGACAAACATGAAGACGAAGAAGATCTTTGGCTGGGGAGACTTCTACTTCACTGTAAAGACCGCAAAGTTTAGCTTGCTGGTGACAGGGAAAATCGTGGACCACATCAACGGGACTTTCACTGTGCACTTCCGCCACAACTCAACCAGTCTGGGGAATGTGTCAGTCAGCATTGTACCACCGACCAAAGTCGTGGAGTTCGAGGTTCTGCAACAGCCACAACCGAATCCCCACACCCAGCAGGACATTCAGATCCATGACACAAAGCAGTCTACCATTGACCCCAAAGAGGGAAAGACCCTAAATTGCAGGGTGGAGTATGAAAAAACTGATAAGTCCAAGAAGTCCAGACCTTGCCTGTATGATCCATCTCAGACCTGCTTCACAGAGCACACCCAGTCCCAAGCTGCCTGGCTCTGTGCCAAACCTTTCAAGGTGATCTGCATCTTTATTTCTTTCTTAAGCATTGATTACAAGCTGGTGCAAAAAGTTTGTCCGGACTACAACTTCCAAAATGAGCGCCCTTACTTTGGATAAATACATGAGACTCAAGAAAACCAAGAAACAAAAGAGACTATGTTAATGACAATTATAAAGAGTATAATGATGGAAAATGGTACTAATATTGGTTATTATGAAAAAGCAGGGGACAGTTTTTTCTGCCTCTGAACTGCTGTGAATCGTGGATTTATTCATGTATAACCAGAACCACGGATCATTACGATATGGCCGATTTCCCCGTTTTTTCCAACTTTGTGTTTGTTAAGTGCTGTTTTTATGTTTTGTTTATTGTAAATAATGTAATCAACCTCAGCAGACTTATTGTTTTTAGATATATGTTTCTCTGTGTTATTACTTTCTTCAGTTGGACAATTCAGTTAAAAACCAGCAAAGTTGGTACTATTCCCTTTCAAGTGCAGAATGAGTCTCTGAGGCAGCTGTTCTTTGCCATTGCTGTGTGGCAGACAGACTGACTGTTAATCATCTTCTCAGCGCTACATTTCAAGCCATGGATACAAGAGGGTTATTTGTTTAAGAAATGTTATGGATATGCGTACAAGATCCTGTATGAACAAGCACATTAAAATCTCTTTAACCGTCTGTCTTTCATTGGGTGAATGATTTCTTTCAGAGCTCGGAGCATTGTTGCAGCATGTCATCCAACTCTTTAAAGATTTAAATTAAGCAACATTTTCCTCTGGGTGGAAATTCATATTCAAATGTTCTGAGAAGATGTGTTATAATATTTTAGGAAAACACATTAAGGGAGAGCTTGATACTGATTGAAAGTTAATAAGAAAACCTACAGTAAAAAACAAAGAAATGATAGTGTCGCTCATTTTTAAGGGAAATACTTTTTACATAATCCAATAGTAGAATAATTACTAATGCACTGGCCGAAAGTTAAAAAATAAAGGGTTTTAATGCTTTAGAAACCAATTTGCTGACTAAATTAAGTGTGTATGATCAGATTTTATTTTTTTATTTTTATGCTCAGAATTTGAAATTCTGTCTAGAACATGTCATTGACAAAAAATCTGCCACTCAAGCCTGCACAACATTTAAGATCTCAATGCAGAACCCAAGTGCAGTTTTCTCTTAGCAAACCTTCCCACTTGAACGCCTTGAGTTAGACTCTCGATTGATATCACTATATCATTTCTATTTCAGTGGAGTCTGTTGTTAAAGACCCACTCAGATGAAAATCACGTTTTTGATGTTTTAAACAAGTTATTGTGGCACTTTTTTTCTCATGTTCGATGACCTACATAAAGAACCTTTCCTTCCACTTTCGGCTTCTCCCATCAGGGGTCGCCACAGCGAACAAGTCGCATGGTAGATTTGGCAATGTTTTACGCCGGATGCCCTTCCTGACGCAACCTTCTCAAACCGGGCTTGGAACCGGCACAGAGGTAGAGAAGGGAACAGGGAGCAGCCCGGAGTCGAACTCGGGTTTCACGGATGGAAGGCGCCGCAAACCAGCACGAGAAATTAGGCTTAAAATCGAACTTCTGAGTATTTCTTACTTAAATTGTTGTGAATGAGGAGCAAACACAAAAGTGGTGTTGGAAAAAAGCTTTTAGCTGTGGCGTAGAAGCTACTACAGCATTTTGTGCGTTAACAGACCACATTGTTGAGACTTGTTGAAAATTTTTGTGACAGCTGAGTGTATGGCCACCATTTTAACAAATGGCCGCCATTTTGGAATTTTCTCGTGGCTAATGTGATTTTTGAAAGAGGGGATCCTAAGGTACAAGCCACATTAGGTGGATCCCCCAATGTGGCTTGTACTTGTACTACAAAATGCAAAATTTGTCTGAAATAATCTGACTGGCTTCTATGTTCAAGGATACTTTATCTGGATTATTAGAAAACAAACAGTTTCCTCCCCCTTTAATTTAATTTTTTTACTATTACTTAAAGCTAAAAATTTTGTTTTTTGTTACAGTTTTTAATTTAGTCACTTTAGTGATTTAAAATGTAGTAACTGCTCCTCAAAATAAGAAACCACCACAGACAAAGTCCCTAATAACCAAAGGTAAATTCATCTGTTTTTCTAAACTACTGAGAAAAAAATGTATGGTCGGTGTTTCTAGATTTCTGAAAGGCAACATTTCATCTAACAATTCTACCATGACACCTGCAGCTGTTGGGTCAATATTTCCTGAAAAGGTGACACAGATTTGACTGGCACTTAGAAAGAAAAAAAAGGTTTCACTGCTCATCTTCCACTATGAAAAGTCTAAGAATATGCCAGCAGTTTGACAGGCCAAGACCAGAGGCCAGGCTCATAAAAGAACTGTGAGCATGCTGAGACCTTCAGTTTCACACAACCTCAGTTTGGAAGGAAAAACATTTTGCAGCCAGGTATGAATGCTCATTCTTCTGATCATGCACAAACACTAACTTATAATACTTAACACAAATCTCAAGGGTTAAAACTGTAATCCTTCAGATTTAATGCAAAGTTACTTGGAACCACTTCAAGTTTTTAGTGTTGGAGGATATCCATCCATCTTTGATGTTTCATTTCTTTAGGCATCTTTTGTTTGGTTTTGGTCTTGTTTCAGACTGTTTGAAAAAATATATACATGACATTATTTTTAAACATTAACAAAGTACAACCAATCAAGCTGATGAGATACAAAGAATAAACCAGACACTTGAACACACTTAAAGATGATCAAAAAATGAAAGTGGGACTAAAAAAAAAGTTATTTTAAATTGAAAAGTACTTAGAATGTGTTTTTTTCCCCTCACAAATATTAACTTAGATTAATTCTGACTTTTTGTTTTGTTTTGATGTCAACATTATTTCCGAAACCCTTTACATATAGATGCCTGGATCATATCAATCCTCGGGCCTGTTGTATCAAAGGGAATTTGTATCTATCTCACATTAAAATATTATTTGTCACATACATAAACATATAATATGACGTATTGTAAAATACTTGTAAAATTGTAGGGGAGGGTTTTTAAACAATAGATATGAAGGAGAGACGAGGAGCGGAAGAATAATATAAGTTTAAAATTGCCAACAAAGCTGTGCTATCTAAACATAAAAATTAATGTAAAAAGCAAAATAAAATACAGCATAAATAGAATAGATAATAAATTACAATAGGTTAATTTAATAAATAAGCCTACATATGCAGGAACCAGATGGTTGCTGTACAACCCGCAGGAGTAAATATAAAATTGACAGATTGTTAAAATTGTCCACATGCTGCCCTTCAACATACAGTAAAGTGACTTATCCCACGCTGTAAAGTGACAAGGTGCCAGAAAATGCAAAAAAAAGCATGTGTTTCAGGTATTGCATGCTTCCTGATTCAGCCTCTGAATGGGCAGTCTTTTTTTATTATTAGCATTCCATCCATGCATCTTTCATTCCAACGGTGCAGGCTCACTGAGGATGCTGAAGCCTATCCCAGCTACTACAGGCATTTGCAGGCTATACCCGAACAGTTCACAAGTCCATTATGGGTCCACCCCGACTTCAAGGACAATGTGGAGTAGCAAATCAACTTATGAAGCCTGTTTTTGGTCTGTGGGACACAGCCAGAGTGCCTAAAGAAACCCCATGCATGCACAGTTAGAACATGCAAAGCTCACATGAAAAGACCCAGCTGAGATTGGAATGGAACAAGAACCTGTTTACTGAGAGCACATGCTAACAACTACAACACTGTTCAGCAATATATATATTATAAATAACAAGATCAATTGACAAGTATTTACAAAACATTTTTCTAAATTATTTCCTTTGTCTTTTGTGAATTGTATGAAATTAGTGCAAGCCTGGTTTCTAAATATTTCTTTAAATCGTATTTTATGTAGATATCATCATTATCGTCTTTATTAATAAAGAACGCAAATAAAACTTTAACAAAGCACTGTACATTAAAGCTAAATATAATAAAAACTGTAAGAAATAAATGTAATAAATAGGTGAATAAAAAATATGATTTAAAAAAACATAATAAAAAATGTTAACTTCTATTGCTACAGTTATGGCAAGGGTCCGTTTCTGAAGTAAAAATTCAGGCAGTGCTTTAGTTATTCAAAATGTTTGCCTTTGTTGTATTTTAAGATAACTGTTTTAAGATGGCAAAATTAGTTAAATTGAAATAAAAAAAAACATCACTTCCTTAACTGAGTGAGTTACACGCAATCATTGGTTACACGAACGGCCTACTCTTCCCATCGACCCTTTCGGCAGGAGAACGTAACATCACGTAAGCGGTAACGTCAAGCAGCCTGCCGTGCGTGTCCCTGGTGTGTTTGGAGTGCCGCTTCTTGCTGTGATCCTGCAACCCTAAACATGCTGACTTTTGCTCTGAGACAACTCACGCGGGTAAGTGCACACTTAACTTTAACCATAAATGTCTTTACGGTGTTGGTGACTATCGGCGCTGCTGCACGAGCGAACTAGCTTGGATTCGTGCTAACTTGTCATGGAAGCGAAGTAAGTAACCACATGATTGGCTCGTAACGATTCGTTGTGTGGTGATTTAAAGGACACGGTTTGCACTAATACGCCACTGGTTGACCCTTCTTTTTTTTCATTACATTGTTGTTGTTTTTTCCACTATGAGGAATGTTAGCTTAAAAGCTACCGGCTAGCTTAGAGTGTTAGTTAAGTTATGTAGCTGCTGCTGTGCTGTGTTTATGCAATGATGCAACACTAAGCGCTCAGTGTCATCATGAGGAAACTGGAGTAAACTAACAGTCTGGTTTCCACCAAGTGTTTTTGAAAAAAGCATTTGTTAATCAAATCGACAAACAATTTCACCAAATAGACAATTTTGCTATTTTTTAATAATGTAATCTGTATATAAATGGTATTTTTAGAAGCACATGTAAAAATAAATAAAACAAAAAACTTCTTGAAGAATTAACAGCCTATTTGTTTAGAACGAAAATACAAATATATATGGAATTAAAGAGTTATTATTACATGCTAGATATTGATTGTCTGGTTATTTTACTCTTTATGAGAGTTATGCTGAACTTCAACCTCAAAAGCAAGAGAGTTAACATATTAATGTGACAATATGTTTGCTGCATCTGTTTAATATGTGCTCTAACTGTTTGTAGATTCACGGATATATGTGAGAATACGTTTTTTTTTACATTGATGTCTGAACTGACACCTAATTTGCATCCTGTTATCCCTCCTGTAGTCGTGAGAATGAGTTTCATTAGTGCAATTATAATGGGAAATTAGCTGTTATAATCATTTGAATGTTGTGTTTATTACCCACCTGTTATACGTAATCAGTGAACTGATTATAAAGATGTTAGTGTATTCAACTTCTTATTTTCTTCAACTTATTTCTTTCCCTTTTTTTTCTGCACTAAATGGAGACAGTGAAATGTTTTAAAAAAACAATGACTCAGAATATTTCTATCCAGATATGTTCAAGGTGCAGAATGAGCCTCAAAGGTTCTCAAGTAGCCCGAGGATGAATATTAACAGCTTATCATGAGGAAGTCATACTGTAGATAAATTGGACCAGCTTTTATACTTCTGCCTGCGTCAACAGCTTCCCAGAGGTTATATTTACCGGTACCAGCAAATCTGCTGAATTGTATCTGAGAAGATTTTGTCATGCAAAGGCAGACTTAAGGACTTCATAGTTTGACAAAATATTCATACACAGTGCATACCCTTTATAAATTCAGCTAACAGGTTCATAACTGATCAGCTGCAGGATCAGTTAGGTGTCAGACAGAGGTCGGTTGATTAGCAGCTCTATTTTGGTCTTTTGACCCATTTAGGAGTTGTAAATTCTACAGATTTTCTCCGATATGATAAGACTGTGTCAAGTTTGAACACAGTTTTTTTTATTTTTTTATTTTTTTTAGTATGTTGCAAGAACTCAGACCTAGTAGTCATTACTTTTCCATGCACTTCCTAAAGTCTTAGTTACAGTTACCCTAACGAATGGATACAAGCTGCCTGTGGGCAAAAAAGGGGCAAACCTGTTCGGGGCATGCAGGTGGCCTGCAGAAAATTTCAAAGTTGTAGATTGCTTGGTTATCCTGCATGCCAAAAATGTTTATGCACCAATGGACATGCTGTGGACGAGTGGTTGTAGCGTAGACTTATACAACACCCAAGGAGGTAGGTGAGATGCATGCACGTTGTGCGGATGTTTCCACACAACGTGCATGGAAAAATCCTGTACAAGGAGCTCGTTTGTGCTGTTCAAATAAGAAAGCCTGACTGTTAGAATTTACGATATTAGTGTAGTTTGTGTGAGTATACTATCAAGCTTGTCACATGCACACCCTGGGTTTTTTAGCATTTGCACGCCGTCAGTAAGGGGCCACTACGAGCACTTTACGAATGACTAGAGTGCGTCACAAGGAAACCGTTTGACAGCATCCCCTGTTCTTGATAAGGATGAGCAACTTGCATTCGCCTTACGAATACTTCACGATTCATTTGCCACATGCACCTCAATCATACGTTCCATTTTTACGACATCCCTGGAGACGGCTGCAGGAGCCTCAAGGGAACTGCAAGACACACCTGTGGCCGCTCCTGTCTACGACCCTCCACAGGCCTGGAAAAAGCTGCAGCACCCGTACGTGGGTTGACTCGTAAGAATGCATGTGACTACGATTTTAGTGTGATTTCTGTTAAAAAGACTTCACATGGTTTTCCTGTGGTTTTGTTTTTGCTAAGTGGTTAAACATATTGTGATGTGCTCACAAGACGGGACGGTTTTGGATCAGTATGAAAAGCATGTGTCCTCACAGGATTTGGATTAGTGTGATTCACTGACTTTGTTGCTTTTTTATTGCTTCTATTAAATTTAGGTCTTCCTGGCAGACTGAGGCCAACAAGACGCATTGGAGTAAGAAAATTGGACAGTTTCCTAAACTTAAACTAATTTAGAAAAAAGACACGGTTAAAAAAATTGAATAAGCTCAGGTAGGGTAAGCGATGATTTGTAACACAAAGATTAGGAGCAGCGAAAGTGAAAGAATGATCAATTGCATTCTTTTTCTCGAAGCAACTTTACAAGCTCCCTATTATCCAGGAGCTTCTTTTTCCTACATATTTAAAAAGCGAGTGATGAAGTTTGAGCTGAAAGTATTAGCCTTCTTTAAGTGAAGTGGCCAGGGTTGAAGCCCAACAAAAACAATTGTATTATTGTTTTATGGAAGCACCAAAACTCTGATCCTGAAAAAGTAAAGAAACTGCACAGAGCTCAAAAACAATGATTTCAATGTCAAACTCGTTTTTTATGTTTAAAATTGTGAAAACCTTCTACTTTTTAATGACATTTTTATTGTAAATGTAAATGGCAGAAAAAAACAAAAAAACTATAAAAAAGATAAATAATAGAAATAGAGATAAAAGAAACAAGCAGTTATTTCAGATACTTTAGCTAGCCACCACGAGCCATTAAAACAACTTAAATGCAGCTTAGTGATGCATGAGTGCAATAGTTTGAATGTGGCAGCCCAAAACACACATATACTTGAGTTAACATAGACTTTTTATTGGAAGTGATCATCAAGCCTGGTGCGAAAGTAGCATTATAATCCAATATTTAATGTGAGAAGATCACAGGATTCAAGATTCATCCCCCTGACTTGGTGAGCATTTAGGAACTTCACCAAGACAAAGATTTGACCCAGACAGTTTTGACCTTTTGGGTCACTTTGGATCTCCACTGTTCTCAGTCTACTGTCACCTAGAGTGAATACTAGGCCCATTTGTAATGGACAGTTCAGCCATTAGCCTGTGACAGCAAATGGACATCCAAGTGTCAGCCTGATGGATTACTGTCTGTTGATGCTTCTCTTCCCTTTTTTTTTTTTTTTGGCGCGTGTCTTGTTTGTTTGTCTTGTGTTACTGTGATGATTGCTGTGTGTCGCAGCCACTGATGGACGGCAGTCATCTGTAAAACTCGTCTCAGGAGTTAGCTGGGAAATGGGCAAAAATGATACAGAACAGGAATTAATGAAATGATTTCCTTTTTCCATTTCCTTTTCCTCTGTTGTTGTTTGGAGAGCGTTGAGGTTTGACAGAAATGAGGGAGCCGTCCAGATAATGTATCTTTGCACATCTCTTACCTCGCTATTGTTTCCCACTCAGCACGTGAGTTGATGTGGCCTTTTCTGCTCCCTTTTTCTTACAACAGAGTGTTTTTTTTATGAAGTTCACCTTCAAACAGAGCTGTAATCTGTATCTTAAAATAGTTTTTCTGTGACATATTTGGTGCTTTCATCTTGAGTCTCATATTTCTTGGAACCTTTTCACTTGTATTTATCAATTAATCTCCTGTAATCATCAGAGATTGTAAATGAAGTCAGAAAATACAGATCTGAGCAACAAGGACTCTTTTATTTGATGGAGGCTTGAACTCTTCCATTTAGAAGCCATATATATGATATTTGAAAAAAAAGTTTCTACATGTTCAGGCATACTGAGTAAGATGTGTTTTCTAAGATGCATAAGCAACAAATGAGGTGGAAGGGGAAATTCTTTAAGTGGAGGCGTTAAAAAAAGAAATCTACCAGTACACATTTTGCTTTTATGAATAGTTCCAAAACAGCATATTTTTGGCTGTCCCTTTCCTTGGCTTTTATCTACCCAAGCAGAAACACAGACAGCGAAGGACAGTTCATGTCAAGCTTTAATGACCCATCTAATTTCTTGGTAACAAAGGTGTCCTCTGAGGCAACTCGACCTGTATTCCCTGCTTCTCTTTCCTTTTCCACCTTCACTATTGCCACCTGTGACATAAGGCCAGGCTGCAGACTGTTAGAAAATGTAATTATGTGTAAGTTGCTTCCCTGCGTGTGTCACCTCCGTACCCTCTGCCACACTGGAAGCATTTTAACAGGCAGGCCATATTAGAACTTCTTCATTTACATTACTGAGAACATACAGGATGCCATTTATCTGTGTTTTTCTTTAGAACGTTTTTGTTTTCACAGGTTTGAAGAGTTGATGGCGCTCATTTTAGAGGTCAAATACCTCAATATTGATGGTATTGGTTTGTTTTCTCATTCCCAGGCTGTCTCTGAAAATCCTCTAAAGCAGTGGTGCCCAACCTTTTTCAGGTCGTGAACTGGATTAATATCAGACAATATTTTTATGGACCAGTCTGTAAAATATCTGCACCTGGTTTAAGCTTTATTTGTAAACTAGGTTTTGTGTAGGAACCATTAAAATGTGAAATAGATTTTCCCTTAACCCATAACTGTCAAAGTGGAAACAGAGAAATCAGACGCCAACTTCAGCCCCATCAGTGTGGTGCACATGCAGGCGCCATTGCCATGCATTGAGTCATGTCAGCAGAGCCCTGCTGTTCCAGTTTGGGACAAGGAGGCATGAACCACAAAATTGAGGCGAGCTTACTTATTTCTGAACTGATTTTCATAAAACATAGCTCAAATTCAAGTGTGGATATCGTGGTTTGTTTAAAAAATTATTATCTCTAAAGGTTAATCTGTAAATCGATTTTAATTAAAAAAAACAGTTTGACACTACAACTTTTATTATCTTTTACTAATTTTGTGTTACCTCCATGGAAAAAATACCTGTCAGTTGCTTTTAAAATTTTCATTCAAATAGACAATTTTATAGTCCTTTGTGAAAAATAAGCCTCCTCCTCTCAGCTGGCATCTTTGGCTGAAACAAGAAAAAAAAAGGTTATGCTTAAGAACATGTATCATAACGTCAAATACACCTACGTAACTGTTAAGATTCCAAACACAATGATATTGCCTATATATTGTCAGGTTAAAGTTTCAGGGCACAGCTTCCTTCGGTGAGTGAGGCCAAGAAAGAAAGAAATTCAACACTGGCCGCACTTATTTCAAAAATTACTTGCGTATAGTTTCTTTCTGCCTTGTACGCACTTAAAAATATGTGCGTGCAATGCACTAGCAATGTGCATCTTTGCTGCACAAATTATGCGGGGCCAACATGAACTTCCATCCCTTTTTGTGCTAGTGGCACGTAAATCCGTTTGAATAACATCAGTTATGTTTTAAAATATTAAAACATTGAACATTAATAACATTAATAAACAATATACATCGAAGAACCAAACTAGCATGCTACTCGCTAGCACCCACTTTAGCACAGACGTCATGCTTCCCAGCCAGATTTCTCTCTAATAAAATGTGATAACTATCCTGTGATGATTTCTCTCAGTTTGATTATTTTGTTGGTAGTGTTTTTGCTGTTGATTGGAAAACACGGTGTCCCCCCTTTTGTGATTCTTTGCGTACTTGTTCGGACCTCCTCAGTTCTTCACTCTGGAAGACTTGATGCATAGTAACGGCACGCGTGTGTCACGTCGTATATCACGTGACGGCCAATCCAGTAATACACATCAATGGTCATGACAGACCTTTATAAAAATTAGCAGAACCTGTTAACTGCTCACATTTTACAGTAACCCAACAGGGAGGGGTTACTTAGATAAAACACATGAGACCTAATGATGGTTGAATTCCCTTAACACCACTTTTTCAGGCTGAAACTACCCACCGGTGTTTCAGATGAGAAGATGCAATATTTTAAAGAGCAAGTGTTTTACCCCTTATAGATGTTCTCACCTGGTCCTAAGTCTGGTTTTAATTGCTTTTTAATGATCCCATTAAAGGAAAGCAGTCCTTCACGCCACAGTGCCTTACACATGAAAACCACAGCCAGTGGTGGGATCTGATCAAAGTCTCACTCATCATAAATGTTCATTCAAAGTTAGGAAGAGGCGGGGTTTTCCTAAGTGCAGTTGGTCTGTTTGGTCTCTTCGTTGAACCTTTTCCTTTGCATGGAGACGCTTTGTGCTTTTATCTTGGAAAACGCAGCTTCTCTAACTGCCAGCAGAGAGGGAGAGAAGCAGAACTGACCACAGTGTGGATTTCAGATTTTCAAAAGAGTCAGTAAAAATTTTTTGACTGTGGGCTCTTGTGATCAGGCGTTTGCAGCAGCAGAACTTACCGGCCCCCATTACAGATTAGATAAGCAAGAAATGCTGAATCTGTTCTCTACAATGCCTCGGCTGTTGAAGTCAGTCCCCCAGTTGGTGGAAGTGCTGATGGAGCAGAACTGATTATTGGTATCATGCAAACACACTGGCTGCTAATTATACCACCCTACATATTGGAGTTAGAGAGGAAAAGAAAGGCTTTCAGGATGACTTCAAGTTCCCCCTTCAGTCAAGTACAACATATCTGGGTGTTGCCAAATGTGATACGATAGTTTTCTTCTGGAGAAATGATCTGTTTCATGTGTTTTTGGCTTATTTTAAGGTTTAACTATTTGCCTGATGTGATCCCCAATCATCTTGTGTTCACCTTTTTGTTCACTGTTATTTTTGCTGTTTTGTAGCCCCTGTGCCAGCGGGCCCCTGTCCGCCTCAGTGTGCGTCTGCAGCAATCCCACGCTGCCACCTGCACTGCGGATGAAGATCGCTCCTGGACCGGTCAGGAGAGCCTGGCTGAGGATGACCCTGAAATGTGGGCTCTCCTGCTGAAGGAGAAGGACCGGCAGTGCCGTGGTTTGGAGCTCATTGCTTCTGAGGTACAGCAGCTGCACAATGGATGTCAAGGGTTTTCTAAACCAATTCCTGTTTTTTTCTAAACACTCAAGCCATCGTGTGATGTAAAACTCTTGTTCATTTAGCACAATGTCCAGTCTATGAAATGCATAGAGTGTAAGGATCCGCTCATCCTGCAGAAATGGGCAGTACATCCGTTGTCTTTTGGCGTGTGAGGTTGCTAAGGGCGCCTCCGTTTTGCAAGTTTGGCAAAAATAAAAAGGATAGACATGAGGTATCAGTAGCCGCTTTTACATGGGCAAAAGTAATCGGAATGAACGCCTGATCGGAAAGAAAATGCGTCATGTAAACGCGCCGTTCGGAATACTCTGCCCCGGTCAGACTCGTTCGGATCAGAATTTCTTTCCTTTTTTTTTTTTTTTTTTAAACTTGTTCTGTCCAACAGCTGAGCAAACAGATTAGAGCTGAAGGCTTTTTGTGTTGGACAGGATCAGAATTTTTTTCCCATCGAGATAGGTGTCGTCTATCCGATCGTGGGGCATGCAAACGGTCATTCCGATCGTGTGTCACTACTGCTCTGGTTTACGTCATGCATAGACGGTGTTTCGCTGAGAGAAAGCCTTTCAGCTCAGAAATTACCGACCAGCTGCTCTGCGGACGCCCCGTGAAAAGCGCCGCTCCGCTCTCGCCCCGCTCTCGCCCCGCTCTCGCCCCGCTCTCGCCCCGCTGACTCTCCCCTCTCTTACACCCCTCACAAGGGAGATGCGGGGCAGGAGCGCTTCGTGCCCCCCCGCACTCACTCGGTCCACTGGCACCCGAATTAGCAGAGCAGCCGGATTAATAATTTTGTGTCGGGGGGGGGGGGTGCTTTTTTACGTGTGCGTTTTGTTGTTTTGTTATGTGTGGGAGAATTCAGACTGCGAGCCGTCCCGCCGTTCTGGGTTAGCGGCTGCAGGACTCAGGAGGAACCGTGTTCGAACAGAGCTCGGGCCGCTACCTCACAGAGTGGCTTTGGGGCGGTTTGTGAACTTTTCAGAGCAGAAATACAGTAAACAGAAACTGTTCAATCACGTGGATTTGTGTTTCCAGTTGTGTCCCGACAAAATAAAGGCTGATGTTATTCCCAGACATTTACGTGCAGCCAAGCTGCAGATTGCTGCGTTTCTCGCACGGTCCTGGATTTTCTGTCCATCAAGGCTAATGATGTTAGCGTGTTAGCCTGTCTTAACCCTTCTCCAGCTTCGTTCTTCCACAAAAAAGCACTGACCACACGGATTAAATATAACGATGAGCGAACAGGCGCTTCATAATATTCATGACATTAATAAAAGCACGTTTGCAAGATCGTCTCGTATTACGGAGCTGCTGCACATGCTGTCTGTCTGTGGCAGCGGGTTTTTTAAAACTGGACTTATTTACTCATCCGAGTGATTTTACTCTACTGCTCATGCCCAAATTATTCATTTCGACCGAAAGTGTGAGCCATGAGAACGTTTGTTCTCATCGGAAAAAGGTTTTCTGTGCCCATGTGCACGGGTGAATTTTAACCCGACCAGTGATCCGATCAAGATATTCTGCCCATGTAACCGCGGCTACTTTCAGTTAGCTATTGGATGTTTAAAATTGTTGGCAACTAACTAGTCTTTAGAAAAAAATGTTAGCCTTAGGTTTGACAGGTTTTTTTGGGGATATCATTTTATTATTTTATTTTTGCGAATTTAGCGCATTGAATAATCTGGGAAATTAGGAACAACCTTTTATACACTGTGTTAGAAAACAAAAAATAACTGGAGATCAACAAAGCATTGAAAAGACTTCAAAGAAATCTGGGAAGTTTAGAAGAATCATAATCGTAGACACTTGTTACAAACATTTCTTGAACAAAAGTAAATTCAAGATTTTAAGATAATTTAAGGAAGATACAGAAGTGCTGCCTCCATTTGCTGCCACGTTCCTTAGACATCCTTTGCAGCTCAGATAACCTTCCTCCTCAGCTGACTTCTCTTTGTTTTTTAAAACGTTACCCTTTCAGCTGATACGGGAACAGTAAGAAGTGCATTGAAAACGATGCTTGTAGTCACACAGCCAGATGACAAAGAGGCAGTCCACTTTTCCACTGTGTGACCCACAGAGATGCTGCACTCAATTTGTTGATTTTTTTATTTTTAAATCTCAAAAACAATTTTTATTTTATTTTAGTGTGAAGTAAATGTATCCAAAGTTTAAAAGAATTACAGATTTAAACTCTTTCTGCTAATTATGCATTGGCTTTTAAAAAAGTCAAGAATCTGGCAACAAAATCAATTGCAATTGGTAGATGTTGGATTTTAAAAACGTTTATTTACTTTATCAAAACAAAGAAAAGTCCTGCCCAAAGGATTTCCCCCCAAAAAAGTCACAAATATTTATCAAAGCATTACGGCTGTACGGTTACAAATCAATTAAATTTAATCTTGCTCACTTCCTCGCTGTAATTCTTAGTTTTTAAAAGAAAAGACGTTGAGAAAAATTGATGTACATATTTTTTAATTGTATCATTGTATTTAGTTAGTCTTATAAAAGGCCAACATATGCAAGATTAAGTAAAAAATCCACAGTGGAGGGGTTAAGGTTGATATTCAGATCATTTTATTTTGTTTGTTTTACTGAGGTTTTTTTTGGCCGCTTTGTCCTAGAAATATATTAACTTGTACTCAATGAGTTTTAATATAATAAATGGCATGTTAAAAATGTTAAAAGTGCTGTGAAGAATTTCATGCCTGTTTTTACTCAACAAAAGAAGTGCCTTTGTTTTACATTGTGTTAATATGAGTTTTGCTCATCAGAAGGCAGGAAAAGGTTTCGTACTTGGCTGTTGTTTTCCGCCTGTGTTGTCTTTAGTATATATCAGTCCGTCTTCCACACAGGCCCATTGCTTTAGTGTGAGATTTAACTGATATCTTCACTCTACCTTCTCCTTAACTCGCGCTTTTAAAGGAATATCACAGGACAGTCGGGTAGGCCCTCTTTGAATGAGAACACAGACATTTCTGCATGATGACATCTACGCACACACACACACACACTCTGTGAGGCAAGTGCATCTTCCATCCTAATATATGCACACTTGTCTGCATGACAGACAGAAGCAGAAGAAAGCTGTCACTGGAGCTGTTATCTCCCTTGATCTCCCCTTTGCTCTGAGGTGAAGCATTAGCATAAACACTCCGATACGGCGCACTCACCGAGCAGCTGAAGGAGAGAGTGAAGAAGACGTTTGTCTGTGTACATTTCTGTTAGATCTTCTTATCAGTGGATTCATAAACGGTGGTTGTTATGGTGGCTGTGGCAAATGATTAGTGTTGTAGCCATGGAATAAAAAAGCCTGAGCTGTTTTCACCTATGCACGGAAAACTTTGAAATCTTCTTAAGAAGTGATGATGGGTCAGAGTATATAACTTTTTATAACTTTATCCATTATGAGAAATGTATAAGCTCTCATAATGGATCTTGTGGGTGAGTAATAGTAAGTTAAGAGTCAGAAAAAAGGACACACATCCTCCCTGGGTTCTGATTTTGTCACATTTACCTGATATGAAAAAAACAACTTTACTGAATGAAATTCTTAGGATAAAGGTCTTTTTTTTCCCCCTGCAAACCCGTTAAGTTTGATGCTGATCTAAAACTGATGGAAGTTGTGACTGTAACAGGCTGTTCTTTTCTTCAAAAGTCTGCATCTAACCTAAACACATGTAGAAACATTGAGTGTACTGTGTTTTATTCTCCAGCAGTGGATCAGGAAGAACTGTGAAGTGCTGTGTTAGTCTATCCAAGTCCAGAGGTTCAATACTTTAATGATTACTTCAAGCTAAAGGAGGGATTTCTCACCATCAATTAACACACTTTAATTTGCTGTCCTTGTCCTTTCTTGGTCATTGATCCAAGTGTGCATTTGTTTGTGTGTGAATTTTCATCGCAGAATTTCTGCAGTCGAGCCGCTCTAGAAGCTCAAGGCTCCTGTCTGAACAACAAATACTCTGAAGGTTACCCGGGGAGAAGGTGAGCCAGCCCTCTTTCTGACACACTTCAGCTCACAGATCCTGCTTTTACACGTAGTGCTTGAGAAATTCTCTACAGATGTACTAAGCATAACATTTTTCATCGTAACTGAACAGCAATGGCCTAAACTTTAAACTTCCCACCAAGTTTATACTTTTTTTTTTCCCAAAGAAAATGCCCAACAAGTTACATGAGTTAGAAATATCTACTTTTTGCTTTTATTTTGAAAATGTCCCTTTATCATTGTTTAGTAACGATGATCAAGGTCCATTCCTGCTGTTTAACTGTGGGGTAAACACTGCTCTGTTTTGGGTTTTAAAATCAGCCATTTATTCAATTTGACCCAAATGTCTAGCAGTAAACTATCTCTGCTTTTGTTGTGCAGATGATGAAGAAGCTCCAAAATTTTTTGTGTTTAATTTATTGCTTTCGACTTTAAATAGGAATAGTCTTGTCATACATTCTAGTTGTAGCTTGCAGCAAATTCTTCAGCTAATTAGGTGAAGAAAAGTGTGTTTTAGTTCTTCACTCACAGCTTTGATTGTTTAAACCTCTTTTTTCCCTCTGCTAAGTAAACACCTTTGGTTAAGTTGTCTATCCAAGGACCCGAGCTGCTATGCATAACTAGACACAGAACTAGAGCAATTTAAAAAACGGCTAATCCCATGTGGAGCTGATGGTAGGAGCATGACAGGACAGTCAGGGGGAGCAGACCCACAACCCTCACTACTGCATTTAGATTCCGAGCATAAATGGATCCAGTTTTCATCCAGTTAATCCTTATGTTATCGGCACATAAGACCGTGTAAACAATTTTACTGCAAACCCCTGACAAGGAAAACAAAAGACTTTAGGGATGTAAGAAATAAATAAATAATGTTCCACCTTTTGTTTATTTCCTTTTAGATTTTTTATTTTATTTTTCCTTTTATCTCTTTGCAAACCTTCCTTTAGATACTATGGTGGAGCAGAGGTGGTTGACCAAATTGAGCTTCTTTGTCAAAAGCGAGCTCTGGAAGCCTTTGACTTGGACCCAGAAAAGTGGGGCATCAACGTCCAGCCGTACTCTGGTTCTCCAGCTAACTTTGCAGCCTACACAGCCGTTCTAAACCCCCACGACCGCATCATGGGGCTGGACCTTCCTGACGGCGGACAGTCAGTTATTTCTCTTTTTCCTTTTTTCTCGTCATGCTAGCACCTTTTTCTAGTATCTTCTCACTCAAAGCTGCTCCTGTTTCTTTGGTGGTTAGCATCATTGTTTGTCCTGGAGATTCTGAAAAGCTTTGTATGTTTTATTTCATATTTAAATTTGACTAAAAATATGTCATCGTTGTTGACTTCTGTTTTGGTTTTTCATCCCAGTCTAACCCATGGATACATGTCTGATGTAAAGAGGATCTCTGCAACATCCATCTATTTTGAGTCCATGCCTTACAAGTTAAATGTAAGTAACGTCTCTTTTTTGTTTTCATGTTTAATTCTTGTTTTGGAATTTCATTGTTTTGATGTTATAGAAATATATTTACTCGTTAATAGCTGACTTCTAAAGCTCTGTAACTTTGTACACAAGTCAGTTGAAGAAAACGTTAATGGAATGAAGAACCCAAACGTGACAGTGGAGAGGGAAGTCTACTGAGAAAGCTCCAGTGGAACCAGACTCGGACTGCTTGGAGTCACAAACAGATAAAAACTGGAACATCGTTTAGTATAAGTATAGTATAATTAGCATAAAAAGACAAGTTTGTAACTTGATGAAAATGCACAAACACAAAATCCATGTAACACCCATTTAACATGTGGGACCGGGTCGCGAGGGCAGTAGTCCAAGCAAAGATGCCCAGACAGTCCTCATACGGCCACCTCCTCCAGCTCCTCTGGGGTAGGGGTCCCAAGACGTTTTCATGCCAACCAAGAGATGTCGTCTCTTTAACGGGTCCGGGGACTTGCTCAGGATCTCCTGGTGGGACACCTTTCTAGGGAGGCATTCATGAGGTACCAAAAACAGATGCCTGGAGCCAGGCCTGGGGTTGGGGCTTGCAAGCAAGCACCCGGTGGCCGGGGTCCTTCCCACGGGCCCACCACCTGCAGGAGAGCTCAAAAGGTGCTAGTGGTGTGTGGTTTGTGTAGCATCAGTCGGAAGTGGGGGCCTTAGGGGCCCAACCCTCCTGCCATGGAATGCCTGAAACATCTAAAACTTCAGTCCAACAGTTACTACTTACATACTGTGCACATACAGTTACGTAAGGGTTAATGGCCGACGAAGTGTGCATTATCACTTTTTAACGCACACCGTGGAAGCCTGAACTGCGGAGGACGGTTCAGTTTGCTTCCGCGAAGTGCGTTAAAAAGTAATAATGCACACTTCGAAGGCCATTAACCCGCTTATACCATGGTCACTTACAAAAGAAATAAACATTAACCAGTTTTTGGTCCTTAATTCTTGTTTTTGTTTTTGTTTTTCAAATTGGATCGCTTTTCTCACAAAAAGCGAACTATTTGTTACGTGGTGAAGCATGTAATACATAGTCCACATCGCGCCGCTCCACCGCTGCAGTTGCAGTCAATATTTGGCGATATGTATATATATATATATATATTAGGCCTGCACAATATACCGCAAATTTATCGTTATCGCGACATCAAGCTGTGCAATATGCATACCGCAAAAGACGGCGAAAATCGCAATAAATGGTTACCTTGACCCTTGTGCTATCCTAGGCACTTTACCATTGGGAGTGGGGTCATCTAGACCCACTAGACAGTGCACTGAACCTTTTTCCTTCAGTGATTTGTGATCTTCACTGGTGTCCATGGATTACATGAAATCTTTCCACCTTTATCCACCTTTGTCATGGTAGGGAGAACACATCAATGGAAGGGTGGGGTCATCTAAGATAGCACAAGGGTTAAATGTCCCAAAACAAACTCATGGCAGCTTGAAATATTGAATAAATGAAATACATCCCTTTATGCATTTAACCAATCGGAAGGACCCGTTTACGCTGTTGATCAATCAAATGAGCCCTTTTATGTTTGATGTTTGCCTCCTATGTCGACAAGGGTCATTTGGAGTATAATTTTTATACTGTTGCATTGAAATGGAAATTATGTTTTTGGTTGTTTATATACCGCAAATTATATCGTCATCGCAATATTAATCACCAATATCGCATATCGCGAGTTTTCCTCATATCGTGCAGCCCTAATATATATATATAGATATATATATGCGGACCTTTCCGATGGGTTAAATAAAGCATCAGTTCAGAGAAAAGTTCACCGCTTGTTTTTGTCCAAATCCTTAAAGAAATTTAAGGATTTATTGTTTTATTACAGTAAACCAGGCTTAATATAAGTTTGCTGAAAGATTTGTCCTTATTGTTACCTCCTTGTTAGCAAAATGGGTTTATGGTATATTCATTGTATTTGAGGCTCTCACAGTAGTTTGGTGACGATGGTAGGAGCTGACAGATGGCATGGGGAGCGTGCATGTCCAAACCTGCTGATGTATGGGCAGGCAGAAATCCTCTGCGAGAGAGATAATGGGAAATCGACACGCTGGCCAGCAACACTGGCCCTGTCTTCACAATGAGCAAGTTGATGGAACGAGGGGGCATCTATAGATGTACTCTCTGGATGAAAGATGATCAGATTGTATAAATAAAGCTTTTCCTCTTTTTTTCTACTCGTTTCTTTGTTTCTGACGCCCTTATTCTTGGTGGTTTTTGTCTGTTTTGGAGGGTTCAAATGTAGGAGGGTGGCACATGAGACGTATTCCGTGAGACTTAGTGGTCAGTGTTATGGATTAACTAACATGTTTCCCAAATTGCCCAGTTTATTGAAAGGAGCAGGGAGTCTTGACACCAGCCTGATCTGTTCAGCCTCATTACTGTAGCCGAGCAGACCCCTGAAAGGTTGAATTGGGATAAGTATGGGTGCATTACTGAAATTGCTCCATCTTTCTCCATAATATGATAGGTGTAAATTTATACCTAAAATAGATCCCATTTCCCTTTAAAGTCACCCAGAGTGCTTAAGGTGCAGCTGCTTCAAATTAGCCTCACATGGGAAAAAAACATCACTTCTGTGTAGATGCTTCTTGATCTTCAGATATCTAACAATCCTTTTTCATCTTCTCACCTTCCCTTCTTCCTTGATGCCTGCACTTCCGCTAATCTCATATTCCTCTCCTGTTCTTCTGGTCTCCCTTTTTGCAGCCTGCAACAGGACTCATCGACTACGACCAGATGGAGATGACGGCCAAGCTGTTTCGGCCCAAGCTGATCATCGCTGGCACCAGTGCCTATGCCCGCCTCATTGACTATGCCCGCATCAAGAAGGTGAAAGGAGACACCTCATAAACAAACAGAGCCGTTTAAATCTCCTTGCTTGCTTTCTGTGCATCGGAACAGGCGCACATCTCTTCCCTGTCACTAGTGTTAGACGATGAACCCACTGATTCATTTGCTGTGCTATTTCATGTGGCCGTGTTTCATCTATTATTAACATTAGAAGAACAGTCGTTGGTTAAATAGCATAATTTTTATTTTATTTTACCCCCCTTTCCTGTTTTATTCTATAAAATCAACAGATCCTCTTTAAAAATGAGAGAAATTGTGGATTTCGTGATAATTCATGTTGATTGGAACGTTGTGAAGACTTATTCTGGTCATCTGCCAGCAAGAGTTTGGATATTAACAAGCTATTTATTGCTAGTTTCCTCTCTCAGAAAATGTTGGCAGGCAAAAGCATGGACGTATTGCCATAATATTTGGGGCTCTTCAGTCTGTCTCACTGTGTAATTCATCCTTCTGAAGTATCTTCTGCTTTTGCTGGACATGGATGGCTAATAGGTGCAGAGTAATACATTTAAATGTTAATCTGCTAAATCAATCTGAATTTATTGGCATTTTTCTTACTAAATGAAGGTGAAACACATCATTTTTAGTTACATTTAGTGTTTTTATGTACAGTTTATGCCAAGAAACATGCTAAAATGTCTTTTTGCTGTACAGTTGAATGATGTCTATGCAGTTCCTTATTTATATGAAGTTTTTAACCCCTCCCACACCTTTTTTTGGAACAGCTCTGCACAGATATCAACGCCTACATGCTTGCTGACATGGCTCACATTAGTGGCCTCGTGGCAGCCAAAGCTGTCCCCTCCCCCTTTGACCACGCCGACCTGGTCACTTCCACCACACACAAGTCCCTCAGAGGAGCGAGGTAGGTAGAGCGTGTGTGACCCCGAAAGCCCAAACGGAGTACAGCCATTAAAGGTAAAGGTCTTTGTTCGCTGGTGGCTGTTCTCTGCAGGGCTGGCCTCATCTTCTACCGCAAAGGGGTGCGCTCAGTGAACAAGAAAGGGAAGGAAATCCTGTACGACCTGGAGGACAGGGTCAACTTCTCCGTTTTCCCCTCCCTGCAGGGCGGACCTCATAACCACGCCATCGCTGGTGTGGCCGTAGCCCTCAGACAGGTCAGCTCAGCTGCACCGCAAAGATAATGGCTTAGCACCCTGCCTTGATATTTTCTGATAAAAAACGGGTTGCTTGTGCAGCAGTTTGTGTTTTTTATGTTGTAATGGAAGCGTGTTGGTGTTGGGTACTAATAAGGGATCTTAACATTTTCATTAGTTCTTGTTCTGCTAATAAAAGCGCTCAACAGTCTTTCATTACCGTCTGCAGGCTCAGTCTCCCATGTTCAGGGAGTATATCGTTCAAGTACTGAAGAACGCCAGGGCCATGGCTGACGCTCTTCTTAACAAAGGCTACACACTTGTTTCAGGTAATCCACCTTTTTTCATACATTTATGCATCTTTACCCAGTTTTTAATTAGAGCGGGTGGTGGATTCACTGCAGAGAAAAAAACGAATAAAAGTTCAAATGAAATGTTCAAAAACTCACTTACAGGAGAGTTTCATTCAAATTCATGATGTGCTGCAGACCCTAATGCACACACTGTTTGCTTGTCAGTCAACAATATAAATGTGATGAAAGTGGTATCTTTGTGAGGTAAGCATATATTTGAATCCTGTTAAACACTAAATATGCAGCTATCAGCTCTTTTTTGATGTATAGCCTTCAAAAGATGCTCTAAAATATACAGACTCTGCAGTTTGTACTTCCTACTACTATTTGTGTTTTATTTAAACAACAAAAAAGAATTTAAACACATTTTTTCATGATTATATTCACCTCGGTTACAATAGACTTACGTGATCTGCTGTAGATGTGAGGGGTGTTAACTAATTATTATTAACGTTATCAGATTTGCCTCGTATGTTTACATCATTCTTCTTTTTAAGGAAAAAAGTATGAAGGTGCAAAATATAAGGATTCACCTCCTATAAACAAGCAACAATTCTATTCCTCACAGACCTGTTACTTCTTCTTTTAGAAGTTCTTTCATCATCCACTGATTACCTGTATTAATGTCACATGTTTGAACCGATGTTCTGTCTACGCCCTTAAATGGTCAGACTATAACCTCCTCATCGAGACCAAAGAGCTGTCAAAGGTCACAAGGGACAAGATTGAAAACCTGAACAAGACTGGGACAAACCAATCTTTGATAAGCGAGCCGTTTGGAGAGAAGAGATCAATTGTTGGAGCAATTACCGGTATTAGAAATACAAGATCATTGACGATCTCCTTCCACCTGGAGCTCCATGATAGATCTCAACCTGGTGGAGAGCAAATGATCTTGAGATCGGGGAGAAAACAGACCAGAACATAATAGGATCTGGTCAATGGCCTTCATAGAGCTTGGGCCACAGGATACTGAATACTGAGTTTCATCCCAAAAGCACCAAACCCACTTTGAAGCACAGGGGTTAGTTTTTCTGCAAAGGGGGCCGAACAACTGATCTGTACGAATGAAATGATGACTGGGGCCATGTATGATGAGAGTTTGGTCAAAAACCTCCTTCCATCAGCGAGAGCTTTGAGGAGGAAATGTGGCCGGATCTCCTAAAATGGCAATGATCCCAAACACAACAAAAGAGTGGCTATGTAAAAAGCAGTTCTGGGTTATGTAATGGTCTAGCCCTGTTCTCTGGACTTCAATCCAATAGAGAATCTGTAAAGGACGTTAAAAGTCCTTGTTGCCCAGCAACAGCCCCAAAGCATCACAGCTCTTGAAAAGATCTGCACGGAAGCATTGACCAAAATAGCAGCTACAGTGTGAATCCAGGAAACCTTTGACCTCTGTCATTGCAAATTAGAGTTGCATTAGAAAGTATTGATTGACCAAATGCATATTTTCTGAACCGCTATACAAAGAAATACCTTAAAAGTCAAACTATGTGATTTCCTGATAAATCTATGATGAGCATTACATGCCTTCTAGTCTTTTGAGTAGGATAACTTGCACAATAGATGACTGACATACCTCTTTGCCCCTCCCTTTCCCTCATTTAGAATGGATTTCATTGATTTAAATGTTGAATATTCCAGGTGGGACAGACAATCATCTGGTTCTGGTGGACCTGCGGCCCAAAGGCATTGATGGGGCCCGGGCTGAGAGGGTGCTGGAGCTGGCATCCATTACTGCCAACAAAAACACCTGCCCAGGGGACAAAAGCGCCCTGACCCCCGGGGGCCTCCGGCTCGGTAAGGAGCAGCTTATTGCTGAATGGACTTGACACGTGCGCACGGTAATCTGGAAATAATCTGACAGATATGGATCTTCCCACTTTGCTGTTCAGAGTTTTGGATTCTCTTTTGTCTTCTTCTTTGCATACGATTTCTTTTTCACTTCTTCATAGCTCTGCACATTGAAATGGTCCGCTACAAATTAAGCCACAAGCAGTTTGTTATTTATTCAACATGTTTGGCTTTTTAATCATCTGTCAGGAAGTTCAAGAGCCAAATTTAAAGCAGCAGCCTTCGTCTTTGTCCTAAGGCAAGACTCTTACCTGCACCGCAGCGCTCTGCTGCACTTCACTTCTTCATCTTCATAGCGATGATATTCACTAATGTTTATTTTTAAAAGTCTTTTTTTTTTGGGTATCCAGCGACGTGAATGTTGTATTTTCTTGGTCTTAGGCGCTCCGGCTCTGACCTCCCGACAGTTCAAAGAAGATGATTTTGTTCAAGTGGTGGAGTTTCTAGATGAGGGTTTCAAAATCGCTTTGGATGTCAAGAAGAAGACTGGTGAGTCTGCTTTGAAGAAGGAGACAGTTGTAGCTGCAGCTTTTTTTTTTTCTACCTAAAATAGCCTGAAATGACCTTGGATGAAAAGTTTCATTGTGGTTTTTCAACTGCAGGAAAGCTTCAAGATTTCAAGAGCTTCCTCCTTCAGGATCCAGAGACGGTGGCTCGTATTGCAGACCTGCGACTCCGGGTTGAAGCCTTCGCCAGGCCGTTCCCCATGCCGGGCTTTCACGACCATTAGACGAGCACATGCGGAGTCTTGATTTGAAGGGGTTGACAGTTGGTAGACAGGCACGAAGAAACACCATCAGAAAAAAATGCTGTTCATTCTGCTGACGTTTTTAGCCTTTTTTTTTTACTTTCTATCACTATCAGAGTATCTCTGCATACAGTTAGCATCATGAGGTAAATACATAATTAAAGGAAGATGAGCAGTTTTTGATCTTTTCCAGCCATCTTCACACCGTTCTACTGAGGGGAAAAAAGCAAACATCTCAGTTCAAGCAGAGACCAACACCTTGTTAGTGTAAAATATCAGTCTTATTCAGTAAAGAGTCTTAACTAACATCCCGTGTATGTTTCCCATCCCCCTTTTTCTTTTTTCTTTTTTCTTTTTGGTTTTGAAGCCATTCAGAAAAGAGGCTTCATGAAGTGAAGAACGACAGTCAGTCAGTGTTGGAGGGGTTCTGGTTTTTAAATATCCACTCAAACTATTTTTGTAAAAAGAGCTTTTATTTGGAAAGAACTTGAGCCAATTCTTTCTACAGTAGAACATTCAGAGTAAGACTATACAAAACATAAACTAATAAATATATTTTACATGGTACAGATTGATAAAATAACACTACAGTTTGTTCTCAGATTGTTTAGAACTTCAAACTTGACTTTAATCTAAATTTATGTGGGATAGTGTCATATTGCATCACAAATCTCCATAGGTACATTTCTATGGAGGGATATTTTGTGCTATTATTCCAGCGCATCCCTCACTATTTTCAGTGTAAAACATTAAAAATTTTGGGTGCTCAAAAAGTTTGCACTTGAAACTTAAAAATATGTGCAATCCAAACTAAATTCTCTCTCTTCTGCACTCGAAACAAAGCAGAACACCGCGTTACAAATGTGCCACCCAAGCCAGCCAATCACAGACGTCTGTTTTTCTGTTTCAAGTCCAAATTATTTTTTTGACCACACTAGATATTTCAAGTTTTACGCTAAAAAAGTGAGTGTTGCACTTGGTATAAAGGCTCAAAAATAACTCCATACATTTCCTGTAATTAATTTCTTTCAGAAAATTCTTCTATGAAACTTTGTATTTTGCAAAAAGTTGGTATTCTAATGGAACTACCAAATTATCACCTTTTAATATGTCCTGCTACTTTTAGTATTTCCACAAAAAGTGTTAATTTTTCTGTGTATTTTTTAGTAACTGACATATTTCTTGCTGATTTGTTATGCAAAAAAAACAAACATTTATACTTCATCTTTTCTGATTTCAAATGAAGAGTTCAGTTTCTCTTTTTTTTCTGCCAATATCTTGAAGATAGCATATCAGTCTGTGACATGTTACAAAGCACAAACCACAAGCAAAAACTCTTTTTTTTTTAGTTGTTTTCACAATAATTTTCCTAACCATTATTTGGCAAACATGGTTTTGCCAAAACACAGTATTTGCTGTAGTTTTATTTAATTTACTGCCTTTATCATCTGTGAAAAGATCTGTGATTGCACACGGAAGCAGTTTTGAACTAAAGTTTACAGAGTTTGAAATTACTTTTATTTTAACTGTTCTAATAAAAGTTGATTACTTGCACAGAAGCTCTGAGGATTTCTTATATGCATCACATTTGACAAACAAACCACAAATTTAAAATATGAAAAGTTTTTTTTCATTAACATATAAATGACTTATTTTTTGTTTTGATGGATCCGTGATAAAATAATCCTAAAGCATAACTGGTCCACACAAGCTAAAAAAGCTGCCAAACACCATCATGTGGAGCATATCTTATGCTCTATTTCTCAAAATAAATTGGTAGTAGTCCCTTATTTGTCTAAGAAGACAACACTTTTAGTTTATACTCATGGAAAAAGCCAACATAAAACAGTATTTACATGGTAATTTCAAAATGTAATTACCTTCAAGACTAAAAAAAATATGACGTTGCTTAGAAAAAATTAAAACACGATAACAAATGATTTAATTAATCTGAAATACTCCATTTTTTTAGTTCATCTTCTAAACAACACAATTTAAACAGGAGAGAGGATTTTACAATCCCTCTTTAATATGAATAGCATTATAAGCCAGAAAAAGTGCTATGAAAAAGCACTCTTCAGAGGTAATTGTCATAATCGTACACAGTATTACCCATCTGCTACATTTCCCCATAATGTTGGTCATCTATCACAGGCTTGAATTTCCCTCTGATCTGCCCTCTGCTGTTGTAAAAGCATGCAGAGTCGAAATGAAAAGATGATCAAACGAATTCCCCTTGGCAGCAGATCAGACGATAAATCATGTCGGCGTAATGGGAAGAAGGATAAATGACATTGTCAGCAATTAATTAGAAGTGTATCTTCAGCTCATCACATCTCTGTGACGTTATGCAAGTGTAGATACAATATGCATGAATGTAACTTGTCATTTGATCGCTTGTACTAATGAAATTGGACAGAAACTGACATGGCCGTGTTAAAAAAAAATCTCAATACAAGAGAGAAGGGGGTGGACTGTCCAGATTTAGCTATGATCCATATCTAGAAATTCAATTTTCACTCAAATGCTGTAATTATCATAATAGAACGATAGTGTTCTTCATAGAATTTAAGGATTTGTGGGTTTTCCCTGCAATAATCCTGATTTCTCTCCTAATCCCGCCCCTGCTGCATCTACAGCTATCTATACTAAAACAAGCAGCAGCTTTTTATTCACACTTTCTGGCCTGAAATCAGTTTTGTATTCCAGATTCACTTGTGATCTAAGTTACCTAAACTTTCACAAAGACGGAGACCCTAAAACTGAAAGCAACTATCAAAATGTGATAACAGATTAAGATTTACCCGTTTGGCTCTCAAGCTGTTAAAACATGGCTGAGTCAACTATAGCAAACAAGCCTGATCATTTCAGAGTTGTCTTCATCAGTTGTTGTGGCATATCTACGTGTAAAGTAAACACAAAGTTTTTTTAACGAAAGAAATGCATTTGGGTCCAAGAGTTATTTGAAGGAACTTTACACCTAATTTTGGCGTCATTTTGTTACTTTTTTTATTCAGTCAGAATTCATATGTTGATTTTTTTTCTCTCCCCCTGCAGTCAGCTGCTTTTGACAGATTTTTTTTCCTTGTGTTTTTTTTTACCTCCCATTCTTTGAAAACTACTCTTGGAGCAATAAGATATTCTAGGAACAGAACTGCTTATGCAGCATAATCTCCTCCTTTCACAAACTCCAGGTTACTTTATTTCTAATATGCTCACATTTTTTTTTCTAATGTTGCTATCTATATTATTTTTTATTAAATGTGTTTATTAAAAAAGGACATTACTGTGACATGAAAGCAAAAATTTGACTCAACTTAAAGTTGGTCATCTGTTATAACATTGTAAAAACATCACCAGTGGTCTTTTAATTATGATTATGCAGTTTTTAAGTGGTTTTCTAAGGAATAGTGACTGCAGAGCGGAAGTAGTTCATTTGAAATTCAACTCTGAGTTGTGGGTGGGTCTTTGGCGTGAAGCAATCCCAACACCCCCTTCCAGTCCCTGTTACTGAGAGCTCTCTGTTTACACCCTTCACCCTTGTGCTATCCTAGGCACTTTAACCCTTTAACTGCCTGGTCAACAAAACGGTTGAGCAAACTTTGAGTCACCATATTTTTATTAGAGAAGTTTCTAACTTAATTCAAACTGATTTAGCCATCTCAACCAATTGGTAGAAGCATGCAAAGCTAAAAAAACCAACAGATGGCACTGTGTCAGTCAGTGGTTACTTGCCCAACGTCTTTGACTGACAAGCAAGTCACAACTTGAAAATGATCATACACATTTTCTTCCTTTTTATGAAAATTTGAAAGGTAGGAATATTTTTCTTACTTGGTATTACTAGTAAAGGCGTTAATCAACAGAAATATGTTCTTAGATAAACAAAAATAAACAAATTTCTGTTTGTAATAATTTTTTAAAAACATGCTCTACCAAACGGTTGATTTGTCACTTTATGGTATAAGTAGCAAAATCAAGCCAATGTTAAATAAAGGGACTGTTTGTCATAAAATCAGTTAAAACAACCTTCTAAATCATCCATTACTAAAGAAATATTCATTAACACATCATAAATAATCATTTAAAATACATAATACTGTATAGTTTTGTCTATTTTTGAGTTTATATCAGCTGGTGTGTAAATAAATAAAAAAATCAAGACTATTACAACAATTCATTTAAAACTAAACAAAAAAAGCTGCAATAATAATATTAACATTTACAAAAGTTTTCTATCATTTTCTTTTGTTCTACAACTAGTAGATAGACAATAAAACATTCTACAGTGCTAGACCACGACAAAGTCCACATGAATCAGATGCAGATCTGTATGACAGTGATGATGACCCAACAGAGGATCCTGATTATCAATCCACACATGCAAAGGGCATTGGTGACAGTTCTTTTGAATCCCTGGATGAAGAAGAATCTCTTTCAACCAGCAGATCACCTACACTGCCACCTCATAAGAAGAACTGAAAAAGCAAACACACGCCATTCTACCCCACCAAGAATAGCCTGTCTCCTCCAATTCTGTTGGAGGAGACAGGCTATTCTCCTGACTCAATATCCCCCTCTAACCCAAGCAAAACCATAAGAAGAATATGGAAGCATGAGGACATTGAGGAATTCAAGGTTCCAGAATCAAGATTTGAGCCTCCTGAGGATGTACACACACCCTTCCAATACTTAAAAATGCTTTTCACTGATGAAATGATTGAGCATATTGCTTATGATACAAATCTACAAAGCTAAATAGATCTCTTTGATATGCTGGTGCACCTGTACAAGACCTGTACAATTAAATCTAGGTGACGGTACAGTCCCCTGTTTGGATACATCATTGACTTGTGTGTCACTAATTCATGGCTGGTCTACAAGAGGGACCTACTGAAGCAAAAAACAGTGTTACTCAAAAGGTTCTGCCTGGCTGTTGCACACAGTTTAAATAAGATCAACAAGCAAGCAACCAAAGTTGGCTGACTATCATTGAGCTCTCTACCACAGATGTGGAAAGGCGACACACCAAGACCATCACGACCAAAACAACAGTGTGCACTACGACAACATGGTACAGCGCCTCTTCTTCTGACAAGCTGGGAGAAAATGTCAGAAATATAATTTTTTCTGTGTTTCATTCCAAACCAAGAATCTATTTATGAAATACCATCAAAAGTGAGTCAATATCCAAAATCGTTGTAGTGTCAAACAACTTCTAGGAAATATAGGTCAAAATTTGCTTTGTTTTAAAAAGTTCAAAGTTTGAGGCATGATAAAAAGAATGGAGACAAATGCCCTTAATATTTAGTATTAATAATGTCTAAATGAATTGGTTTACATGATTTTTTCAAATATTTGTTATATCTGTATGAAATTTTGCACTTTTACCATTAAAGGACATCTCAACCGTTTGGTAGAGGACATTATTTAAAAAACTAAAAGGTCAGTTAAAAAAAACTAAACAGATTGTGGTCATTACTTACCTAAAGCAATAAGAAATGCAAACAAATAATTTTTTGATAGCTTTTTTCTTGGTGGGGTAGTTAAAGGGATAACATCGGGAGTTGGGTCATCTAAACCCACTAGACAGTGCACTGAACCTTTTTTCTTCAATGATTTGTGATCCTCACTGGTGTCTGTGGATTACATGAAATCTTTCCTCCTTTATCCACCTTTGTCATTTCAGGGAGAACACGTCAATGCAAGGGTGGGTCATCTAAGATAGCACAAGGGTTAACTTAACATTACAGTTAAAACAAAAATGGCGAGCAATATTGGAGCTGTCCAACCATACAGTTTTGAGCCAGATGCCAGATTAAGATGCATCCACTTGTTAGACGACTAGATCAGAATGGAGCGAAGCAGGGAGCTTGGGGCCCACCCAGCGTATTTTCTATGTCACAAAGAAGCTCTTTTTCTTTACACTTTTTTTGTCTGCTCCTGATTCACGATGATTCCTCCATCATCACAAAAATCCCACAAAAACATTTTAAAACCACTATTTTCATTGGGTCTTTAATGATGATATGTATCACAGTACAGCTTAGTATGATACTGATACACTACTTTTTTTTTGTTGTTGTTTGTTTTTTCATATCTTGAATCACAATGACTCTTGTCAGATGCAGAACTAAAGAATGAGTGAAAGCACCACCAGGCCCAGAAACTAACCCCCAAAGACCCAAGAATGGATTTGGACAGACTTTAGTTTGCGCTTTTATTTTAACTTTCCAGCTCCGGGAAAACACACTAAAGGATGAAAGGCCCAACTTTCTGCACGACATCAATGGATCTGCCCAGGGCCTCACAACAACACCGAGCTAATGCCCCCACCGTTGCCTCCTGTTTTGTGGCATGTCCTACTTATTTATTCGTCCCTCCTCCACCCACAACTTCTTATCTCACCCATTAAAATTAATCCTCATCTAAAAATATCTGCTCTTGCTGATCGGAGAGGATGTAACCAAGAAACAGGACATCTTCTTCCACTCCTCTCACAAATAAACTCTCGGGTTTCATAATGTCATTTTGTTAGAGGAAAAGTGGAAAAAGCCTCAATCACATGGAAGGACACTTCACTTACCAACCTATAAATGACCTCCATTGTTTTCTTATATGTTTTTTGTTTTACTTTCTACCTGCTTTTATTGACTTTGGCGCAAACCTGGAGGTTCAAATTACTTAAAAAAAAAACACTTAAAAACAGGTGTCTAGGCAACCGAGTTGTATTGACTTCTAATTTAAAAAGTTAGACTTTGTACGTTTTGTGGTCAATGACTTTATTTTCTACTCATGACAACAGCAAAGGAGGTGAGTTTTAAAAATCGGTTGTTTTGATTTTGCTAGAGCTTAAATTACTGTTTTTTGACTTACAGCTGAGTGGACCTCAAAAGGCCTCTCACTGTACTCTGTCCCGTCCAACTGGTCATTTTTGGAATGTTTTTCCTCCAAACTGCCAAAACGATCTGGCTCTACCTTCTTATTTGTCTCTTTTTCTGTGATTACCAGCAGAGAAACTCTTCACCCTGGAAAAGGCTATTTTGAACAGTCTGCCTCCAGGCCAGTCGGAGCAAAGCTGTGGTCTGCCGTGTGTTGAGGTCGATGTTTGTGGTCTGTGTCTATTGCAGCATGCCTGCTGGGCATTTTCCTTTGCATCCCTCTGTAAAGCAGACATCAATGCACCCAATCCAGAGTGAGCACCTCCATTAGTTTATAAATAAAGGACATGTTGGGTGCTGAGCTTCATTTGTCCCTTAAGTTTCACAATATTATGAAGCATGATAACAATGACTCAGAAAGCAGTTGACATCTGTCTACCCTCTGTGCTTTGCGACCATTGACTATATATAATAACTGGACTGAGTAGCCCCTCCCCCTTGGGGTTCCAAACAGGAAGTACCCGCTGGCTCCAATAAGCCAAAATCATAGACTTCTATTGAGAAATAAACAGCTATTATTCAGTTATTCTGTTTTTCAGAATTATCATTCTCATCCCTTTTTTTCATATTTTTTTCCTTTGTTGCAATTTATTCAAGTTCTAAACTGGCCAATCAGATGCTTCAATTAAAGCATGTGGTCTCCTGTTGAATGTTTCACATCTTTGATTGACAGATTCTACCAAGCCCACTTTCAAGTGGGAGGGGTAATGGCTTTCCAACAAGCATGACTCAGACCGATACATCATACTCACTTAATCCAGCTCTCATATACAGTCGGTGGTTGTGACCTTGTGATCATGCCCTAGTTAGAGAATGTAGATTGATGTATGTAGTTCATCTCTATCTAGTATCACAGCGTTGGCCCAACATTAAGACAGTTTTTCTACCACTAGAACAGGATCTTCTATTGTCTGGTGTCCAGAGATGACTAAGCCACACATGCAAATATTTAAGGATGCCCCCAGATGGGGGAATTAAAGCAGCATGAGGCAGATTTGTACAAAGTAATGCTGAGTGTCATTTCTATGCAGCTCACCTGATTGAAAACAATGTTTTTGTCTTCACAGTCCAACAGAAATGATTTCTTCATGTCCTCTCTGTCTCACTTTTTGAATTGCATCCTTCCAGAGCTGGGAACTAAAAACAGGCTTAAAAGTCTTCTCTGACCTGCATAACAACATCCTTTTGTCATGATGGATTTCTATTTCGGTCTCATTTCATCTCCAGCTTCATCTTACAGCTTGTGTTCATGTGTGACAGCAATGAAAGGTTTCGAAAGTGATTATCTTTGTAAATAAGGTTTTTTTTTTCTTACTACCAAAAACTCAAAATGGCAATTAATATTGCAGAGAAAAGTACTTGCACTATTGGCAAAAACATATCAAATCCAGCACTGATGTTCCCTTTTTAGTTCCCCAAAATGTTTGCAGTTGATGGGCAACATGTTTGTTTATTGTACTTAACATTAAAAAGATTAAATCTAAATTGCTATAAGACTTACTGTAAAGTGAGGTTTAAAGGAATAACAGATGTTACACCATTTTTTTTTACAGTGTAAGGTTTTTTGTTTTTCCCCAATAATGCCATAGGGGTTTTGACCTGTGCAGCACCGCCCATTTTACTGTGTGTTTTTGAAAAAATATGAATCTCAGTATCTAAAGAAATGTACAAAAAAAAAACAAGAAATGAAGTAGACAAAGCTTTTTCAGGTAGAGTACTAATACAATATTTAGAAAGTGGATATCTCAGATACAGCACTCTGTGAACAGCCAGCTTCTTTTGCAAGACACCAATGTACCTTCATTTTTTAACCCTTGTGCTATCTTAGATGTCCCCACCCTTACATTGACGTGTTCTCCCTACCATGACAAAGGTGGATAAAGGTGGAAAGATTTCATGTAATCAATAGACACCAGTGAGATTCACAAATCACTGGAGAAAAAAGGTTCAGCGCACTGTCTAGTGGGTCTAGATGACCCAACTCCCAACGTTAAAGTGCCTAGGATAGCACAAGGGTTACACCATGAAGCCTGTGGTTTTCCTCTTGATTGTTTGGCATGTTCTACTCAAACTGACCCAGAAAAATTTTGATGATCAAAATGAAACATTTTAATTTTTAACTTTTTTCAATATTCAAATTTTCTAAGAATTTGAATCAGGAGCTACGTTCACACCGCTCTCTGCAAGTTGGGCTTCTGCATTAAAAATTCTTGGGTTCATGCGTAGCTATGCAAGTTTCCACGGTTGCTTTCAGGCGCCATGTACCAAACATATTTCCATTGAAGGCGCATTGCAAGTTAAAGCAGGTCGGACTTTAACCAATCAGGGACTTGGATTTATAAGTGACATATCGATGGCGTCCCTTGTAACTCACAGAAGTGCCAACAATTTGAAAATGGATCATGCTGATTATTATTTGCGGTTTGTGCTCTACCGGAATTATATGACACCAAGTTATTCACATAACAAAAAGCCAGGGGCAAGATTTGCACCGCATCAACATTTTTGACCAAGCCTTCTCTAACTGTACATGGCAGGCATGTGCTAGCAAATAGTAGAAAAAGAAAAAGAAGAAGAATCCCCTCCATGCTTTTGTGAACACCATGCACCAAACATGCATTCAATGCCTTCTTGAATGTGCTAAATAGTATTAGGCTTCCAACAAATTACAGTAATCATCCAATTAATAGGAAATAAACATTTCTATTCTTAGTCTGTGTAATTAAGCTTCATTACAAATAACCATCACTGTTTAAATGAATTTAATAAAAATATGAGCTTTCTCGATGCAAAATGCATGTATCAATCAATGGCAAATTTAAATGTATCTTTAAAGGCTCTTACCAATAAAAGCAAACAAAACTAATAGAATTTAGACTGACTGCCTTTTATGTATGCTCTTTAATTGTTCCTTAAATTATTTTGGGAGCTGCTGTATCAAAGCCAAGGTGGCACAGGAAGTGTCCAGGAGAAGGTCTGATGTCCATGGCGTCAGAGCTGAAGGTCCTGCCACACTCTGTGCCTCTGAAGTTGCATGGGGGATCTTTAGAAATCTGGTCCGTCTTTCTTTAGGCTCTTGTAGTCCGTGTTGACAGCTACAAACTATGAAAAGATGAAGAAATTCATTTGAATCAGCTTTGCTTATATTAAACTCTGTCTTCTGGACTCCATGATGGACGGATTCCTCCCCTTTGTGCAACAACATATTGTCATAATGTTCTTTTAGGTTCTAAAAAGAATAAAGACGTATAGCAGGTATGCATTTTTATTTGCGTGCCATTAAATTCATCACCTTTCCACCTCTTCGCTTCCATCAGTCTTGTCTTTCTCCTCATAATTATTGTTTGTACTTGGGTGGAATTTTGATACCAGACCTTTGCCTTGTCATCAAGAATTAAACATCCCAAGTTTTGACCTTTTGTCTCCAACTTTTATTTCATTGCTAAGTGCCCCAGATCCAAAATCTTCAGGAAAACTTTCATTCCTCTAAAAAGCTTCCATGTCTGTTTGGATCCCAGCTGTTTCTTTTATTTATTTTTTTATTTTTTATTTATTTATTTTTTCATGTAATTTTTTGTTATTGCTTCAACAATTTTGGTTGAATAAAACTTCTGGTCTCATCTGCCTTCACATGTTTTTGAAACCAAAACATATCCAGATCCAAAGACTCAACTTCAAGACATCCTTTCCTCTTCATAACATGTATAGAGTAGTTTTCTGATAAACATGGCTGGAGTTAGCGGTCATGCCATGCTTGGCTCTGTTTACAAGAGTTGTCACCTTGTACTGGTAGGTTGGATCAAGTCTGGTCCAGGGCTCGGGATTGTTCTTTTTGTCCCAGAATCTGTAAGTGTGCAAAGGTTTGCAGAGAAACAAAAGAAAGTTGTATAAGTGAAGGAAGGAGAAATATAAGGATGAAGACTGTGTTAATAACGATTCGTTTTAACAATGGTTTGCTTCGTATCAGAAATTGTGGTTGCTAATTTCATCTTTCACAATGAACATTTAAATATTTACCCACATACTTAAAAAAAGCAATGCTCCTGCTTTATATTCCAAAATTTTTGAAGTTGGTTTATACAAATTTGATGTGGCCTTCTGTCAAGAGAGACCCGTCCATTTGTGTCATGATGTTTCTTAATAGGAGTGAAAAGCTGTGACAATGGCAGTGAGGCTAAAGAAATTGTCAAGAAAAAAGATCTGAGGTTCCAAAGAATAGTTACCATAATTTCCAGAGTATAAGTCATGTTTTTTTTTTCATAGTTAGGACGGGGTGTGACTAAGACTTAGAAGTGACTTATTAGTGGGCTTTTTAAAACCCAAATAGGCTAATATATACATACATATAGTTCCCCAGTTGCCCTTGAGTGGTTGTTTATCATTAACAGCCAGAATACTGTAGGTGTGTGTATCAGTTTAGCTACTGACAGTAATGCAGAAGCAGTGCCATCCAAAACATACGTGGAATCTGATTCTTCACATTCAAATATTTTTCTTGTTTGCAACAAGACATTTGTGTTCATGTTGTGACATGTTCTTGTTTTTATTTTTCCCTCCCCAGACTAATGCAGGACAGCAAGTGATCAAACTGGGTTAACCCTTGTGCTATCTTAGATGACCCCACCCTTACATTGACGTATTCTCCCTATCATGACAAAGGTGGATAAATGTGGAAAGATTTCATGTAATCCATGGACACCAGTGAGGTTCACAAATCATAGAAGAAAAAAGGTTCAGGGCACTGTCTTGTGGGTCTTGATGACCCAACTCCCAATGCCAAAGTGCCTAGGAGAGCACAAGGGTTAAAGAGAAACGGAAGTAAAGCGGAAAGTGCCGTTATGCAGACACAGCTCTTTAGTTTAGAAAGTAACTTTTGCCACTGAAAAAAAAAAAAAAGACTGAACGTTCTTATGAACCCAAACATGGAGACGTTCTTACTTTCGTAGAGCTCTTTCTTCAAAATAAATAAAGGTGATCTCTCAACGTCATCCATGTCTCCCATGCATTGTAAATGAGACAGGCAGTGCTTCCATGTAGCGTTTATGCTTTTTGACGCATGTCGAAAAAGAGGCTGCGGACACAAATTCGACACGAGAATCCTGTTCACTGTGATTGCAGCATTATGTTGGGCTTGGTGGAGCTGTTCAGAAGCATCCCACTTTTCTCCCAAAAGTACGTCTTATACTCCAGTGCAACTTATACAAAAAAAAGTCTTCTTTTTTTGGTTCCTGTGACCTATGAAATTACAGTAGGTAGAAGGAAGTATCACAGAATAACTTTTGTCATTTTTTAAGGTTATTGCTCTATTAGCAAGTGTGGAAACTGAATTATTAGCTTGATCAAAGAATCAAAACTATATGGCCGAATCCAAATTCTTCCCTTACCCCCTACATATATCCATCTAAATGGAGAGTTATGGAAAAATAGTGTCTTCAAATTCGAACGTTACTCCCACTCGATGTAATCAATAGTCGCCGGTCAGCTACAGAATGTTAGCGCAGAGCTGCTATCACTCGGAAATACATATCAACATTGGTTTTCTAACTTTGAAAAGGTCATGCTTTAATAAAAAGTTCTTACTTACATTTTGGAAAACCCTACCCCTCCGAATGCCCCTACAATTGGAGGGGTATAGGAGAAGCCGAATTCAGATTCGGCAATATGTGTCTAAGTTTGAACTAGGAGGTTGTTTCTTACCTGATAGTAGAAGGATTTGCTACTGCACCACCATTTCTCTAAGGTTTCAAAAGTGTGATACTATTTCAACACTCTATGTTCATTGGTAAATGACTGACATCCGCCCTGAATCTCTCCGTAAATCTGTTTGTTTGTTTGGGAAAGATAAAGACATTCTATACAAGAATAAATTGAATTGGTTAATTCAAAAGGGGCCCAAGTCCACAATTTTTCAAAATAGAGATATTATATGTTCTATGGTCTTCAAGGGAAAAGTTATTTGATTATGTTCAAAAAAGTCCCAAGTCCATTGTAATGTATTGACTATGCTTGACATTTAAAATGCATTAAGTGCAAAATTCCTGGACTTGGGCCTCTCTTGCATGGGTTTTGCTTTATCCCATAGATGGCAGCACTAGTTATCCAATATGGCAGTGCCCCTCTTTAATTCAAGAAGGGCCCAAGTCCAGAGACTTTAGTTTGCTGGTCCTCTGAAATTTATAAAAGTGAGGTGCTTCATATTATAGCATTTGTAAGCTATGAACTGGTCCTAAATCTGGGTAAAGTATTAATCATGTGGTGTAGCCTCCCTTTAAGCTATATGCAATTAAAATCATTTCATGGAAAAACAAACCTCTTGGACTTGGGCCCCTTTTGAACTAACCGATTCAATTTACAACCTATGGTAGCTTTTCATTAACCCTTGTGCTATCTTAGATGACCCCACCCTTACTTTGACGTGTTCTCCCTACCATGACAAAGGTGGATAAAGGTGGAACGATTTCATGTAATCCATGGACACCAGTGAAGATCACAAATCATTGAAGAAAAAAGGTTCAGAGCACTGTCTAGTGGGTCTAGATGACCCAACTCCAAACGTTAAAGTGCCTAGGATAGCACAAGGGTTAAGCTCAGTGAAAAAGTCATTTTCAAATCAAGTCAAATCATTTCCTGGAAAAACAAACCTCTTGGACTTGGGCCCCTTTTGAACTAACCGATTCAAAACTGCCATATTTTCTAACTATAAACTGCATCTAAAGATAAGTTGCCAAACAATGCAAAGTAATGTGACTTACACACCAAAAAATACAATAATCAAAGCTTTGAACATGTTTATCACAGAGCGGTATCAGAGTGACTTACGTTACGTGAGGCCCTCTTGCTAGTCGAACCAGGTAGAGAGTGGCCCCTGTGATTCCAAGAGTTACGAAGAAAAACTGAGGGATTAACTAAAGAGTAGAAAAGAGGAGCAAGAAGAAAACCAATATTGTAATAATGTTCTATCAAGGACTGTCCATGACAGCACACACACTTACAAACACATACACACAAAAAGCCGTCATTGCTGCTTCTCCTTTCCACCACCTCTTCCATATGCATGAGACTCAGGCCGTGCGTGAGTCTACTGTCTGTCAGCGTGGGTTGAACGGGCAAGGACGCCGCTAAAGAAGGAGCTGCTGTTTGTGTGTTCATGCGCATCACCTCAGCAAACACACAACTTAACATGCCTACCTCCCTTACAATTATTAATGGCTGTATGTGTGCGCAGATTCTATTGAGAATATACATGGTGACAACAGGGACTAATATAAAAGGAGCTGCACTAATGGGGCAGAGGGACAATGTGATGTGTTGTCTGCAACACCTACAGCTTTGGTGCAAAAATACTCAAACCACACAATATCTGTTCATCAACACCACACTCCCATCATTTTTTTTTATCTACTTTACCATGAGATATTCCGGATGAGGCAGAGGGGGAGTCACACTACTGGTGAACAGCTGTTCTCAGCCCACACATATGCAGTCAAGCTTTAGAGAGCTGACAGTTTGATCAGGTTGAACTGAAGGATGTTTCTACTCAGCTGTATCTAGACATCTGTCTACTGTCTGATTGCGCCACCACTCGCCGCCTTGTTGATGAGAACATATCTAGCACTAACTTTGATGTTTACAACCTCAAAACTTGCAAATAAATGTCCCTCAGAGACACGTTGAATCCCCTCAGAAACACAAACTCATTACAGAACTGTGTTCTCATTGTAGATTCTGCTTGTATTAGAAAATCACATATTTCTGTCATTGTTTCTCTTGAAATATTTTAACATGCTGACAGGAAGTTAGTTTACTGGTTTCATCTAGAGTCTGACAGCCCAACAATGTAATATTTTCATCCGTTTTATTGATTACAGCTTTTTATCATTTCAGCTTCTATTAGTAAAACACAAAAAGTACAAAATAATATATGTGCACATATACAAAATGACAGGAAATTTCATGGTCGAGGTGTCCAGGGCGAACGCTGCCTTTTTACTCATCAATTCCAGATCAGGGTCACAGAGATGCTGGGTACGCTCAAGCATCTCTGTGACCCTGAACTGGAAGTAGAGAAAAAGATTGGATGGAATGTGAAATATAAAAAAATGAAGACAAGTGGATTAGGAGCTGTCCACTTTCTGGTGCTGAAATTTTAAGACTAAGTTACACGAGGGATTAATTCACTTTTCTCCATCCTGTCTGCCCAATATAAGAAATATTTTTGCAGTCCCTGTTGCTGTCTCTATTACATTTTTTGGCAAAGCAAACCCTGCTTGTTCATGAATGTGGACCATTAACATTTTGGTCATTTAAGTAAGACTTTAAGGGAAAATTATATTGTGATGCCTTTTTGAAAAACATCTGCATACTTCAGGTATTAATTATCAAAGATTTAAGTGCCCAAACTTTCATTTTCATTTGTTGCTCTTTACTTTTACACAATTTGAATATTTCACCCCAACGTTAACACCCTATATCACAAAAGTTCTGCCTTCAAACCACAGATAAGTACAGTATGGTCACTGGTGTGACTCAAGATCACTGTATCTAACTTCACTATGCCTTATTTGAATTTTAAGCACTTAAGAATTTACTTTCCGTTGGAAAAATTAGCTTTCAAAGTTAAGGGAAAAAGTAAAAATGCAAATTACACTGCAGAAAAGACTTCTGAGAGATGTTTCTTATATAAGAATGATAAAATGAAATACATTTAATCAAACAAAATGATGTTGTTGTTTTTTATATAAGTTGGTAAATGCATAGGTTGGATGTAACCTACCCCTGGATGTTTCTTGGCATGGTGGATGATGGTCTTAATCATCTTTATTTTTCATCCAAAAAATGCTTTCCCAAAAAAAAAAAAAATTAGACAAAAAAACTCACCACTACAGTCTGGCACTGTCCATGTGACAGAAGGTCTCTGCAGATCTAGAGATATTTGTTCACTGAAGTACAGTTTGTCAACAAGAGCAAAGAGACCTGTTGTTAGTCCGCCTGCCTCCCGGTGGATTAATGGCGAGGGTCAGGGAAAGCCCTAATCCTCATAATCACATCTGTTGAGGACACTGTATGTTTCCACTGAGGCTCACTATGTTCTCTGTGTCCTAAAGTGCTTTGTTACACAACATCAATACAGCTTGTACTGAGACTCACACCCTCAATGCAGCCATTGTGCCGGGGTCTTCGAATAATTAATAAAATGCCTTTTTAATGAGGGGAATCATTACTCTAAAACTTTAAAATCACAACTCAGCAGTTGTTAAGTGCTGTTGTTTTTTTTTTTTGCAGCATGAAGAGGAGATTGCAAAATCAAACACATCCCTCCGGTCGACTTTGTCACTGGTTCATAATGGCAATTGATTAGACACTGATGCTGCAGCTGCAGACCTTTCGGGTTCTTTAACAGCAGGCTAATGTAATTAAAATCCAAAAGTACAGACTTTAGGATTTTTTTACAAGAGACAATTGTTGTGCTCCACTCCATTTATCATGCTTTACAGACGTGACAAAGTAGCAGCACTTACGTCCATGTTTATGTCCGTCACCTTACTTGTTTATCCAGCTAAACACTTTGGTCCAGAGAGAAATAGGAATTTTTGAATTCCTGCACCCCAGATGCCAAAAAGTCAAAAAGAGAGCAGTATGTATGGGTGAACCAGACGCAGGTGAAGAAAAAAAACAAGTCAGACTACTTTTACTTCAAAATAATATAGTACTGAAAGTTGTAGTCAAAATGTTAAGTTAAAAATAACAAGTGAAAAAAGTACTAACAAATTAATGAGTCATTCAAAAATACTGAATTATAAATTGTTAATAATAACGCAATTAAAATTTGAATGTGACAATAATTAGGCTCTATTTAAACACAATAAACACGTAATGTTTTTTAAATCAAGCCTCTCCCCTTTCAAAGTATTGATCATTCAGTGTCAAACACTCACTGGACACTTTGTTGGACATTCCTGTCCAACTGCTTTTTTCTTATCAGCCAATCACATGACAGCAACTCAATGCATTTAGGTATGTACACATGGTCAAGACAACCTGCTACAGTTCAAACCGAGCATCAGAATGGGGAAGAAAGGTGATTTAAGTGACTTTGAATGTCGCATAGTTGTTGGTGTCAGATCTTTTTTTTTCTATGCAGAGTACTGATCCAAGCTAAAATTTCCTTTAAAATGTTCTTCTGGAGCCATTTGCGTCTCCTTCATGCCTCCACTGTTGCTTTTTGGCTTTAAGAAGAATGCAAGCAATAACAATATTTAAACAATTTGTAGTTAATTCTTTTTAGTTAATAAGTTATATCATTTATATAATATCATTTATAAATTTACAATTTGTACGTGTTGGGTAACAAAAAAATATATTGTAAGTGTGGTTTATTATTAGTGGTTTAACACGCACATAATTTTATTTCAAAAATTGTATTCTGCGTCTAAGTTCAAAATGTTTATTGTCAACAGTAAAAGAATAAAAAGGATTTCAGTCAGACAACTCTTGCAGAAGAATATTTATTTCACAACATCTTTAGATTTTCACATCTTTTGGTTGGCATTCACAATTAGATTCACAACTTCGGTTTGGCATAAGGCTCCGTTCAATTCCTTGAGATAATTCTTTTTCCTTACACTTTCGGGTAACAAAAACCCCCGTAACGGAGCCCACAGGTGGAAGCCGGGGAGGAGGGAGGGGCGAAGAATGAGCGCTGAAGGTAAGATAGAATGAACAATTGTTCACCTGACTTAAATAGGACGCTAAGCAGGTGAGTTAATTGACTGACCCGCCCTAGGGGAGTAACCTGTAATTCTGCAGAGTATCTGCCCGAAATGCGACGAGTCGCTATTTAAAAAAAGCACTTGTCATAAATGTAGAAAACATCAGGTTTGATTTGACTTTCTCAGATTTTCACATGATGTATTTTATGTTGAAGGGAACTTGAATGTGCTGCTGTCAAAAGTAAAATAAGTAAATTTTGTAAGTAAGTAAAATAAAAATTTTCACAATGACAATTATTTGCACTTCAGGGCCACTGTAAATTCAATTCAATTATTGTAAGAATTTCAAATAAACATTTTATACATAAAAGGTCACGTAAATAAAGTATATTTTTTCTAAACTGCGACTTTGTGGTTTTCACTGGGTTTTGGTTAATGGGAAACTGGACCAAATGGCTCTTTTAGCATTAAAGGTTGCAGATCACTGGCTGAAAGACCTACAGACTGAGCATAGATAAGCTATGCATGGCCTTATTGATGAAATTTAGTAGGTCACTTATATATATGTCAAAGATAACTTACTTTATTCTGAATTTCTCATGTTTTATCTTCCTTTTTTATTGTACAAAGTCTACTTCTGGGTTTCAGTTTTGGACCCGAGCATCATCGCGATTGAAGCTGCTGTGATCTGCCATGTAAACCGTGACAGTTTCTCTGCTTTAAAGTCCAAGACTTTCCTTTTTTAAAGAGTTTATTCTTAATTGATGCAGTATGGTACCTTTATAGTAGGCTCTTTCATATTTTCTGCTTTCAAGATTTTCTTTTCAGTTTTTGTGTGTATCTTTATTGTCTTGATGGTTGTAATTCTGCTGATGTAAACAAAATATGTGCATTCAGTCCATAAAATAAAGAACCTTTTTATTTGGGCTCACCAGTGTTTGTAATGCAAACACATTTTTAAATCTTTGAAAGTGATTTATGCTGTGACGCTTTCCTGCTGCTGTATTTTCTGTATGTTCTGTATGTTTTACCTGATCCCTGTAAATAAAATGAATCCAATTTTTGTAAACCACCTGACAAATGTAATGGGTGTCATTATTCACCCAGGATAAGAGATTGATAGCTGATGGGGATGGAGAGCTGCTCAAGGTTAGAGGTTTGGGAAGCATTAAGATGAAAGTGGTGAGAGCAAAAGTCAATATGCGCTCGCTCGTTTTTCTGCTCCATTGTTCTTCAGATGAGCTTGCAGAGCAATTGTTTGAAAGGTGAGACAGAAAGCAATATTCAAATCTCTTTTTTTAGAAGCTCAGTGGAAAGGGGGCTTCTGAGAGATTTTCTTTGTGGAAATTATGATCCGCCTGTCCCAAGTCCTGACCCCACCCTTTAATGATGCAATGGTGTGTCTGAAAAAGAACATTAAGTGAAAAAAAAAGCCCAGAGATTTCTGCATCTGTGTGGTAAGGGATAGTGCACACGTGTGAAGTGCAACCCTTTTAGTGGCATTCAGTGCACAAAAATTCATTCACAGCCTGCTTCAGAAAACGTGAAAAATGTGAGGTTTAGTCTTAAAATAAACAAACACGAAACACGAGAACACTGATAAAACATGCATTAGTCATATCTGCATAAGAAAAATCAAAATGTGGAAAAGTAAGGCCCTGTGACGGACTGGTGAACTGTCCAGGGTGTACCGCACCTTCACCCTGCAGAGGCATGGATAAGTTCCAGCATCATAGTGACTCCAAAAAAGATTGAGTGGGTTTAGAAAATGAATAGATGGATGGGAAACTAATACTGATCCAAGTACGTTGACTTAAGATAAATATCCACTCTGATCCTTTTATTTAATCTATTTATCTGTTTCTATCTATTTTATCTAAGCATTCCCAGTGGTCTTTTAATGACGATTATTATTATTTTATCCAAAATCAAAAACCTGTGTAATCTAGGACATAGTTTCTGCAGTATTTCATTAGAAATTTACCTCTGGGTTGTGGGCGGGACTGGTGCAGAGTCAGCTTGACCCCAAATACCATCACCTATCTGTTGGCAATCTAGAGCTTCCACAAGCTTACAGCATAACTTAGCATTACTGTGAAACAAAAATGACAAGTAATATTGGAGTTGTCCAGCCATATGGTTTTGAGCCTGATGCCATGTAGTCAGATCTAGTCGTCTATAAGTAGATGCATCAGAATTGAGAGGAGCAGGGAGCTTGTTGCCTGCCGGTTGTAGCGCCTACGTCACACCTACAAGCTTTTTCCAACTGCTTTTTGTAGTGTGCTTTTTAAATCCCCATGAACTTGAATTGAAAATACTCAGAATTTCCTTTATAAATGTCTTCCATCACGAGAATAAATGCAACAAATACATGTTAAAAACTGCAAAGTTCATCAGAGTGGGTCTTTAAAAAACAGGCATAGCAACCCCGTTTATTCTTGTAAAAAGCAGCTTAAAAAGTTTGTTTCTGTAGAACAGAAATCATCTTTTCAGGAACAGACTATTATTTGTGCCTGGCAGTCTTCATAGATTTGTCAACACAGAAAACACAAGAACCGAAGCAGAAAAAAAACACTACTGGAGCTGTAGAAGTAACAGCGTGAGATTTGTTTCTTTAACCACAAAAGATCAACTTTTTTAATAGAAGTCTTGGCCAAAAATTGTGCAAAGCAGAAAAGGAGTGAAGAGTATGACATCTGTTGGGAATTATCCATCTGTGCATGATCTCGTTTTAGCTTCTAAGGGTGCATGAGAAAGAAAGTCATAGTTACACTGTTATTTCTCATTTCCTTGAGCAGAAGGTGGAGACAAGAGTTGATTTAAAAGCAGAAGGCATTTCAGCTAATAGCCATGTGTGACTAAAAGCATAAAAAACAACACAATCTGTTTCAAGTAGGTATAAAAAAAAACCTGACAAAATTATGTTCAGAGTCAAGCATGTTTCATCGGCCACTGTCACAGAAATCGCAAGAACATAAATGGCAAATAAAAGGCAGATTCTCTCTTCTAATGGAGAAGTAGTGAAGGCTCCTGTGTTATTTTTGTGACTGGAGGAGCTGCTTCCTTCTATCTCCACCACAGAGGTTGGATGGTGGTCAAGGCTTTGTTTGCCTAAATGTGGTTCCACGAGGACTGAGATTGCTGTGATGCATTTTTAAAAATGGATGTGACATGAATACTAAAAAGAAAGGCGGCTCTCTTGTTCAGACAACTTACACGAATGTAACCACTTGTTTCTTTTTTGAGCCCCAAATTTGTTGCACCAGTTATATCTATTTCATAAAGTAGAGATAAAGGTGCTCAATAGCTCTGAATATACTGAAGCCATTGTCACCAAATATGATTAGTCAGCATAGAAAGTTTGGTGACAATAGCTTCAGTATCTTTAGAGCTATTGAGCACCTTTATCAGGATTCATTTCTCTATCAAAATTTGAAAATATATAAACAATAAACTAAAATAAAGCTGGATTTTCTCACACAATATTTATTGCAGCATTAATATGCTGACGAGTTTTCATTACCAGCTCATATAAATGTAGACATTTATTCGTTTTTGTGAGATTATTGATTTTTACAGAATGGTCTTTTTTTGAAACTTGCACTTTCTTGATGGTCCCTTGGCAGGCGTGTCTACATTAACAGCTCAAAGAGATCTTTTCTCACTAAAAAATAGATCTTTTTTTCTTTTGAAATGCATTTTTTACTTTACTCTCTGTGTACTGTATATACAAAAATGATAAAGAAACTTGCTGTCACATTTGAACGTTTATCATAAGAATATCTTTAACTTTACTGAAATCACTTAGCTTAGCCTGCCTTGCTTCAGCTCAGACATCCACTAAACAACTTCCAGGTGACTGTAAATAAATACACGTAAATGTGAAAATAAAAATAAAATCCGATATTTGTTTTTCTGTTTTTCTTTTCTCACCCGGAACTTAAAAATTAACTTAAGCAGTCTTTTTTTTTCATTGTTGATTTTAGTTTGAAAAACAGATAAAGGAATAATACACAGATTTATACAAATGGCTGAAAGCAAACACGCCTGGTTGGCTGATGAATTTGATTGACAGATTCATTAGCCAATGACGACATTCGTTGACATGGCACGTTAGAAGAGGCTCAATATTCACCACACAAATTCAGAGGGATTCTCAATTGAGAGGCGATCAGTAAATACACATTCTGTAATTCGTATGATCTGTGAGCTTATATTCCAGTTTGTGTGTATTTGTGAAACACACCATGTAGATTTCTGAATTTATATTACAAGTTTACATAAATATATATTTGTGAATCAGAGTGTGTGTTATTTGTGAAACAGTTAGTGTCCACTTCTGATTATTGAGACTAAATTAACTCCATACACCTCCTCCTCCTCGAATTTCCTCTGTAACACCTACAGTTCATGTCACCACTGTCTTCCTGCTCTCATACATGTCCTGAACAACTCCAATGTTGTTCACTGTCACTCCATAGTTCGTCTCTCTGTACTCTGTCACGGTCTTTCTCTAGATCTAAAGACACAATCATGGTTCTGCTCCAGAAGCACACTCAAGGCAAATATTGCATTTAAGGTTCTCTTTCTTTCTTTCTTTCTTTCTTTCTTTCTTTCTTTCTTTCTTTATTTATTAATGCTTGCTTGTTTTTATATTTTGTTGTTTTAATGTAAAGCACTTTGTGTTATATTTTTATATGAAAAGTGCTTTATAAATAAAGTTTGATTTGATTTGATTTGATTTGGCATGAAACCATACTTTTGCTCACAAATGCTCATTTCTGACCTTAAGTTTAGCTTCCACTACTCTTTCTCATAATTTCCTTGTGTGACTCATCACCTGTTTTCCTCTGTAGCTTCCACAACTCTGCACTCCTCCATTGTTCTTAAAAATACTCAACAGAAGACTTTTTCCCTCATTCTATAGGCACCCTCTCTTTCTCTAGTATCTTGATAAAGAGCCCACCCAGAATCTCTATTTCCACATCCCCTGAACACTTCCATACCTCCACAGGAGCTGTCAGGACCAACTGCCTTTTTTACTCTACATCCTCTAGACCAGTGTTTTTCAACCTTTTCTGAGCCGCGGCACACTTTAATCTTAAAAAAAATCCCGCGGCACACCAGCATCCAAAAATGAAAAAAAAAGGAGAAACTCATAGTCTGTATTGATCTACAGCCCCTCCGCAATCTCACATGCATTTTTGAGATAATTATTGCAGAAAAAGCTGGAAGCTGCAGGTGTTTTTCTAAAAGATGCAATAAAAGTTAAGTTAGAAGATTTAAAAAAAGTTTGAAGTGTGTTCGTTGTTTTCAAGACGTTTAACAACAGAACTCCGTTTACGCTGTCACTCTCACAACCCAATGCATCATGGGAGATGTAGTGCATAAAAACGGCCGGAGATTGCTTTTCGGAGCTTCATGGTTTTGTTCTCTTGTTCCACGGTCTGATACCGGATTCTGTGGAAAGCTACAGCGCTAAAGACGACCTTTAGCTGGTATTTTTGTTAGAACTGAGCGACTTTACGAGCTAAATCGAGACAAGGAAGTGAAGACTTTAACCACTTCTGATTGGGCAGACTGATGACATGTGATTAAGCCTTCAAGAATGATTGGTGGAGACAGGTAAAGGGGCGGGACTTTTCCTAAATACAGCCGGAGCTGCAGCTGAATCGCGCTGCCGTCATTCTTATCAAAATGTCTTTAATAAAATAAAATAAACGCAAAGAAAAAGTATTTTACGATCTTTTATATTCCTAACTCCTCAGTGTTTTATCAGGGCCTGTTTGGATGAACACAGAGCTGAAATCCTGGAGATGGGAAATGTTTTTAGATCAGTTAATGAGGGCAATTTCACACGGCACACTTGACCATCTCCCACGGCACACTAGTGTGCCGCGGCACACTGGTTGAAAAACACTGCTCTAGTGTCAGTAAGGATGAGCAAAGATGAGTAAGGATTATCTTTGCTCATCCTTACTGATCTTCCTGCTGCACAAAAGCCACTTCCTCTTCTCTGTGCTTTCCAACATTTTCCTCAGTCATCAGCCCTTTGAAGTTCTCCTTCCATTGTAATTCTGGAAACACATTTTCATCCCTATCCCTAAATAATGACACAACCTGGTAACCAAGATGTCTAAATCCAGGATAAAATGTGGCTTTTTGTCACAGATCATGATCTTTTAGAACTGTTTTTCATCTGTGCTTTGAGAACTTACATTTACAGCACAGGACTCACCAAGACCCAACAAAGAAAACAGAGAGTTCCACATAGGAAGTATTGTATAATGCTCCATTTTATCCCTTTTAGCCTATCAATACCTGGAAGAAGCCAGTTTTATCATATTTGAAAGCATCTGCAAGGACACATTGCACTAGATGTCTTTGGTTTTTTGGTACCTTTCTCGTCTGAAACAGTGCCAGAGTTTGCTCATCCCACCAAGATCAGGTCTCTTCTTATTGGTTATTTATTCAAAATAAGTCAATATGGCTTTATTGTAAATCACTCACTGCTTAGAGGAAGATTGTCTTGTTGAGAGTGAGTATATGGAAGGGAAAGTTAGAATGTATGAGTGAGAACATATGAAAGTAAGAGGTTCATAATGAGATTTGTCTTGTACTGACCCTTATGTTTTAGCATGAAAACTTGGATCAAAGCATTTATAAATTTGAAGCTTACCAGCAACATGAATGATTTCCCTCCATTTTATTCTGTACATCTTTGTACAGGAGCAACTTCTTGCACTGAAACACAGCTGCAAAATACACACAACTTTAAATATAGAAACGTATCACTGCCCTCTTTTTTTTAAATCACTTCACAGGGAGGAGGTTGTGTGAGATTTCAGCTCCGGCACGAGTTTAACACCTGTTTTAAAGGCAAAAATCTCCTCTAATCACAGGTGAAAAAGACAAGTCAAAATGCAAATTACAGAGAATAAGTGCGGATTCTCTCTGGTTTTTTTTTTTTTTTACTTCACATTGACAGACTTTAGTGCATTCGGTTCTAAGATGATAAAAGTGGTTTATTTTTCTCATATGACTTAAAAAGCTCAAAACATTTTCTTACACAGTAGGGTTTGGGTTTTGTTCTTCAAAAAACTCCCCACCAGTTAACAGAGGGACATAAGCATCATAGATTCTGCCAAATAGCCTAATATTATAATATTGTAGGCAATGTCATCACCGAATGTGTGGGGAATAATGGCTTTTCCTTCCCTGTCTGCAGGTCTTGATGAAAATCTAATTTTACTGACACAATCATAATGGAATTATCTCCAGGTGTGATGAGGGCGTTTAATGAAATCATTACAAAGGATTACTTGCTCTTTTTTCACAGGCTTATTAAAAGAGCCATTGTGATTGGAGGCGGAGTGTGAGAGGTTGTATTATTATTTTTTTCCCTCCACTCTGACTGATTGCCTGTTTGTCAGCCTGGCAGTCACACAATTTGTGGCTGGCATAAACGCCTGCAGGGAGGCATAAGATCTGATTGGGAATCTTCGGGAAGTAGAGGGAAATGCATGGTTTTTTGCAGTGTTGTATTGATGGCTTTGAACACAGGGCTCTCATTTCCATGCCCTCAAAGCACATATATACAATAAAATTTCAACTAGATGTTTCTTTTTTTATGTATAATTTATATTTTCTGTTTTTTTCCTTGTCTGTGTGAATTTTCCACTTCTCACTGTTTCCACTTCTTCTGCTCTTGTTGCTCTCCATCTCTTCAGGCTTATCAACCTTTTATTACAAGTCATGTGGCTTCATTCCAGTACTGAACTGTGTTTAACCTGTGTTGTACATCTTTGTTCCATTCTGTCAGCGGTAAGATGTACACCTCTGACCTTTGGTTTAAAAGCTGTACAGCCTTGTCCCACCAGTGTTGTTGTCCATGGAGAGAAATGAAAAATCCATGTTTTTTTGCCCCGCACTACACTTTCTGACATTTTTTCAGTGTCAAAGCAACTTAGTTTATTTACTCATCAATTAGTTTCAGCCTAAGGATACATGCTTCATTGTAAATGTACAAAAATGATCTGTTGTTAGAAGCATTACTTCAGATGTTATAAGGGATCTAAAGGAAACACATAAGTATAAAAAATATATATATATCAAAGAACAGTAGTATTGATTGACAACCCACAGGATAATGTTGGCTATAAAATCGATCAGAAAGTAAATAATTTATTTCTGGCTAACTTTGTCAGTTTCTCTTCCTGTTCTGCTCTCAACTGTCTTTACCGTCTTATGCGCATGTGATGCAAACAAAAAGACGTCCAATCACAAGCTTGCTTCCACCAAGTCGGGTCAATTGTTAAGGCTGCAGGTGAACCACAGCGAGGGATGTGTGTTGCGTGGACTAAACATTCATTCATTCATTCATTCATTCATCCATTCATTCATTCATTCATTCATTCATTCATTCATTCATTCATTTATTCATCTTCTAATCCGTTTTATCTCTTTTATCCCATGGGGTTGCCAGAGCCTATCCCAGCGACTTATGAGCAAAGGCTGGGGACATCATGGACAGGTCGCCAGTTTGTCCAAGGGCCACAATCACACACCCCTGCACTCTCACGTTCACACCTAGGGACAATGTAGAGTAACCAATGAACCTATATGAAGCATGTTTTTGGACGGTGGGAGGAAGCCGGAGTCACCGGAGAAAACCCACGCATACACACACTCCACACAGAAAAGTCCCCCATTGAATTTCTGTTTCAGCCGGGACTTGAACCACGGGCCTTTTTGCTGCAAGGCAAGAGCGCTAATGACATCATTTTCCTTCATAGCACCGAAAACAATACCCGAATAAATAAAAATGACCATTTTTTTAACCCTAGAGAACAAAACAGTCAAAAAGACCCCAAAGGCCAGGTTTTTATGTTTGTAGCTATTATGTCAAACACATTTTGTTTTTGTTGCTTAAAAAAAAGTTCAAAAAAAAGAAAAACAAAAAGTTTTGAACGCCATTTTCCTTTTTTAGTTTGAAATGAATAATTTGTATATTTAGATTGTATATATTTGACTTAGACATGTCCAAAGTCTGGCTCATGGTCCAAACCAGCTCACTGGCTTCTTTCATAAAGTCAATATTTGGAAAAAAGCCTTTTTTTTCTCACACTGTGTGGTTGGATAAATTAAATTCTAAGTCGTAGTAAACCTGTGGCAACCCTGTCATGAGACCTTACTTTGCCTCTCTAGCTCATTGAGGGCCACCACTTCCAGGACAGGTGGAAATTGGCTTTTTTTTCCAGCGAAATATAAAACAACTATGTCTGCCCAATATGTCAAGAGACTGAGGCTGTTCTCAAGAAGTTCAATATCAATAGGGACTACCAGACAAGACATGCTAACTACGTCCAACTAACTGGGAATGAGTGGTGTAAAAATGGACAAACTGACAGTATTTTTGGTGGAAGAGTAATTACGTTTATTTGTTTTCTATGTCAAAAAAATTAAAAGTATGACACTGTAGTAAAATATTCATTAAATAGTTTGTTTCCATTTAATGTTAATAAAATAGTTCAAAGAATTCAGGCCAAATGGTTGACCCTCACACAATTTCACCTCACCAAATCTGAGCCTCTTTTCAAAAACTTTGAACACCCCTGATTCACGTCAAAGACTTGGACTGTATATCACCACAAAGTTCGTTGAATCTTTTGTGAATGGATTTGTGGATGATGTCTTGAGATACGTATCAAATCGTGTGAGAGGGAGAGATACACAACACTAAACTTTATAGTTTGACTGAACTCTTTTTTTTTTTATTGTCTGTTCCATTAATGACAGGAATTACCTTACAATTACCGGTACGAAGCCCATTGAGACAATTGTTGTTGTGAATTTCGGCTATATAAATAAAATTGAATTGAATTGAATTGAATCACATGTTTTACATACAAGCTCTAAGACCCTTGGAGTGAACACACTGGATTGTCGGGCTGGACCAACAATCTTATGACAAAATCAGGATTAAACACCCTCTAGATCACATATGTATGCATCCTGAATAGAAAATGAGTCTGTGTTGTTCTTGTTCAAAAACTTTGGAGTTGGATTTCCTCTCTAGTCTGACGTCTGGACGAAAATCCACACATCTGCTCGATCAACAACTCAAACACAACCCTCTGCCCCCCTACAGTGTGGTCTCCATCTGACTATTAAAACTACATCTGTAATGTAATTTTTCATCCATCCCTCCATCTTCTTCCTCTCAACCCGGACCGGGTCACGGGGTCAGCAGTCTAAGCTTCCCTATCCCCAGCCACTTCCCCCAGCTCCTCTTAGGGGACCCCCAGGCGTTCCCAGGCCAGCCGAGAGACGAATCTCTCCAGTATGTCCTTGGTCTTCCCCTGGGCCCCATCCTAATTTTTATAATTTAAAATACTTTTTTACTCCCCTGTGTGACTTTTAAGTAAAATAACTTTTGCAATTTAGATAGTAGATATTAAAAAAACATCTCACTGCTTGAATTTTTATGTTTTTATTACTTTTTTCAAGCCAATTATTCTAATTAAAGCTCGACAAAAATGTTAAATGCTCAGAATTTCACCCCTGACTCACACCACCACTTCTTCTGGCATCCCTGTTCCGTCTGCTTGGCAGCAGGAAGCTGCAACAGGTGGGCAAGCAACTTTAAAGCTGCTCATAAACCAACATGGAACTGTGCTGGAACTGATGAGGATTTGCTGAATTCTTCTTCTGGTGAAGCTGGCACGTTTTCAGATGCTGCACAGGGTTTGCTCATTAAAAACCAAAAAATAACAAGACAAAAAGATCTTTTCAATGCATTTAGCGTCTTTATGGTTTCTGCTGAGCCTTTAAAAAAATGCAGCAACAGCTACTGTGGTGTTCATTAACACAGTTTGAGCAGACATGACAGGGCTGCAATAATTAACATCTTTGTTATAAAAAATGTAGTGGCAGAGCAAACGCTTCTGCATGGGTGCTTTAAGTTTAGCATGTGAATCAGAGAGGCCAAGGCACCCCCCACTAAACATGCCACTAAACATGTATGAAACTTTGACCATGTGTACACTTGTGTGGCCTGTAGAGTGCATGCACTTGGCTTGGTCCTACCTCCATCCTGGCTGCACTTCTTCATTTTCTGTCACTTGCAAACTTATCCGCCCTTTCAACAGTACAGGTGGATATGAGTCCGTTCACCAGCATCCGTTCAGAAGACAGAGACTGAACGATAAGCAAAGCTCAGAGCTGTTGTCAGGCTGAGATGAATGACTTTGCCTAACTCCTCAGGAATAATGTTTAAAACTGAATGAGTGCAGGTGTTGAATAAATGTATTAAGGATTTGTGTTGTGCCTGGTCAGCACTACTTTGGTGAAGAGAAAAGGACGGGCAAGGTGGGGGTGTGGAGCGGCGAATGGCGATGGTGTAGAGGCAAGAAATCAAGCACTCAGCAGCTCCACAATACACCATTAGTCTTCATTTCAGGAGGACATGCAACAGGGCTCTTATGTCTTAAAGAACAAACTAAAATTTATTGGACTGGCAAGCTTGGGCTAATTGAAAGAAATTCTCTGTCTGTTCGCCTTGCACTTGGTTAGTGGAGAAAGTGTCGGGGAGGGGGGTGATGATTTGGGGATTGAGCTTTTTGCCTTCTGCTTGTCCCAGCCCCCAGCCTGGTTCCCTGCTAATGGTTTGATCCATGAGCGCCCTCCACTGAGCAGACAGTTCGGGCTGTAGGAATCATTCTAGGATGAATCGTTTAGGAAGGATTTATGAGCTGTAGCCATTAGGAAGCGCCTGGAGGTAAAGTGATTCCAACAAGTAATGGCAACTTTGAAATTGTTTACCACTAAGTCTATGCATATTGTAGTTTTATTTATTTATTTATTTATTTATTTATTTATTTATTTATTTATTTATTTATTTATTTATTTATTTATTTATTTATTTATTTATTTATTTATGTATGTATGTATGTATTGACCACTAACGGTGACTATGACTGATTATGCCCTGATACTTAAGTTTGTTTGAATGAAGCGCCAAAGTTATTCCAAGATGATTGGTGATGTAGAAGTCAGGCTGAGGAAGGTAAAACTTTATCTATTACCTTTACACTTGATAGATTCATAGTTTTTGCAATGGAATTGAATTGGTTAGTTCAAAAAGGACCCAAGTCCACAGTTTTTCAAAATAGAGATATTATAAGTTCTATGGTCTTCAAGGGAAGAGCTATCTGATTATGTGCAAAAAAGTCCCAAGTCTGTTGTAATGTATTGACTGTGCTTGACATTTAAAATGCATGAACCCTTGTGCTATCTTAATGTAAGGGACGTAAGGGTGGGGTTACCTGACGTGTTCTCCCTACCATGACAAAGGTGGATGAAGGTGGAAAGATTTCATGTAATCCATGGACACCAGTGAAGATCACAAATCATTGAAGAAAAAAGGTTCAGAGCACTGTCTAGTGGGTCTAAATGACCCAACTCCCAATGTCAAAGTGCCTAGGATAGCACAAGGGTTACGTGCAAAATTCCATGACTTGGACCTCTCTTGCATGGGTTTAGCTTTATCCCATAGATGGCAGCACTAGTTATCCAATTTGGCAGCGCCCCTCCTAAATTCAAGAAGGGCCCAAGTCCAGAGACTTTAGTTTGCTGGTCCTCTGAAATTTATAAAAGTGAGGTGCTTCATATTATAGCATTTGTAAGCTATGAACTGGTGCTAAATCTGGGTAAAGTATTAATCATTTGGTGTAGCCTCCCTTTAAGCTATATGCAATTACAATCATTTCATGGAAAAACAAACCTCTTGGACTTGGGCCCCTTTTGAACTAACCGATTCAATTTACAACCTATGGTAGCTTTTCATTAACCCTTGTGCTATCTTAGATGACCCCACCCTTACATTGATGTGTTATCCCTACCATGACAAAGGTGGATAAAGGTGGAACGATTTCATGTAATCCATGGACACCAGTGAAGATCACAAATCATTGAAGAAAAAAGGTTCAGAGCACTGTCTAGTGGGTCTAGATGACCCAACTCCCAACGTTAAAGTGCCTAGGATAGCACAAGGGTTAAGCTCAGTGAAAAAGCAAAAATGTGATGGTTTGTTGGCTATGAGGAGATGACAGCATTTCATCCTTTGTTGTTAATGCAGAAAATTAAAAAATAATATTTGTGAAAATATGCAATAATGGCAAAAGTACGACATGGTAACTATGCATAATTATATAGATTTAACTGGAGAGAATCAAGTAATGTCAGAACGTAAACATTAGAAATGGTCTTCTGAGGAATGTAAATGCATCTCTCCCCGCTCCGTCTCTTCTGCATTTGACGCTTTTCTTTCTTTATCTTAATTCCTGTTCAGCTGTTTTGCAAAGTTTTCATCGCCTGACCAGAGTTTTAAACTCAGACTGTGTTGAATTTTTGTTCATTTAGTTTTTGCTCTTACTTTATAAAAAGAAAAACTTACTGATTATACTGAGTCGCTATTTTTAGCGACTCAGTACTTTACTGTTCTCCGGAAGACGTTCTCAAACTTTTCCAGACGATCACAACAATTGAATCAAGAATGAATGTCCCAAAAATAAATTGGGAATAAAATGATCTGACACCACCCAACCCCCCTGATTTTTTCTTTACAAAAACACACTGATGTTCTGCAAAGAGGACACAGGAGGGTTTTCTGACCCACCATAAATCGGTGATTTCACTGTAGAACTTTCTCGGTGCAAATCAAAAGATCCCCGGAGAAAAGGAGGTCAAAGAGTGACTGCAGCCCATCTCGTCATCTCGGATGCTACAATCTGGCCGGCTTTACCCTAAGGGATTAAGTTTTTCACTTCTCTTGAGAGTAAACATGACAGTGAACGTGTCATGACGTAATCTAACTGGGGCTGAAACTTGAATTCTGGATGATTTGGCCTTTAAATCTGTAAATAAAATTTTTTCCCAAGGACACAGCCTCTAAGCTGAGAGAATGACTTCCAAAAATCCTAACTGAACCCCGAATGATAGAAAAAATTGTTATGCAAGTCAGGGCCAATCTCATCTGAAAACAATAGTTAAAGGTTCTGAAGAAACCTCTGGAGATGATGAGGTGTTTATCAGTGGCCCCTTACCCCAGCAAGAAGGCGGAATGAGAGATTCAGGAGTTTGTGGGCTTTTGACAAATGGCCTTCAGTAGAATGGAAAACTTTGATACTGTCCTTTTTCAGAACAGAGGACAACTATTCAGGTCAGATGGATCATACATGAACGAATCAAAAACAAATTCTGCTAACATGTTTAGACTAAAGGTTTCAAGGATACCAACTCATATTTTCGCTCCCAGCACAAAGCAAGACCCAATGAAGATAAAACACCACTATAAGTCTGTGATAATTGTTCAACAACTTCCGAATATCTACTGTAAAGATAGGTCTAAGTCCTATTAGTTTTCACACAACTACACACGGAAACCATTTGGTGGTTCAACCCCTCAATCTAACCCCTTAATGCTGAGTGCAAGGCAGGGAGGCTTTGGGTCCCATTTGTAGAGTCTTCGTCTGACTTGATTGCAAATTTGAACCTTTCAGTATCATGCTGGACACTCTACCACAAGACACCTGAGTTGGTTTTCCATTATCAGTGTCATTCAAAGCTAGCCATGTCAATTCACTCATCACTGCCCAAAATCAGAATTTGATGCATTTAATGATTCATTTGGATGGCATAAGTATAGCCCCCAATTCCACAGTTAGAAACCTTGGGGTTTTATTTGACCAGGATTTATCATTTAAGGCTCACATATCTCAAGCGTGTAGAACTGCCTTTTTTCACCTGCGGAATATTGCTGAGATCAGAAATATACTTTCTAAGAGTGATGCAGAAAAACTCATCCATGCATTTGTTACATCTAGGCTGGATTACTGTAACTCTTTTCTTAGCAGCGTGTCCTAAGAGTTCCTTAAGAAGTCTCCAGTTTTTTCAGAACGCAGCAGCTAGATTGTTAGCAGGAACTAGCAGAAGAGATCACATCACTCCTGGCTCCCAGTTGATTCTAGAATCAAGTTCAAGATCCTCTTGTTAACCTATAAGGCCTTGCATGGACTGGCCCTGTCCTACATTGCAGACCTCATAGTGCCTTACCAACCAAACAGGACACTTAGTTCGCACAATGCAGGACTGCTTGTGGTTCCGAGAATTAGTAAAAGCACAGTTGGAGGTAGAACGTTTAGCCACCAAGCCCCTGTTTTATGAAATACGTTTCCAGCTCATGTAAGAGAGGCCGACTCAGTTTCCACATTCAAAGTTAGACTTGAAACATTCCTCTTTAGACAGGCTTATTGTCAGACTAGCTAGTATTCAGAGAATATTTACCTTACCATTAAATAAAAAAATTAAACTCAACAATAACAATAAAGTTGTTAGTAGGCTGCTAGAAGTTTGAAGCTAGGGTAACTATGGTGCACTGAGGTTCTGTCTCGCCTACTTCTACTCTCCTTCTCTCCTCTATTCTTGATAATTTATTTATCATTTAGTTCTCCACGCCTCTGTTTGGTGCAGTGCGATTCATGTACTGTCCCAGTGCTTCCAGATTCCAGTTGGCTCATCCGTGCTCCTGTACCTGACCGTGTACCTCGTCTCTGGCTTGCCTCTACTACTGCTCCTACACCTGGCTGTGGATCCTGTCTCCGGCTCGTCTTGCACCCCCAGCCGTCCCCCATTTTCATCTGGATGAAGATCATTTGCTGGACTTTAAACATGTAATTGTAGAGTTAGATAAGTTAATTCTTCCCTATGAGTTCTGGTACATCGCCTGTCCGTCCTTGGGGAGGATCCCTCCTTCATGTGGACACCCCTGAGGTTTCTTTGTTTTTCCCGGAATCTGTTTTTTTTAGAAGTTTTTCCTTACCATGAAGGAGGGTCTAAGGGCAGGGATACCAGTTTAATATAGTCTGTTTAGTTAAAGTTTAGTATTATCCTATTGAATTCTATGCATTTATGATCCTTTTTGATTGTATTTTTACCTTACAATTACCGGTACGAAGCCCATTGAGACGACTTTTGTGAATTTGGGCTATACAAATGAAATTGAATTGAAATGAATTGAATTTGGAACATGCTTGAACGGTAGCAGGAGCTCACCTGTTCTCATTAAATCAGAGCCTCCAGACTTTTTATTGTTTTCCAATCTGAAAGCTGGGGGTGTAGGTCTATATTTAAAGATTCATTCCAGTGGAAAGTGTTGCTATGTGGGATATTTGACTTTTTTTAGTATCTATGTTTTGAGTTAAAGAGCAAACCAAAGTAATTATTGCTGATTTTTACATGCATCCAATCCCTCCTGGTCATTTTCTGGACCACCTCTCTGAGCTGCTTTGTGTCATTTCTTTTTTTTTTAACTTGTCCTGTCCAACAGCTAGGCAAACAGATGAGAGCTGAGGGCCTCTTGTGTTGGACATATTTTATTTTAACAAGAGAGGTTATTAATCTTCAGACAAACCAAAGGTATGTCTGAATAAACCCCTTTTGTAATTGAGGCTAAACTTTATTAATTGCAATCATGTTTGAAAATCTTTGGTGTTGGACCGGACGGAAAAGGAAAGAGGGTAAAAAGAGAGAGGGACGTTAGAGAGAGGGGGGGGGGTAGGAGGGTGATAATAGGAGGGGAAGGGGGGTAAGACCATGAAGCAGCATAGAGCAGACAGGTTTACTGGTTGTTTATCATTACGGTACGGTTCAAATGTGGTACAGTCTATCAAATGTCATTTTGATAGACTTTAAACATTGATGGTGGGGGATTTTAGTATTCATGTTGACAACTTAAATTACACATTTTGCTTGTAAAACTATTGACCCATTTGATCTGCTGCAGTCGGTGAAAGAACCAGCACACACTCAAGGTCACACACTTGATTTGGTTCTGATCAAATATTTTGACATTTTCCATTACTTTTGTCAATGTTGCTGGAAATTTTGACCATTTACTATGTTCAAGTTGCTATGCTGGTTGTTTTCAAAACACAGAAGTGACTGTTGGAGGGAGGTTTCTGAATAAATACAGCGGTTATGTTTATATTCAGGCTGTGAGTGTAAAATTGTCGTGAAAGCAATCTTCTGATTGATTGTAATAAGAGGGTCTTTGCTGTGACAAACCTGAGTTTAAAATGGATGGACAAGCCTATAATGGTTTCGTCAATCTTTAGTCATCACCACAGGACTAAGGCAGCAGTTGGTACTAAATGACATCCATGTCAACACTGACGCTTGATGAAACTCAATTTCTTGACCTGAATGCACCTCTTGAGGACCAGGGTCTGGAGCCAGGATACCCTGGCATGATTTGTTGAGAATAGTGGAATCAAAGCAACAGTTTCTTGTCAACAGAGCAGTCCCTTGTGACTCTAAGGACGGACAGACGACATGGACGTAGCACATGGATTGTGACACTATGCCTCAGTCCTAAAACGTGGGCAGAATTCCCTCATCATAACTAAATGAAGCCGAAAGACAGCCGTGGAGGCCAGCTTTAAACCAATTGAAGTCACCTATAAATATGTTATTTATCAAGGAAGCCTCATCCCCGCTAATATTCAGCAGGCCTGAACCTCCCCAGTCAGATACTAGCACACACTGTGCATGGAAAACGTTAAAGAAAATAATGAGTAATGGCGCAACCAAGGACATGGATGGAACCAAGCATTGTGACAAGACTGAAGCTACGTTCACTCCACCCTCTGTAAACACTTTTAATCTGACACTTCTAATGACAGGTTGATGTGAACACATGTAAGAGTGCATTTCGGGCTTCTACATTCGAAACGTTCCTTTTGACAAATCGCTATGCAAGTTTCTATGAGCATTTTTGGGCTCTATTGCTCCATTGCTCCATAGAAAATGCATTGAAAGTTAAAACAGGTTGCATTTTAGCCAATCAGGGACTCCGATTTTGGTAGTGACATATGGATAGCGTAATTTTTCAAAATACAGAAGGCCCTAATTTGAAAATTGATCATGGAGGACTGACCATGGCTGCACAGGAAAAGGCCCTGAGTACAAGATCAATAAAGACTGGGATCTCCCTCACCAGACAGAATTATTAGTGCAGATTGTTTTAACCCTTGTGCTATCCTAGGCACTTTAACGTTGGGATTGTCTAGACCAGTGTTTTTCAACCTTTTTTGAGCGACGGCACACTTTAACCTTGATAAAAATCCCGCGGCACACCAGTATTCAAAAAAAAAAGAGGAAAAAAAAGGATAAAAACAGTCTGTATTGATCCACAGTCCCTCCATGATCTCACATGCATTTTTGTGATAATTGTGGCACTAAAAGCTGTAAGTTGCAGCTGTTTTTTCTAATAAATGTAATAAAAGCTAAGTTAGAAGATTTAAAAACTTTTTGATTTGTGTTCGCTGTTTCAAGACGTTAAGAAGAGAGACTCGTTGTGCGCCAAGACGCTCACGCTGTCATTTTTAACCCAATGCATCATGGGAGATGTAGTTAATTATCCGCCGAACGCAGAAAGACCAGCGTCTCCGAGCTTCATTGTTTTGTTCACTTGTTCCACGGTCTGACACCGGATTCTGTGGAAAGTTACACCGCTAAATACGAGCTTTAGCTGGTATTTTTGTTAGAACTGAGCGACTTTATCAGCAGAATTCAGACCAAGGAAGTGAAGATGTTAACCACTTCTGATTGGTCAGACTGATGACATGTGATTAAGAATCCAAGAATGATTGGCGGAGACAGTTAAAGGGGCGGGACTTTGCCGCAAACGGCTTTAGCTGCAGCCAAATCGCGGTACCAGTCATTCTTATCAAAATGTTTTTAATAGAATCAAATAAACACAAAGAAAAAAAAATATTTTATGATCTTTCATATAGCTAATTTCTAAGTGTTTTATCAGGGCCTGTTTGGATGAACAAAGAGCTGAAATCCTGGAGATGGAAAATGTTGTTAAATCAGGTAATGAGGGCAATTTCCCACGGCACACTTGACCACCTCCCACGGCACACTAGTGTGCCGCGGCACACTGGTTGAAAAACACTGGTCTAGACCCACTAGACAGTGCTCTGAACTTTTTTTCTTCAATGATTTGTGATCTTCACTGGTGTCCATGGATTACATGAAATCTTTCCACCTTTATCCACCTTTGTCATGGTAGGGAGAACACGTCAATGTAAGGGTGGGGTCATCTAAGACAGCACAAGGGTCAAAAAGCCCTTATGAGATATTACAGCACATAACAGCAGCTGTGACAGACTGACAGCAAAGGCATGCATAAACTGTGGTAACCACTGTAAGTGGCTGGAATGTTCCACAGAAACATCTATTTAGGTATGGGATGGAAGTCCCAAGACCATGGTAAAAGTGGAAGCCAGATTTTGTTCAAATAAATCATTAAATGATTCTGTTAGACTCTCAGATATGAGGTGCTGATATCCAACCAACCAGACATTGCAGTGAAATGCAGATAGCTGTGGAAAGTTATGCTGATGTAGCAAACCCAAGTCTTTGCAATACTGAAATGAATAAGATAAGCATAGGAAATGTGGCAGATTGATGAAGGAGGTGGAAACAATGCAGTGCATGAAGGCAATAGTGGTCCCCGTGGTAATTAGGAGCACTTGGAGCAGTTGTAAACAAACTGGAAGAGTGGCTTCAGCAAATCCAAGAAACAACATCTGGATCTCGGTTCAGAGGAGCCAAGCAGGAACCGCCATGGTACTGTGTAGGATCAGGACGTCCCCAAGACTCTGTTAGTGGACCTGACCTCTGTGAGGCACGTCCGGCCAGCATCACACATTCTCAGACTAAAACATGCTTATTTTATATATATTTAACACTTAAAGTCCCACTCAGATTCATTTTTGATTTATTTTAAAAGCATTCCCAGTGGACTTGTAATAATGATGATGCCGTTTTGAGCCAAAAACATCTGTCGTTTTCTAGGACATAGTTTCTGCAGAGCAGCAGTAGTTCATTGGAAATTCACCTATAAGTTGTGGGCAAGACTGTTGGCGTGGAGTAAGCCCACCCCCATTTCCCTTCATCTATGTGTTTACACTCTCTCCCACTAGCTTACCGCCCCTCATAACCACAACCTTACTTTAACGGTGCAACAAAAATAGCGAGTATTATTAGAGCTATCCAGTCATACAGTTTTGAACCAGATGTCAGCTCAGACGAGGAAAATAAAGACTTACTTGTATCCATTTGTCTACATGTGGATGCATCAGAATGGAGAGGAGCGGGGAGCTTGCAAACCGCAGATTGTAGCACGTAAGTCACTGATACAAGCTTTTTTTAACTGTATTTTATTTAATCTGCTTCTGAAATGCAATTTTGAGGTTTATTTTCTTAGCATATGGCCTGCATCATTATAAAAATGACACAAGGACATGATAAAACACCAAAAACACATTTTTCATTAGAGTTGTTCTTTAACTTCTCAATCAGCATCACACATTCTCACACTAAGACATAAAACTTTATCTAATTTTAACACACCAACAAATTAAGAATGCATATGTAACTTCACATCACATTATTTTTGTGAAGAGCTTTAATTTTTTATCTTAATAAAATTGCATGAGTGGCTAAAAGTATTTATTTGACTCATAAATTGACTTGTACTTGATTCAGCCTTCTCTTTTTGCCATTTAAGGGGAACTCGGGAAAAAAATCTGTTGGGGTTTCAGTTTGCCTTTCAAATGGACAAGTATTTTAAATGTTCACATTCCATATTTCATGTCTAATTTTTACTGTGAGTTTAATGCAAATCCATGAAACGCAAGCAAGAGAGTCTATCTGAGGAAAGATGGAACATCAGAGCATCATTTCCTGCATTCTTCCTCTGCTGCTCTGAAGTGAGGCTTTAACAAAGCTGAGGGTGAATGACCGAGCTGCTGTTTCCACGACTGACAGGCAGTAAGTAGGTTTCAGTAACAGTCAGCAACATAATCTGAACTGCCAAATATATTTTGACAACTTCTGCCTGCTGCCTCCTCTCCCTCCTCTTCCTCTCTGTCACAGACCAGATAAACTCTCTGCCGCTGTCTCTTCGCAATTATAATTGCAAACATTTAACAGCTGAGCTTCCAAATCCTGAGGAGCAACATGAAAGCGTGCGCAAATATATATTTAAATTAATAAATGCACACATCTCTGGTGGAAACTGACTGGCACCGGTGTTTAAAATAATAAGATGCAGATGTTGATAGTTTGCGACTGTCTCCAGGTTTTCTTCCCTGTGGCCTCAATGGCAGCAAAGGAGCCGTGATGAAGGCAGACAGCTGACAGGTGCTTCAGGATGGTGCTGCTATCAGGTGCATCTGCTAAACTTATCTCCAAGATGGGAAGATGCGAGAGTTAGAGAAAAAAAAGACACAGGATAACCCGTGCAGGCGACGGTGGGAGAAAATGATAAGTGGCCAAAAAAAGGGGTAGAGGGTTGTGATGTTAAGAAAGTATAGTGAGGAAAAGCAGATGTGTGTTTATGTGGGGGTCTGCGTGCTCTGTGAAACTTTACTCCAGCTCCGTCTGTGGATAAATTCACAGGATATCTTTGAACCTGAGAGGCTGACGGAATGGGTGCCTGTGGGTGCGTCTAGACGCTGACACTCTGAAGGGCTAACAAGTTTACCGAACAGGTCAGGAGATGGGGAGGCAGCAGAGGCAAAGTAATAAGGAGAGATAATGAGCAAGTGCAGAAATAGATGGAGGGGCTGGGAAGGCATAATAAGAATGAAGAAATTAAATAAAAGGTGAAAGGAAAGAAAAAAAAAGCTGGCTTGACAAGAAGTAGGTTTGAGCGTGTGCACGAGACAGGCAGGGGATAGGCACGTTCCCATATGTTTAGATGTCGCTGCATACATAAGCACTTTGGAGCAGCCATATGCCCATCTTCCGTGTCAGGAAGGCACCCTGGGCTCGAATATACCACCTTAATGGATTCATTGTGTGCTGCCGAGGCAGTGGTAACACTCACTGTGTTTCTGACTCTAAGAAAAGGTGCACGAGTCAGGAGCTGAGGCAGGGATTTGCACCTTCAAAGTTCAGAGCCGTTGCAGACAAAGTGATCACTCCTAATGACTCAGTTTTTGGGGCACAGGAACAGGTGACAGGAAGCGCAACTAAAGAGTTGATCTTCCAGCCAACAGTTCTCTTGGGTGTCTTGCTTTCCTGACATGCACACACTCTAATATACGATGCACAGCAGCAAGGAGAGAGGAGCAAGTCCAGCACATTGCAGGTAGCCCGACAGAGTGGCTGGAAGCGCTGTCACCAATTTGTTCCTAGCCATGGGGGACATGGAGGGGATAGAGAGGCAGTGGCAGTTCCCTGTCCTCATCATGGCTAATGAGGGCTCGGCTTCTCATTTCTTCTGTGTATGTCTGTGTGCACGTGTGTGTGCGTTTTGGTTTGTAGAAGTTGTGTCAGAGTGCTGTCAAAGCTCCTACTTTTCAAAACCACTGTGGATTTCTGGCACATTCAAGCATCCCGGAAAAGAGGCAAAGAGAGCAGCGATGGTGTGTAGTCTGCTCTGATAATGTGCAGCTTTTATGTAAAGGCAAAACCACACTGACCCTTAACAGGAAAGGATCAAATTCAAGTGTTCAGTTTGTGTTCAGTCTGATCCTAGCTGTTACACAAAACCTTTCATTTAAAAAAAATAAAATATAAAAAACACGTGGGATGCTTCTGCGCTGCTGTAAATATAAAAGTGGCCCAGAATATAAGTAGGAATAATCTGATGAAGGATGGGAACTGTACAGCATGGTCCCACCAGAGAAAAGAAGGTTAAACAGAAATGGATTTGTAGTTCAGGAGCTCCTCGATGTGTTCAAACATGGGAATTGCAGGTAATTCACAGGTAATCTACATTTTTTTTGTATTATACCTAAAAATTAGGAAAAAACAATCCATTCATTTCCTGAACCCGCTGAATTTGAGGCTGCTGTGGCCTATCCCAGGTCAATAGCTTGTTGCAGGGCCACACACACACACACACACACACTCACCAAGGAACAAGTTAGAGTCCCCAATTATCCCATGAAGCATATATATGAAATACTTTACATATACAAAAAAAGAGAAGAAAAAGTGACTTTTTTTATGTAGGAAAGAAATTAAATTAACCCCTTGATGCCTGAATTTATTTCCAGCTATGAAAAAAAGATTAACTTACTGTGTGTTTTTTTTTTCTTTTACGTAAATGCTAAATAAAGTTACCGTAATATTAATGGTTTGGTGCTTATTTTCACCAATTGGCGTCAAGGGGTAATGTTCCAATTATCCCTGTTTATAATGGTGAAATTATTTAAGTTATTAATCCCAGACAAAAGCAGTTCTGAATTTTCATTTTTGCACAACCCTTCTGCTGTCCTTGGCACTTTAACATTGGGAGTTGGGTCATCTAGACCCAATAGACAGTGCGCTGAACATTTTTTCTTCAATGATTTGCGATCTTCACTGGTGTCCATGGATTACATTAAATCCTCTTCACCTTTATCCACCTTTGTCATGGTAGGGAGAACACGTCAATGTAAGGGTGGAGTCATCTAAGATAGAACAAGGATTAAAAGAATAAGCATCAACCTTCACAACTGTGATGATGAAACATTTGCAGCTCGACTAAATGAAACTAGAGGTTTTATAATCAGCAGATGTCCCCTCAGTACTCTACCCGCCATTTTAACTGCACCCCCTTAGTACACACACCCTTTAACCCTCAAAATATACATTCCAATGCAAACACACATACATGCACACACACACCCTCACAAACACACACACATCCAATTCACAAGGAAGGTGGGACCTCGGGCCCCTGGTTGGGGGTACTGGGCCCTTGGCAACAGCGGCCGTGTTCCCTGGGTACTGGGTTCTTTGGCCTGGCGGCCGACTTTCCACGCAAGGAGAGGGATCCCTGATCTCTCTGGCAAGACCAAGAGCCAGGGATCACATTAAATCTGAGCCTGGGGGTGTCCGAGTCCCTGTGGTGTGGGTTCTGGTCCTTGCCCCTGAGCGCTGGACCTCGCCAAATTTCCAACTGTGGGCGAGCCCGGTCGGGCCATGTTTACAATATTTCCTGTGGATCCCCTCTTCTCCTGGGTCTCCTCCTCCTGGGCGGGGACGGCTGGCCCCTGTCTCGCTCGCTCCTGGACCAACCGTGGGCCGGGTGGGTAGCTATCTGGAGCGCGGGGCGGGTCTCCCTTGGGGGGTCCTGACTCGTACCTGGGGTTGGGGATGACCAGAACTCCTGGGTGGTGATAAGGTGCTCGTCTGGGGCTGTGGGCGCTCTTCTGGGTCGTGGTCCCAGCGCGGCAGGGGGGCTGCTCTCCTGGTTAAGCTGGAGCTTGCACTCTTTGTCCCCCCATGCCTCCCTGCTCTCTGACTCTGGGGGCCCCATGGTGGTCCTGTTGGCCCTGGCCTGGGTGGCGGATGTGATCGCCCGGGGGGGGGTTGCTCTCTATCCGCTGCCGTGCGGGTGTTGGGGGGTTCTGGTTGCCGCTGGGGCGGGGGTTTTGATGTGGGGATGACTGGCCGCTCTCCCTCCTTCTTTCTACATTCCATCATCCATTCTAGAAGAACATAAACACTCACTCGAGCACAGGTGTTAGCTCACCTTTGCACTAATACTTTGCGTGATTGAATGAAATATTTTACACTAGTTGGCTTGAATGTATAGGTATGCATATAGGAACATTTTTGTATTGTGTACATGTTGACAGGTGAACATTTTTGGAGCCAACAGGTATGTTTGTGGCATTTGGGTGTGTGCGTGGACAGGCCCCGCCCTTATAGATTTTTATTACATCTGAACCTCACTGTAATGGTTTTTAACCATCCAACCATAACACGTCAATGTAAGGATCAGGTCATCTGGACCCCATAGGATAGCACAAGGGTTAAAACCTTCAGTTACTGCATTAACCCTTGTGCTATCTTAGATGACCCCTCCCTTACATTAACGTGTTCTCCCTACCATGACGAAGGTGGATAAAGGTGGAAAGATTTCATGTAATCCATGGACACCAGTGAAGATCACAAATCATTGAAGAAAAAAGGTTCAGCGCACTGTCTAGATGACCCAACTCTCAATGTTAAAATGCATAGGATAGCACAAGGGGTATTCAGCCAATCATGTTGATGAGGTGGAGTGGAATCTCTTCTTTGGTTCTTTGTGTTTTAAGACAGATTTCAAGGACAATTTAGGTTTTTAATGTTTTATTCCTTTTTGATTCTCTTACAAACCTTCGTTTTCCATGAGGTCCTCCAGCCATGGTCTTTTGCGTGCTCAATGAGTTAAAACCTAAGGTGAGGTGTTATTCCAGCACCTTCTATGCCATCAGCCTCTTAACCCTAGTGGTATCTTATGGGGTCCAGATGACCCCACCCTTACTTTGACATGTTATTCCTACAATGACAAAGGCGGATAAAGGTGGAAAGATTTCATGTAATCCATGAACACCAGTGAAGATCACAAATCATTGAAGAAAAAAGGTTCAGAGCACTGTCTAGTGGGTCTAGATGACCCAACTCCCAATGTTAAAGAGCCTAGGATAGCACAAGGGTTAAACAGCCTGAGGGCTGCAGAGAATGTAACGACTTTATTTTTGATCAGTAAGACTATTTCTTTTCTTTTCCTTTATCCAGTCGGTCTTTAGTGTGATCTTTCTCCAACATGGAGGCTGCTGTTTTACTATTTTGCTGATGCCAGCTTCCCTCTCCTTAAGCAGACGGGTCTCCTGCGACGCCTTCAGGGTTTTCTGAGCCAAGCCTTGAGGTTAGAGTGGGTAAAGTGGTGGAAAATAAGGGTGGTATTATTTTAGCAAATTTTATTGTCTAAAAACTTTTCTAAAACAGATTTATTAACGGAATAAAATTGAAGAACAGATGCAGAAGCTGTAACTGGCCCGTTCATGTTGTTCTCTACAGCTGCGCAGAAGGCTGCATTATAGACAGATCCGTGTTGCAGCTGAGCATTAAGGTGTCAGCCGTGGCTCCATTCCTATTTTTTATACATCAGTTGGTGTTTTTGTGTTACCTCTAGACGGACCTAAACTAACCTTCAACTTCCCCCCCACAAAACATTTGTCAGATAATCCTTGTTATGTCACTTTTTAGTGTAACACCTTTCTTCTGTATTTAAACATTAAAATCTATAGCAACCATGCTTAATATACTGATGTTCTATTCCATGATCTTACAAAAAATACAAAACACAATTTGTATTTTAAGCAAAGCAGGGCAGTAGCAGTAATTTATCAGCATGTTGAGTCTGAATACCACATCAATAACAGTTGGTCTGAACCAACGGAGGCCATACAGCACAAACCAGGGGTAGAAAAGGACATTTTTGCCTTAAGAATGAACTGTTGAGTCTGCATTCATCTGCTCCATTGTTTAATACTTACCAATGAAAACAGTGAGGTGACAACTGGACAAAGAAAATCACAAATAAATAAAAGATTCAGGAACAACAAGACTGTTGACGGAAAGTTAGCAGTAAAATAAATTTATATCAAAGAACCCTTTCCTCACATTTCAAATGATGCAATGATTTGGAAGAACATTAAAAAATGCAGAAGAGCATCAGAAGGGAAACAGAGAGAAAAAATGTCAGGAGAAAGAACAGCTGAGGCAGACAGCACTCTTTTTCAAAACCCCTGACAGCCGCCAAAAAGGCTCACAACTGAGACATAAAATCCCTGAATATGAATGCATATTCATTCTAAGGATTAGTGTTATTTCTCTCTCCTTAAAATGTAAGAAGGGACCAAATAAATGTTTTAAGCTTATCCCATTATACCTTAGATTTTAACCTCACAAAAAAAATTGTCTGCTAATGTTGAAGTATTTCCCTGGATTCACAAATAAGCACTAACTGATGAAATGTACCCAGCAGAAAACAAACAGGTAAGAATATATACAAGGGTTTTATAAGGGGCCCTTCAGGATGCCTAATGAGGCAGCCGGAGGGCGGAGGGGAGTCATCAGGGCGCGGGTGTGGGTGGTTTAAAGAGTCCAGTCTTTCTGAGGTAGCGCACGATGAGAGGCACCGACACCAGAGTGATGCTGATGCGAACAGGGGCGAAGAGCTTGTGGATGGCGTAGGCCAGGACAAAAGTGCTGGTTCCGGCCGCCATTTTGGACTGAACCACAGCCTCGCTGAAGCCCACTTTACACAGAATGGCGGCCATGTCGATCCCGCTAGAGAGCAAAGAAAGAGATTAGCACATAGTTAACATATACGGTTCTCTTACATTTTTTTAGATGCTTTTATAATGAAATTAGTTCAAAAATATGATTTAATAAAAAAAATAGAATATTTATTTAGCAGTTAATTGTAATTCTCTCAATGTCCACCAGGAGGAGCTGTGTTAACAAATCTATTAGCATTGCTTAGTCATCCGTACAGGGAAATAAATAACAAGGAAAGCTCTAATAGTAGATTTGTTTCAGTCAATAACAGTCTTGCTCCCACATTAACAGCTCCACTGCACAACACAAACTTAAACCGGTTCAATATAATTACCCATTTACACCCCGACAGCTGTTTTCTCAGCACACATAAGTTCAAGCTGGCCACATGCCCTAAGCTCCACGGTCGCACAACCATAATACTCGATGGTTACTGGCTGCACATGCAGCGTTCAGTCCAAGAATCATTATCAGCTATAGGAGGAAACTGCCAAGACTGTGTGGTATGCAGCAGCACAGAGGGGACTGCTGGATGTAAGCCAAGGGCACGGTGAGCCGCTTGGCCTTTATACCGTCAATCAAAGTGTGGGAAATGAAAAGAGACTTCAATTCAGTCACATTAACTTCAGTCACATTTTCCTTCAGGTTTGACTTTGTTTTACAGTTTCTAAGGACAGAAGAAAAGTTTCATGAATGCAAGTTGTTTTTCTTCAAATACTTAGAAATAACTGTAGAAAATGTGCATTTTGAGTTAATAGTTTGTGAATAAAAGAGGTAACTTTTCTCGTGTTTCTCTGCTATTAAAAACAGACATTTTTAAACTTTTTTTCTTTTTTTTTCCATCTGAACTATCTTCTTTTTCTTATGAATGAACATTTCAGATTTTAGTATTAATTTTAAGACATATGGCTAAAAACAGGAGTACTGTGGTTTTGTTCATCAGCATTCTGAGAAGCATTGCTTTACAATAAATATAGCATTGCCAGGATTTAAAAAAAAAGAAGCTAAAATACATCATATTTAAGGTTTTCAGGCAAAGGCAGTGAGGTTTGTCCTATGTTTTAACATAAAATATCAACTATGTCTCCACAATAAGCCAGGAACTATAGCAACTTAAACTATCCACCATTTCATCTTCTTAATAGAAATACAAACCTTGTCCTGCACAAAAAAGATTTACTTCTCTGAATGGAATGTAATGACGAAGATCATCTTCTTTTTATTACTATTTCTAATTTCATATTATGTCTGTGAATTTCTGTGCTTAAAGTTACCTAAAAGTGTCAGATTATCTTAAAAATATAAATATAACTGTACAGCAGACCTTATGTGAGGAAGGACCCGGCTATGGGAAGTCAACACAGATTCCATTTCAAATTAAAACCATTTTTAGTTGTTTCAAGAGACCTAAATGCATTAGATTTAATCATCTTGGAGTAAAAATGTACTTTTTGAACAAATTTCACATAGTAAACCATGTTTTGTCTGGGAATCCCAGACTGAAAGGTTTTGAAAGTATGCAAAATGAATTTCAAAATCCAAAAAATTGTAATTATATATATATATATATATATATATATATATATATATATATATATATATATATATATATATATATATATATATATATATATATATATATAATATATTTCAGATTTCAGATTCAGATTTCAGATTAGTAGTTTGCACGTGGACAAATGCTACCTTGATACAAGGAGGTAAAACATTCCCAGAGACATTAGTGACATTCCAATGTGAAAGGAAACTCCCACGGCTCCATACTCCTTGAAAACCTTCTTAAGCTGCTGGGTCTTGTTAGGTTTTGGCTCCTCAGACTCTGGCATCTCCTCTGGACTCTTCTCGGGGGTTGAGGTAGACGTGTCTTTCTATAGGAAAAAAGAACAAAAAAATGTGTAGAAGAAAATATTGTGACAAAAAATGTGTTGCAAAATATTCTGTTGCCAAAAATGTCCTGAACGCTGAACAGCTGATGTCTATTGCAGCTCAGCTGCGTGTAGGTTTATGAAGTGTGCAGAGATTGTGGGTTATTAATGTTGGTAAACAAATTCTACCCTTTTCTGACCTTCTACTCTTCATGGATCACCAGTCAGCTGATTAAAAGTGACTTCTATGGTTTAGCTAATTCCCGTTTTCACTCACCCTGACTCGCTCATAAAAGAAGCCAGTCACAGTCCTCCATGCACACACAGAGCCTCTCATAAGAACACAAACACACAGGTTTGGTGTTTGTGTGGTCTGCTGACCCTTCACTGCAGAAAGTGAACACGCACCACACACTGCAGCCGTACGACAAAGAGGCAGGTCGCTTGAGAGAATGTCTGAAGCAAATGAGGGAACACAGACGGTAACAGAGAACTGATGGAGACAGCTGAAAACAGATATTAACAAAAATGTGTTGTTTCTGCAACAAACCGTGTGTAAAGATGAAGACAATAAGAGTACAGTCCAAATTTTAGATGATAATTTGCTGCCTTGATAATCTAGCCACAGGGGTTGCAAGCCAGTAACTTCTGTGCCGGTCCCAAGCCCGGATAAATAGAGAGGGTTGCGTCAGGAAGGGCATCCGGCGTAAAAATTGCCAAAATAACCATGCGAATCATCCACAACACTTTAGACATACCGGATCGGTCGAGGCCCGGGTTAACAACGACCGCCACCGATGCTGTTAACCTACAGGGTGTCGGTGGAAATTTGACTACTGTTGGTGGAAGAAAGAGGGGAGGCAGAAGGGTCCGTGGCCAGAGAGAGAAGGGAAAAGGCAGGAACATAGGTTTGAGAATAGGGACTCTTAACGTTGGCACAATGAGAGGGAAAGGCAGAGAGCTGGCAGACATGACGGAGAGAAGGAAGGTAGATGTACTGTGTGTGCAGGAGACAAGGTGGAAGGGCAGCAAGGCACGTAGTATTGGAGGAGGATACAAACTGTTCTATCATGGTGTTGATGGGAAGAGAAACGGGGTAGGAGTGATTCTGAAGGGGGAGTTTGTAAACAGTGTTCTAGAAGTGAAAAGAGTCTCAGACAGGATGATGAGCCTAAAGTTAGAAATTGAAGGGGTGATGGTGAATGTAGTCAGTGGGTATGCGCCACAGGTTGGCTGTGAGTTAGAAGTGAAGGAGAGATTCTGGAGTGAGTTGGATGAGGTCATAGAGAGTTTTCCCAGAGGAGAGAGAGTTGTTATTGGAGCAGACTTTAATGGGCATGTTGGTGAGGGCAACAGAGGTGATGAGGAGGTGATGGGCAGGTTTGGTGTGAAGGAAAGGAATCTGGAGGGACAGATGGTGGTGGACTTTGCGAAGAGGATGGAAATGGCTGTAGTCAACACTTACTTCCAGAAGAAAGAGGAACATAGAGTGACATACAGAAGTGGAGGTAGGAGTACTCAGGTGGACTACATCCTATGTAGACGAGGTTATTTGAGAGAGGTTAATGACTGCAAAGTGGTGGTAGGAGAGAGTGTAGCCAGACAGCACCGCATGGTGGTGTGTAAGATGACTCTGGAGGTCAGGAAGAAGAAGATAGGGAAAACAGAAAAGAAGACCAAGTGGTGGAAGCTACAGAATGAAGAAACTTGTGAGGAATTTAGGCAGAAGTTGAGGCAGGTCCTGGGTGGTCAGGATGAGCTTCCAGAGGACTGGGAAACTACAGCAGAGATTATCAGGGAAACAGGTAGGAAGGTGCTAGGTGTGTCATCTGGAAAGAGGAAAGACGGTAAAGAGACTTGGTGGTGGAATGAGGAAGTACAGGAATGCGTCCAGAGGAAGAGGTTGGCTAAAAGGAAGTGGGATGTAGAAAGGACTGAGGAAGGTAGACAGGAGTACAAGGAAGCGCAGCGTAGAGTGAAGAGAGAGGTGGCAAAGGCCAAACAGAAAGCTTACGATGAGCTTTATGACAGGTTAGACACAAAGGAAGGAGAGAAGGACTTGTACAGGCTAGCCAGACAGAGAGACAGAGATGGGAAGGACGTGCAACAGATAAGGGTGATTAAGGACAGAGATGGAAAGGTGCTAACAACCCAGGAGAGTGTACAGAAAAGATGGAAGGAGTATTTTGAGGAGCTGATGAACGAGGAAAATGACAGGGAAAGAAGGGAGGAAGATGTGGTTGTTGTGGAGCAGGAAGTAGCAGAGATTGGAAAGGATGAGGTTAGGAAGGCTCTGAAAAGGATGAAGAGCGGAAAGGCCGTTGGTCCTGATGACGTTCCTGTGGAGGTATGGAAGTGCTTAGGAGAGGCAGCAGTGGAATTTCTAACAAGGTTGTTCAATAGGATTTTAGAGAGTGAGAAGATGCCTGAGGAATGGAGGAGAAGCGTTCTGGTCCCGATCTTTAAAAACAAGGGTGACATGCAGAACTGCAGCAACTATAGAGGAATAAAGTTGATGAGCCACACAATGAAGCTGTGGGAAAGAGTAGTGGAAGCCAGGCTTAGGAAGAAGGTGGAGATCTGTGAGCAGCAGTATGGTTTCATGCCCCGTAAGAGCACCACTGATGCCATTTTTGCTTTGAGAATGTTGATGGAAAAGTACAGAGAAGGTCAGAAGGAGCTGCATTGTGTGTTCGTAGATTTAGAGAAGGCGTATGACAGGGTGCCGAGGGAGGAGCTGTGGTACTGTATGAGGTCGTCTGGAGTGGCAGAGAAGTATGTCAGAGTAGTTCAGGACATGTATGAGAGAAGTATGACGGTGGTGAGATGTGCTGTAGGTCAGACAGAGGAGTTCAAGGTGGAGGTGGGACTACACCAAGGATCAGCTTTGAGTCCTTTTTTGTTTGCTATGCTGATGGACAGGCTGACAGACGAGGTAAGACAGGAATCTCCCTGGACAATGATGTTTGCGGATGACATTGTAATTTGCAGTGAGAGTAGAGAGCAGGTGGAGGAACAGCTAGAGAGGTGGAGGTTTGCTCTGGAAAGAAGAGGTATGAAGGTCAGTCGTAGTAAGACAGAATACATGTGTCTGAACGAGAGGGATCAAGGTAGAAGCGTTAGGTTACAGGGGACTGAGGTGAAGAAGGTGCAGGATTTTAAGTACTTGGGGTCAACAGTTCAGTGTGATGGGGATTGTGGAAAAGAGGTGAAAAGGCGAGTGCAGGCAGGTTGGAGCGGTTGGAGGAAAGTGTCAGGAGTGTTGTGTGACAGAAAAGTGCCAGCAAGACTCAAAGGAAAGGTGTACAAGACAGTGGTGAGACCAGCTCTGCTCTATGGGTTAGAGACGGTAGCAGTGAGACAGAGACAAGAGGCTGAGATGGAGGTAGCAGAGATGAAGATGTTGAGGTTCTCCTTAGGAGTGACCAGGTTAGACAGGATAAGGAACGAGTACATCAGAGGGACGGCTCATGTTGCCTGTGTTAGCGACAAAGTCAGAGAAGCCAGACTGAGATGGTTTGGACATGTTCAGAGGAGGGATAGTGGATATATTGGTAGAAGGATGTTGGAGATGGAGCTGCCTGGCAGGAGGGCAAGAGGACGCCAAAGAGGAGATACATGGATGTCTTAACAGAGGACATGAAGTTGGCTAACGTTAGGGTAGAAGATGTTCATGATAGAGTGAGGTGGAAAAGGATGATTCGCTGTGGCGACCCCTGATGGGAAAAGCCGAAAGAGAAAGAAGAATTTGCTGCCTTGATAGAATTTGAAGCTGCATTTTATTGTAGAACTACTGCATCATTTGATTTAGCTTCATAAGAACACAATTTAGTTTGAATACAATTGGATTGAAAATGTATGAATCTATCAGAGTTCCATCTAAAATTGATTTTGTTTGATAATTAATAAAACATAACTAAACAAAAGTAGCACTTTCGTGAGAAAATATGGATTCTTATAATAAAAACTAACAGAAAAGCTGTTTTTACCTGGAAATTTAGAGAAATTACTACAAGTAAAATTGATTTATTGATTAAAAAATTGATTTTGCTTTTTTTTACTAACAACCTCTTAATCAATTTTTAAAGCCAACCTGTCAGGCGCGCTCAAAACAAAAGATCCAGAACTTCTACGTTGATGGCAATGATTGTTCAAACTTTTTCAGGTTAAGCTTTCTTAGAAAAGTCTGCAGTTTGTTTTTAAAACTGAGGTCAAACAATTGTCATCGAAATGCTGTAAATAATTTGGCAAGTTGTCATCTAGTAATCACACATTGAGCAGCTCTAAAGCTCTACTTTAACCTCCATGACCAGGAACTAATCTGCCTCGGAGCAAACAGGAAAAACCTGAGGGACATTTTTAGCCTAAAACTATTGATGGTATGTTTACAGAACCAAAACAGCTCACTGATTGCAGTCCTTTTACGAACTGCAGCGACACCATCCAGACAACTTTTACATTTTATGCTTAACAAAACTCTTTATAAACAATTAACTTTACTTGTTTTTTTTACTTACATTTAGAAGTTAGTGCTCAAAAATAATTTATTTGTGTTTACTAGACCTGCACAATAAATCGCAAATATGTCATTATCACGATATCAAACTGTGAAATACGCATATAGCAAATGTCGGCCAAATATGCAATAAACCTTAAATGTGCTACAACAATCTTCTGGCAGCTTGAAGTATTTAACGAACCAATTAGATCCCTTTATGCATTTGACCAATCGGAAAGAGCCTTTTTATGTTAGATGCCCGCCTCCTATGTAGACGAGGGTCATTTGGAGTATCATTTCTGTTGACTCTTCTTTAAATTAAACTGCTGCAGTGAGATGGAAATGATGTATTTAGTCGTTTTGTTTTTTGTTCATGTATTGCAAGTTATATCATCATCGCAATATTAATCACTAATATAACAAATCGCGTGTTTTCCTTCTATCGTGCGGCCCTAGTGTTTACAGAAAATACATTTGTTTTCCGTTCATGTGTTAGATAATCATGTATGAAACATTAGGATTTGATAAATATTACAATGTGCACACCCTTGATGTGGACATTCCTGTGGTTTCTTCTTTTTTTTCCCCAGAATCGTTTTTTTTTAGGACTTTTTCCATATTGAGAAGGAGGGTTTAAGGGCAAGGATGCCCATTTTAGTTTAGTTTAGCCATCATCTATTGTATTTTATAACTTGTTTTGTGTTTATGTAATATTACCAGTATGATGCCAGTTGAGACAGCTCAAATAACGGTTAGTCATCAGGGCTTCTTTTTTGGTTTTTTTGCTGTACTGACACGGCTGATTGTCTCCTTTGTGGGAACGGAGTCAGGCCATTAAATGGGGGAAGAGAAATGATGCTAAAGAAAAAAACGGATCCTTTTTCTTGGCTTCCATTTGTCTTGCTTCGTTTTGGCCAAAGCCTCCTGGAGCCGCAGCCTTGGCCACAACATTCGCAGAGTTGCCATCAATAGACAATAGAAGGGTCCAGAGTGGGTGACGGGGCAGGCCTTTGCTTTTGGAAGGAAGACAGGCCAAACTCAAAGTGAAGGCGGGCAGCCCTGTGGGAGGGTCGTGTGAGCGGTGCAGCTGATGGGAGTCGTGCCAGCGGGACTGTATGGGAGGGGGACAGTGGGACTGCTGTGTCAGATACCAGCTTTTCAGAGCCATTAAAACACATGCCAAGTCACAGAAGCATGCAGGCTGAGACAAAGCCTTACTCATTATGTACACAAACAGACACAGAGCAGGAGGGAAATGGTGAAATGGCCACTCCCACACACCAGGCCAGTGACTGAAGCAAATAGGAAGTTAGACTGAAGCACAAGCTGTCCGTTGCAATAAACTGGTTAATTGTCGTTACTTTTAAAAAATTGTGAGTTTGTTGAACTTTTCAGGGAGTACAGGTGTGTCTTGAGGTTCCGTTGTGGCTTGTTCTGCCACCTTAGGGAAGGTCATGAAAATGGACCGCACCATTAGCCTGCTTGTGGTACATGTATCGTGAAGTATTTGTAAGGACACGCACGTTTGGGTGATGCTGTGGTACAGAGCCCTTACCCCACACTCCAGCACAAATGCTGCATGCACACGGGATGTGCAGGGGATTTAGCTGCTTTAAGATGCCTGTGGGATACCCACACAAACTACACTCTGTCTAATTTTCTAATTTCTACACTAACGGGCTTCCTGCACAGTGCGCAGGGAGTTAAAAAGAAAACGTACAACTCATCTGCATCTCACCTACTGCATCCTTACCTACCCTTATGTGTTGTTTAAGTGTTCTGTATGACTTGTCACCTGCAGTATACCCGTAGCCAATAATGTGGATGAACGTTTTTGCTGTAGGTGTTAACTAAGTGGTCTACAATCTTAAGATTTTGTGCGGGCCAACTCTGTGCCCTACACAGGTTTGCCCATTTTTCGCCCACATACAGCCCGTATCCGCCCTAAAGGGCAGTTGTGACTAAGGCATTGTTTTGGTTTAAAGGTGCATTCACACTGGACACAATTGGGGCATCAGGGGTGTCGAGTTTCAATGTTAAGTCAATGCACAGCCTGAGGACCTGTCTAGGATGTACCCCACCTTCGCAAAACAATAACCTCTCAATAAGGCTCCTCAGGAATTCAGACCCTGAGGTGCTCACTATGCTGGCCTGCAGGCGGTTGGCTGCCCCGGCAGACAGAGAGCAGGTGCCGTCATAGCGGCCGGTGCCTCTGTAGAGCTCTCTGAAACATTTAAGCCCAAGCTACTCGCTCAACAATCGCTCAAAAACGTTGGCAGTTGAGCAGTAAATTTGACGGGAGTCAAAAGAGAGGCAGCAGATCCCCGAATTGCATCATGTGTCAATTCAGCATAAGAAGTAGACTGATTTAAAATAATAAGGTGTTTTAACAAAGACTTTACATTTGCTAAACATTTAAGTCCGATCTGCTTCAACATACTGCTCTTTAGGCATGAAAACATGAAGACAAGGTTTTAGTTTTTCTTGTAGAGGCTGTTAAGGTTAATCATCTACAGCAGCAAAGTACAGCTCACACAGGAGGGTGGTGTTGTTATGGGTAAGTGTGTCAAACAGTGAGCGATAATACTTTTAATGATCGTCATTAGTAATGTTCTGCTGACACTTTCAGAAGTTAACTTTTTTTTAATGAGCTAAAAATGTTGACTGAACAAATACATCTCCAACCCTTCATCCTAAGAGTAGCCTTGACTTTTTGTTAGCTTTGCTGCTGCCTGTCAGACATTATGTCATTCTGTAATTTATGTGTTTTTACACTTTAATACAATTAAGTAATGTGTCAGATTTTCCACAGATGAGAAATATACTAGTATGCTGTGTATCATGGGAGAGTTTAAGCACCCCTAAGTCAAGAGACTTCTGAAAATGTGATTATAACCAGCAGGAGCAATTTGGGGTTCAGGGTCTATCCCAAGGAAACTTTTACTCATGAGCAGGCAGGGTGGAAGCAGACCTGCGACCTTCTGATCAGAGGTTGAAAACTCTACCTCTGCACCGTGAAATCACATGTACCTAAACCTAACAAGTGAATTTGAAGTAAAAATAGTGTTTATTGGGGTTTCTCATTGGGTATTTGCTCATAAAGGTTGCCTTCATTACACAGTTAAGTTGCTTGAGTTTAATGTTAAAGACCAACTCCAATTACAATTGTGCTTTTAGCATGTTCCTGTGGCATTTTCTCATGAAGGAGGACATACCAGAATATAAAGAAAATTAAGCTGAAATTGCATTTCTGAGTATTTCTTTATTCAAATTGTTGTCAATCAGAAGCAGACAAAAGATACCGCCAGAAAAAGATTATATTATATGAAAGGCACCCCACAAACCCCTGCTTTGTCCTATTCTGAAAGATTGTAGACAAATAGGTCCATGTATGTCTTCGTTTTCCTCATCTGAGCCGATATCTGGATCTAAACTGCGGGGCTGCATAGCTCCAATATTGCTCACCATTTCTGTTGCACCGCTAATGTTTGGTTGGGGTGTGAGGGGCTGTAAGCTAGGGGGGAGAGAGTGTATACAGATACAGTAGATGACGAGAAGTGGGGGCAGGCTTACTCTGCACCAGCTGTCCTGTCCACAACTTAGAGGTGAACTTCTAATGAACTACTGCTGTTTTGCAGAAACTATGTCCTAGAAAACGATACAACCTTTTTCGATTTTGGCTAAAAATGGCATAGTCCTAATTAAAAGACCACTGGGAATGCTTTCAAAATAGATCAAAAGGTGATCAGAGTGGGACTTTAATGCAATTATCATTGTCCATGAATGATAGTATACATTCTTTTTATTAGCTGACCTTTAGTTGCTGGTTTAAATTCAATTAAGAACTAAATAAGGTCTTTGAGACTTTATCTTTTTGATCAATAGGTTAAAGAAACAGAGGGACAACGTAGTGCAGGGGTCTGCAACCTTGTGGCTCTTTGGCTTTGAGGATAGATGGTAATGATTTAAATGATGATGTCAGATAACTGAGCAAAGTGAAAGGGTTTAAATTCACCATCAGAATGCTGGGTTATTTGAGTAAACTTAAATAGTACCTTATGCTGGACAACAGTGTCCAGTTGCTGTTTAGAGGAAAAGTTCTTAGAGTACTATATACAACTGCATTTAAATGTATAGATTTTCTACAAAATATTTTTAAAAAGGAGTCAAATGATGAAAACGAACTAGTGGCAGAAAATGTCATATTTGACTGCAGCAGCAAGAGGATCTTATTTGACACAGGGTGTCTTTTATTTTGAAAGGAACTTGTATGTACTGCAGTCTTAAATAAAACTAGAAATCTTAAAAAGAAAAAAATACAACTTTTATAATTCAATTATTTTTTATGTTTAAAGCTATATCTAAGACCTTTGTGGTTCTCGCTGGGTTCTGGTCAGTAAGAAGCTGGACCAAAAGAAGTCTTGGTGTTAAAGGTTGCAGACCCCTGACTTGTGGGAAAGGGAAAGTATAGCTCTCACAAGCTCCTGGGTCCCCCTAAAGCTGAGGCCCCAGAACCGCCCCTGCTGCCCACATGTTTACCCTCCTGCCCTTTCACCCTTGTGTTTATCCACCACCAACAACCACGTGCTTCGGTTAAAGTAGAACTTTTCCAGCTGGGAGTTTATTTGTGACCTCAATGATTCACATTCAATGATGACTATTATGTCCTATGGAGCAACCAGCATCTGTGCTGGCGCGCGCGCGCACCGCCCGCGTGTGTTGTATAACAACAGCGCTGAAATGCGGGCTAATGCTGTGGAGCTTTTTAGCTCCGGGTTTTGGAGGACTCTGACGGCTGCACTTACTTTGCTGCTGTCGAGCGGCTCCGCGCTCTGCTTCGTGGACGAGGATCTGCTCTGCATGCTGGTTGTGAAGGGACGTCGACAAAACACCCCCCAGTTACCTGTGAACAGCCCCCCCGTGGCGCGTCCTCTGTCAAATTCCCCCCCAGACAGGCGCGCAGCCTCAGTGCGTGCTCGGTTCAGCGGTCTCCACTCAGCGGTTACAAAACCGAGCCGCGTGCCCCACTTCAGCTCTGCTTTTTGCCTGTTCGGGTGCGCTCGGGTTTCCACGACGGACCCGCACAAGAACCGGCACCGGTGGAGGTGGCGGCCCACGGGCGCTGTCAGACTAGTGACGTGTCCCGGTCCGTGTAGCAGGAGAAAGCCCGGAGCCGTCCGAGCCGGACCCAAAGCCGCACACGACAGCCTGCCCGCGCGGCACAGAAGCATCGTCGGGACGAGATAATGTCTCCAGACGGAGAGGGGGAAATAAATAAATAAATAAAACGGGCGAATCGTCTTGAGGAACTAATTCTGGGTGAGCGTGGCTGTAAACATGCTGCCCCGCGTGTCCGGTGTCCCGGGGTGTCCCTCTGACCCTGTTGTTGACCGATTATCAGCCAATGAGCGCCGGCGCGCAAACGCAGATAGTAAAGGCAGCAGAGAAGGGAGGGGTCATTTAAAGGTATAACAGTGCTGATTCACGCTCCGTGATAATGTCAGGCCGGCTCTACGTGAAATGTCACAGCTAAATGTATTTAGTTCATTTTTTGTTTCAACTAGATAAAGACTGGAATTCGTTTAGTTCTTTTCAAAGATTAAAAGTTGAGAAATGCCTTCAAATGTCAGTTTTTAAAGAGCCACTCCCATGAAATTTTTATTTTGTGTGTGTTTGTGTTTTTAACATGTTCTTGTAGCATTTTTCTTATGATGGAGGAGAAAAAATATAAAGAAAATTCAGATTAAAACCGGATGTCGGAGTATTTCTTTATTCTTTCATTTTTTGTGAATCTGGAGCAGACAAAAAAAAATACTGTTTAAAAAATATCGTACTTGCGAGGTGCAAACTACAATCGGCAGGCAAACAAACAGATCCATGTTTGTCTTTGTTTTCCTCGTCTGAGCTGGCATCTGGTCTAAAACTGAGCGGCTGGATAGCTCCAATATATCTCACCATTTTTGTTGCAATGGGAAACTACCGAGTTTGAACAGCGGGATGATGGGAGTTACAGGTAAATAATGACTTCCTGCCACTCTGCAGAAACTATGTCCTTGAAAACGACACAGGTTTTTCGATTTTGGCTAAAAAAACGCATCATCATAAAAAAAAAAAATAATAAAAAACTGTGAACCCTTTGAAAATGTATCAAAAGATGGAATGGGAGTTTAAGAGCAGACACAATAAAGACCAAACACAATGTAATTGATGGGAAAAATGAGAAGCATAATCCCTATGATCACTTCAATGGTTATTACAGAGGCATAGAAGTATCCCGCTTGCTGGGTTTCATCAGACCATGTGGAGCCACTTAAGTTTGACCGTTTTCTTTGTTTTAGGTTATCTGAGCTGTGACCCATCATGTCAGAGAGATAAGCCTGCGGTCCAACACACTGAACAGATGACTAAGCATTTTTATCTGACTTTTGAGACTGCCGTTGGAATGAACTGTGACTATTTCTTTATTTTGCGTGTATGTTGCATTTTTTTTGGCTTTAATTTACATTTGCATGACCAAATGAAAGAAAGAGCAAACATAACTAGTGAAGGAAGTGGTGGAAAAAACAAAACTTTCAATGAATTCTTTAGAGACTTGCGCTGTACTTGATCAGTCTTCATTCTTTGATACTATCATGCAAAAAAATTAGCACCTTCACCCTGTAGTGCAGAAAGGCGAGAAAGAGTGTGGGAGGTTTTCAGGAAGTCATGAAAAAACGTTTAACGTCTGTTCTGACATGTTGCCACCAAAGCCACACTATAAACACCTGTAAGATTCAAAAGAAACCGAAAGAATTTCACTTCAAGCTTCAGTCACTTGATAGGTAAGAAGTGCTGGTATGACTGTGCTCAGCAGTGGTAATTTCAGGAAATGACACTCTTGAGTTAAAAGCACCGTCTTTTGGTTAGAAATAAGGAAATTAATTAATGACAAAAGACAAGATTTTTTGCACACAGTTTATACAAAACTTATAAGTTAGGTTAAAATAACCAAAACAGATGTTTAAAATGAAAGGAAAATGTATGGGGAGTACACATTATCAATACGGATGGCTGCTTTTAAAGGGGTTGTGCCTAACAAAACGAAAGCTTGTTCAAAGTTTGTTACGCAACTTGAAATTAGAGTTTGGTGTGTGGCTAAACTTTAAAAAAAAAAAGGCTAAACAGAATAATTTAGGACAACATTGTAAAGAATCATTTACACACAAGCGGCAAGATGATGCCTTTGGAGAAAGAAAGAAGGGCGAGCAGCAGCAGAAAAGCATTGATCAGAGAACAGAGGCCTTTTCAGAATAGAGGTCAGGAGTATAACTAGTCTGAGAAGACAGCAGCTCTGTCACACACACACACACACACACATACACACAAAGTAGTTTTGTCACACGTGTGTTTAGTTAACTTTTCCTTTCAGAAAAGTACCCCATAAAACACACCGTTTATTTGTTTCTTTCATTCTTACAGTCTTACTACCCTTTCTTCCGAGTTGTTTCATCTGTGCAGATTTCATGTTTCAGCTGATGTGAATCATTAAAATTGTTGGTTTTTTTAGTTTTATCCCAGCTGATTGAAGTGATGGCAGCTATGCTGCTGTCGTTTTTCTTTCCTTTTTAAGTATAAAACTATGTTAAAAGAAAAAAAAAGTGACGTTTCAGGAGACCTCAGTACGTTTTGGTTTAACTAAAGACTACTTTTGGATCAGGGTCAGCCAGTCTGCTGCTCGGCGTATTTGGGTCATCTGTATATTTATTCCATTGCAAAGTCCTTTGTGTACGTTCATTTCTGAAAGAATTAAGGGTCAGCACTCTGCAGACCCTCCAACCTGAAAGCCAGGTTTATCAGGACTCCTGCCAGTGAGAAGCATGTCTTTATGTTAACATTTAAACCCCGCTAAGGGTTACCAGGAACACATCATGTTGGGTCTGACACCTGGTGCCTGTGTTTCTGTGTGTGTTGCATGATGCGTAATATTAGTTTAATACATTTTATACTTTAAAAACCAACTTGTGCTTTTAATGGAGAGTATCCCATCTTCAGTCATTGGTCCAGTGTTCCTGTATTGAAACTCTCAGGTTTGTGGTTTTAAGTTTGAAGGTTTTTTTTGGCTCTGATCCACTCTTCTCTTCAGTGAAGAGCACTGGCCAGCTGCTTTGCTCCCAGCGTAGCTGAGGAAGAGGCACCCAGTCATGGGTTTTCAGTTCCATTGTCCTCCTCTCTCTCTCTGTCTATATACTGTCAGCACACTAAAGAGGTTCAGATGAAAGAGTACCTTCTCTTTCCATTTGCTCAAGACACTCCAAGGATTATAGGGTGACCTAAATGTTTAACCAATTAAAGTGTTTGTGCTGCTAAAAAAAAGTCATTTAACAAGCACAAAAAGCAATGTATATGCTGATATGGTCCAATGAAAGATGTGTAGGTCTTGGAATCCTACACTCTGCAAAAGCAACAAAAACAGATTAAAGTTATCCGGAAAATCTTTGTTTTTCTTAAAGCTGCTTTTCCTGAATATCTTTCAGGAGCTTAACTGTCGTGTAGCTGAGCAACTGCTGCTGTCTGCACCTGTTGAAAACCTGAACCCTCAGGCAGGAAAAGAGAAGAAAGGCAAGAACAACAACCATGAAGGGAGCGGCTGAAGTCGATGCCAACCGCCGTAGATGAGGGGCAGCAGTAGAGGTCAGTAAAGAGAGCAGGGAATGTAGAAAAACAAAACAAGCAGCAAAAACAAAACAGCACGACTAATTACAACAAGATAGAATTTTCAAAATATACAATTTATTCAAAATGTTAATGCAACCACTGATATTTATTCCAGTAATTACATAATCAGTAGTTTAACTTTTTTTTTTAGGGACAGTGAAGCCTGCAGTTCAACACAAGGATCGATCTGTAGAGCAGATTATTGGAGGGCAGGTTAATTTTTAACATCCGGTTTTCCTTTCTGACGAACAGTTCAAAGTCATACACCTGGTTGAACTTTCATGGGCCAGCAGTTGGAATTTCATTTTTGCAGTTTGTAATAGAGCAAACATACACACCAAACTCAAAAAAAAAAAAATGCCAATTTAAAGATTCTCTGAGAAAGATGCACAGACACTGATCCTAGACCAGCAAAGACATCAGGATGAACAAGTTTGATATTTAAGACTACAAAACAGATGCTACAGTCTAACACTCCCCCCCCCCCCCCCCACACACACACACAATACTGTTCATCCGTACAAATATTTTGTTTTTCCCTATTTGTTCTTCAAAAGCAACAAAAAAAAGACATTTCAATTCAAGGGTACAGATATGAGGAGAGAAATGTATGTACAAACTCATCTGTACAAATATTTAACAGTGAACAGATGATGCTACAGTGACAAATGTGACAAAAATGGCATTATGGGTAATCGACTTTTCTAAGGGATTGGCTTTTTTTTTTTTAAAACATCTTTGTCAGTCAAAAGACAGTTTGTTAGTGACTTTTTATAAATTCATTACCATTTTTTAAACTCAAAGAAGATGTTTTTTTTTTTTTTGGCACTTATAAGACCAGAGGAATAAAACTCTGCTTTGAGAGTTACATAAGAAGGTTGATGTCAAGCTCATAGTTTAGAATCCAAAACATAAGGAAGCCATATTTGAGAAAAACTACAACATCTCACAGATACAAAGTGGTTTAGAAAATCGCTTTGAGCAACAGAAAGGTGTGTAAAGTCATATTTTTAATTAGAACTGTTAATAAAATTAGATTTTGGTTTGTTTTTTGAGATGTTGGTTAGCAAAGATCATTTAAACCCTCATCACTGTCAGTAAAGTTGTAAATAAACATGAAAAACCGTTTACCTAATGTGTTTCTGAGCCAATTTAAGTCCAAATCAAATCAAAAAGCTTCTGTCTTTTTCACTTTCATCATGAGACACCAAATAACAAATGACCCAGACCTTAATGGAAGAAGAAGAAACAAATTCAATAAGGAAGTATTTCAAAATAAACAACCTATTTGTGTATGGCTGACAATTTTCAGTTCAGAGTAACAGTCATGCACTCAGTGCAGCGACTCATGAAGTGAAGCAGAATCTTTTTTCTAGTTTTACTTGAGCAGAGGCACAACCAATGATGTGAGTAGATAGGTACAGAAGAACAGGAGATGTTTGCAGGAGGAGGGGGTAAATTCTTTTCTAGTAGCTGATAAACCTTCTTTGTCCTTAGCGGTGCTAATCTAACTCTTTCTACAGCTGGAGCAAACAAACAGATACCGTTCTTTTCATGTAACTCTCAGCCAAAGTTTCTAAAAACGTCCAATTATTTGTTCAACATATTTGTATTTTGAAACTCATGCATGATTGCCGTTTTTGCATCTTTCCAAAGACTCTCATCTAGCTTTCAGTAATTCCTTTCGTAGCCTTTACATTTTCTGTTAAAGAGACAAATACAGTGATTGGGAAACATCTTAAGCCACACAATGGCCACCAGGAAAGAGAAGAAAAAAAACAAATAACACTGTTATTTGTAGTGACACAAACATAACTGGTATTTCACAACATGTACAAAAATCAAACAACAACCTTTATTTCACTTCATAATTTGACCCACTTTGTTCATATCAGAAGGTGCTTCGCTTCACCTCCAGCTCATCTCATACTCCATTCACTCTCCACACAGCATCCAAGTAATAAATACACTCAATTAGGATCCATCAGCTCTTTCTTTTTACATATTAGTTTTATAAATAAAGAAATGTACATTAATTTTCCAACCACGTCGGCTTAAATTATCCGAGTGAGCACAAAGTGGGTCACACAAAACACAAAGGATGAGCTGTCAGTTGAGGCTTTCTAAGGGGGAAGTGAAAGAATGACAGGATCTGATGTGGGTTTCAGGTGCCGCTCTACTTTTCTCTCCACTTTCCAATTTCCTGGAAGTATTTAGGCATAATGCAAATTCAGAATGGATGTGCAAGGTCCTTTGGTACTAAGATTTGCAGCGACCTGTAGGATGTAGACCGACATGAAGCACCTTAGAACTGTAATGAAGATGAGAGGAACAAGGTAAAAGAGCAGAAAGCTGCAGTCACACACAGTGTGTTTGTCCTGGAGGAAATGTTTAATAGCCTGTCAAGGATCTGTTTGCAGGGAGAAAAGAAATAAATAAAAAGGACGGAGAGCAGAAGATTCTCTATTTTGTGACTTCTATCGGTTCCTGGTTTAGATTTTCTCACATTTTTAGTGAAAAGCTTTGATTCAGGGACATCCTGCTGATACTGTGGCATTGCACATTTTTCCTTAACTGCTATGTTTCAAACATGTATTGGCGGGGGGAGGGGGGGGTGTCTCTGACTGGACCAGGCGTTGGAGGTAGGGGACGTTTTCCAACCACCCCTATAAACATTGCTGAGATTTAAGGAGGAATGGGATGTTAAACGCCGGAACTCTCCAAGTTTCCTTCCTTCCTGTCCTCCCTTCTAAAGCACATTGATGAGAGGGCGTCCGCTGATGTCAACGGTCACTTGACCGACATGCTAGCACACGCAGCAGCAGGTCCTTGCCTTGGGCGGCTCCTCCTCGACTGGCTGTTTCAGCTTGAGAAGGGGCGGGTCACCGCTGGTTGGTGTGTAGTAAACTGCGTTGCCGTTGGAGGAGACCAGCGGCATGCGGGGGTCCTCAGAACCGTTTTTGGCATCGATGAAGGACTCAGTAGAGCCATTACCAAGGTGACCATTGAACAAAGGGTGATTCAGGAATTTAGCAGCGGCCCTCTGTTTCTTTAACTCCGACAAAGTCTGACCGCGCTCTCTCCCCTCTTCCTGGGATGGCTGGACGGTGACGACCCCGCCCTTCGCGGGTAACGGCGTGCCACCGTTGACAGGCAGCTGAGCTGGCACGGACGATGTTGTGCAGATGAGGCCGTTCTGTTTGCTGCTGCCATCTTTAAGGATGGTGGCCAGCTTGGGTTTGTCGGGCAGCTCCACAGCGACAACTGGCTTGACCTGCCAGACATCAAGGAGGTTTATTTTCATTGTAAACAATGAGATGATGTCCTTTACAAACAGATTTTTCAAATTACTTGAGCCACAACACCAAAACAATAATCCAGATTCAGACTTCTTACATTTGTTCAAACACCTCTTCAAGAAACCAGTAGATAATTTGACTCACTGTTTTTTTTCTCCTTTCTGCCTGTTGCTAAGCCTTAATGGAAGTTCTACATGATTTTACCTTTGACATGCCAACAAACATCCACTCTGACATTTCAGATTTTTTACTTTGTAGACAACAGAAATTATTTCAATTAGCAGAAAAGGAATGAATAGGAAATACCTGATTGTTTTCCTGATCCGACTCCTTCTCTTTCACTTCCTCCTCCCTTCCTCCCCTCCACACAATGGCCTCAGTCTCATACTCTTTGCGACATAAGTTGTGTCTATCTGACAGACTGGCCCGCCGCACCACTTTGCTGTCAAAACAGGTCAAGTCCCCAAGTAAGATAAAGTACAAGCAGAAAAAAGCAAACATTAAGTGATAGAAACATCTGGCCTTTTTCATTTAATTATAAATCTGTGACGATGGAGCAGTGGCTACAGAGAGACCAGCAGGTGGCAGCACATACCCACGGCTGCCTGCGCTGGAGGTGCGCCTGCACAGCGAGGTCTTATGTTTCAGCTGAGACTTCATGATTGTGTCATGTTTGTGTTTCAGGTCCAGCAGGATGGCCCTGAACTCCTCATCCTCACACAGATCTTTCAGAGATGACCATAAAGAACATGTCAGTGCCTTCACATCAAAACATAATACAGCAAAACTCTGAATTTAATGGGTTTTTGCTTAAAAAAACAGCCGAAACAACAACGTCAAAGTTAGAACACACTGAAAGGTACTGAGCTATGAGTCTACCGATGGGAGTCTCTTCTAAGAAGGTCTTGCCATTGAGACTGGCTCCATGCGACACCAGCAGCTCTGCCAAAGGCATCTGAAAAAACACAAACAGCAAATTATGTTGATGACTTAGGAAAAACAAACAACTTGGGTGTGCTTATCAGCTTCACACTTCCTGTTGTGTTTTCTTTACCTGACCCCAGCATGCTGCAGCATGAAGAGGCTGCCATCCATCCGAGTCTCTCAGGTCCACGCGAGCCCCCCCCTCCAGCAGCAGCTCTGCAGCCTGCACGTAGCCATTTGCTGCAGCGACGTGCAGCTGCAAGTCAAAAACATACAGCTCGGTTTATTTTAACTATATTTTCTACATTTCTTAAGGCATCTATAATGGAATTTTGACTTGTGGCTTTCGATACAACTGTTGATCATTAAAGACGACACCCAGAGAAGAAGAAAAAAAACATTTGATACGAATATTTATTTGTTTTTGTAGGTCTGAGGATGCATGAACCACCGAGCATATTTAATCTAATCATTTCCTAATCATCAGCATCATTTCAGACGTATGATGGAACAGCTGCAGCTGAGCACTGATCCTGCCGCCTCATTATGCAGGTCAGGGGAAAGCAGGGCCACTGATGCCTTTAATGGAAAATCAGAAATAAAACACGTAGAAGTTAGCAGAGCCTCAACAAGTAAAAAGGCATCTGAGGAATGTTCAGGCGGCTGGGTAGCTCGGTTGGTAAGGTGAAGGGCTGCCACGCAGGAATCCAGGTTTCGATTCCCGGAGGGGAATAAACAACCATATCAATGGTGAGCAATTAACATCGCTACAGCTCCCCGCTCCCCCAGGGGATGGGTCAAATGCGGAATAGAATTTCCCATTGTAGGATAAATAGTAGACCACAATTATTATTATTATTATTCTTAGAGGGCTGATCTCTGAATTTAGATGTCCTGGTTTAGAAAAGGAGATCTAAGGATAAAACTCTACCAGACAGATTTTTTAAAAATTCACCAATCAAGAAAAGAACTGTCTGGCAGAAATTTTCCCATATAAAAAATGTTAGGTAGCAGTAGCCAATAAATAAACACAATAGGCAATAAAAGTCTGAGACATCCTTTAACAGCGTGCTCATACAGCAGTGAAAACACAACAGCACACCCTTCTTTATAATTTTACAACACTACCAGCAGACCCTGAGGAGAAAGGTAGAAAAACATTTAGATTATTGAATTCATTCATATGATACAAGGATAAAGAATTAGCATCACATTATCGGCCATCAGCAGCTTCTGGACCTAAAGATCTTTTCTCTAATAAATCCATAAGAACAAAGTGGATGATCTTTAATGTGCTGCAGATGTTGCATTCAAGTCCCAATCAAACCTTGGGTTTCACCTCCATGAACCTTTACTTGTTACACTCATATCATTGAACACTAATACACACAAGGAGAACTTCGATGGGGATGTGGAAAGTCTGAAAGTGTCTGAAGTGAGTGAAATGGTAATTAGAAATCTAGTACCAAGGGGAAGTCACGTTAGATTCAAAAAGTACACAAACAGGATGTGGATATCAGCATTTAAAACCTTGTTTTTTCCCCCTTATTATTATTAATTAGACTGAAAGAAAACCTTATTTATGTGTGTAGAAGAAAACCAGACAAACTGCAGAGGAAACATGACATTTTCCAGTCCTTCAAACCAAAGTAGGAACAAAGAAACAAAGTAATGAACTCAAAAACAGATGATAAATATTGCATAATGTCTCAGCAGCTCCACTCCCTTCTCTCCTAAAGAAGATATTCTAATAAGCCACACTCCAGTTTGTTTCTCTATGCTTAAATGAAGATTAACAGAAAGCACAAATCAGTTAGAGAAGACTCGGAGACAAACAATCTGGGATACGAATTTAAAGCTTAAGGGGTTATTTTAGGACACTGTTTACAGCCAGTGATCTGGCAGTGGCTTTATATTGTAGTCAAATCCCAGATACACAAAACAGACCTCATTAAGTTCTGTGATGCAACACACACTGCTCAGAATAACAAAGAGGTCATAGTTTTTGCTTTAAATCCTTTTTAACTGTTCTGTGCACTGACATCCCAGAATAATACCTGATATAATGTTGTCAGAGGACTTTAAGTCATCTTTTTATCTCATAAAACCAAACCAAAGAGACTTTTCTCACCAACAGAGCCCACCTTCATCTTCCTCAACTCCGATATCTGTTGTGGTAGTGTTCCCAGCCCAGTGCTCTACTTCCTGTTTACACACACAACTGTACAGCCACTTTCAACTCTAAGACTCTATTCAAAATCATTCCTGTGAATGCCCTGGTGGTCTGGAATTTTGTACAATAAACATCCTAATGGAACGATATTACTAAATAACTTGTAACCCTTGTGCTATCCTAGACACTTTAACATTGGGAGTTGGGTCATCTAGACCCACTAGACAGTGCTCTGAACCTTTTTTTCTTCAATGATTTGTGATCTTCACTGGTGTCCATGGATTACATGAAATCTTTCCACCTTTATCCACCTTTGTCATGGTAGGAAGAACACGTCAATGTAAGGGTGGGGTCATAGGATAGCACACGGGGTAAAGGATATGAGAAATCCTATTCTGTATAAAAATATTAGTGTCCCTTCAAAGTCTGTTTTGGTCTTTTTAGGTGCTCTCTTTGGCGAATCATTAAATCCACTGCTCTCTTCTTTGGGATAGAGAGCAACCGTTCTTAAACTATTAAAGTAGATATATATAGTTGTTGGCTTTCAAAGATTTATTTAAAATAAAATTTGGTTAAAATCCGATTTTAGTTAAAGACAATGACGTTAAAATTGCATTAGGCTGTAAAATGGTGAGGACTACAAATAAATGGAGGAAGCTTTGTTTTAAACAAAGTAACAGAACTTCATCCTAATAATAAAAGCCACAATTTAAAGAGCAAAAGAACCAAACATAAAACAAGTCACAAAATTAGAATGCTAAAACAACATTCTTCATCCTGCAATACATTCAGATGGTCAAGCGGCTAAGCAGAGTCATAAGAACTATTCTATCTGAAAACCTGCCTCCTACTTTTAGCCAGCAGGACTCAAAAATGAAATGAGACGTTTCAGGGTTGGATTGCTTACCAGTGTGGCCCCCTGAGCATCCTTCTTGTTGACTTCCTCTCCCTGCCTGAGCAGCTCCTGAATGTCCCCCAGCATCCTCCTCTCCGTTGCTGCTCGTGTCTCATTGATCATCTCCTGGGTGATGCCTGTCATGCACAGAGAATCACACTATATAAGCCAGAGCAGGGCTTTTAATAAATCTTTGATAGAACATAAATTGTTTAATATGAAATTCCTACAGAGCCTTCTGAAACCGGGTAAAGGATTCACTGAAGTGACGAATGGGATGTCTGACAGAGGTTTACTGGTTCCAACAGGAACAAACTGCTTAGTAAAACTGACTAAGGTCAGATTTACTTTATTTATATGCTAAGGTGAATTCGGTTAGCATTTTTGCATAAACAGCAAAGAACCAGAGCAGGGTGGAACAAAGTCATGACAGAGCTATTTGAGTTTACAACAAAAAAAAACAATAAAGGAAAAAACATTAATAAAACAAACAGAAGAAAAATTAGTAACTAAGAAAAAGGACATGATTGTAAATAGGGTGCAAAAACTGTTTAGAGGTAAGAAACAAAAAGAAGTGCAATAAGTACTGAACATACAACAAAAATAAAGAATTTACAGCATTAGTATAAATTTACAAGGACATAAAAGAATTTACTTTTTTTGTTCCAAAAATTTGGAAGGTTTATGAGTACCTATTCAGAGAAACATTATATTTAAATGTTATTGTTTCAGCATTTTAAGATGAAGATGGTTAAGTGATTGATCTTCACATACATCACTTCACTTGCCCAAAAAATTCATTCATGATTTTTCTAATGAGAAATAATCTGCACCTATTTTAGAGAATTGATCTGCATGTGCTATGTTGATTTCTAAAATAGTGTCGTCTATTTTTATAAAATGATGAAGCACTTCATCTTTGTCATGTGATTTATTGATACTTAAGGATTCTTAATTCTTTCTGATAAAAAGTTGATGATAAATCATGTAATAAAAATGGTCCAGTAGAACAGGGGAGGGATTATAGAAGTTCACTTCCTTTCACTCCCTTTCAAGCAATCTTTGATTTAATGTCTAATTATCCTAAGTTTGATGCGTCTTTGTATGAATGTATAACTGCTGATTGTATTGTTTTGTGCATCATTCTTGCTTTGATTTCTTGAAATAAACCATTAAATTAAGTTCTGTGCAACATTTCTATTTGGGCTTTAATAACATGAATCAAAGCTGTTTTGGTTTTTTAAGTCACTCGCATAAACAAGTGCAATCGAACAGCACGACTAATCTGCCTTCCTGCTTTTAGGAAGCTTCTGTGCTGTGAGCGGGAAGCTTCTCTGGGAAATCCATCTGTGCAGCGCAGCAGTAAGACACTGCACTGTCCAAAACAACATGATGCAACCCAAACAGTAACATTCCTCACAACGTGTGCAGTCTAATATGCAAAAAAAATGAAGCAGCTTCTCCAGGCTATCAAACTTTCAAACTTAAATGTTTACCACATTGTTGTCAAGGTTACACTGTTCTTAAGTAGCAACAAACAAGTCCAGTATCCATAATGGCTAATTAAGTCTAAAGTTACAGCTAATTTTCTCCTGAAAGCATGACCTTGTATTGGTTTAATGTAAAAAGAGTGTGGAACATAACTCAACAAGCTTGTGTCCCCACAGAGGACAAAAGGCAAGAAATTCTTTAAAAGCAAAATAATGATTCAATACTCTGCTGTCGCCAATTTTTAGGATTTAATTTAGCAAAACGGATAGTCTCTGCCCCTCTCTAAGCTTGTATTCAGCCAAAGATAGTTTAGTAAAAACAAAAAAAAGGATACCTGCATATATGGCATTTTACTGCTACACTAAAGTGAGCTACATACCATGAATATTACTGTTTGGGTTTAAATTCTTAGAAGTATGAATTATTAAATGAATTGTATTTGAGTTTGTATTTTCTTTCCATTTTTCAGAGTTTTAGATTTTAGATAGGGAGCTCTGGTTTTTCTCTTCGCCGCATCCTTGAGTCTATTTTCTACAATACAGTGAGGGTTCAGGAGCATCATTTCTTTTTAAAGTGGATCCTGCCTCTCTGGTTGGTTGAAACATTTTCAATCAACAGCTAGAATCTAATTTTTTTAATGTTTGCATTGAGTCAGCTTAGTTAATTTTTCAGATATGTTGCTTTAAAACATCCAAAACTTTCTCCTTCGGAAGAAAAGGGAAAAATAAAAATAGTAGACATGCTTCTGTTTACTGAATGCATGTTTTTAACCGCAGTCATCTATCATCTTGCGACTATAATCAATCAATTGCCATTTACCAAACACTTTGGTGGTGCTTAAGGTAACCAACTCAACTGTCATCTTCAGTAACAGGTAGACAGATTTCCCCCTTCTCTTCTCACTGAGTCGCATCACTTTTTCTGAAGCTCAAATGAACTGGGCTCTGCAAAGGAGGATCAAGGGTCAGTAAGATCTGATTGATTATGCAAATGAAGTTTTCTAAATGTGCAAGTTTGTGCCTGTGTGTGTTGAAGACAGACTGGGAGTCTCTGGAGGGAAAAGGATTTAACCCCACTACAGTGCTGACAACATTACCAGAGCAATTAGCAGCTCTGCGCTGCCTTTGATCTTCTTAATAATCATTCTTCTCTCCTGCTGAAGCGCTTTCTGCATTCTGCAGCTCCACTGATCCAATTGCTAAAGGACCTCATTTTCAACAGAGTTGTCTCTATTCAAAACGCCAATTCTGTGTCTGTAATTCTTGCCCAAGATTCTCTCATATTCAAGATAAGACCTTCTGCCGGCTAAAAAAAGAAGCTGTTCTAAAAAGAACAGCGGCTGGGTAGCTCGGTTGGTAAGATGAGATGAATTTCCCTTCGTGGGATACAGTATAAAAAAAATAAAACAAAATAAATAAAAATGTAATGTGGTGTCAGAAGTCCTAATTGTACACAAAGAGCATATTCAAAGTATTAAAGATAGTGCTGCTATAAAACACATTTTTATCTTAAAGACCAACGCTGATGAAAATCGTGTTTTTGGTGTTTAACATGCTCTTGTAGCTTCTTCGTCATCATGGAGGACATACTGTACATAAAAGAAAGTTACGCTTAAAATTGCATTCTGATTATTTCTTTATTCTAATTGTTGTGAATCAGGAGCCGATGAGACGACTTTGCCGTTGGTAAAAGCTTACGGTGGCAAGTCACAAGCTCGCTGCTCCGCTCCATTTTGATGCATCCACGTGGAAACAAACAGATCCATGTACGTCTTTGTTTTCCTCGTTCGAGTTAGCATCTTGCTCATAAATGCTCCAATATTTCTCGCCTTTTATTTTTATGTTATGTTGGGGGTGTGAGGGGCTCTAAGCCATCAGGAGAAAGTGTAAAAAATGGATGATGGGAAATTGGCCAGGCTTACATAGCGCCAAAGGTCTCGCCCACAAGCTAAAGGGAAAATTCTTATGAAGTCCTGCCGCTACGCAGAAACTTTGTCCTAGAAAACAACACTGATTTTTTTTGACTAAAAATGGCATAGTCATAGTTAAAAGACCACTGGCAATGCTTTTTACTATAGATCAAAAGATGCTCAGAGTGAAACTTTAACAGCTTTTTACAACCTTTAGTTGATCAACTAAACTGAACAGAGGGGATGCTGCACCAGCCCCTTCTTCTCTGTTGCAATGAGGTCTTTTCAACTGGAGGCTGAAAGGTATCCTGTTCCTGAGGAAACTTTACTGCTACTGCCTGGGGATGCATTTGCAGGCAAACTAGGTCAACAAACAGCTGCCCACAGACTAACCCCTGTCTCAAACGTCAGTGGGAATACATGAAGGCTTAAAAAAGAGGCATGTCTATGAACTGAACTTCCTTTAAACTTCTTAAAATGCTTTGAATCAGATATGACGACTAATCTGGATTATTTCAGAGAAGTACATTTTTGCATATTTAGAGATGAAAAAGTTGGCATAATTCTTGTTCAAATATAACACTAAGCCACCACATTTAAAATTTTAGTTAAGTGTGTACAATTTGTTTCTTTATTGAAGGCTATGTTAACGGTAACAGTTTATCCAAAAACCTAAAAGACTCAAGTCAGTCCAAGGTAAGTTATGCTGCAGGACTCCTACTGAAAGGTAAAACAGTACAAAACAGTATGTCTGGACATCAGTGCAGAGAGATGTCTCTCCCTGTCGAATCAAACGAATTGTTTACTGCAAAATTGCATAAATACCCTTATCTGCATCCTGTCGAGTGCGGGACTTATCTCACTGCTTTGCCATTCTGATAAACTTCCAAACGGACTCAGGAAAAAACAAAGCATTCTCATTAGTTTCAGCGATGACTAGACGGAATCTGCACACTCTGCCGTCTTCGCCTGTACGTCTCTAACCTCATGAAACATTTGCAGCATACCTCTGTTGGCCATGGCCGTCTCAATGATGTCCAGTGTTGGGTCGTCCTCGCACAGATCGTAGGGCATGTTTCCATCTGAGTTGACAGCCAGCAGATCTGCACCACTGTGGAAAAGTTACATGAACAAATAAAGCAAAAAGCCAATTTTTAAAAGGTTAAAAAAATATCTGGACAAACTTAACTTGCACAAACTAAATTGTCTGTACAGTGTTCCCTTGTTTATTGCGGGGATATGTTCTAAAAAATAACCCACAATAAATAAAATCCACAAAGTAGAATTACAGATGTTTTAAGGCTGTAAAACCTGTCACTACACACTTTATATGCTTTTTTTCAGACAGACTAAGATTTTCTTTCACTTTTCTCTCTTGTTTATCTCTCAAAATTCAAACCTTCAAAAAAATAATTTAAGTGTTATGAAATTAAAAGAAAGATCTGATCGCATTCTGTACAGGAGACACGGCACAGAAGAGATTGACAAGATCTCCACGGCTGCACGATATGAGGAAAACTTGCGATTTGTGATGTTAGGGATCAATATTGTTGTTTCTCTTTCGGCTTTTCCCATCAGGGGCCGCCACAGCGAACAAGTCGCATGGGAAACTTGGCAATGTTTTACGCCGGATGCCCTTCCTGACGCAACCTTCTCAAACCGGGCTTGGGACCGGCACAGAGGTAGAGAAGGGAACAGGGAACAGCCTGGAGTCGAACCCGGGTTTCACGGACGGAAGGCGCCGCAGACCAGCACGAGCTAAACCGGCAGGGATCAATATTGCAATGTTGATATAACTTGCGATACATAAACAAATAGCGAAACAACTAAATACATCATTTCCATTTTACTGCAACAGTTTGACTTAAATAAGAGTCGACATAACTAAATTTATACTCCAAATGACCCTCGTCTACGTAGGAGGCGAGCATCTAACATAAAAGGGGTCCATCTGATTGCTCAATCATGTAAAGGGATTTATCTGATTCGTTAAATACTTCAAGCTACCATAAGATTGTTTCAGCACAATTAAGGTAACCATTTATTGCAATTTCTGCCGACTTTTGCGATATGGGTATTGCACGGCGTGAAATCGCACTAAGGATAAATTCGTGATTTATTGTGCAGGCCTAGTCTCCAGACGCAGAACACAGAATGCTGTTAAAAAGGGAAAAAATATAGTGCAAAATTGCACTGAAAAAAATCTGCAAAACATCAAGACCCCAAAAGATGAACCGCAATAAAGCATGGGATCACTGTACCTCACTGTTAATGAAAGTAAACGTACAAAGTTTACTGAAATTACTTGAAGCTGACATAAGAAACAAACAAACTAGGCTTGAAGGAAAAACAGATGTTTAAAGCCTCGGTCACGAGGACCAATATGGGGGTTGACCCATGCGGGTGGTTTCCGGGAACTTTCTGAGATCAAAACCTGGCCAAAAATTTAAAAAAAGCAAGTTTTACTGAACTCTGATCTGAGTCTGTGGCAGTACCTGGAAAATGCCGTCTAGAGAAGGAACCCGCAGTGTAAAAAGTTGGAGCAGTTTATTGACAGGTGATCTCCCTGACAGATACAGATTTATCAAGACATGAAACCAACATTGTATGGAAACGATTGTGTAGCATAATTAAAAATAAAAGTCAAAACCAGAAATGCTTTTTCATTTACAAAATGAAGCTGCATTTTTTGACTCAAAATTTAATTGAAAAAGCACTCCTTCAAAATGCTTTTTCATTTCCTTCCTCAACACAGCTAAAGAAAATGGTATTTGACATTTCATTTTCAAAAGGTTCTCTGGTAAATGTGTAGCAAAATTCATTTAGAAATGTCTAATTTGACAATTAAAATGGATTAACAGAAATGCTTTTTCATTTTCAAAATGAAGCTGCATTTTTTGACTCAAAATAAAAATAAAAAAGCAATACTTAAGAAACGCTTATTCTGTCTCATAATTAAAACGAAAACGCAAAGAGGGGATTGCATTTGCATTTTCACATCCACCCTGCGAATAGTGTCTCATATTTCAATTCGACTTAGCATTTCCAGAGGGGAGGCGTGGCGATGACGTCAATGCTATCTCCGTGTGTCCGGCTGCTAAGAGACACATGCTGGAGCAGCTTTGTGTTAGTGGCAGAGGAGATGGCTTTGTGACGTTTGTGCTCTCCTGAGGATTGTACACAGCTTCTCAGGACTATGATGCAGAATTTCCGCCTTCCGCGGTCCGTCGTCGAAACTTTCCCCCGGACAGGCAGCCGGATCGGCGAAGGCGGAAGTGCTGCTAGTGCTACACAGACCTGAGAAAATAAACCATCATATGAATTTGTGTTTCTAGTGGTGTCCAGACAAAATATAGGCTGATGTAATTCCCACATATTTACATCCAAGACAGTAATACAATAATAAAAGGACAGATCCGTGGCTGTGTTGCTCCAAAAGATGCGTGTTGGTGCAACCAGCAAACGTTTAGCATGGGAAATCTGCTATAGCTGTTGATGGGGCTCCAGTTGTCATTGAACAGCAAAATCAGCGCCACACTGCAGGAAACTATCTTCTAAATGTGCTGTTATTGCTGTTATGACTATTATTAAGGGCTTGCTCGCTCATAATGTTTGAAATCCGTGTGGTCAGTGATTTTTTCTTGGCTGCAAGGACCCGAAAGAAGCGTTAGCATTAGGCTAATGCGTGCTAAAAACAATAGCCATGGAGGAACAGAACTCCAGGCGGCCAATCCAGCAATGAGAAACTTGGATGTCAATATGTGGGAATTACATCAGCCTTTATTTTGTCTGGGCACCACTGGAAACACAAATTCATATGATGGTTGAGAGTTTCTCAGGTCTTTGAGCAGCATTTCCTTCCCCTGCGCTTCGAAGCATCCCCGGACTAGCTTTCTCTCCGGGCTAGCGGGCCGGTTTAGCTCCGTCCAAAGAGCTAGTCCGAGGGAGAAGCTTCCAACAGTGCGGACAGCAGGGCTTCCGAAGGAGGCTGTGGTACCAAACTCTGGACCGCATAAGGCGGAAATGCTGCTAAGTAGTCCCGAGAAGCTGTGTACAATCATCAGGAGAGCACAAAGGTCACAAAGCCATCTCCTCTACCGCCAACACAAAGCTGCTCCAGCATGTGTCTCTTAGCAGCCGGACACACAGAGATAGCACTGACATCATCGCCCCACCTCCCCTCTGGAAATGCTCAGTCGAATTGAGATAAGCGACACTATTCGCAGGGTGGATGTGAAAATGAAAAGGCAATCCCCTCTTTCCATTTTCGTTTTAATTATGATACAGAATAAGCGGTTTTCAAGTAGAAAAGGAAAAAGCATTTTGAAGTACTGCTCCTTCATTTTAATTATGAGTCATTTCATGCAGCTACATTTAGAAAATGAAAAAGCATTTCTTTTAATCCACTTTAATTGTCAAATTAGACATTTCTAAATGAATTTTGCTACACATTTACCAGAGAACTTTTTGAAAATGAAATGTCAAATTCCATTTTCATTATCATTTTAATTAAGTGACAGAATAAGCTGTGTAGAAGTGAAAAAATGAAAAAGCATTTTGGTGGATTGCTTTTTCATTTTAATTTTGTCAAAAAATGCAGCTTCATTTTGAAAATGGAAAAGCATTTCTGGTTTTGACTTTTATTTTTAATTATGCTACAGAATCGCTTCCATAACATTGTGAAAGGTAGCATCATTTTTGTTTTGTTGGCTGGATAGCTGAGTTGGTTAAGGAAGTCTGGCACATTGGAAACCAGGGTTCAATTCCCAGGGGTACAATTAGCTTCATCCAGGAATGGGTCTTCCAGTTGGGGAAGACCCAACTGGAAGACCTGTTCCCCAACCTGGATAAAAACAGGGTTGTGTAAGGAAGAGCATCCAGCGTAAAACTATCTGCCACACTACCTGTGCAAATCAGTGAAAGTTGATTCGCTGTGGCGACCCCGGAAGGGATTTTCCAAAAGGTGAACCAGCAACCATCATTTTTCTTTAGGTCATTTTTGTTTAGGTCTGTATCATTAAATTGGTAATTAACAACTTTTGTCAGTTTTACATTATGACAGCAACCATTGTGGGTTTTGATTGCGAGAGTACAAATCATCTTTTCCATGTGAGAAGTTTGTAGAGATGTGGGAAATGTATTAAAAAAGACAAAATCCACAAATGTTCTGAATCAGTGATGAATTCTTCCATTTCTGAGCAGCTGCTCCTGCCTATATTAATTCTTCATGTCATTCTCATAATGAGCTCAAATGAGAACACAATTGTTTGGACAGGTCCTGAGTGCCAACAGAAGACAGCAATGGGGTTTCTGTTGATGCAGGAAATAATTCAGCAGGATGTGTGGTGACACTTTATATTCATTTGTCTGGAATCCTTCTAAGTGTGTCTAAATGATTATTGTATCTTCAATTAAGATCTGATAAAACCAGAGTGATTCAGTCGAAAGGTTAGAGCCATACTCATCCAACACATTTCCGCTTGTATTAAAATATGAAAAACTTTTGCACTTATCAATATGACAGATAAGCCAGAATGTACTCTTTAGACATTCTGACATAGTGACATGTTAAGAATAAAAATATTGGAATGAATATGGTCCAAACACATTTTGAGCTAATCAATCTTATTTTTATGTATTTATACATTTTTCTTTTCTTTCAGTACACTGTTCTGTGTTGTTTTCTTTCAATGCCTTTTGTTTCAAACGTTGCTTTCACATTTGTATCCGCTGTCAGGTGCATTAACGGCCATTTTCTTTAAATCTAATCTAATTACAAACATGATCATTCTCCTACAAATGTAGGTGTATTAACTGCTGTAACATTTAGAGTTAGATATTTCTATGATGTTTTTGAATTTTTGTTTGTTTTATATAATGATAGTTTAATTGTAGAGACACCTTAGACCAGGGGTGTCAAACTCATTTTAACCGAGGGCCACATCAGCATAGTGGCTGTCCTCAAAGGGCCAGATATAACTTATACATGTAACTAAAATAAATGCAACTATTCCTTAATGTTAAAAAACTCATTATTAATCATTATTAATCTATTAATCTCATTATTAATCTATTATAACTGTTTAAAGTGACAATTACAGTTGCATAGAAAACATGTTTGCTTGTTATTCATGCATTAATCCTTTTAAATTTTTTCCGCTTGTTAAAACCCACAATCAAACTGTCCAAATGAACAAAGAAAAATAACATAAAACTGAGCTAGAAAGAACGTGTGTTACATGTAACATTTTACAAAAAAGCCTGCACACAGCCTCGCATCCATCTGATGGTTTGATGACAACAATTTGTCTGCATACAGATCTGCAAACCATGAATAATTACAACAGCAGCTACACATAAATAATATGTAAACAACTAAAGAATTTAAAAACTTTTATGCTCTCGCGGGCCACATAAAATGACATGGCGGGCCACAGTTGGCCCCCGGGCCTTGAGTTTGGCACATGTGCCTTAGACCATCCCTCTATCTTCATAAGGCTGATCAATGCAACATTTTAAAGGGGTCATATTATGCTTTTTTAAGACCATAAAGTCTTAATCGTGTATGTCTTAGCATCAATCATTAGTATGAATGTTTGCGTTTGTTGAAAACACTCATGTCTACCGTAAGCACCCATCTCACATCTGCTTAAGTCACTTTTATGAAGCAAGCTGTTCCAGTTAATACACCGTCCTGCTGATATCTCTTCTGATTTATTCATTTTCCGGGTGGGATGGGCTACACTCTTTTAATTGGCCATCTGTGGAGAAATGGAACCCACAATTTTCTGCATGGACAGTAACCCTGTCTGGGTTAGATTTGTATACAGACGGACTAGTTTGTAGCTTCAAGGTAAACTATTTTAGCTTTGAAAGCATGTTTACGTAAAAAAGGCTGTCCAACTATTAGAAACAGAGGGTGTATTCAGACTGGACACCTTTGGTCCACTTAAAGTGAACCAGAGTTTGTTGGTTCGTTTCCAATTGGACTGAGCTTCGGTTCACTCAGAGATTCCTCAGGCTGAATACAATCCGTTCTCAGAGATCACAACTGAGCCAAACGGCGACCGTAGCCAGTGGTCATGTGATGTAAACAGAGTAGGAATGTAGCAACAGATGAGCCGCTGAAAAATATAAAGCAACGATTGTGGTATAATCAAAGAAGAAAAATGGTCTCGTTAAGCGGCACGTGCCCGGTGCTGCTGTGACATTATCCTAAAAGCTACTTTGTAGTTCCTTAACAGAGTCCTCAAAAACAATCCCATAACACCACAACAATGAGACACAGCAACTCATTGAAATGTGGTTGGATGAATTCAGGCCCACTAAAACAAATTTTAACGTGACACTCATTGGTTCTCGCTGTTTTCCTAGCAATCTATATGTCATAAACATTTATCAGCGTGCCTTCTTAGCTGTCTTCTTGCCAGTAACCGCCGTGCAGCACGCCTCCACCGGACCAATAAAGCTAGTAAAAAGTGTTAGGCCTGACGTTGACAACAGACGTTCAAAATTGGTCAGCAAAATATAAAGTTTGAATGAACTACCCCGACAAGGATTGCAAAGCACAGGACTTCCATAATTTCTTCTCTCTTCTCACGTAATTCCTGACCAACGAGTGAAGAGAGTCCGGAACAGGAAAGTCACTTCATGGCAGTCTGAATACAGACGAAATGCAATGTTCAGGCCTCGATTCAGACCAAATTAAGCGAACAAATGATTTCTTCCAGTCCAAACCAGAGTGTTGTAGCAATAAAAAAGTTAGTCGTAGATAATCTGTAAATGTTGCCTCAAAACATTGCAATATTTATGATTAATCCGGAATACATGGTTTTGTTGAAATACAGAGAGACTAGTTTTTTACATGTCATAACCACAACTTGAACTAACTATCCACTATAAATGTAAAGAACTTCTATATTTAATTTAAAAATGCATTTCCAACACAGAGTGTAGCACTGAAAAATGATCACCTCTTGTTAAGATTACCAGTGTTATTAAACCCTCAGAAAAACTTCAGAAAATGGGTAGAACATTCCATTAGCCCAACATGGGGCTAGTTTAGCCCTTGAAAGCTTGAGAAACCTGTCTGCAAGACTTACTGTGCAATTAGTATCTTGACAAGTCCAGCATGGCCACAGGTAGCAGCAGCATGCAGCGGAGTCCACAATTCGTTGTCCTGAGCGTTGACACAGGCTCCTCGGTCAAGCAGGATCTTCACCATGTCCTCATAGTTGTCTATACAACACTAGAGACAGAGGACAACAATGTTAACTTTCATTTATGTGAGATACATAACGATATTGGTGTGACATTTCCAGCAATCAAGGGTGTGAAAAGAGAAAAAAAAGATTGACCTTACAAAAAAAATGTACAAAAACGTGTTTGAAACCAATCTTTTTAGTCAGTATTGACATCACTGATTTTTTTTTCTAACTATGCTTTACTGATGCTGCACACTTCAACACCTCAATCAATGCAGGCAAGGAAGGAAAACATAACACTCTACATGAAAAGTTAAAGAAGAATCGGGGCTGTGTATCCTCAGAAGTCAACATATTGAAGGGTGCAGAGAAAACATACAGCCAAGTAGGAACACAATCGCAGTGACACATGAGCCATTGTGTAGGCGGCTTCCTGGATCTGAGACAAAACTGGAAATGCACCCATAACTCACACCCATCTACAGAGACAGAAGAAAAGGCAGCGAGGGGGAGAAAGTATTTTCCTTGTGAAAGTGGGTGTGATTAGAGGGTGAAAAGGGAGGAGAACTTTCCACAAAAAAATATCTTCCAATCTGGCATCTGCCAGCAGCAACATTTTTCTCCATCAGAAGCAGTTGGAGTGAGGGCAGCACTGCACAGCCTCTAAGGAGACACGGAGGAAAAGCAGCAGGGCAGACCGTGAAAAGTGTGGAGATAAAAATGACTTTGTCACATCAGGAGGGTCCAATATAATTACAAAAACAGGATTTAGACCAAAGGCTTTGTTTACAAAGGGCAATCCAGACCCCTGTTTTTATCAGTGCTGATAGTTTTTTTTTGGTCGTGCTCAAGATATATTTATCCAAACCTACTTATTATTACCCTGTTTGGTCCTTGTGCATCCGACTTCAAACAAACCAACTAAATTCTACAAATGCCTCCATATCTCTTCAAAATACTACAAACTCGATATCATCTTTTCTGAAAATATGTCAGTAATCTTGTCATAATGGACTCTACTGATAACAAAAAAAGACACATTTTGTCAAAAACTGGTGACAAAGAAGAGACCATTGAGAAAATTATATTTTTACCCTATGTTGATCCTGCTGAGGCACAAAATAAGACACGCTTTCCCCCAAACAACGTAAACACAATCATACACAGACACTTTCACAGTACCTTCCTGATTGCATATTTGATTCCCAGGATATCATCATGAATGTGATTTCTCCAGGATTACAGGATATTTAAATTACAAGGTTGCAGTACAATTGTGTGGCTGCTTGTCGTCTTGTTTTGTTAGAGTTTCAATACCCAGTAGTTTGTACCAAATCATTTCAATTTGTTTTTTACTTTTTAAAAACCACAAGATAAGATTTGATAGCAAAATGTGAAGTCTTATTTTCTTTATTGTTTCATGTCATTTTGAGTATATCAACCTTGAATTTTAATATAATATCAAAGAGGTAAACCTCACTTCAACTACAACCTAATCTTGTTCAAATATCCCATGGTATCATTTTTCTCATAGCAGTTTTTTTACAAGCATGTCTTGACTTCATTTTTGTCTGTTCTACTATTCTGATGAACCTTTAGTAGGATAAAACAAAGAAAATGCCATCAGACCACGCTGACATCATGAGCATTCCTTAAGAGTGTTTTTTTTTTAGCTTAAACTTTACCTGACTACACAGATATTGCTGCTTTGACACATGCGTGTGGTCAGGGGAGCGCTTAAATGAATACATAATGCAAATGGGAAAATTGTAATGGGGGGGGGCAGCCGGTTACAGATTGGAAGAAAACTCTCTGGAAACATGACCAGTTGATAAATGTTGTTCAAGTGAAGTGAAACCATCCCCCCCACAAAAAGCTTTTATCATAAAACAAATATTGTCTTCATTATTTGTCGCTGTGGCATTCTAAATCGATGTTCAAACCACATCAATTTGATGTGGCAGTGTTGCTGTTGTCCTCCGAGTTCCGCCTAAAAGGATTAACTTATTGCTTTGTCTCTAACAAGGACTCCAGGCATCAAATGAAGAAAGCCCATTTTCATCCCCTGCATCCGTGTTCATATCGGTTTGCTCACAACCCGCAGCTCAAGCTCATGGGTGGAGGAAGGAACACTGCAAGATACTGTAAGAATAGGGATGCACCAAAGTGAAAATTTGAGGCAGAAGCCAAATAATAATTAAAACGCTTGGCCAAATACTGAATAGTGACCGAATATCATATAAGGATGTTGAGTTTTTCTTTATTTTTTTAAATACTGCAGTATTAGTCTAGAATAAATTGTATACAACTTTGTAAATAAGGCTATGCCTTTACACAAAACATCAATCCCTTGCAAATGTTTTCATCTTTTCAAACACGTCGGACATGGAAGGAGAGCAGCTATCACAGCTACGGTAGTCTTCCTTTTAGTCCCTGCAGCCGTCTCTTTTATCGTATTCCTCTTGCTGTTCTGACATTTAAAATAGGCGCTGGATCACCAATGCACGTTGATTGTGTCATGCGCTGTTATTCAGCCTCATTCCCACCAAAGCTGAACATTGATTTTTAGCAATATTTGGCCGAATACATTTGGTTGTCAAATATTTGGTGCATCCCTATGTAAGACTGGTAAAAAAAAGAAAAAAAGATTGCAGTGTCCCGCTAATCCAGTCAGTCAATCTCCCATATATTTTTCCATCACTTGTGAAAAGAACATCAGATGCTTAAACTTCTCCACCTGGGGTTGTTGACTTGTCTTTAACTTGGAGGGGAGGGACATTTCTTTTTCAAGAGATCTGATGATCATGGCTTGAAAAAGCAGAAAGGACAAAGTTAAGACACCATCAACCTTACACCCCTTGGCATTTTTGCAGCTCAAAGATTGAGCAACCCTGACAAAGCTCCAACTCTGATCAGAAACCAGTCTGTCTTGATTGCAGTTATGAGAACCAAGCTCCTCCTCTGTTTGGACTGGGATGGATCATCCTTTACAACTAGAAAACCTCTATAAAATATCCCAGGGGACATGGTGGAATATTTTCTCCAAGCCTACAAAACACATGTGAACTAAATGTTTTTCTGTGCGTGATCTAATGCAGTGTTTTTCAACCAGTGAGAGATGGTCAGGTGTGCCGTGGGAAACTACCCATTCACTGATCTAAAACATTTACCATATCCAGGATATCAGCTCTGTGTTCATCCTAACAGGCCCTGATAAAACACTGAGTAGTTAGGAATATGAAAGATCATAAAATACTTTTTTCTTTCTGTTTATTTGATTCTATTACAGACACTTTGATAAGAATGTCGGTACCGTGATTTAGCTGCAGCTTTAGCTCTGTTTTCAGAAAAGTCCCGCCCCTTTAACTGTCTCCACCAATCGTTCCTGGAGACTTAATCACACGTCATCAGTCTGACCAATCAGAAGTGGTTAAAGTCTTCACTTCCTTGTTCCGATTTAGCTCGTAAATTCTGTCAGTTCCAGAGACGCGAGTCTGTCTGCCTTCTGCTGCAGTTTTCGCACTACATCTCCCATAATGCATAGAGTCAAAGTGACAGCGTCTCAGCGTACAATGAGTCTTCTCTGTTAAACGTCTTGAAACCACAACAAACCACACAAACAGTTTTTAAATCTTCTTGATGAAATCAGAGATAAACAGTTTAGTATTCCTTCAAGGTTTGTGTTTATTAACAGCCAAACATCCCAGAGTTTAGTCCAAGTCATCTTTCTAACTGAAACACTTTTCTAATAAGGTCTGGATTATTTTATGTTAAACTAAAGAAGTAAAAACAAGAAGCAGGATTGAGGGGAAGTGGCCAACAGACACAATTTAACTAAATTGAAACAATTGAATTATCAAAAAAGAAATAAAATATTTTTGTTAAAGTTTTCAAAGACTTTATCTTTGATTAAGACAAGAGGAAAACTAATAATACTTCAACATGTTTACTTTTAGTGTAGCTACAGAAAACCTAAGTATAATGTTGGTCTTTTTGTGTAAAATGTATCAAACATATTGTGATCATACAATTGTTCAAAAAATTACAATTGCCTCTGCACTAACATTGAAATAAATATAAAAAAATGAATACAAGAAGAATATATTTGTTTTTTTGTGAGGTTAAATCAAATTGCATGTTAATAAACTGAAGGGGATAAAACAACTACCAGGGTAAAATTTCAAATTATTTAGTTGAAAATTGTTACGGAAAACTAACTTAACTTTTGTTACATCTTTTAGAAAAAACAGCTGCAACTTCCAGCTTTTTCTGCCACAATTATCACAAAAATGCATGTGGGATTGCAAAGGGACTGTACATCAATACAGACTGTAGAGTTTCTCCTTTTTTCAATTTTTGGATGCTGGTGTGCCGCAGGATTTTTGTCAAGGATAAAGTGTGCCGTGGCTAATAACCGGTTGAAAAACACTGATCTAATGCAACACCATGGTCAGGATGGAGCGCACTGAGACATAATAAAGGTTTCAGGTTTGCCAGCACATGTTTGAAGGAATAATTCCAAATGTATCTATACTCAGTATTAGTAGTGTTGACAATCTGGAAGCATCAATTGCAGCAAACTGTGAGAATCCTTTTTGTATCACATGATATCATATACATCAAATGTTTTCAATTATATGGAATCAATCTAGAGTTTTTCTGTCCTGAAATGCTGTTCTACTGCAGTCTCCCAACAGCTTGAAAATCTATTCATTTTGGAGCTTGAATAGATTGTACCAGGTTAGTGCACATAACCCCAGGGTTTTACTGTCATCATTGGTGTGTAAACCAATCAATGGACAGCTGAATGTTACATGGTGAGCTGAAGCTGCAGCAACATCTAATATCGTTCCACTGTTTGAGTTTGGAACTGGAGTAGTGGTAGATTTTATTTCTATAACTTAGCTGCACATCAGCCAATATTAAGTCTAAGCTGCTCCTAAACAAAACATGATGTTAAACACTAGGATTACACCATAGCTTTTTGGCTAGAAATGTACACACACAACTAGCAAAAAACAAAGCAGGGAAACCCATTTCTGTTCATCAAAATACAATAAGCATGGGACTGTGTCTTTGTGAGGCTGGAAAACAACAGCTGTTCTGTTGGAAGCCATCAGTGGGCTGAGAGGACTGCAGTTCAGACTGAAGATCTGCATTAAATATGGCAGATATTTGGAGTTTCAAATGACTTCCATTTGAAATAAATGACGATAAATCGTTTAAATCTGACAAATGGGGCGAAGGTTTTTGAGTGGCAGGGAAGATACTAAAAGTGAAATACAGGAGAGTTGGTTGAGTGAGAGCAGGGCCAGGTGCATAAGAACACAGCTAAGACTGCCAGAGATAAAAGCCTCACTGGGCTTTAAATTTGCCCAGAGCTGGGCAAACAAATGCAACCTATCAACAGTGATGCGATCTGAATCTGACATTTAGCTGTTAGGGATGGACCAAAAGGCCAAAAGGATAAATGGAGTCTGAGAAACAGCTGAGGCATCAGAGGAGTTCTGTGTCCTGGGCTTTAGGGAGAGTTAAACTTAAAGTTTATCGTCTTCTTCTAGCCTCATCCCATTCAAAAAGATTACTAAAGCATTATAATTAATATAAGGGTGTTAGTGAACTAGGAGTTTTTTTAAACAATATTCAATAACATTTTAACAATGTTTCAGTACTTTTTACGTCTGTGCTGTTCATGTCACAGACAGATGTTGTAAAGAAACTTTACTTCTTGAATTATAACGGTAGGGCTGTCGTGCGATTTCTTTTTTGTGCAATCAAGTGATTGTGACCTGTACTAAGTTGATCTAATTAATCTATTTTTTTAATCTAACCTAATAATTGCTGTGGAAAGCCTCATTTTAGAGGCATTTTAATTTAAACTTGTAATATTTTGGTGCTGTTAAAGATCAAATCACTGCTACAAGTGGCCTTTATGGAGTTTTCTGTATTCTAACAGATTTCCAACAAATACTTTTACACCAGCAAGGGAGATGTTTTTTATTATCTTGAACAAACAAGGGGAAAAATAAAAAATTAAATAAAATATCAGCTCCAGAGTGCTTTAATAAAAGCACATCAAAAAACAGAGGGAACATTTGTCTGAGCAATTCAAAAAAACTCATATACACTTTCTATCAATACCATAATAATCGATATATGACATGGGCTGCTCTAAAACAATCAATCAGTTTTTTGGACATCAAGTATTTGAAATAATGAAAAGATTGTCAGCTGCCACCACATAAACACATTTATCTTAAAATCCTTTTAAACTCAAGTAAGGGTTTTTGTTCATAATTCTTTCTTTCATTCATCTTCTAAGCCCTTAGTTCCCGGGGCCGGAGCCTATCCCGGCCACTTGTGGGCGAAGGCTGGACAGGTCGCCAGTCTTTCGCCGGGCCACAATCACACACCCACGCACACTCACATTCACACCTATTAGGCCTGCACAATATACCGCAAATTTATCGTTATCGCAATATCCAGCTGTGCAATATGCATATCGCAAAAGAAAGCGAAAATCGCAATAAATCGTAAACCTTAAATGTGTTAAAACAAACTTATGGCAGCTTGAAGCATTTAAACAATCAACTTAATCCCTTTATGCATTTGACCAATCGGATGGAAGCCTTCACGTTGTTGACCAATTGGATGGAGGCCTATTATGTTAGATGTTCGCCTCCTATGTCATCGAGGGTCATTTGGAGTATAATTTTTAAACTGTTGCAATAAAATGGGAATGATGTTTTTGGTTATTTTGTTATTATTATTTTATTTGTTTATATACCGCAAATTATACCGTTATCGCAATATTAATCTCAAATATCGCATATCGCGAGTTTTCCTCATATCGTGCAGCCCTAACACCTAGGGACAATTTAGATTAACCAATCCACCTATGAAGCATGTTTTTGGACGATGGGTGGAAGCTGGAGTCCCTGGATAAAACCCACGCATGCACGGGGAGAACATGCAAACTCCCATGAACTCATCATGAAGTCATTAAAATAATTATGTAATGGCTATATTATATATATTTAACTATATTATCTCTAGAATTTCTCAATCAAGTAATATTCTTCCACACACCACCTAAAAGGGCCTTCAAAATGATTAAAATAAACAAAGTTAGACTTCCTTATCTCAAATGCTTTAATCAAGGTGCTTCTTCTGACAAGAATGACAAAATAAAAAAGAAGAAATTTATGCGTTTGTGTATGTGTGTGTGTGTGAGGGGTGTGTGTGTGTGTGTGTGTGTGTGTGTTAGTTTCCTTACATAAAGTGACCCTGAAGCTCTTTTGATTAAAGTCACATTTCAGAAAGGAGAGGCCATCCCACGACATCTCATTTAGAGAAAACCAGCTTTTCTCACTTATCTCATGCTTTTGCTGTGTTTGACATGCGCTTGTGTATTCAAGGTGTCCGGTGTTTAGTGACATAAGCCAGCCTTAATGGTTGTAATACCAGGGCGGCTCCCGGTGCAAAATCGCAGATAATAGATGGCGAGAAAAAAACTACAGCCGTGTAACAGAACCAACAAGCAGCTGCAAACCGATTCTGATCTTTAGGCAGACGCCTGCCACACCAGGGGTTGACTGGTGGGACTTCATTTTAGTCTCCTTCTGTTTTCTGCACTGCCTCCCAGCAGGAGCCTAAATGTTAGATGCTCGACGGCTGAGGAGATGAGAGGAAATGGACACTGTTACCTGAGGCAAAATGGAAAATATAAAAGACAGAAGAAGAAAGAAAGAGGTGCATCCATAAAAAAAACCTCTAAGAGAGACTGAGAGAACAGAAAGTGTCATAAATGAGCCCCAAGAAAAACCCCAAAGGAGAACATTTTTTATTAAGCGTAGAGAAATAAATCCATTCAGCCTTTTCCGCAGTATCTGTTATAAACATCTGTAGACAGAGAGCTGCTCTTTCGGGATTCTGTTTTTGAAGAATCCATTGAGGGTCATGTTGAATGGGATACCAGAAAGACAGGAGTGCCATTTGAGTAAAAAAAAAAAAAAAAAACTCTTTCCAGACCTAAGGTGAGTGGAATGATGAAAAATGAGAAAAAGGAGGGAGATTTTTCTAAAGGTCGACTGAATGACATCTGCAGCGAGGCTCTGTTTAAAATGCACATTGCAGGGATTTCAGGTGGAAAAGGATTGAGAGATGCAAGTTCACGATTTTCAAACCAACAATTAATTTTGAGTCAATCTGCCTCCCTCAAATCATTTTCTCCATACCAATGATCAACATAGCTGAGTGCAAAACTAATTTCCTCACAATTACAAACCATTATTAGGAGGAAGAAAACATCTGCAGTGCTCACAACTTCTAATTATGGTCTTAGTAAACTCATCAGGACAATTGTTATTAATATTTCAAAAAGTAAGATGGGATCTGTTAAGTTAGACCAAAAAAACTATTTTACCATTAAAAAAAAACAAAATATGCTTCATAATCAAATGGTGGTATTCAACCTCAACACTGAGCAGTCCAAGGAAGATAGTGAGACAAATCCATGATTAAAATCCCACCTGATGCAGTGCGGTGAGACCGTCTTCATTGCAGAGGTCTGGACTCACGTTGCTCCTCAGCAGGTAGCGAACTGTAGAAACAACAGACAAGGCAAGATTAAGAAAGGAGACGAAATGTTATATTTGATCTCACTCCAAACAAAAGCCTTTTATTTGGGAAAATGATTTATAATTCTTGTCCCGGCTTGCTGCAGATAAAGGTAGATGTTCAAACTAACCCAGAATAAAACTCTGTAAACACATTTATATCTACAACTTACTAGCATTGATTTGTAAAATCACTGAGGAATCTGCGGTTGACTGTCGCAGGATATAACCTTTTTAGCTGGAATATTATCTAACAAACCTTAAAACATGGATTGAAAGAAAGGTTTTATAAGGCAACTGAAGCAGGAGGATGTAATGATGCAGAGATACTCCACTGAACTAGGGTTGTGCCGATGGACGATATTATCGTCCATCGTGATGGGTGACTGACATCCCGATGGAGAGACACCATTGTGATGCCACGCCCCTGCCACGTTGCGAGTCGACACCATAAGCCGCGGTTACATGTACAAAATTGTTGATGGGATCAATGGTCGGATTAGAATCCAACCGTGTACATGGGCCCAGAAAAATGTTTTCAGAATATAAAAACGTACACTAAGGTCACACTTTCATTCGGAATAAATCATTCGCACATGCGCAGTAGGGTTTGAAAACCGGAAGGGGGGAAAATTCCGCCGAGCGGCTTTTTTTTTCAAACTTTATTGAAAGTAACAATTCAATACAAAACTATGTTAAACAGCGCCGAGCGGCTATATACATTGACATGTCAGCTCGGTAATATACGAGACGATCTTCTAAACGTGCTTTTAATAATGTTACGGTTATTATGAAACACCTGTTCGCTCGTCATTTGAATTTTAATCCGTGTGGTCAGTGCTTTTTCTGGACGGAGCCGGAAAGAAGCCAGGATTAGCAGTATGCTAACACGGGCTAACAACATTAGCTTTGGGTGGCGCTGCACGTAAACATGTGGGAATAACATCAGCCTTTATTTAGTCGGGACACAACTGGAAACACAAATCCACGTCATTGTTTGACTGTTTTATAAGGACTGATCAACATTTCTGCTTTGAAGCTCAAACCCCTGTGTGTTTGCTGACGATCCGAGCTGTGCTCAGACACACTTTTAGACCCGGTTCTGAGTTCGGTAGCTCGTAGCCTCGTACCCCTAGAGGTGCGGGACGGATCACAGTCTTAAATCTTCCACACACACCGCTCATGTAACAAAGCACCCCCCCTCCCTTCCCATCAAACACAATGCTGTAAGTCCGCGCTCCGCCGGTCCACTTCACTAGTGAAGTGCGGGAGCGGACTACTTCTTTTCTATTTTGTTTGTTACTTTTTTTGTTAAAGTCACTTCCCTCAGTTTATACTGGATCATTGCGGATTAGTCATTAGTTGGGAAATAAAATAAAAAAAAGTAAAATAACGAATAGCAGTTGTATAAGAACGAAAAATGTAAAAATAGCCCCCCCCCGACGATGTCATAGTCCATCCCGATGGTTGACAGCAAACATCGTCAACGGCCAATTTAGGGGACATCGCCCAACCCTACACTGTACATCTCTCTTTTGCTAAAAAAAACTAACATGACCATGGAAAACCCAAGACATCCGTTCTTTCTACTTGCTCTGATTTTTGTTCCCATTTACCCTCACTTTGCAAAGTGTAGAACCTTATCAGACAAAGTCAAACAAGAACGAGCGGCGATAAATATTTATCTTGGTTCACCTGATAAATAAGATAATTGTGCTCTTCAATCAAGCATTTAGGCTCCAGAGAGAAGAATCACTGCCAAACTTTGAAAAACTGGACTCTGCCTTTGTGAAGAAAAGATCTCAAAGACAAGACTTGGTACAATGCTTTAGTGCACGTGTCAAACTCAAGGCCCAGGGGCCAAATGTGGCCCTCCATGTCATTTTATGTGGCCCGCAAGAGCACAAGAGTTTTAATTTCTTAACATAAAAAAAAATTGGTGTGTATTTAGTCCTATCTAGTGGGAATCGGACTTGAAATATCGGATTGGGCAACTGTACATTAGTACTTAAACACTGTCAATATAACCTAACCTGACAGAATCAAATGTAAAAGGATTTATGCTAAAGTAACAAGCAAACATATGTTTTCTATGCAACTGGAATTCTCACTTTAAAATGTTTAAATAAATAAATAAATAAGTTATTTAACATTAAGGAGTAGTTACATTTATTTTTCATTACATTTAGTTACATGTATAAGGCTACGTTCACACTGCAGGCTGAAACGACCCAATTCCGAATTTTTTGCCCCTAAGCGGCCCAATTCCGATCTTTTCATGACAGTCTGAATGACACAGATCCGATCTTTTCAATTGCGACCCAGGCCACTTGGGTTTGCCGTCCTGATTCCGAATTGTAGCCGTTCTTTTCAATTGCGACCGCCGTCTGACCGGCCAGGCGACTTGATTCCGAACTGTACGTCATCGACACGCAACAAACGTCATCATTTTGCGTTGAAGTAGGCGGGAACGAGAACGTAAACATCAACCATGGTGGACGATGCTGCTGAGATCAGTCAGTGGAAGGGAAGCGAGATCCCCGATTGGATTAATATTTGGGCTGATCGCTCTTTTCAGGCCAAACTCCAGGGCTCTTATTACTCTGGGCGGTTTTTGAAAAAATTTCCAGCTAAATGGCAGAGCGTGGTGTTGAACCTTTCCCGCGATAACTTTTTTTTCTTTCTCCCCTTTGACCGAGCTCAAGCGCGGGGGACCCGAGGCGATCCTCCTCCTCCTCCTCCCTGTTCTGATCCTTAGATTCTCCAGAACGGGTTAATAAAGAGTCCATAGCATTTATTTTGGGGGAAACCTTCTTTTATTACCGTCCTCCGTAACACAAAACATGAATGCGCGCACACACTGCCCCCCCCCCCCTATTCTCTATCGCGGCACGCGCTTGCACACACGCGGGCGAGCGGCTCCAACACATACACATTTCCATTCCACAACAGTGGGTACAGACGATCCCGACTCCATTGCCTTCTTAAAATGAGAAGATTGTAATTGTGCTGCTCCTTCGTGAAAATAAATGTAATATTACAAAAAGAGCTCCGCTTTTGACAACACTGTTGTTGACATCTGCTCCGCAAACAAGTGACGTCGTTCACCGTTGAGTATTCTTCTGGCTTCTGCGCATGCGGGTCTCGTTTGGGTCGTGTCACGGTCACACTGGAGATGACAAAGGTTCGGATTTACTTGGAAATGTGAACGGTCTAGCAAACAATTCGGATTTTTTCAAAAAATCCGAATTGAGCATTAAGCCCTGCAGTGTGAACGTAGCCTAAGTTATATCTGGCCCTTTGAGGACAGCCACTATGCTGATGTGGCACCTTGGTGAAAATGACTTTGACACCCCTGCTTTAGTGCTTATAAAGAGTTAAAATCCTCTAGATACCTCCAGTTTAAGTGTTGGTGTTTCTCATCATCCATTTTCAATCAGTAGCAGTGTGCTCCTGAATTTCTTTTATTCATTAAAGCATGTAGCAGCTTTCTTGGAGCTTTATGAAAAGAGACAACCCTTCAGTTAATAAAAGCAAAAAATAGTAGGCTGCAGCTTTCCCTTTAAAGACTAGTTTAGTATTAATAATCCTGGTTCATTGTTTTGAATCCAAATGAAGAATCTGGATTTTGAAGAAACTGTTTTCACGAAAATGAAATTAGAGAACATCTTGAATTCTGTTTTTTTTTAAACCACAGATAAGCTCTAAACAAAGACTACGTCCATCACCGTCACTGGCTGTCTCATTTAAACGTCTCATTTTGCGGAATCACCTACAAAGAGACAGTCACCATCAGCTGTTTGGCCTTGGAACACAGAGACAATGTTGGGTAGCTGTCTGCAGCTGCTTGCACTCTTGTTTGATTCCAGGACAAAAATATAACCAATAACACAGAGTTTATCCAGCTCAGCCTCAGTGACAATTGGTCTAAATCAGTGTCTCACATCATCTCTCCAGCAGTGCCTGCAGCATGATCTATGAACAGCAATGAATGTAAGTTTAAAGACCATTGATGTCAATTAAATAGTGTTTTTGTTTTTTTAATTTTAACTGGTATGCAAAGAGCATACACCATCAGCATACATTTGTTATAAGTTGTATGTCTGGCTATGTAACACAAGGAACAACAAAGTGTAGCAATATATGATAGAGTTAAATTCCAAAACCTGATGTACTGGAAGTGTTCAGTTTCAAAAGCCAAATTACATGTCAGGGAATATGGTGTAGTTAATAAATTACAGGAAAATTACTCAGTTGGAAAACTTATTTGGTGAATAAAGAGAAATACATTCCTCAAAAGTTCTGATTTGTCTAAAAACAAAACTGCATTGGAAATCCATTCAGTAATGTGTGTAGTAATACAACATGGTTTAGCCCAGGGGTCGGCAACCCATGGCTCCGGAGCCACATGTGGCTCTTTCATCCTTCTGTTGTGGCTCCCTGTGACTTTGGAAAATAATGAGTATTTTATAATATTTAAATTTTATTTTAGTTTGTTCATTTTTCATGGCATTTCAGAGACGCTGATGGCTCCGCACGAAGCGAGTGCCACGTAAAAAACAGCTTCGTAATGAGCTCGTATTTATCGGGCGAGACCTGCAGAGCTGATAGCAGGAGGAGACACGCGGGGCGGCTTCAATAAACACTCCGATCTTCTGCCGGGAACTTGACGTACCGCAAAGCAGAGACCACCTCGCTGATGACAGACTGAGAGTTCGCGCCAGTGTTGCCAGATAGAGTCACAGTTTTCCAGCCCAAAAGTCATCTGAAAACCGCCAGACCCAGCCAAAAACCGCCCAACATAGCTTTTGTTGATGGTTTTTTTTTTCATACTGGACTGATAAAATAAAAGATTTTTCTAAATAAAAGATAGTTCAGACTAATAATAAAATGTGTACACTATTGAATATTTCTTCAGCGGAGCGCCTTCTTTCATTCATTTGCTTAACCCGCTCTATCCCTGCTATAACCTGCATCCTACACCGACTATCGTATTTTGCGCTCTCTGTGTAGGACACACTGAGGAGCGTGGGGGAAACAAATCTCAGCTGCAGAGGATGTGAACAGGTAGAGAGGAAAAGCAGGTAAAGAGGCGGAGGAGGGGCTTTGGCTTCAAACTCTGTCAGAGAGATGCAAACACGGGCGTCAGATTTAGATGCAGCTTTCACTGCGGGAGTTGAAGCAGAGACTTTCCCTGGGATGATTTTATGAACTCAAACATGGAAACATGATTACCAAGTAGAACTCTTCAAAACAATAAACCTGATCTCTCCACATTCTCCGTGTCTACCATGCATTGATAAACACATCGCTCCATGCAGCGATCAGACCAGAACCAGTAGCTCCTCCCACACGCGGCCGCGGTATCATCCGTCAAAGAACACAATGTGCATTTGCAGCGACGTCTGCTTCAGACGATGTCCGATTGGCCAATCTACATGTCAATCAAGTCCCGTACTTCTCAGTGAGGATTTTGATTGGCTGGTGGATTTTAAAGAAGTACTTTTTTTTTTTTTTTTTTAAATCTTTTCTGGCCCGCAATCTACACTCATGTCGATCGCGATCGACGTAATGAGCACCTTTGAATAATATATACATGCATAATATATATAATGATATCAAAACGGGTTGTGGCTCCGGGTGCTTTCTTTTTTATTAGGGGCGGTCCCAAATGGCTCTTTGAGTAAAAAAGGTTGCCGACCCCTGGTTTAGCCGAACAACGACTCGATAAACAGCAGGTTGTTTCCTTTCTCCTCCACGGCTGTGTCAGACTCGTACAAAGATGACTGTTCAGCTCAAACTGGTGAGGAAATGTGCAGAAGAATATTTGTAAATACACAATAACACTTGAAAGGAGGTTATGAGTAGGAATATTTGTTCCATTGGTGTTGCTCAGTGTGAGCATCCTAGGTGAGCTCACAGAATGCATCAACACTCTGTTTGAGTCTAGGAAAGCAATCAGAGAGTGACAGTTGTCTTATAGTGCGTGTCCACAGCAGATACCTCTGTAAGCCTTTCAGAACTCTTATGTTATAAGTACTTGAGACATATGAGAGATCCTATTTGTGGTTTGGTTTTTTTTTCCAAAGACATGCATTCAAAGACTCTTATGGCACTAAATTGTTCTCTCTGAAAGGGTCGGCCATTGATGCAGTGGTTAAGATAAAGTAGATCTGAGGTACACTGTGTAATGCTGTAGATGGTGCCTGATATGGAGGGAAGAGCATCACAGAAATGAGAGTAAACAAGAGAAAAAAAGAAGGACTTTGACACACTCACACACTTTGATAGAATTTTAACTGGACTTGATATTCATGAATGTTTTCATTGCTCTTTTTAATGCATATTTTATGATGTGGTTTCTGGTCTGCATGGCTGTAATGTTGGTTTTTCCTTTCAGCTCTACCTCACCAACTGTTGAATCTTTGAGTGTTGATGAATTTTTTTTTTTTTATCTTTTACAAGGTGCTGACGCTAAGCTCAGAAGAACAAAGTTTGCATTTGACAGTGTGAGTGTGCCAAACCACAAACCTCTGCGTCTTATAGTGCATACAAATGCTTTAATAGTGAAGCATCCGAGGGAATAGTCAGAACACATATCTGAATCAAACTGTGGCAAAAATGCAACCGTGGGTTGAAGCTTGTTAGTCCGCCCTACACTCAAAGCAATCCTTTACCATTTGAGCTCAGGCACAGTTTATACGTACTCCGGTGCAATAAGTGGATGTCACAAACATTGTGATGCGAGTAGGCTCTAGAAAAGCTGGAGATCTACTATTTGTCCTATAATTCGTCTTACTCAGAGCTACTTACAGCTTGATTCATTGTTACAGCTTTCATGCCAGGGCCAAAGTAAAAAAACAAACAAAAACAAAAAGAATGTGTTATTAGCAGTTTTAGTGTTGTAGCTAATACAATTTTAATAAACTAAGGTGATGAAACAAAAAAATTGGCAATTATGTCTAGACTGCCAAATCTTTACAATGCGATCTCTCACACATATAAAATCATTTCAGCCGCAAAAACTAATCAGCATAAGCAGCTGACTCTCTGCATGCATTAGCTTCTGACAGACACTCACAAATGAGTGGGTGCATCTCATGGCAGGGATATTATCCCGGTAATTACAGTTACAAACACTATAAAATGATCATTAAAATGAGCCTTAATAATGATGAAGCAATCAACATTGAGCAACAAAACCAAAAATGCACAAATGACGTGTGCAGTGCATCGAAGCAAGGATGAATGGAAATCAGTCCTAACACAACATTAATGAAGAAGCCTCCTCTGGTCCTTCCAGAGTCCTCCAGTTCAAGATTACAAACCATTTAAAGGTACATAGCTATATTTAACAACACATGAAAAACAAAACCATACGCTTAATAACAAAATAGAGGAAAAAGAAAAAAAGAATTTGTAGGCACCTGCATTTAAACTATTTTTTCTTGTGTCTACATTTTGCCTCAAAAAATGTGAACTAATACCGGTAATACCTTTATTTATGATTTAATTGGTTTAGTGCCAGTAAAGAAACATTAATTATAAAAAAAAAAATCAAAATTCTAAAAATTATGTATTTTTCAAATGTGATCATTACTATTTTAAACATATTTATGAGTAGTTGCAGCTTCTTAAAAGGCTGAAGCATCTAAAAAAAAAGTCAAACATTTCTTACTTTATCCACGCTCAGGAAGTTGCAGGAAAAAAATGTGTTTAAGGGATATATTTTGCAGGGTAAACAAGATCAAATATATACATTTTTGTTGATCTAATCTGAGATTCAGAGACATGCAGAGAAAGTGACAAAGTTGGTAACATAAAACCTGAATGTGATTCCTATCTGTCTCTGTCAACACCCAAAGGGACTGAGAAAGCACACAAACGCACCCAAAAATCGTTAAAAAGCTATCTGTTACACCATGGCTCACCATGCCGATTATCTACCACCCCACAATCCAGTATCACATCGCTGCAGAAATGTTCTGCATGCCTTCCTGGGCAGGTCCCATAAATTCCCACTGAGGGAGGAGATTGAGCGGGATGAAATGCTTTCCCGGAGATAAAAGATGAAATAAACAAATAGAGGCACAGGAAGTAAAAACCTCCCTTCCTTCCTGTTATCTTGCGTTGTCTCAACAATGAAAAAGTATGTTCAGTTCCATATTAGACAGCAATACATATGTTTATATCTTTTTGAAATTGATCTTTAAAACAAAGTGAAGGGCGAATCCTTTTATTTTCTCATTTAACCGAAACCAAAACACTAAATAGCATACACAAGAAAGAAATCTGCAAACTAATGACTCCCTGAAATTTCCTACAGTGGGTCTTCATTGCCCTAACAAATGCTGATAAGTTCCTATGTGTGCAACATCCTGACATTAACAATTAATACCTATTTCACAATTAATGAAGAAAAAAAAAAAACGATCATGGGGGCACATAATGTACGATGCACATCAGTTCCCACAAATGAAAATTCTTAGAACAACCAAACATCCCAAAGACTAATTCCATGGAGCCACAAAATGTCACAGCTATGTTTCTCCAGGCAAGGTAGGCTTTTTTGCATTCCTGTCAGCTGTGCAGAAAGTAGGCCGCTCTGCAAGCACATTAAGAGCAGCTAAATGACATTCATTTTAGTAGGGCATTATGAAACAAGATATAATTAGTGCTTTATAATTATCCTTTACATGATGAGCCATTATCAACTTCACTCGTATGTCACAGTTTCAACATATCATGCTGAAAATGCAGGAATGGAAAAGCGTTACAAAAAAATACAAATAAAGAATTGGTTAAATTAAAAATAGAGGAAAACAAACATGTTGGTGTACAAAATGCATGGGGTGATGAAAAAAGGTCAGAATAAAGTTGAGGTATATTTTTTCAAATTCTAAAACTACAAACAAATATCACACGTAGGGGAGAATTGAAGAGGTGTGCATTTTTTAGCTCACCATTTGTCCTGACTGACAGCTCTTCCAGATGTCATGCTGGGCGTTTGCTTATCCCAGCTCAGCTGCGCTCCAGTGCCAACCTTTTTAAAAGCTGTGGCTTTAAGACCACCTGATAGTTAAGGCTTGGTCCTTGAGTTTGTTATTTCTTGGTTGGTCAAATCAGAATTCAGCATCTAGCCGTATGTCTGTTTCTTCAGTTGTTTGGAATAATCCAGCAAATCTTTTATGGAGCTAAACTTTATTCAAAGGCTACCTCTCAGTTCACTGGAGATGATGAGCTTTAATGCTACAAAAGTCTGCTTGCTGCTCTTCCGTTTTTTAACATTTTTCCTTTTAATGTTGTGCCCACTCGAAATCTGGACAGTTAAGGATTTAATCCTTGTTAGACAATCCAGAGTCCCTTTGTAGGGTTTGTAGTGGAAGGCTGCTCGCAGCGAGCAGGTGGACAGACTGTGGATGTTATGAGGAGCTTTAGAAAGAGTGGGGGAAATGCCAGGGTGCTAAACAAGTATCCAGGGAATTGGATTGGGGGTGAGAGGTGGATCAACCCCCAACCAAATCGACATACCTTTGGGAGGCCAGCATACAGACAGGAGGATTCAATCAGTCAATGTAAATCAAGCTCTCCCATTTAGGAATCTCCCCAAAAAAGCCCAAAAGGCCATCCCAATTTTCAAACATGTCAACATTTATTTTAAACCTCCTTATGTTTATATTACATCCCTATGCTGCTGGTTAGAAAACTAGGTTGTTAATTCTTTTTATTGTAAATGTAAAATCCATTTGGTATCATGACTTCCAGTAGAGGTTTTTTCATTAAGATCTATGTTTCATGAACAGACGAGTAGATTTTAACCACCACAAAGCTCAGGAATTGGTTCGTTGGTCTTAAAAAATACTGAATAATTGATGTATATTCCAGGAACGGCTTTTGATATTGCTTGTTTTATTTTGTGTAGAACCATCAGAAACCCCAGCTTCACATGGTTCAGAGTCAGCCTGCATCTCGATAGAAGTCCAATGTGGAGAGCTTTTCCTGAAGTCTGTCTCAGCCGTCTTGTCCAAGCACATTTTTGACAAACAGATTCATTTCAAACTCGATGGCCACTGTTGGGACAAGAAAAGTAGTGAAACTAAAAGTAGGAATAAATGGCCACTTTAATGCTGCACGCCACGTTAAGTTCTTAAACCCTGTTAAAAATTTAGTGGAGATAATAACCCTGACCGACTGTGGAAGTAGGAATTACAGTGCTGATGGCGCCCACCCAGGGATGACCTTCAACCACCACAACATCCAACGGTTTCCTACATACCAGCCCATAACACCAGCAACGATGATGATGCACAATTTGTGCCTTTCCAGCTGAGTAGCTCTGGGTCACGTCTGTCTGGACCTCTAGATTTCTGCTTCAGTTACCATGGAAATGGGAGTTAACCAGAGAGTTAGGACTCTCCCAGAAGACTTGAGCAATATATAAAAAAGGAGGAGAGAAAGACAGCCAAACATGCTTGCACTAAGGACACTAGACAGAACACTTCTCTAATGAAGCAGCTAACCTAGAGATGGGATAGAAGAAAAATTGACTTTAAGTAGCTTTGAAAAAAAAAAAGGACAAAGGTGATGAAAGGTGTTAATTAAAAGAAAATGTGGCGCAGTAAAAGTGGAGGGCAAAGTAGAGAGAGTCAGTGATGTGCTCCCTTTTGAACAAACGACTGTGCTGCTTCGACACAGTTGCACTTCCATGACACGCGTTTAATGAGAGACTAAATAAGCCAACATTCTGATAATCCTGCGCTCCAATGAATCCTGCTTTTACAACTGACTGCACCAGCCTCTGATGCCATCTTCCAAATATCTGCTCTATCAACAGTTCATTCAGTCATTTACATCGATTCCACATTTACATTTCTACTTCTTTTCTGCAATGGAAAGGGGAAGACAACAGTGCCAGTGTGCGTCAGGTGGAACGGAAAAGTCTAAGGAGTATGTGTCTGATGAGCTTACAACGCATCTCATTAGAGGGAGGTTAAAAAAGATGGCAACCTCAAAAGAGATTACCAAGGATAAACAAATACATTTCATTGACCCAAGACTTCGAGGAAAGCGTCACGGTCATGCACACTTACAGAATCCAAAAGAAACTTAAGAGATTAAAAAAAATTAAGAGATAGTGAGAAAATAGACAGAATTCTTAACGGCACTTGTCTTTCAAGAGTGGCATTAGCTTTTCACAATCATGGAATCATTGAACAGATGCCACTCAGTGAGGTTGCTGCAGCAATGCACAAGGAAACGAAATGCAAAAATCCCACTTGAGCAATCAAGCGGGACCGCATCCGATCGATGAGGGGCATGGGGATGAAGGAGAAAGAGAAAGAAAAATCCAAAGAGCCAGCAGTGAAGACGTCTTGATTCATCGTTTAAAGAAAATGGCTCAAATTTGTATTTAAAAATGGATAAATGCTAAATCTAGAACCCGTCTTGAGCCCTCTGTTTGGTCAAAACAATGGTAAAAGTTACAACTCTTAGTTTTGTCTATGCATTCTCTTAACAAAACCAGACAAATTATTTAAGTCCCACTCAAATCATATTTGATCTAGTTTAGCCTAAAAGTACCTGATTGTAGCTACTATCTCACACCTACAAGCTTTTTCAAATGGCACTGTTTTGTCTGCTCCTGATTTACAATGATCTGAATGATTAATTACTAGAAATAGAATAGAAATATTAAAAAATTGCAACAAGAACATGTGTAAAAACACAAAAACACAATTTTCATCAGAGTGGGTCTGTAAACAAATCTAAAAAAAACTAAAAATAAAAAAAAATAAACAAGAGGAACGAAAGTGATTTCCAGAAATATGGTGTCCAAAAATGTGAAAAACAAACGGTTAATCTTTGTAAACTAAATGTTAGTTCAGGTTTTATTTTTCTATCTTACCCTTACCTAAAATTACAGAATCTATAAACATATTGAATTATTGGTAATTATTTAACGTGATTAACCTGCAGCTTCTAATAAAACAAATAACCCAGAATTCAAACAAGAATGACATGTCAGATTTCCCATCCATGTGAGCTAACAATGTCATGTTGTAGATTAGTTATAGGTCAGTTTTGTGAGGAGAAAGCGATGCCCTAAGCAGACCTTTTCATACCCTTATTGGTCATTAACAAAGGTTGGCAGTGTGTTTGCAAGAACAGATAAACATTTTTGTGATAAGGCTTTGGCTCCATCACCAAACTGCAGTATTTGGTGGATGTGTAAGGCCTCACAAAAAGTTACAAAGAGGAGGGCAAGCAGATCGAGGACGAACACAACTAATATGAGGCTCTGTATCGCTTGTGATTGCAGTGGCTTTTATATTGAATGCAGCGCTTTAAAGCATTACAGAGGAAATGAGTGGTATCAACCGCCAGGCATCTTTCATTGTCAAATAGGTTTGCTTCAAAAGTCCATCTATTTCTTATTGAGAGGTGGGCATCTTCTGTGCTTTTGGTTTTGTCTTGCTCCAACATTATGCCATTATCCCAGTGAGCACACTCAGCGCCGGTGACATGGATTTTGTTACAGAGTGACCTACATCGTCATCATCCCTCACCACAGTTTAGTTTTCATGATCTGACCAGGGATCAGCTCTGAGAACCGCTTTTTCATTCTGACGAGAGGAAAAAAAACATGCTAACAATTGGTTAGCCCTGGGCCGTGTAAGTCTGTTCGTATTGCCTGCCCCTTTGCTCCTCCTCCTGCACAGGTGCAGGTGTTTGTCAATCGGAAGACAAGGATAACAGACCCACCATAGGGGTGCTTCAGAAAGACTCTTCTGCTGGTCTGGCTGCCATGCCCACACTCATCACTGCAGCTCTGCCTCGTCTCTACTCCCCGGGTTACATTCGTCGTTACTCTTATGCATATTAAACGTGCTAAAAGTGCTACAACTGGCTTTGCCCCCTCCCCCCTCTCTTATTTGCAGTGATGAAAGTCTTCCGGATATTCCCGTAAATCTGGGTTTTTGAGCAAACCGATCGCACCTTCCGGGAAATAAAGACCTGGGGCCTCATTTATAAAACTTTGCGTAGGATTTGCGTCAGAAGTGGCGTACGGATGAAACATACGACGTGCGTACGCACAGAAATATTCGGATTTATAAAACCGTGCGCACGCACATCCTACGCATCTTTCCCTTAATAAATCACAACCAATTCTAAATGCAGCGCAGCTTTTGCGGCTTCATGACACGCCCATAGTTGCCCATAAATAGTCCGTGAAACGCCCACAAATTAATATTCCTGTCTTGCGAGATCATGGCAAACACCGAGAGGAAATCAAAAAAACGTAACTTCACTCAATGTGAAGTAGAAGTTATCGTTGGCGAGGTGAAAAATAGGAGTAAAATGTTGTTTGGAGGGCACAGTGTGGGCATTACTAATGCCAAAAAGGCACTTGAGTGGCGAACGGTGGCAGACGCTGTACATGCTGTAGCCTCACAACTTCGGACCGTGGCCGAAATAAAAAAGAAAAGGTCGGACATCAAAGTCGACGCAAAAAAACGTCTGGCGCTGCATCGCCAGCGTGTGTCTGCCACCGGGGGGGGGGGGAGCACCGGAGGGCCAGATGCACCGGGTGACACGCGTGGTTCCTCCGAGTGCTTCGGTAACGCCGGGCCCAAAAGCCCGCAGAGGTCCAACAGGACGGCTCGAGGAAGTCGGAACCGGCTCATAAGCCACTCGTCCTCGTTTGCCAGCAAGTCCTCTTGCTGTCTAAAGATGCGTTCACTCCGAATTCTTCCATTTGCCACATCTTCTAAGAGCGCAAGATCAGCTATTGTGCGTTATTACGCATTGTGATGGGGCATTTTATTTCCATCCATTTAATTACATCTGACAAGCTACAGATGTGGGTAATAATCGACGTGGAGATGGGAAATTGTTCAGCTCAAATGTAATTTCTTGTTGCTTTCTGAATGGTTGAGACATACGCCATACATTGTTTTATCAAAAATAAAACAAACTAAAGGCATATGCATGAATACCATAATTCCATAGCTTATGAAGAAATGTTTTAATATGAAAACAACTTTCCCCAGTGGACAATTAATCCATCTATCCATCTGTGTGTCCGTCCGTCCGCACACCCGCACCTATATCTGCTCCGCCAGACGGACACACTGACGAGAATATCAGTTTTGTACATTATTTCGTTCTGTTAACTATTATTTATGAGGATGAATTGCACAACATGCCAATATTGCAGAACATATTTCACTTTTCTTTCTGCAAATAAGTGTTAATTTGAATTTCTGTTGTAATTTTCGTTTGATTATTTTTTTTGTTTCACTGCTGATCGATCAAACGGGTGTTTGTGTAGGCTGTTAATTGTAAGACTTGCTTTGTGAAGTCTTCATGTAATTTCTGAGAGGCAGTATTGTCATTTTCACTTTCACGTGTTTCTTCCATCTGCCGACGGTGTCGCCGTTTCTCATTTCACCCGTTTTTTGTGCGTACGCCTGGGTCAGAGCTTGCGTGAAGGACCGCACATTTTCCCGTCAAGTTTGCTTTTTATAAATATCAACTACTGCGTAGAGAGTGGCGTTCGCCTTCTTTTGTGCGTACGCAACGTTTATAAATGAGGCCCCTGATCTCTACGGACAAATCGCTTGGACAAATCCGGATGAAAAAATTGTCTGAAATCGGCGAATTTTAGCTTTATTTTCGATATTTCTCCGCGGATCACTTTATCTTGTCTTCGTCTTCCCGGCCTAATTGACCAATGACGGGACTTTTAAGTTGCTTTCGGATGCGTCGACGGCTCTGATTGGCTCTGTCTGTAGCACGTGGTCAGCGTGACGGATTCCCTAGACAGGGCTCGACATAGCCATTTGTCCGCTGGCCCGGTCCTATTTTTCGAGCAGTGCGGACCACAAGACTTTACTTTTCACTTGTCCGCTCGGGCCACTAAAATATCTAACGGTTTATATATTCTTCACCTTTTTCAATAAAGTAAATTTTGCGAAAACGTGTAGATTTACCTCGTCTTTATAATTTAGTTTTTCTGCTAGTCCTGTGTTCAGACTTCAAGAGTTTCTATGGGAAACCTTTGATCACTTCTCCTTCTCTCCCGCCTGCGCGCGCGCGGCTTTCACTGCCGAGCACCACGCGGCACGCGCTCACTACTTTTTTTTTCAAACTTTATTGAATGTAACAATTCTACGGAGCCCGTGTCCTGACATTAAGATATAAAAATATATCTTGTTCCCACAGATTAATATCTTGTTCCCACAGGTTATTATCTCGTTCGCACGAAATACTATTCCGTTCCCACAAGATACTATTCCGTTCCCACAAGATACTATTGCGTTCCCTCAAAATACTATTCCGTTCCCTCGAAATGATTAACTCGTGTGAACGCAATAATTATGTCGTTCGAACGCAATAATTAATCCGTTCGAACGCAAGAATTATTCACGTCATAAGTCATTCACGCGGATATGCTCTCTGTACGCCGGCAAAAGCCGCTTTCAGCGGTAACTTCCGTGTCTCTGTGACCCATATTCGTTCAAAAAAGGAACATGAAAAACAAAAATGATCACTTTATTACCGTCTCAATGAATATAGGAAAAATATCAAAAGATTTATGATAACTAGGCTGCTTTGTCATACGATAGCTCCTGCTAGGCTACTACTAGCTCCGCCGCAGAGCTCTCTGATCATATATGCCGGCATTTGGGCAACTGGCTGGTCTGTTGTCAGACAGTTGATATTGTAGTTTAGGGTCGAATAGGAATAATAATATTCAGGACTTGTCTTTTATTAACTTTAGCAGTCAGTATCTTTACATTCGAAGGCTATTATGCTACATGCTAACTGACTAGCCGATCATTTCCTGTTATTAATTTACGTCATAGATTTACAGCAGATACTGGCCAATTATTGGTCTTGTTGTTAGACCTTGGTCACAGGGACACGGTGATTGGCTAGTGATTGGCAGCAAAGCACTCTGGGAAACGGGACGTACTGCTATTGTTGTTATGCTACAAGCTAAAGGTAAGTGCTTTAGGCGAAGCATCCAGCTTAATATGATATTTTTCAGATTTTCATCGAGAAAATAACAGATCGACTATTCTTGCTTTTATTTTTACCCCTATTGAATGCTCACAGAGACACGGAAGTAGCGGCAGGAAGCGGCTTTTGCAGCAAAATGACTGAGGCGTACCAGATGATGATGTGAACGTGAATACGATGGATGCTTCTGTGCTTTTTAAAATAAATAAATCTGTTCTCTAAACATCCTCCGTGTCTTCAATGCAATGTAATGAGACACACACAGACAGAAATGTGAAGGTATCTGCTGTAAATCTATGACGTAAATTAATAACAGGAAATGATCGGCTAGTCAGTTAGCATGTAGCATAATAGCCTTCGAATGTAAAGATACTGACTGCTAAAGTTAATAAAAGACAAGTCCTGAATATTATTATTCCTATTCGACCCTAAACTACAATATCAACTGTCTGACAACAGACCAGCCAGTTGCCCAAATGCCGGCATATATGATCAGAGAGCTCTGCGGCGGAGCTAGTAGTAGCCTAGCAGGAGCTATCGTATGACAAAGCAGCCTAGTTATCATAAATCTTTTGATATTTTTCTTATATTCATTGAGACGGTAATAAAGTGATCATTTTTGTTTTTCATGTTCCTTTTTTGAACGAATATGGGTCACAGAGACACGGAAGTTACCGCTGAAAGCGGCTTTTGCCGGCGTACAGAGAGCATATCCGCGTGAATGACTTATGACGTGAATAATTATTGCGTTCGAACGGATTAATTATTGCGTTCGAACGACATAATTATTGCGTTCGCACGAGTTAATCATTTCGAGGGAACGGAATAGTATTTTGAGGGAACGCAATAGTATCTTGTGGGAACGGAATAGTATCTTGTGGGAACGGAATAGTATTTCGTGCGAACGAGATAATAACCTGTGGGAACAAGATATTAATCTGTGGGAACAAGATATATTTTTATATCTTAATGTCAGGACACGGGCTCCGTACAATTCAATACAAAACAATGTTAAAAAGCAACAACGAAGGCACAAGCCAGTGGGTTATTATTACATTTGATTATAAATCCGACACCGTCACTGAAGAGAGACTGAAGCATGTCAGAGATGTGGAAGACATGGCAGGAATAGATAGGAATATGTTGGATGGAGTAGTGGGTATAATTAGTAGTATGGACAGCAAGATATTTAATGAATGCATTGAAGATGAAACTGTATCCACTAAGCTTTAAGCTGAATGTCAAAGAATCAAAGGCAACTCCAAATACCTGAATCTCAGACTCAAATGCAGTAGAATGTTAAACTACTTAATTTTGTTTTTCTTTACAACACTGTAAGCAGTAAGTATTTCTAGTTCGCTGAATGATCTCAGTTAGACCTGCACAATATGAGGAAAACTCGCGATATGCGATATCAGAGATTAAAATTGCGATAACGATATAATTTGCGGTATATAAACAAACAGCAAAATAACCAAATAACCATTCCCAGTTTAAAAATTATACTCCAAATGACCCACGTTGACATAGGTTACAAACATCTAACATAACAGGGCTCCATCTGATTGGTCAACAATGTGAAGGCGTCCATCCGATTGGTCAAATGCATTAAGGGATTTATTTGATTCGTTAAATGGTTCAAGCTGCCATTAGATTGTTTTAACACATTTAAGGTTTATGATTTATTGCGATATTTGCCGTTAAAAGCACCATGAAAACTTCTGAACTAGTGTTACCTACTACACTGCAGTGCTCTCTTCAAAACATCTGAAACAGACTAGAGCAGATTTAAGTTTGATATGGTCTATTTTCAGTCATTGAAAAGTGTAGAAATAAGTGATGTCACCAGAATGCACCAAATTGCACCATATTAAAAGTTTCCGGGGGGGCATGCCCCCGGACCCCCCTAAAGTTGCAAGCACCTGCGAAGCGGCGGGTCCCGCTATGCGCGGTGTCGGGCCAGTAACTTTCAGGCAGGGCCAGTAAGTTTCAAAAACTACTGGCCCTGTGGGCCAGTGCAAATTTCTGGGCTATGTCAACCCCTGCTAGAGACCAAAAATGGCGGACCCACGCTAAACTTTCACAAACAAATCTGAAGAGTTTGCGATCAAATTTGTGTTAAAATAATGGCGGGCATCGTCATTATTGAGCGTGGTCACAACTTCAGTTGTTAGAAGACGATAAAAAACAAATTTAAGTGGTCTTGGCTGGAAGAAAAAGACAAATACGGCGATTTCTTTTCATCGTACATTCGCAAGACAAATGTTGGAGGTGTGTTGTTCGGAATTTCACTCTCAGCAGTTCTAATACAATTAGTTACGGTGGAATTTATGCAGAAATTAAAACATGCTAACTGTCTTATACATTTTTTGAAATTGCCATTTATGTCAAGTCTGTGAATGGTTTGTTTGTACCGTTTGTAGTAGTTTTTTAGGACCAGCAAGTCCTTAATGGCAAGTCAAACTAAGGGTTTGAATGAAAAATCATGATGCTCCAATTAGTCTTAGTTTCTTGATTAAGAAGTGAATAACTAGCTGCCAGAACGTACCAGAATGCATCTAAGACCATGTATTTTTCAAATACCGCGCCCGCCATATCGCTCAAAGAAATGTTTCCTTGCCTGGCTTTCATCACTGTATTTGTTACGATCCAGGGCCAGTCATGACAACCATCTACTATCTGATAAGCAAACACTAATTCCCTGTTAGACTAAAATGCATCTGGCTACTCTGGAGATGACTTTATCATTGGTCACTCCATCGTTTGAGAGCTGAGTGATGAAACCACAGGACCAACAAAGTGAATTAAGCCACCAGCGAAACAAAAGAACGGTAAGTGCATCAATAAGAGGGCATATTCATTGTAGACGGAAGATGTTCCTCTTTCTCTAATGTCTTCTGTAATCTTTCCAGCAAGGCACTGTGGAAAAACCCAAGTCCACACCCAGATTCCATCTTCCTGAACATCCGTCTGAGCTGCTTTGTTGACACCCCAGATGTTCTTCATCTACAGGCATAAATAAAGATAAACACATCTCGTCTGTCTTAGAAATACTAAGACAAATCACTTTTGACGTTAAATTCTACCATTTTTCTCAACGAGCACAACAGTCCGAGCCTTTCAGCCACTCAATGCCAGGTGGCAAGAGGGGCAATTCAAAAAAAATTAAAAACCTGAAGAAATATGCGTGTTGAACTTTAAAGCACATTAATCCGCTCAATTTAATTACCAAAAAAAGCTCTGTGGTCCTGCAGATAAAATGAATACCAGCTGTGATTTTACCGCGATAAGTCAAAATTAGAGGTGTAGCAATTACTTCGCTGTTGACTGCAACTGGCTGTGACTAGCACGCTAAACGATAACACCTCAGCCACATGGCTGACACATAAAGCCTGTTTTTTTTGAGGAAGAAGAAAAAGAAATTCAGCCTTTTAAAATCATGTCAATTAAAATACCAAACTGCACGATTACTCAGCAAGTCACAGCTAAGGTGTCCCTGAAAATAGGTTCACTATTAGCTGGAAGGGTTTACAGTTTATCCTATAAAGTCATTCAAGCACAACAGATTTGGCAACTTGTAGTCATAACAGTCGTGTTTAAGAAAAAACAAGTATCACATAAGACACAATACAATGAAATTTCTAACTTAATAGATTCTTTCATTTATTTTAAACTCTACAAGTAGAGTTCATTAAACTACTTTCCTAATATTTGAAACAGCAGTAAAGGTCAACAAGCAGGAGAACATATTTATTCTGTTTGCAGAGAGCATTCCTTTTTTCCCACTCTCATGAATCTTTTGAATGCCTCTCTGCTGCTGCCATATGCCTGAGAGCAGCTAGCTTATCTAAGTAAGGCCTCTGAGGAGAAGGTCTCACCACTCCAATACGACAGCAAAGGAAGACGAAAGCTCTTCTGAGACCTCATTTGAACACAAATGACTAGAAAGACAGAAAAAAAGAAGAAGGAGACAAACCCAAGTGTGAACTAACCCTTTAGGAGGTGTTAGACAGTGGAAGAGCTTTCTTTTTCTGTAATCCAGAGATCTACACCCAGCCCAGCTCTTTATATGGCGCTGAAATGGCAAAAAGAAAAACAGAGCAAACTAAAAGGAAAAGCCACATGTCTAAAAATGGAATGTGGATCTTAAGGGTGGCTTCTCCACCTCTTAAAGCTATGATTTTCTCTCACAGGGGTGGGGAAATAAGTGGCAATTAGTCCACTGGGTAATGCCTTGTGAGTGGTTGTAGGGACTGACTTCAAGGGTGGGACAAGGCAGAAAAACAAAGGCTGAGTTCATTCAGGGGTAAGAAATCAAACTGTATGCACTGAACCACAGTTCTGGAGATTTCTGCAGTCTTTGATTAAACTGAAATGACTGGGGTGTGTTTTGTAGCATTTAACTAGTCAGTGATTTTACACTACACCTGGCCATTAACATTTTGTTTTGACTCAATAGAAAAAACAGTCTGCATCTTCCCTTTCATCAGCTTGTAATATACTGTGCATTGCAAGGTTTGATGTCTCCTTTCATAAAATGTGTTTTAAAAAATCCCCTCACATTCACAAAATACTGTGATTTTTGGAAGAATATGGCATTTTGGGGAAAAAAAAGAAAAGCTGCCGTTCAAGCTGAGTTTTTCATTTTTCTTATTCTGTAATATTAATGCTTGTGGGTAAAGTTACAACAGCAACTCGATCACAGTGTCCTTTCTCCCCTCATAAAAGATAACTGCCAACAGTTTTGTTACGCCTTAGTCACAACTGCCTTTACAGGGTTGAATAAACGCAGTATGTGGGCAAAAAATGGGCAAACCTGTACGGGCCATGCAGGCAGCCCACGTGAAAACTTTAAATCGCAGACGTGGTGCCAGCGACGGGTTGCAGGAAGAACTTAAGTGAAAGTAGCGGTGAAGTAGGTGAGACGCAGGTTCGTCTCATAGATTTTAATTTTCTTTTTCAACCACCCTTGAAACCTGCGCACTGCAGCCTGGCTCTTCCAAATGAGGAAGTTAGACAATCAGAGTGTAGTTTATCAGCATCCTACAGCTACTTATGTATCACATGCACACTCCGTGAATGCAACATTTGCACACGGTCAGTAAGGAGCCAGTGTGCGCACCTCACTAATGACCAGTGTGGTGTCCAACAGCATCACGTGTGTGTAACTTACATTATCCTTATGAATACACTTCAGGATACACTTACCACATGCACAACAATGGTATGTTATATTTTCATGATGTCCTTTAAGGTGGTCGCACAAGCCATATGGGCTGTGCTCCCTTCACGATTCTGCCGCACCTGTCTATGACCCTCCACTGGCTCAAACAACCCAAAAACTCACAGAACCCATAAGGGTCAAATCCTGTTTGAGTGCAAGTGACTAAGGCAATTTTTGTATAGAAAACTTGATAAAAATGACCTATTTTCCAGAATCCTTAAGTCAGAAATGACAGAACAAAAGACTGAAATTGAACAATTAATAGACTATTTCAATAACTGTTACTAAAGGGGCTGTTCATCACACCTTACAACATTCTAACTCATCATTGCAATTAAGAATATTTAAAAAACGAATTTAGAGCATTTAAAATGCTGAGCAAGCCCCGTTTTTCTGCCAGTGAGCATGTTGAACACGTGCATGCTCTGTGCCTTTGTGTGGCCTGTCCTTTTTGACCTGAACCACTGCTCCTCTGCAGGATAGTAACTGTGACCAGAGAGCCACCCACAAACAAAATGAGATGCTTTACAGTAATTGCACGGCAATCAACCCTAAACGCCGACAGGGGACAGAGAGTTCAGGGTGGCAGCAACCAGAGGCCTTGTGACTCAGGAAAGAAAAAGATTTTACTGCTCCATGTTTGATCCAAGACCTTGTTTCTGTTTCACACAGATCCATGAAATAAAACAAATCCTACAGCTAGAAAATGATCAATTTACACAGCAAAGGCTGTCTTTTTGGTTTTTTTAACCTCACGCCCCTTTTTCGTTCAAAAATATCTACTAACACACAAACTTTGGTACAAAATTTCAACATTTCTGGATGTCTTCACTTTGTGACATTGTACCCAAATATTTTTGTGTATTGGAATGATAGGATGTGGCTGTACAGAGAACGCTAAAATAAGAACAAACACGTAAATAAAATACAAATTTCCCACTGTTTGAACTGACTTTTCGTTGCATTTTACGTGTAACACATATTTTATATTACAGTACAGAAAACACCAAATCCTGCCTTAGTCCAGATTTATAGCTTTTATCATGCATATCTGTTAGTTTGGTATCATACACACCAGTTACAAAAGTAGAACAAAAGAGCAGGTTTAAAAACAAAAGAATAACAACAACAAAAGAGGGGAATTAAGAAACATATCTATTCATTTGTTGCCCATGTAATGAAATGTTTGAACACTAGAGTCCACGGTACATGATATGATCTTATAATATTTGCTTTGGAAAGCGAAGAGGTTCTGTGTGCACGGGAGCAGAGAGGGAGTGGATTCATGACGCCTGATCAAGATTTCAGGAAAGTTGAGAGAAAATTAGCTATCTGGCTTCTGAGTCGGTCCAGCTGCCTCTGAAGCAGCCTGGGCATCACTCCGTCCTTTCTGTCTGACAAAAAAAAAAATATCCTAAACTGCCCTTAAAATGCTAAGATACTGAGAAGTTTTAGCTGAAGGTTTAAAAATTTTCGAAATCCACCCATTTAGAGACAAAAAGCAAAGAAACATTACAAGGTGGTGAATGAAAAGTTCTGAACAATCAAAGTGCTTTTACTTTTTAACCCTTGTGCTGTCTTAGATGACCCCACCCTTACATTGACGTGTTCTCCCTACCATGACAAAAGTGGACAAATTTCATGTCATCCATGGACACCAGTGAAGATCACAAATCATTGAAGAAAAAAGGTTCAGAGCCCTGTCTAGTGGGTCTAGATGACCCAACTCCCAACGTTAAAGTGCCTAGGATAGCACAAGGGATAATTGGAACTCCACTGTGTGTATAGATTTAACGGGAAGGTGTTTCAGTTAAAGAGGTAAAGTACTGTTTCCACTCAAATCAAGGGTGCAGGCAAGCCAGTAAATGGAACTTTGTGAAACACTTAGTGTGATGAAATCTTAGAATTTAGACCCAAAACTACAAACTCTACCCAAACCAGTATGTAAATATATATATATTTGCATACGCTTTCTTTAAATGTGCAGAAATGGGACTAATTATCTTTTTTTATGTTTTGTTTTTTTTTGGGACTATTAACATTTAAAAAAAATGTTAACTTTAAAATTAAAAAATATATATATATATATATATATATATATATATATATATATATATATATATATATATATATATATATATATATATATATATATATAATAAAATCATGTATGTTTCTGATGATAAAAAAGTAAAATTTGAAAAAAGCATTGACCACTACAGCTCCATTCTACTTGGGATTTCTGTTTATAATGTGTACTTTTCCATGACTTGGTAAAAAAACTTTTTTTTTTTTTAAACAGTAACATGCAACACATGGCATTTACAAACCCACACTTTTTCTGGACGGATGGTCACATTGTTGTCACCTAATCTGAGTGGCTGCTGAAGGCAGAAGTGAACACAAACCATCTCCAAATGTTGTTTAGGTCAAACAACCAGTCAGAAGCAGAAACATTTTTGATGTGCATGCACAGAGGCTAATGCTTTAACAGCAGTCTGCTCTATCCCATATCAGCTGCGAGTAAATAGCAGCCTCAAGATGGTTTAGCTATGTGCAAAACTAGCATGCAAAGAGCTCAATATTTAATAAATCACTAATAGTTTAAAGTAGTTCCCTCTAAATCAGGGGTCGGCAACCTTTTTTACTCAAAGAGCCATTTGGGACCGCCCCTAATAAAAAAGAAAGCCCCCGGAGCCACAACCCGTTTTGACATCATTATATATATTATGCATGTATATATTATATCAAGGGTGCTCATTACGTCGATCTTCAAGGACATGAGTGTAGATCGCGGGCCAGAAAAGATTTTAAAAAAAAAAAAGTACTTCTTTAAAATCCACCAAAGTCGTCACTGAGAAGTACGGGACTTGATTGACATGGAGATTGGCCAATCGGACATCGTCTGAAGCATACGTTGCTGCAAATGCACATTATGTTCTTTAAAGGATGATACCGCGGCCGTGTGTGGACGGAGCTACTGGTTCTGGTCTGATCGCTGCATGGAGCGATGTGTTTATCAATGCATGGTAGACACTGAGAATTTGGAGAGATCAGGTTTATTATTATGAAGAGTTCTACTTGGTAATCATGTTTCCATGTTTGGGTTTATAAAATAATCCCAGGGAAAGTCTCTGCTTCAACTCCCGCAGAGAAAGCTGCGTCTCAATCTGACGCCCGTGTTTGCATCTCTCTGACAGAGTTTGAAGCCAAAGCCCCTCCTCCGCCTCTCCACCTGCTTTTCCTCTCTACCTGTTCACCTGTTCACATCCTCTGCAGCTGAGAGTTGGTTTCCCCGCGCTCCTCAGTGTGTCCTACACAGAGAGCGCAAAATACGGTAGTCGGGGGCTCCAGCGCAGAACAAGGATGAAAGAGCCGGTTATAGCGGGGATAGAGCAGGTTAAGCAAATGAATGAAAGAAGGCGCTCCGCTGAAGAAATATTCAATATTGTACACATTTTATTATTGGTCTGAACTATCTTTTATTTAAAATTTTTTTCATTTTATCAGTCCAGTATGAAAAAAAAACATCATCAAAACTTGTTTTGGGCGGTTTTTGGCTGGGTCTGGCGGTTTTCAGATGACTTTTGGGCTGGAAAACTGTGACTCTATCTGGCAACACTGGCGCGAACTCTCAGTCTGTCATCAGCGAGTTGGTCTCTGCTTTGCGGTACGTCAAGTTCCCGGCAGAAGATCGGAGTGTTTATTGAAGCCGCCCCGCGTGTCTCCTCCTGCTATCAGCTCTGCAGGTCTCGCCCGATAAATACGAGCTCATTACGAAGCTGTTTTTTACGTGGCTCGCGCTTCGTGCGGAGCCATCAGCGTCTCTGAAATGCCATGAAAAATGAACAAACTAAAATAAAATTTAATTATTATAAAATACTCATTATTTTCCAAAGTCACAGGGAGCCACAACAGATGGATAAAAGAGCCACATGTGGCTCCGAAGCCATGGGTTGCCGACCCCTGCTCTAAATCAAGGTAAAATTCTGTTTAGTTACGTGTCCTATCACAATAGCAGGGCAGTATCATCCCAGTGTCACAAACAGTGCTGCTCTATTTAAGAAACCAAATAACTCTAGACAGGGAACAACAACAGTAGAAATTTCAATTAAAGACTGACAGAGTTTCATCTCACTGTGACAAGTCAATTATTTCCATTTGATAAAGTGGTCTTGTAGCGGAACAAATTCAGCTTCAACAAAGTCACTTTCATGGGCTGTTTAACGCCAAGCTAATCGCTTTCTTTATCGTCCCTGTTCGAAAAAGGAGAAAATGAAGTGGAGCCAAAAACCACTGGAATTATTCCTAAATCTTTGTTTTGCTGCACTTTGAGGAGAAAACATAAAAAGTCAGTTTGTTTAGTTTTGTGTTGACACTGCTTAGAAGAAACACTCACCTTCATCTGGATCATTTCTTGCCGATGCTTCCAGAAGAGCAACACTGGCAGCAAATGACACGTGCCTCTTGGGCTCTGACTGACCGAGGTTGTAGACATTGCGAGTCTTCTTGTCAGCCTTTCGCTTCTTGTTCTGCATTTCCTTCTCGTACATGGCCCATCTTTTTAACTGCTGGGCACGGCGCTTCTGCGCTGCCCGCAGCCTCTCCAGACTGGGCACCTTGTCCAGCTGCTGCAGCTCTTGGATGAGCTCCAGGTGGTTGGCCATGGTGCTCAGAGGCGGAGGATGGACAGCAGCAGTGGGTGATGTTGGAGGGGGGAAAGGGGAGAGTGTATTGTTTTAGCGAGGGCTGCACCTCCAGCCGTGGCCTCCTTTCATTTCCCTCATTCTTATCTTTTCCGTAGCAGTATGCAGCCTGACAGATAACAGAAAAGGAGAAGTTAAATTACATTCTGCTAATATTCTAAGCTGTGCATTGATTTTGGACATTGTTGTAAAGTACAGTGGCAAATCAAAAAAGCTAGCAACAAGCACAAAATGTAACACTTCCTTATAGACTCAGATGAAAATGGTGTTTTCTTGTTTCTAACAAGTCCTTATGGCATTTTTCTCATGATGGAGAATGACAGTAAGGATCATAAATATTTGGACTGAGACACATTCTTTCTAGTTTCTGTACGTTACCACAGTGGATTTTAAATAAAACAACTCAGATGCCATTGAAGTGCAGACTTTCAGCTTTTATTCCATGGGTTGAACATAAAGATTGCATACAAATGTGAAAAACTAAAGAATTTTTTAAACACAATCCCTTCATTTCATGCGCTCGTCAGTAATTGGACAAATGAAATAACTGACAACAAAATGGTCATTACTAATATTTGGTTGAAAACCCTTTGTTGGCAATGACAGCCTGAAGTCTTGAACTCATGGACATCACCAGATGCTGGGTTTTCTCCTTCTGAATGCTCTGCTAGGCCTTTACTGCAGCGGCTTTCAGTTGCTGTTTGTTTGTGGGCCTTTCTGTCTGAAGTTTAGTCTTCAACAAGTGAAATGCATGCTCAATTGGGTTAAGATCAGGTGACTGACTTGGCCATTCAAGAATATTCCACTTCTTTGCTTTAATAAACTCCTGAGTTGCTTTGGCTGCATGTTTTGGGTTGTTGTCCATCTGTATTATGAAACGCTGCCCAATCAGTTTGGCTGCATTGAACACTAGTATCCCAGTGCCACTAGCAGCCATGCACGCCCAGACCATCACACTGCCTCCACAGTGTTTTACTGATGATGTAGTGTGCATTGGATCAGGAGCTTCTCCATGCCTTCTCCATACTTTTCTCTTGCCATCATTCTGGTAGAGGTTGATTTCGGCTTCATCTGTCCAAAGAAGGTTTTTCCAGAACTGTGCTGGCTTTTTTAGATACTTTTTAGCAAACTCCAAAGCAAGCCTTCCTATTCTTGAGGCTTATGATGGGCTTGCATCTTGCAGTGTACCCTCTGTATCTACTTTCATGCAGTCTTCTTTTTATGGTAGACGTGGATATTGATACGCCTTCCTCCTGGAGAGTGTTGTTCACTTGGTTGTTCTGAACGGGTTCCTCTTCACCATGGAAATGATTCTGCGATCATCCACCACTGTTGTCTCCCGTGGGCGTCCAGGTCTTTTTGTGTTGCTGAGTTCACCAGTGCTTGCTTTCTTTCTTTCTCATGATCTACCACACTGTTGATTTTGCCACTCCTAATACTGTAGCAATTTCTGGCATGGTTTTTTTCTGTTTTCTCAGCTTAATGGTGGCTCCTTTCACCTGCATGAAGGGCTCCTTTGACCACATGTTGTCTGTTCACAGCAAAATCTTCAAAATGCAAGCACGAGTCCTCTCATCAACTCCAGGCCTTTTATCTGCTTCACTCATAATGACATAACAAGGGAATTGCCCACACCTGCCCATGCAATAGCATGGAAGTCAATTATTTATTATTTACAAACCCATGAAATGAGGGGATTATGTTTAAAAATGCTTTCGTTTTTCACATTTGTATACAATATTTTTGTTCAACCCATGGAATAAAACATGAAAGTCTGCACTTCAATGGCATCTGAGTTGTTTTATTTAAAATTCACTGAGGTAATGTTCAGAAACTAAATGAGAAAGAATTTATCTCTGTCCAAATATTTATGATCCTGACTGTATATAATGAAAATTAAACCTAAAAATGCATTTCTCTGTAATTCTTCATTTAAATCGCTGTGAATCAGAAGCAGAAAAATAAATGCTGTTTGAAAAAGATTGTATTTGTGACGTAGAGAATACTTTGGGTGGGCCACAAGCTCCCTGGTCAACTCCATTCGGATGCATCCACTTTTAGACAAATAAATACATGTACGTCATGTTTTCCTGGTCCAAGCTAGTAACAAAACTGTACTGCTGGATAGCTCAGACATTGCTTGCCATTTTTGTTGCACTGGAGGGGAGAGCAGTTGTTCTGCGCCAACAGTACCATTTACAACTCAAAGATGAATTTCTAATGAACTACTGCTGCTCTGCAGAAACTGTGTCTTAGAAAACGACACAAAAAAGAAAACGACAGGTTTTTTTTATTTAGGTTAAAAACACCTTAATTATTATAGAAAGACCACTGGGAACGATTTAAAAATAGATCAAAAGATGATCAGAGAAGGTCTTATTTACAAAAAGTCTCATTCAGCGTTTTATTTTATGTACCTCATGATCAAGATTGACATTTTCAAGTTAAAATGTACATTTTTTTTTTTTTTAGTAACTGACTCATTAAGGGATCCAGTTTTAACTTTCCACTTGGTGCATGGGCGACCATTGATCTTCACCTAGCATCCTCCAACAACATAAACCACTTCCTCAATTCTACACGCTTAAGCTGATAAGAAGAATAACAGCAACGGGGCCAGAGAGTGAAGAGGGGATTTTTTTATTTTGTGTTGATGCAACAGTTTTTCAGTCTGTCAGTAAACATTTCTTTTTTTTTGTGATGAGTCTGGAAAGTGTTGTGCATTTAGAAACCTGCAGGATAGCAGTTTTGTCTCAGCTGCATAGAGAATAGCATTCACGGAGGAGACTAAAAGCAGACACTTGAATTGTGTATAAAAACAAAAAAATGGGACTTTTTAAAAATCAGTTTTATTTTTTTTTACCCTAGCTAATACTGAATCCCACAAAAGCACGATAATGGCTGATGAATGCAGCTTTACAAATATATTTCCCATGCAAACAAATGCTCCCTTTTACCAGTTTACTTAATGAGATTCGCATTTCCTGCTGCCTACAGCGTTGCTGTAACAGAACAGCAACATTGTGTGATTTACTGCTTGAGAAAGCAGTAAATTGGCACCTCCAGTTTGCCATCAACACCATGCTATATTTTCCCCCACAGCTCACATCAACCTGCTACAAACATAAACAGGAAACAGGCCATACAATCACTTCCTACAGCCTACATTTTCTGCCATCAGTTTAGCTACACAGCACTTCTCAAGAGGCAGACATTGACCCTTAAAGTCTACAGATGCTGAAAAGGTTCAAATACTGAGATCTGGTGCATCAATGACTTTTTTCCTCATGACTTCAATAAAACTAAATATGAGCTGACAGACAGACGAGCTGCTTTATTTAAGGACATCATTTGGTTTGGGAGCTATAGAAGCAGAGTTTTGGGTTATTATGGGGGTTATTTCAAACTTTACCTGTCAACGTTTTCTCGTTCGTCTCATAATTTGCAGTACAGAATTTCCCCGCTTATTCGCATTTCAATATTCAAGTATTCACTGATTTCTTTAAGTCACGTGACTTCTCCGGTTTATCACAAAAGCTCATACAGCTCATTGTAAGAGACTGTTGCGTCGAGGGAGGTACTGCGACAGTTTCTGAGGAGGGGAAGGGAGATGAGGAGCACCCCTGCCCGTCGGCTTCCTTGTTGGCTACGGAAGAATATTTTACACTGAGCAACAGCTAGTTTTACCAGTTCCTCAATCGCTATAAACGAAGTCTGTGCCCCTGCATGGAGAAATGGCATTAGCTGAATCAGAAGTAGCCGGAAAATATCCTGATAGGCTGAGGAAGATAATCTCAGTGAATAATTAGCATCCGGATGAATAAATGATGGATGAAACCCCCGCGAATATGGGGGGAATACTGTATACGGTACCTTTTTCTGTGCGGAAATATACCATCAGGTGAGACTATCAAAGAGCTGTCTGTTCTAGAAAAGTATATACGATGACATACCACATGGCTCTTTAAACAAACAAAAAAACAATCCTTTGAGTGCTAAAGGTTATTAGGTTGGATGAGTTCTAGTTCTAACAGACGGAAATGCCCAGTTTATTAGTCAACATGTGAAAGAAGAGTTATGATGCAGTGTTGCTTCAGGAGGTTTAGCAAAGTAACCAGCTTAACACACAAGTCAGCTTTCAATCTGGGTGCACTAAATGTTCATGTTCTTTTTCATCTGTGGCTGTATGAGTATGTGTGTGACGGGGACTGTAAGTAGTAAGACAGTCATCAAATAGGCCTGCACTTCTTTTTAGTGTAATGTTGTGCATACCAAACTGAAGTGATTAGCTATCTATCAAGTCCATGTACTTTATTTTAACTAAATAGGAGAAACCCTCCTATACCAAAAAAGACAACATTCGTCATATAAAGTTTAGAAAGCAAGATAAGTATACAAATTGTGAGTATTTCTAGTGAAGAAATTGTTTAACCTGTAAAAGTGCAGTACTTTTATAAGCAGTGAATGCAGCACATATATTATATTTAAAAAAATTATCTTCAAACTGCAGGAAACAGCAACTCTTTAAAACATCCTCCATTAAAATTCACTGAAAGCACTGCTTAATTTTCCCAGAATGCTGTGAGTGCAGCAGCACTGGTGATTACAGTTGTTTTGTGTCACGTGTTTGTGACACGCTCCTCCTGATAGAGCCACATCCATTCAACAACATGAAACAGGCCCTCCAGCTCATCCTAATGCACTGTAAGGGCTAAAACAGAAAATGTACCACAGCCCGGAGAAAGAGGCTGCATGGATGATGGCAGAGACAATCAAGAACAAAGCTCTGCACAAGAGCTGTAAAAGAGCTCACCAAGTCAAACACCATAGAAACAGACATTTCTGCTTTCTGCTGACGTTTTGTACCATAAGTAGCAACATAACGGATTGAAGACATAAAAGCTTTAAAACATTAACTAAAAATAATAATTCAATTTATTTGTTTTCATATTTTTTCTTAAAAACGCACGTCAAAAGTTAAAACCAGTTGAACTTTGACCAGTCAGGGACTCGAATTTAGTAGTGATGTATGGGTAGTATCTTTTCAAAACATGGAAGTACCAAATGTCTGAAAATGGATCACAAAGGAGAAATTAATAACTGCGGTTTGTGCCCGGACGGAATTACATGACATCGAGTCTTTCATATATCGGAATGGAGCTGTGAAAGAAAAAGCCTGGAGCCAGGTTTACGAGTTTTGCACCACTTTGACATTTCTAACTAAATTCTTCTTGGCGTATTCTTGAATATATATCCCATGCCGGGTGTGTACATAGCATAATATACTGGGGTTTGTACTGATACCTTCCTACTTGCAAAGATTGTCCTTTATCCTTAAGTTTGATTAAGTCCAAATGTCAAGGCACCATTTATCAATTCAATACAAGCAATCTCATTTTGAGCCCAAACAGCTGACATCGGTAACACAGACTAAATAAGTACCTTTTCTTTAATTACATAAAATTGTAGTTCGCACTGATGCATCATGGAGCACACTCTTCTGAGTAAGATGCAAGGCCAGAGCTAAAGTGAATTAACTTCAGACAGATGGTGTGTCAAACAAGAAGGGTTTAGGTTTTCTCTGGTTGTTTTTAATTGTAAGTGATATTAGCACTAAGAGAATGAAACCCAGCAGCCTTTTCTGATCAAATCAGGATCATCAGAGCAGAGGTAATAACATCCCTCTAGCACACAAACACAAACACACTCACACACGGCAGAGACAAAAGACACTGCAAATGACACAAACAGATGATTTGATTCCAAAATAAATTTGTACTAACCAGTGACTTGAAGCTAAAATTCTATGTTTTCCATACAACAATGCAAAGACTTTACCACCTAACACAAATAACAATGAAAAGAAGAAAAATGACAACCTTTTTATTAGATTTAGTTCATCTATCCTGAACTTCAGTGAATTTTCACATAAATAAATTCTCTTTGAAAAACTATAACTTTTAATAACCTAGATCTTCTGGTTTGAATCAATAAAAATATTTTTTATGAGTGTCCCTTAATATAAAGTTTGTAGTTTTGGTTATCTGGTTTTAATCGTCAGGCAGCTAATCAGACATATAAGACATTGTATTTGCCTGTTGTCTATGACAGTCCTTGGTTCTTTGGGCACACCGTCTGCATGCTTTCCATCCTGCTCCACTTAAACACAGCTGTCTCTAATGACTGTGTCACTGTAAGGTCTCTACAAAGGTTGATGATGAGCTAAACCAGGTGTGTTTGAGCAGAGTAGCATAGAAAACATGCAGGATAGGATGCCTAGTCTATTAAGTTTCTTGGAGCTACCAAGTGACCGTACAGTTTTTGATTTTTTGTTAACTCACACTCTGCATAGCTAAATGTATATGACTTGCAAAAAGAGCAGCTAACTTGCCTACAGGAGAGACTAATGTTGCTCCTTAACAGTAAGGGTCAAGGCAAATGCCTGTGCTTTAAGTTTACGCTGTCAGGGGAGCAAAGCTTTCTTTGAAGTCATAGAAAACATGAGAACCTGGAGTTAGCTGTAAGCCCTGTGGTGATACAACAGCCAGTGGCCAAGGCCAAGGCAGCAAATCACAGATTGACCTCAATCAGCTCCCTTGCTGCGGATATAAATGTTGTGCTGCACACAACCTTTGTGTTTTTCATTCTTATGTAAGAGGCCAAAATCTAAATTTGATGCTGTTGATCTAAAATCAAGAACACATCCATCCATCAGTCAGGCTGCTGCTCTGAGGATACATCCTCTGCTCAAAGCAATCTCTCAAAACAAACAAAAACAACAATTTACTTGAATATGTTTGGTGTTTTGGTTCTATGTTTAGTCCAGTTTCAGAAATTGGCTCCCTACCTAACAAAACTGAAGTCTAGAAGTGATCTTTAATTTTTCTATTGTTAGTCCTTGATAAAACACACAGACATCTTTATCAAATAACCAAGCGAATTCACCTTCTGGTACCAGGCCAAAACGGCTTACTTTATCTGCAGTCAATGTAAAGCATTCAGTGAACGTGTTCTAATTTAACTGCTCTGCCTTCATTAAAGAAATGTAACTCCTTCTCCGGACAAAACAATTTAGACAGCATCATTTAATTTAATGAGATGAATTCGAAAAACAGCATTCATTTGTAAGAAATCAAGTACAAATGCAATCACAGGTGTTGGAGGAGCTTAACACCACTTCAAGGAATCAAATGAAATCTTCATGGACTCCAGGAGTAGCCTGATACTTCCATCGTACAGCCGTCGTGGCTGAATGTTGCTGGTGAAATAATAATACGTAAAAATTGAGGGATTTTTCTACACTTATCACATATTAAAATTAGATTAAGTAGATTAAAGATTGTTTTTTTTATTTTAGCAGGATTATTTTATATATTTTGATGCAACAGGATCAACAAAAAAATGAATATTGTAGATTTTTAAAGCGTAATTTTAATTTACCTTATTTCAATTTTTTATTGTTTTTATCAATATGTTTACTTTTTGATTCTCACTTTTGTTTATTTTTACGGAGGGGGAGGTTCCGATTATCAGCGTTTCCAGCATCTTGTTCTTGTGCTCAGCCTATTTCTAATTGTCTTTCCCCATCAGTTTAAGGGTGGGAGGTGTGAAAGGAGTGGGGGGCTGGGTACAGGGATGGGGGCACTATTTATGTATTTATGTATTTATCTATTTATTTATTAATCATCATGATGATATTTTTTTTTTGTGTTTTAATGTAAAGCACTTTGTGTTATATTTTTATATGAAAAGTGCTTTATAAATAAAGTTTGATTTGATTTGCTTTGATGTGTCTTTGTGTTCAGAGGTGTGTTATGGTTAAAGTTTTGGATAAATTAGTAGAAAAAAGTTTAAAATAAGATAACCAAACATTTTTATGGCTGAACATTTCTTAAATGTCTCTTTTTTTTTAATAATTTGTTTCTGACTGAAAGAATAATTGAGCATTTTTCTCTGAAGTGACGAATCAAGAATGAACAATGTGTGGCTTTTTATTCCTAACGTGCAACAAAAAAGCTTTCTTGCGAGCTCTGAGTCAATAAATGTACTGCAAAAGAGAACAATATTAAACAACTATTGTAATTTAATAATTTGTATTTGTTTGTAACTTAGCACTCACGTGTCATTTCTAACTCTTCGACAGTATATGTTTAGATGTTTATGGAAACCTGTTCTTGCTTGATTTTTACATTAAAACTGAAAGTTGGGAATTAGGGATCAAGATATCTGATCTGAACAGAGGTGTTTTTGAACAGAATCACAAAAATGTGTGTTAAATTGGGCACAAAGCAGAGCTGATTTCCACTTCAAACCCTTTATGTGTTTACAGACCAGGTGGAACTGAGGTCACCCTGGACTTCGCTTCATCATGATGAGGGTGATTAGGTGCAAAGAGCAATATACTAGAGACCTATAGTTGATGTCTGAGTGAGGATCAAACTGCTGTATGGCACACACGCAGGCATTTCATCTAAAGCTTTTACCGATATTAACTGGCCTGGTTTACAACCTCCGCTCCAAATCATTTTTCAGTCTTGATCTGGAACAAAAAGCTGAACTGACTCAATGATATAAGACACTTTCAAAGGTTTGATGATTTCAGCTTTTTAAGAGTAGTTTATTTATGCCAAACATACAGTCAACAACAACCAACGATGATCTATTCAAGAGGACAGCTGAGTTTATTCTTTAGCTGAGTTTACTCCTTACCCCCAGTTTTCAATTTATATTTTAAAAAAAATCAAACTTCTATCTATCTATATCTATATACCCAGGCTGTGTCCCACGAACATGGAGTAGCCTAGACAGGGCACACATTTTTAACTCCCTCCTTCTCTTCCCCAAACCCTCCTCCTTCAGTGTGTGTGTGTGTGGGTGTGTGTGTATGTATGTGACTGGTCTAAGGCCTGGTCTAAGCCACACTACAGTGCACCAGGGTCAGCTGCACAGCCCACTGTGGGCACCTCCACAGCAGGGTCTCAGCCAAGGCTGGTTTCTCCTTGCCGCTTCATATTAAGACCAGACCTCTACCATACCCATCTATTCATTCATACACAAAACTCTCTCCACCCATCCCTGTCATGAGCAGCCTCTCTCCCCTGCACCATAGTCATCCCTCTTGCATTTAGCGCTCTTTTTACACCCTCTGTCCATCCCATTCGTGGTCTTCCTCTCATTCTGCTAGGGGCGACAGTGGCTCAGGTGGTTGAGCGGGTTGTCCAATGACCGAAGGGTTGGCGGTTCCATCCCCGCTCCCACCAGTCAAAAATGTCGTTGTGTCCTTGGGCAAGACACTTCACCCTCCTTGCCTCCAGTGTAGCTCCACTGGTGTGTGCATGTGCATGAAAGATCACGGTGATGGTCAGAGGGGCCGTAGGCGCGAAATGGCAGCCACGCCTCTGTCAGTCTGCCCCAGGGCAGCTGTGGATACAACCGTAGCTTACCGTCACCAAGTATGAATGAGGAGTGAATGAATAATGGACACAATGTAAGAGCTTTGAGTGTCTTGAAAAGCGCAGATAAATTCAATCCATTATTATTATTATTCTTACTCCACTCACATCAGATTAGTATACCTTTTTCACAAATCGCTCCCTTTCCATTCTTTCAACATGTCCAAACCATCCCAGTGCCTTTTGCTCTGCTCTATAAGCCAACTCTCGCATCACACCAGTTCTCTCTCGGATTACTTCATTTCTCACACGATCCATACGCATCACACCACACATATTCCTCAAACATCTCATCTCAACTACATTCAGCTTCCTCTTTTCCACCACTTTCAGACTCCATGCTATGCTACAATCAATCTTATCATTTGATTAATGAAAAAACTCCTAATGAGAATCAGAAAAAGGTAAGAAAACTGGCAAAAAAAGTCAAGTTCATCAAATGGTGACCTTCTCATTATATAACTGTAATGCTACTCAAAGCTCTTCATGACGACCTCTCCATGATGCCACAGCAACAACGAAGCTACTTAATAGCAAAATAATGAAGCTCTCATGATGTACCTTTCCAGTCACAGAATGCAAAGAAGTTTGATTCAAACATTTTCTGTAATGGTGCTCACAACTGCAGCTGCTGGCTCAGGAAGGCCAACTGTGTATCAGTTGCAAAATAATTAACCCAATTTTTGTTCACTGTAGCGTAGCACAGTGTTTCCAACCACAATTGATCAAGACTCTGCCCAGAGAGGATTATGAGGAGCTTTGGGAGTTTTTTCCAGTGGGTTGCTTATGCTCTTTGGATGATGTGGCAGTCAGAAGAAAATAAAAGATAGGAGGAATGCTAAAATACAGGGAGGAGGCTCATGAATCATGAGTAAACAGGAAAAAAGTTTCGGAAAAATTCAAGTGGTTGAAGAGGTAAGAAAAGGTTAGATACAGAACAACAAAGGAATAGACTGACGAGCACAGGACGAGCTCATAGTAAAACAAAACCAAGGTTACTTAAAACAGAAACATTGTGCACATTTTAAAGTTTCTTCACAGAAAATGGATTCGATCCTAAAAGCTGTTCCGCTGCAATACAAATTAATGAAGACTTAATGATTGATCCATCCTTTTTTGATTTATTGTAAGAGCATTCCCGGTGGTCTTAATTCTGACTATGCCATTTTTAGCCCAATTTTATTTTTATAAAAAGTTAATTTCTAGGACATTAGCTTCAGCAGAGCAGCAGACGTTCATCAGATATTTGCCTCCAAGTTGTGGGCGGAACTGTTGGCGTGGAGTAAGTCAGTGCTGCTAATTTCCCATCATCCCGTTGTTTACACTCTCTTCTGATAACTTAAAGCCTCTCACACCGCCAACCTAACATTACCGGTACATCAAAAATGGTGAGCATTATTGGAGCTATCCAGCCGTACAGTTTTTATCTGGATGCCAGCTCGGACGAGGAAAACAAAGACGCATTGATCTATTTTTTTCAAAAAGTGGATGCATCTGAATGGAACGGTCCAGGGAGCTTGTGGCCTGCCCAATGTTTAACTGCATTACTGCTACAGGCTTTTTCAAAGGACATTTATTTGTCTGCATAGTTGAATTAATAACGAAACACTCCGAAATGTAATGTTAAGCTTAACTGTATTTCTATATACGTCCTTCATCATGAGATAAAGGCAACAAGAACACCAAAAAAAACCTGATTTTCATTGAAGTGGGTCTTTAAGTCATTCGTACAGCTGTTACAATTATTCTTGATTGCTTAGAAACTCCTCTGCATTAAATGCAGTCCTGGAACATATCTTATCTCAAACAAGTGAACTTCAGTTGAGCAATAATCTAGAGATGAATGTCATTTGTTATTTCAAAAAAGAGAACTAACAATGGAAAAACGACAGACCACAGGTCTTACTGAGAAACTGCAGAGAAAGACGCGGTACAGTTTCCTTCACCATCAAAAGGCACTCTGAAACTGGGGGGAAACTGACAGGAAGAGGTCTGGCAGACACAAAGTCCCAACTGAATCTGTGCACAAGTTTCTGTCAGATAACACCTGCATGATAGGCGGCTTGCAAGACAACAGCTTCAAGTACTGCTTTAGTGTGGCCCTGGTAAGCAGGTCAAAGTTTTAACTGTCATAAGAAAACTGAGTTTTGGGGTTGATTGATTAGCATGCAGCAAGAAAGGCATTGCAAAGATGTCAGAAAAGACAAAGAAGCCTGCCTGTATAGGGCAGGATGCTGGAAGAAATTGTATGGAACAATGAGGAAAAGTTTGAAATCTTTGCAGGATCTTTGTATGTCATCAAAAAAATGAAAGACAGCAAACAACTGCCAGACGTGGAAGAGAAAGTGTGATGGTATGGGGCTGTTTTACCAGAACCGTGCAATGCTTTTTGTGTGTGCCTAGCTGGTCAGGGGCTCATCCCAACTCAATATAAGAACCTAAAACATACGACAAAGTTGTACCAGAACTACATAAGCCCAAAAGAACAAGATGCTAAACTTGTAAAATGTAGTGGTAAGCACTTCATTGAACTTTTTTGGAATCAACTGGACTTAAGAAGGAAAGCACAGCAACTGCACGGGCCAGACGTCCATCAAAACTGCTGCTCGGGATTTTGGAAGGAATTTCTTAAAGAATATTTCCTTTCTGCAGAAGAAACAAACGCTGCAATTGTGTCCAGCGGTTATATTTGTAGTACAGATTGGTCGATAAATTGATTACATTATTTTTTCATGTTACTCTGGTTGCTTATTTGTAGTATCCTTTTATTTCAAGAGTTGAATAAGAAATTGTATTGAAACTTTACAAAAAAAAAACTGGAAACTAAATGATGCTCTAAAACCTTTCATCCGTAGTGTATATGTTTTTCTAGGGAACTTTGTTGTTATTCATGTCCACCTCTTTTGCAAAGAGTGCAACATGACAGTTAAGTCAAACTTTGTTCAACTCATTCACAATAACTCTCAACATTGTTCAGTTATAACAAATTAAACACAATACAACACACTCACTTTACTGTGTTGCAGCACAGTACGTATAATACTGTGAGGCTTCTGACTACAGTAGCTGTAATAGTATGAAAATCAAGTGCGGTTTCGTAAGTAAAAAAGTTGTGTTAAAACATTTTGACAAGATTTTTAAGAGCCTTGTACCATTGACAATCACTTCAAGGTCAGTAAACGCAACCAAAAATCATATTTAAGGCGCACTATTAATTTTTGAGAAAATGAAACGATTTTCAGTACACCTTGTGGTCCAAAAGACACTCATTATGAACACGGTCTTTTTTGATTTAAAGGAAGCAATGGATCGGAATGAGAAGGTATATTTAACTTTGTTTGAGGCGTTGTCAGTCAGCACCAAAAGAGAAATAATATTTTGAAACCTTGAATAGTCCTCCTCTCTGAGTGTTTCCTATGATGACTTTGTTATCACTCTCTCCGGCTATGTTACAGACGCTCTCACCGCCAACATAACATTACCAGTGCAACAAAACTGGCAAGCCATATTGGAGCTATCCAGCCGTGCAGTTCTGAGCCAGATGCCAGCTCAGACAAGGAAAACAAAAGCGTAAAAAGATCTATTTGTCAACAAGTGGATGCATCAGAATGAATTAGGGAGGTTGTCTTCTGCCTACTGTTGCACCTACATCACTGCAACAGGTTTTTCAAACAGCATTTATTCGTCTGCTCAACGATATGAATAAAGAAATACTCAGAAATGTCATTTTAAGCTTAATTTTCTTTATATACGTCCTCCATCATTAGAAAAATGCTAAAAGAACATGTTAAAAAAACAAAAACATTATTTTCGTTGGAGTGGGTCTTTATAACTTTTGCTGTTTTCCAAAATACTTTCAGGAGAGTTAGTGCTGTGAGTATCAGCTTATTGTAGAGTCTTTTGCATGATGACAGATGGGATGGTTCAAATTGACCTTGCACACTACAAGATGGAAGAAATCGGTTTAGAAACTGTTTTTATTTTAATAAGTACTTAAAAAAACTATAATTACTGATTCATGTTTGTTTAACTGGTTTCTCAAGAAAGAAGAGGGCTGGTCTATTATTACACTTCCAGGCTAAACATTAGTTTCTACTCCAGTCTTTGTAAATGAATCAAGTCCGTCTGAATCAAGTCCGGCTGGAATGCTACAGTCTTGACCAGGGGTTTGTATGGTATTAACAAATGTAAAAAAATATATATAAACTGCAAAGATAAAAGAGAGCAACTGCAGTTACAAGAACAGAAATGTGAGATTGAAAGACAACAGTGACTGCAGTCAGCCCAAAAGTTTATCTGTAATTAAAAGGCTCCACTTCCTCTGATTGTTGGAACATTCCAACCCCCCAACAGAACTACTTCACTTTTGGGAGTTCTACAAGGTTCACAAGTTGAACAAGGTTAATGAATGCTTAATTCTCTAAAAATAAAAAGTAGGAAGCCTATTTTCCTGTATAAAAAAAAAAAGTATTTTGGATGTATTTTTTGTTAGAAATGTGTTTACACTGTAAAAGGCTATCATCCCATTAATTTGGTGTTAGTCAGCCTAGTGTGACGTTGCTGTAATAATTAAGTGTGATGTAACTTGTTACTTCTATCTTTTCAATCAAAGGAAAACAGGACATGACAAGAGCATGCTGGTCAGCTATAACATTACTATTGTTCAGGGCACATTCAAGAACTGAGGGCAACAAAGTGGAGCTCATGTTTTTCAGCTGCAAAGATGTCATCAGCTATATATCTATTTTAAACTGAAATATTATTTTAGAAAATCTGAAACTGGAGTTATATGCAAAGTGCTGATTAAGCCATTTTTATCTCTCATCTTGTATGTTGAGGCTCCTAAAGCACAATGCACTGTTTGGCCTTTGTTACTCCTGGCGGTGATAAAGACACATGAAGGTTAGGAGTCGAAGAACAGCTGATGCTGGTTTTGCACTGGCTGTCAGCCCATAAATCTGCCTTTCATATCTGTACTGCACAGCAAAAAAACACAATGATGCTGTTAGGGGTCTTGATCTGATGAAAACAGACATAAAGAGAAGAATTCAAAGATGTTACAAAAGCACAAACCAAGATAAGAAAAAAAAACATGGCAAAAAAGGCTTTTAGCAAACTGTGGAAATGAACTATTTTTTACTTTGAATGCAGGCTAATTTCTTGCCTACAGTACGTGTTCTTTTGTATTTTTCATCTTTTTCCAACATTTTTGGGATGTAAATTTGGAAATAGATAATTAACATATGTCCACAGCTAATTTCAGTCAAAATATTTTTTTGGCATTTTTTGGAAATAAATTAATAGTTCAAAATTATTTTTATAGAAATATAAGGTAAGCTGAGCCTTTCTTTTGAAAATAGTTATCACTTAAACATTTTTCGGTTGAAGTAGTCTAACATAAAAAGAATACTTATATGAAACTAATTGATTAGAAAAATACAAATGAAACAATAAAAACTCAAACAAATAAAGCATCAGTCATGCAAACACAAACCTGTTGCACTCTCCATCACCAGTAGTGCCAGTTACGGCGAGTACACTTTGAACGCAGACACAGAAACTCCTAGTATCAGGCACAACAGCTCTGTGTGTCGGATAGATTCCTGTGTATTCATGTGAGCTGAACTAATTCAGCTCTGTCATTATAATGAGTGTGCACTGTGTGTCCACATGCATGCTCGTGTAACAGCAGCCTCAGCAAAAAGACTGGGACTCACAACAACTCTGACACCCACCCCCCACCCCCCCGGTCTCATGAATCACAAAGTCCCGCCCCATTGGGGATCAATGCAGATGTCTCCACATCGCACCAATTAATGTAATCACCTACTAATACCACATCGATTGAAGCGCCCAGAAAAAGCATTCAGGGGGAAGGAAGGAGTTCTAGCTGGTACAGAAATTATGCTAAACATTGTTTACTGAGCAGATTCAGGTATATTCTTATGCAAAAAAAAAAACCTTGTAAACTATCACAGTAAATGTCCTAAATTCGTTTCTGGAATTTAAAGCAAAATAGACTCAATGACTTATATATAGAGAAAGGAAAAGCGGAAGCTGTTGGCTGCATCCAAACTACTTTTTGCAGTATTTTGAATTTAGAAGAGCTAAATCCAATTTCATCTAAATATTGAAGTAAACAGCGTCTACATAAAATGCAGAAAATACAAATATTTTCTCTTTCCTTATTTTACTAGTGAACCAAACATAGCACACATGCTGTTTGCTGGGTGCTCTGCTTAGTCTTAAAAAATTTTTTCGGAGCTCACTTGATAGAGAAAAAAGCTGCATTTAAAAGAAAACAATGCCATCACTGTAAGCACATCTTTATCTTCTACTAGATAAAAGGAGATCCTTTTAAAAAGACAAGTGTAAGTAAAGAAAATTGCTTTTTACATTGCAGATATCATGCTAAATGCAGAACCAAGTCTAGCCATGTACAAAAATTATAAATGCATGCTGTGTGTCAATGAAGCATATGCTTTTATAAATAACCTCTTCTAGATGCAAAGACTTTTTTGAATGATAATATTATAATGTAGTTTTGAACCAAATTTATGTAACCTGGGATTTTACCTTGTTATAAATCTCTACAAAGACTTAAAATTTCAATGCCTCCTGTCTTCCTCACTTCTATCAGCACAGAAGGTATCCTTTACGACACATGCGTCAAACTCAAGGCCAGCGGGCCAAATGTGGCCCGCCATGTCATCTTATGTGGCCCGCTAGTAGGGCTGTGATGATGACCTCATCACCGCCCTTTTTTTGTTTGTTTGTTTGTTTGTTTTTTTTGTTGAAAGTTCAGCATATGGTCCGTGATTGGAACTATAATAAACACATTAAACACGTTCATCTTTGCTGATAATTTACTTTTACTGCTCGTCCTGTGTTCAGACTTTCCTTCTTTCTTTCAGACTGTTCTCTCCTTCTCTGCCACCGCGCCTCTCACTGTCTGTCATCGGCGCGCCCTCTCACTGCCTCTGCTGCACGTGGCACGCAGCTCCCTTTACACACACAGGAGCGCTTTCAGAAGCACACATCCTTATTCTACAACAGAAGTTTCCGTCTCGTGAGGAAATACGACAAATTTACTGCGTTCTAATTATTAATTTCCATTTGTATTCATTTCCGTTACAAGCTAAGTGCGTTCTTAAGTGCGCGACACGGCCGCCCGCTGGAGGATTTTGTGTTGGGGGGGTTTATTACTGTTCTCAGTCACTCTGTAACACCAAACATTAGATTTCGATGAATATCACTACATGTTTTGTTTGGTAAATATTTTGTGCAGCGCAACGTTACGTGTCTGTATTAACAAAGGCGCTGCCTCCTGCCCCGCGTTCTTCATGGGTGTCAGGCTTCATGGCTACCAGAAAGGTGACAGTGTCTGCAGTCTGTTTACTACTGGGCAATATATAATATTCTGAGAAGATGTCTGTACCAGAGAGCACAGGTGAAACTCACGTGCAGCTAGAGAGCGGTCCGCTGCAGAAGAATCAACACGCACCTCCCACACACGTGTGCGCACTCCCTCCTCCCAGTCCTACACACGACGCAGCGCGCTCACACAGCCACAGGCAATCTACAACACCTACATAGTTAGTTCATTAGTTAGATAGGTAGTAGTTACTGTTATTTGTTAATAAAGAATACTACGTTGTAATTGTATTTATTTCTGATGCGGCCGCGGGGGGATTTTGTGGGGGTTTCTTGGGGGGGGGGGGGGGGGGCGGTTAACCGCGACACCACGCCCCCTGGTGGTTCATCACCGCGGTGATAAAAAATCCGACACGTCACAGCTCTACCCGCGATAGCATAAAAGTTTTTAATTTCTTAAAATAAAAATTGGTGTGTATTTATTCATATCTAGGGGGAATTGGAATTGAAATATCGGATTGGGCAACTATACATTAGGACTTAAACACTGTCCATATAACCTAACCTGACAGAATCAAATGTAAAAGGATTTATGCTAAAGTAACAAGCAAACATGTTTCTATGCTACTGTAATTGTCACTTTAAAAAGTTATAATAAATAAATAATGAGTTATTTAACATTAAGGAGTAGTTACATTTATTTTTCATTACATTTAGTTACATGTATAAGTTATATCTGGCCCTTTAAAGACAGCCACTATGCTGATGTGGCCCTCGGTTAAAATGAGTTTGACACCCCTGCTTTACGACATCCGCAAGGGGTAATATGTTTAATTGCTGTGTATCTTTTGTGTAGACCTGCATGTAAAAATGACTTTACTCTTGTCCTTCATCTTTATTCTCACTATCTGGAGCACAATCTGGACCCCAGCCTGCTGACAACCTTCTACCGCACGTCCATTGAAAGCCTTCTGACGTACTGCATTACAGTGTGGTACGGCAGCAGCACCATGGCGGACAGGGAGAGACTGCAGAGGGTAGTCAAAGCAGCTCAGAGGATCATCGGCTCCCCTCTCCCCTCCCTGTCGGACATCTATTCCTCCCGTTGTCTAGGCAGAGCGGGGAAGATCATAAAAGACAGTTCCCACCCTGGCTCTGGACTGTTTGACCTGTTGCCCTCAGGAAGGCGCTACAGGTGCATCAGATCAAGGACAAACCGCCTTAAAAACAGTTTTTTCCCCAAAGCCATAACCATCCTGAACTCCCACATGCACGGTCACTGACAGCTCCACCTCCATGTCTCTCTCTCTCACTATGCGCATCCCATCATGTAAAAACCATCCCAATATGTGCAATACCATCCCATCATGTGCAATACATTAAGTGCAATATATCTCTGCATTCATGGACACAGCAGGTTTCTTCTGTGTCTGTCATAACTACCTCTCTGCAGAAATTTCTATTGTAGATTTTGTTCTTCTGTAGTTTGTAATTTGTAAATTGTGCTCTTCATTTTGAGAAATTATTTTATTTTATTATTATATTATTCTGCGAGTTTTTTCTCTCTTGTATGTTTGCACTGAATAGTGAGCGGCTTTAATTTCACTGCATGTGTGTGTGATGTGAATTGTACATGTGTACAGTGACAATAAAGGCATTCTATTCTATTCTATTCTATTACTCATACTTTTTAAGGGAAAATTCAGATTGGACACATTTGGCCCGCTTTAAGTGAACCAGAGTTCATTTCCCTCGATAATCCGGAACAAATTTTCAGTCTGAATCCAACCAAGCAGACCCTGGTCCAGGACCAGAAACCGCTCTCTGACCCATCTTTCTAGGTGGTCTTGGTTGCCTTACGAGGCACGCGCACGGCACTGCTGTGACGTCATTCTAAAAGCTACCTTGTAATTTCCTTCATAGAATTCTCTTAAAACAATTTCATAACCACAACAATGAGAAACAGCAACTCATTAAAATGTGGTTGGATTAGTCTTCTCGCAGGCTCATCAAAATAACGATAATGTGATGCACAGCAGTGCCGTATGTTTTCCTGATAATCTATGTTACCAGCCTACCTTCATACCAGACGTCTCCTCATCACTGCAGTTGCTAGCATCCTCCCAGTTAAAACATACACGGAACGTCTCCTTGCCAGTAACTGCCTTGCAGTATGCCTCCACCAAACCAAAGTAACAAGTAAAAAGTGTTGTTCTTGACGTTAAAAACTGATAATCGGAATATAAAGTTTTAATAAGTTACCTATTCCGATAAGAATTGTAAAGCTCAGCACTTCAGTCTGTCTCTTATTGTTTTGACCCGTCCTCGTGGTTCCTGGCCGATGACTGCAGAGATCTTTAGTCACATGGCTTTGTTTATTTGTTTGTTGATCCATAACGGAATGGTGTGGTTGATGAGACCAAAGGCAAAGTTCGGGACTCGATCCGGAACAAATTAAGCAGACCCGATCCAGAACAAAGGATTTTTCCAGTCTGAGTACACTCTAAGACTGAACAAATGCTATTTCGTTGCTTATATGTAAAAAAACAGTCAAAAAACTAACAATGCAGCCAATGGCCAATATAACAGGAAGTGCTTCATAATAGAGGGCTGCATTGGGATTGGGTCCCGCCGGGTCCCGCGGGACCCAACCCAAATCTCGCGGGACTGGGCGGTTTCAATTGTGCTGCGGGCGGGAGCGGGCGGCGAAAAAAAAACCCTGCGGGATCAGTGCTGCCATGAATATGTCATGAATATATATTAGCGGACTACGTTAGGCTGTGCGGCTGTTGGATTCTTATGTACTGAAGCTCCGTGAAGGCACCAGGTAGAGACGCCCAATGGCCTCTGTCATCTAACCTGTTGTTGGGGGTGTGCAACGCCCCGCCCCGCCTCTTAGTGTGTTCTTTAAAGCCTGATACCGCGGTCACGTGTAGGCGGAGCTACCAGCTAGAGGTTATGGTCTGATCGCTACATGGAGCGATGTGTGCATAAATGCATGATAGACACGAAGAATGTGGAGAGATCAGGTTTATAATTTTGAAGTGTTCTACTTGGAAATCATGTTTCCATGTTTGGGTTTATAAAATCATCCCAGCGAAAGTCTGCTTCAACTCCCGCAGTAAAAGCTGCATCTTAATCTGACGCCCGTGTTTCCATCTCTCTGATAGAGTTTGAAGCCAAAGCCCCTCCCCTGCCTCTATACCTGCTTTTCCTCTCTACCTGTTCACCTGTTCATATACTCTGTAGCTGACAGTTGTTTTTCCCCGCGCTCCCAGTCTGTTCTACACAGAGAGCGCAAAATACAGTCATCATAGGTTAACACGATAGTCAGGGCGCTCTAGCGCAGCACACGGATGAAAGAGCTGTCAATCTATCCGGCAACACTGCGCGGATAAGGATGGAGCAGGTTACCTGGTAGGGACATGATGTCAATGGATGAAGCAGAAAAGAACCACAATCGAGGTTCATCGTGAGTCAGGCATGGTTCTCAGATCTGTGAATCAGCAAAACTGGAAAAGGCTGAAGCTAAAAGTATTTTTCTGTCAGGAAAAAATTAATTCGTAGATTTTCAGCTCTGTTGAACCATTAATGTTTTTTTCCTCCATAAATTCAAATGACTTTGACCTGCATCTTTACCGGCTGGTTCAGCGCGCTTCAGGCCGTCTGTCTGCGCGCGCACACACGCACACTTTTAACCGAACAGGATTTGTAAAAATATATTTAATAATTAAGTTGCAAATTTCAAAAAAGAGGAATGCATGAAAATATGAGGCTGGAGGAGGGACACGAATCTCTTTGATATCATCAATACAAAATACGTGTTTTTTCCTGCGGGACGGGAGACGATACAAAATCAATGCATCTCTATTACTGTGCGGGACTAAATTCTCTGAGTTTTGCGGGTGCGGGCGGGATTGGACATACATATTGCGGGAGCGGGCGGGATTGGACATACATATTGCGGGAGCGGGCGGGATTGGTCAGAAATTCAGCGGGCGCGGGCGGGAGCGGGATGAAGAAAATAGTCCCGCGCAGGGCTCTACTTCATAACGAACGATACACACAGATATGACTTGTGACCTCTGAAAGAACCAGGCTAATTAGCCCAAACATGACTCTTGGCAAAGTCAAACTACAGCCCTTACAGTCAAACTCACATAATACAGACAAAAAAAAGACACATCCCACCTTGAATGCAAACTCTATAAATCTATCTTGTGAACCTCCAACTAGGGTTGTGCCGATGGACGATGGTATCGTCCATCCTGATGGTTGACTGACATCCCGATGGAGAGACACCATCGTGATGCCACGCCCCCGCCAAGGTGCGAGTCGACCCTATAAGCCGCGGTTACATGTGCAAAATATCTTGATGGGATCAATGGTCGGATTAGAATCCAACCGTGTAGATGGGCCCAGAAAAACTTTTTCAGATTATAAAAAACATTCACATGGGTCACACTTTCGGTCGGAATAAATCATTCGCACATGCGCAGCAGTGTTTTTAAAAACCGGAAGCGAAACTTAGTTCCGCCGAGCGGCTACATACATAGATACGTCAGCTCGATATTGTACAAGATGATCTCCTAAACGTGCTTTTATTAATGTTACGGTTATTATGAAGCGCCTGTTCGCGCATCATTTTAATTTTAATCTGTGTGGTCAGTGCTTTTTCTGTTGAAAAACTGAGCCGGAAGCCAGGATTAGCAGTATGCTAACACGGGCTAACAACATTAGCATGAACATAAATCCATGCGTGAAACGCTGCAATCTGCATTTTGGCTGAACGTAAATATGTGGGAATAACATCAGCCTTTATTTTGTCAGGACACGACTGGAAACACAAATGTTTGAACGGTTTCTAAGGACTGAGCGGCCTTTCTGCTTCGAAGCTTACACACTGCGTTAGCTAGTGTGTAAGCCCCGACACACACTTTTGCCGGGAGACCCGCTTCTCCTAAAGTCCGGTTGCTCGTTCACGTAGAGCTGCGGGACGGATCACAGTCCTAAATCTCCCACACGTAACAAAGCATCCTTACTTCCCCTAAAACACAAAACTGTAGTCCGTCTGCTCTGCTAGAGACACGGTCGCTCGCTCCACTGGTCTAATCAAACGCAGGACCGGACCGGACCACTTCTTTTCTATTTTGTTTATTTTATTTTTTCTAAAGTCACTTCCCTCAGTTTAGACTGGATGATCGCGGATGAGTCATTATTTGGGAAATAAAATAAATAACGTAATAAAGTAAAATGACGAATGGCAATTATATAAGAACGAAAAATTTAAAATAGCAGCCCCCACCCCCCCCCACCGACGACATCATCGTCCAACCCGATGGTTGACGTCAACAACGTCAACTGCCAATTTAGGGGACATCGCCCAACCCTACCTCCAACATCCTATTGCCAACATCCTACTACAGTGACGTGCAGTCAGGAGAGGCAGGTGAGGCTGTGCCTCACCTGTCATTATGGGAAGAAAAGAGAAAAAATAAATTCAATTATTATATTTAATCAGTAATTTGTGCATTGCAGTCATTTTCCATTTAAATGTACCATTTTTGGGTGTTTTTTCTTTTTAAAATAGCTGAATTTCCACATTTGCCATTCAGATACTAAGTGACGTGCGATGAGGCACCAGCCCGCTGAGCCTCACCTTGGATTGCGCAATACCTATGCAGTCAGACGGTACTGCTGTCTCTCTGTATGTCGGTTCAATCACTTGTACTGTATGAGCTGAGTTTATATAATTTAGCAGATGTATATGATGTACAGTGTTTGTTTTTATAAATAACTGTATGTGAGGGACGTGTTTCTTGTGCTGAGCGCTAAACGCCGGCAAAAAAGCCGCTGGGTGAGGCCAGACATTCTCGTGCCTCATGTTAGGGGGCGCCGGTGAGCCCTGAGATTATGACGCTAAAAAATACTAGAAGAAGTGATAGCAAGCGGCAAGTCATTTTCTTCAGAAGGAGCGGCGTATGGACTTTATTTACAAGTAAAGGTAAGAGGATAATAACGTTTGTGCTTTTTTCTATGCTGCAGTTTGTATATGAAAAAAAACACGTTGAAATGATATTTTAAACAAAACACGTTAACTGTTGTCAATTAAATGGTGAATAAGTTACTCAGTATGGTTCATATGTTTGTAAATCTGACTGATGACGTCAGTGCCTCACCAGCCATTAACCTCACCGCACGTCACTGTCCTACTATATACTGCTGCATATGTGTAGATTTTTTTTAAGTATATGTTTTTGTATTGCTTAAATTAGTAACTTAGATATTCAGTATTATAAATTCAGTTCATGATTTAAAAAAATACTTTTGCAGTCAAGTAAATTTAAAGAGCATGTACATGTATGTGAGCAAATGCTTAAAAATTACATACAACAACAGAAGACTGTGTTCGTGTTAGGAGCTTGTGTTTTGTCATGTTCTGTTTATCTGCCGTGAGTCTCTGTGGAAATATCAGAGAAGTGGTATACATCAAACCGAAGAACTGAGCAAGCATCTGTACGAAGTGGCACCATAACCACATACAAGACAAAAAGCCACACATGCTTCTGCAGATGTTCTTATAGGACACTGTGCACCTTTCATTTGTTACAGACACCAAAAACCAAACCTGAAACTACCAAAAAACAAAATGTTAGCCTTCTATCTCATAGTGACTTCATTATGGTTCATCACTTAGACCAGATTACTGGTTTAAGACACCAAAACTTTTAAAAAAAGAGATAGACTAGTGAATATTGATGAGCCACACAAGCAAAGAGATACATATATTTCTGAATAAAAGAGTTAAGCATTGTTCAATCATTTTCTACACCATAAAGACACAGAATCTTTCTCATCATGCAAATACAACCTTATTTTGTAAAAAAAAATAGTTTTCTTTAGCAGCCGAATATAATTATTGAAGCTATACAACATTATTGATTTAATGCTCCACGTCAAAGGACATTAACTCAGTAAAATGCAACCCTAAATTAGAAGATAACTTTGATAACAATGAGAACATTATTCAGTCTGCCATCCCCAAACAACCAATAAAACTTTGCAGTAATGGATCATTTTAACAGTGGAGTCATCCCCCCAAAAAGTACCGACCATCGATTGATTTTATTGATTTCGTGGATTTTATTGATTTTACTGCTTTATCAATTTTATTGATTCTAACCACTATCACCGTTTCATGTGTGTGCTGGGTTTTATTTCTCCATACTGGAAACTGTTTTTAATATTGATTTTCTCCGATATTTTTGTACAGCACTTTGTAATCCTGATTTTGAAAAGTGCTATATAAATAAAGTTTATTATTATTATTATCATCTCAATTAAACCACAGAAACTGGATTATCCCTAAAAAGTAAAAACAGACCATCAATTGAAGTATGTTCATTTGTTGTACATTGTGGCACTGCACAGACAAGAAAAAAATTCAATATTGAATGCTTTTTGAAGCAGTTAAGTCACAAATCAAGCTTGTCTATCTATTGTACTCTTCCATTCAAAGGCTATAATATTTTTGCTACTTTATCCCTCTCTCCCTCAGCGTCCTCTAAGAAGACTTTTTTTCCCTGTCTGGATTACTTGCCCTACTTGGCGCTGGATGTCCTGGTGGGGCGAGAATTTATTTTCTTCAGCGAAGCCTTGATTTAAAGCACTCGGGTCAAACCGATTCTGGGTCATTGTCTCCCTAGTTATAATGAATCAAGACACAGGTAGATGCCGGACTGCATAATAAGAAAAGCAAAGAACAAAGAGGAACGCCATTTAAAACTAAGCAAAATAAATATATAAATAAAAGAATGTCTGTTTTATTGGAGATTTAGAGATTTATCCCTTAAAACGATTTAAAATCCGAACTTAAAAAATATGAAGTACCAGGCTTAGGTCAACCCAAATAATAAAATACATGATCTTGCATAAGCTGTTTACTACATGCTTGCAAATACTAAGCCAAAAATCTGCCGGTAAATCTGTGTTTCACTGCCAGGACAGATACAGAGGGACCTACTGACCAGAATGCAAGTGACCAACATTTAGTCACTACAGCACTACACAGAAGGTCCTACGGTCAGGAAAAGCTTAATACAATTAATCTAATTCATGATGGCTTTCAACCTGTCAACCACAGCTGTCAACACAAACAGTACACCCATTAGCTTCTCTTTAGATTTACAGTGTACAGAAGAATTGGCGCGTGCTTTACAAAGTGATTAGAGATGCAACAATTCTAGTTTTCTGTTTTTTGATATTATTTACATGCCGGTTCCAAGCCCGGTTAGAGAAGGTTGCGTCAGGAAGGGCATCCGGCGTAAAACATTGCCAAATTTACCATGCGACTTGTTCGCTGTGGCGACCCCTGATGGGAGAAGCCGAAAGTGGAAGTAAGATTTACATAATGATGACAGACTGACTACATTACAACTTCTCATTGTGCTTAATGCACTAAATACTAAATACCCAACTATAGGGCTGCACGATATGAGGAAAACTCGCGATATGCGATATTGGTGATTAATATTGCAATAACGATATAATTTGCGGTATATAAACAAATATCAAACCAACCAAAAACATTTCCATTTCAATGCAACAGTATAAAAATTATACTCCAAATGACCCTTGTCGACATAGGAGGCAAACATCAAACATAAAAGGGCTCATCTGATTGATCAACAACGTAAACGGGTCCTTCTGATTGGTTAAATGCATAAAGGGATTTATTTAATTTATTCAATATTTCAAGCTGCCATGAGTTTGTTTTAGCACATTTAACCCTTGTGCTATCTTAGATGACCCCACCCTTCCATTGATGTGTTCTCCCTACCATGACAAAGGTGGATAAAGGTGGAAAGATTTCATGTAATCCATGGATACCAGTGAAGATCACAAATCATTGAAGAAAAAAGGTTCAGAGCACTGTCTAGTGGGTCTAGATGACCCCACTCCCAATGGTAAAGTGCCTAGGATAGCACAAGGGTCAAGGTAACCATTTATTGCAATTTTCGCCGTCTTTTGCGGTATGCATATTGCACAGCTTGATGTCGCGATAACGATAAATTTGCGGTATATTGTGCAGGCCTACCCAACTATATCCCAGCCCTCTACTCAAGGCCCTTTCAGAGTTCATGGTCAGAGTACAATCACAGGGAGGTTGTTACTCTCCAAATGGTCCTTTTAGGAGGTGTCTTGGCACAATGTCACTAAGAGCAACTCTTTCTGTCAGCGATGTACATGCTGTACAACAATGAGTCATTAAAAGGTAGCCTTGCTACAACCAAGACAGATGAGCTAACTGCCAGTGTGCTCCTGCTGGCAGGACACTTTTTTGTTGCTATGAATAATCAGCAGCATCTGTCCACACAGCGTCTGCATCCTTTGAGCTACAAATCTCATTCATAAAGAATGTGTGTGGATGACCCATTTTGGTTTTTCCTGGCCAATCATTGGGTTTGTATTGGACTTCGTACTCTGATCTGAGTTTTGAAATAACAAACCAAAACAGTCTTTGGGTCTCTGAGTTCAGACTTGCAGAAGCATGCAGATGTGATTATCTGTCCATCAGTTGTATTCCTGGCAGTAGACATGCAGACTTTAACCCTTTAACAACAGAGCTGTCGCCAGTGACAGTTAATAACACACACTCTTTGATATAGCGTAAATCTTTGACAATTTACATGATCACTGTGAATCGGCCGATTCTGACACTACAAAAAAGCGGCTTTTCATGCTGGCGTTGCGCTGTTAAACAACACTACAAACGTAGTAGTGTTGTTTAACAACACTACTACACTTTGCGAGTTTTATAACATCGCAAAGACACTTTTCTTTGCATCAGAGTCAGCAGAGTTAGGTTAATTATGTAAACACTTCAGTGCTGTGCAGTGTTGCATATCAGCGCGAGGCTGCTTTTCTCCGGGACAGATGCATTTACATTAATTGCGTCAATGCTTGAAGAGTTACAGTAGATGAAAGAATGTAAATGCTGAAGCTAAAGCTTAAGAGTAAACGGGTTAAGGACAATTCTGTCTTCTATTGCTATTTACTTTTACATAGCTGTTACCAAGACAGTTTGAGCAATTCAGGAGATAAAACCTTTTATAGACAAAGTTTGTAAAAACAAGATTGCAACAGTAGTCAAATCTCTGCAAAAATAGGTAATTTCTACAAAATTTGTGACCTAGTGGTTGGGAACCCCAATGCTATTGAAACACAACAGATCAACTCTTGCTGTCAAGATCCTTCCATTTATGTCATCTTGAGCTGTTAATTTAAAAAAAAAATTCTAAACAGACAATACTGTACCATTATGGTAACCACAACAGCAAGAAGTCACCGTTTCAATTTACAAATAAGTTTTTATTAATTAGTCATGGCTCTGTTGTTACTGTACAAGGTACTGAAGTGGTGTTACGGAGATGGTGAGGAACAGAATGGCCTCATATGCGTAGCACACCGCAGCAAGTAAAAGGGGGTGACAGGTGTTGTAAAAAAAGAAAAAACAGATGCACACTCACTCAATGGAGCGGCAGACCAGACACATCAACATGTCAGAGACGTTGCATAAAATCACAGGTTTTCATGCAGCCAGGTGCGTAAAAATGTTACAGAGGAGTAACCTGATAAGACAATTACTAAAATGCCATTTTATACCCAGAGCAGGATTGGATAAAAGCACTTGCTCATACAGAACAGTCTCCTCATGAGACCAGCAATATTAACTGCACTTATGAGCCTCATCTCGTAAGGCTGGGCGATATGGCCTAAAATCTCCGATTTTATTTATTTTAATTCGATTTCAGATTTTGTCCCGATCCCCCCCCCCCCCCCCACACACACACACACACACACACACTTAAGGAAATCAATAAGTACAAACGGCAGACAACTTAAAGCAGATTTTGCTTTTATTTAATCAAACGCAAGACAAATGTAACTCCCATTTCTGGGATGAAAAATACATAAATGAACACACTCTTGGAATCAAAGTCCCAGCTGTGTTTTAAGTCCCACTTTGTAGTGTAGACTAAAAGGAGACAAACATTCACCTCGAGAGTAGCACCATTTTCTAAAGGATTAACAACACAGCTCGTATCTGGGGTCAAAGGTTTTAATTAAATTAATAAACCCCGTCTTCTCCACGGTACATATGGGTACCACGTCTTTGGCTATGTGCAAATCGACCCCTTCTGTGATTCTTCTCCACCGTGCCCCTTTTCTAGGGATGGATATTAAGCCCAGGTATTAAACGAGTCCCGGGGCAACATTTTTCAAGACCGCAGTATGCTTAAGATCTGACCTCAACGGTTCTGCTATCGGTACTGGTGAAGTTGCATTTTTTATGTGTCCCACAAGATAAAAACTAAAGCTGTGATGGTGTGGGATTTTTGATCACCGCACTGATGAAGCAGCAGGAGTTGCGGTCAACCACAAACCCCCCACCACCACATGGCGCCGCCGCCGAACACAAAATCCCCCGGCAGCCGCGTCGTAAATGAATACAATTCATAATTACAACGCAGTATTCTTTATTAACAAGTAACAGTAACACTAACTACTAACTAACTAATGAAGTAACTATATAGGTGTTGTAGAATGAATATGTGTATGTGTATGTGGAAGGAGCATGTGCTGCGCGAGAGTGAGTGAGTGAGTGAGTGAGTGAGTGAGTGAGTGAGTGAGTGAGTGAGTGAGTGAGTGAGTGAGTGAGTGAGTGAGTGAGTGAGTGAGTGAGTGAGTGAGTGAGTGAGTGAGTGAGTGAGTGAGTGAGTGCACAAGTGTTGGGGGTGCACGCACGTTCATGTTTGGAGTTACAAAGTCAAGGAGACCAGTGATTCACTCAGGAGAACCGTGTGTCCGAGCAGAGCTCGGACTTCCAGCTCACAGCGGCTTTGGGGTGGTGTGTGAGCTTTTCAAACGCAGAAAGGCCGCTCAGTCCTTAGAAACTGTTCAAACAATCACGTGGATTTGTGTTTCCAGTCGTGTCCCGAGAAAAATAAAGGCTGATGTTATTCCCACATATTTACGTGCAGCCAAGATGCAGATTGCGGCATTTTTTCCACATGGATTTTGTGTTCATCAAACAAGACTAATGTTGTTAGCACCGCCACACCCTGGCTTCTACCAGCTCCTTTCTTCCACCTAAAAAGCACTGACCACACGGATTAAAAATAAAATTATGAGCGAACAGGCGCTTCATAAAAACCCTAACATTAATAAAAGCACGTTTAGAAGATCATCTCCTATATTACTCAGCTGCATAAATGTATATGACAACTCAGTTTGTTTACAACGGGACTCATTTCCTTTTCCCGTATTTTCAACACTGCTACGCATGCTCAAATGATTTATTCCGACCGAAAGTGTGACCATGTGAACGTTCGTTCTAATCAGAAAAAGTTTTTCTGATCCCATGGACATGGTTGAGTTATAATCCGACCATTGATCCGATCAAGATATTTTGCGCTTGTAATAGCCGCTACTACTTCATATGAATGTGTTCATCGTTTATTTCATCTGCACATGGATTCTTTTTCATCAGTAGAACAGGATGCAGGTCTAAGGAAGCATCAAATCGCTGGTGGCGTCTACCTGCAGGTTTGTTCCCATCCAACTGATGTGCTGCAGGTTTTATCATGAGCGAATGTGGTTACCAAGTGCCTGACACTAAGTGGAAAAAATGTTGACTTGCTTTGTCCGTCCATGTGTTGGGTCTGATGCTCTTCCCCATCCTGGGTGGGGTTATCTGTCCGCCTGCAGCAAACTAACATGAGCATTTTGTGTTGACGTTAAACCAATCTGCTCATTTCCAAAAGGGTTTGACTTCAACTCGACCTTTCAGCCTTCCATCTGCTGCAGTATTTTGACTCACTACAGGCAAACTCAGTAAAAACAAATATTCTCATTTTCATTGGAATTGTTCTTGCTTCCCCTTTAAACTTCTTTAATCTTACGATTTGTATGTTCAGAGATCTCTCCCAGTGTTGAGTCATTTTGCTGCCTAATGATAGTTTGAGTCCTCAGTTAAGACGCAGAGTAAACAAGGCTTAAATGCAGCCAGCCTGCAGTAAGTGTCACTTGTAATCCACTGCTAAACGAAGATGGGTGCGCACTGAGGCTGCACCGTCTCAGTGACTGCAAGCATGAACAGAACAAGAGTAAAAGCTGTGCATGCAAGGTCTCGTTTGCCTTGAAAAACAAAGCTCTCCCTCTGCATTTGTTAGTCTCTGCAGAGTAAAAGCAAACAATAAAGGACAGCATTTCATCTCATTTTCACAAACTGCTTTTAGGGCAGTTTGATCTTCTTTTATAAAGGTAAACTTTGAGAGCACGGCCTTTGGATTTTTATTCCAGTTCAGATTAGAGCAACAATTTTTTTATAATAACTTAAACAATTGATGACATTATGTTTTACAGTAAAGGGGAATGTGGGATTTCATCTTTGGCCCATGAACACTTCACCAAACTAAAGTTAGAAATTCTCCAAAAAGAAATAGTTCCAATAGGGCTCCACAATATAAGGAAAACTTGCGAAGTTAGAGATTAGTATTGCAATGACAAAATGACTGGTGACACATGAACAAATACCAAAACAAAAAAAAACTAAATAAATCATTTCCATTTCACTACAACAGAATAAAAGTAAAAATTACACAAATCTAAATTACACTCCACATTGACCCATGTCTACATAGGAGGTGGGTATCTAACATAAAATATTTTTCATTCATCATCGTTAAGGGGTCCACCCGAATGTGTAAAAAGCTCTTTTTATTCCCGAAATACTTCAGGCTGGCTTATTTTAGCATGTGTGAAAACATTTAAGATAACTTTTTATCAGAGTTTACGCGTTTCACACAGGCTAATACCACAATGACGATACATTTTCAATGAATTGTGAAGGACTAATTTCCTTCCAAAACATCACACAAAACTTTCAACAGACAAAACTCAAAGACAATTTTTAATAAAAACGCAGCATGAGCAGCAATTGGAATGCATATTCTTTATAAAGCCTCGTCATTGATCGTTCTTAAAAAAGGAGACTCTTTTTAACAGCTGAACTGTATAAAGTGATATTTGTGCCACCACATTGAGAACAAAACTCATAGTTTTGCGATCAAAATTTCCTAAATTGCAAACAAAGTATTGAGTTTTAAAAACAAAGCAATGAAAATATTAAATGTTTGCTTTATAAATCTTTTTCTTTACTTTTTGTTGCGTTGGCAACACAAACTGTTTTCAGATGTGTTGTCTTCTTGCTTTCTCTCTCGTTGTTTTTGCATTCTCCACTCTGAGCACAGCGTAACGTTTGTGACACCAAACAGCCAATCACAGACAAGAGGGTTCCTGCTGATTGGTCTCGATTCTATGCAATCTAGTCGCTATATTTATCCAACACAGTCTCTGGTACCAAGAAGCCGAACAGGCACTGTTAATCTGTGTTGTCTCTCTGGCTGATGAAAAATCCATATTTAATAATTAAAACATTCAACTTTTAATTTAGCATTGTTCAAAATCATTAAGTCAAATTTGTGAATTCATGGCTAAAGAGCTCCTAAAACAGTAAAAGAAACTGTGTCACGTTTATCTGCAGACAACACAAAATCAACAGTCATGTGTGATCAATAAATCCTCTGGAGCAAAATATTGGTAAAAAGTTGAATCTTCTATGAGTTCTGTTTTTTATTAAAATAGATTTAAAGCACATATTATATTATGCTGCACAACAATGTTTTTTTTGTTTCTGTCCAGAGGAGAAAAGATACGAATATTTGCAGATGATTCACATACATTTTTGGATCATAAACTAATGACGTCCTGTATTTATACAGGTGTGAGTAGGAATAAGAATGATGGCTCACCAAACTAGACTTATGCTGAAAAAATTGTTGTTTACAAATTTTAATATTAAATTAAATATTATATAAATATTAAATATTATATTTTTCCGTTGAGTAAATTTGCTTCAGCACATGATCCTGTCTGACACGGGGTGTTTTATTTTTAATAACTTGTGTGCATTTGTCTAAATAAAAAATAAAAAAACATTTATATAATAGGAACAGATGCTTTTCTATTTATATTTCAACATGTTATTCATGAAGTAATATAGGTAATTTATACAAATCATAATGGTAACATAAGTTGACATCCCACTGGATGTAATAACCGTATATGAGAGTCATATAGTCATTTTTCTGCCTCAGAACATTTAAACGTGCTGGTTGCTACACTAACATAATATACTAACAATTGTACCATGGTCCGGGTGAATACTCAATTCTGATTGGCTGCTGGGTGTGCATTAAAAAGTGATTACGCACAGTGATAACCGCACGCCCCAAAAAGAAGATCCGGTCACCTATCTTGTGTCTTCGCGCCGGCTTCTTTAAAACAACCTTTTGCTTCATCATTTGGACAAAAACAAGTGGTAAGAGGTGAACTTTCTCTCTGAACTGATGCGTTATTCCAGAGTTTTTCAACCTTTTTTGAGCCATGGCACAAAAAAAAACTGTGTTCGTTGTGGTTTCAAGACATTTAACAAGGAAGACTCATTATGCACTGAGACGCTATCACTTAAACCCAATGCATCATGGGAGATGTAGTGCAAACAGACACAGAACATAGACAGACTCTCGTCTCTGAGCTTCATTATTTTGTTCACTTGTTCCACGGTCTGACACCGGATTCTGTAAAAAGCTACACCGCTAAAGACGAGCTTTAGCTGTTATTTTTGTTGGAACTGAGAGACTTTATGAGCAGAAACATAAAAAGGGAGTGAAGACTTTAACCACTACTGATTGGTCAGACTAATGACGTGTGATTAAGCCTGCAAGAATGATTGGTGGAGACAGTTAAAGGGGCGGGACTTTTCCTAAAACAGTTATAGCTGCAGCTTAATCGCGGTACCGTCATTCTTATCAAAATGTTTTTGATAGAATCAAATAAACACAAAGAAAAAAGTATTTTATCATCTTTCATATTCCTAACTACTCAGTGTTTTATCAGGGCCTGTTTGGATGAACACAGAGCTGATATCCTGGAGATGGTAAATGAGGGCAATTTCCCACTGCACACCTGACCATCTCCCACGGCACACTAGTCTGCCGCGGCACACTGGTTGAAAAACACTGCTTTATTCAACCCATCGGGATGATCAGCATATATATATCTATATATATATAGATATATATCACTTTATATCGCTGAATCTTGGCTGCAGCAGTGGTGCGGTGCCTTGTCACATTCCCATGAGAGGGCGCCGCACCACTCCAATATGGGAATGTTCTGTGTTCGGGTTGGGAGGGATATGGGGAAACACAGAGCTGTATTGTCGTTCAAATACGCTTACCTTTTGAAAATATGCTCTGTGTGTTAATGTGTTCTAAAAACTCATTAAAAAGTTGGAATAAAAAAGCGATCCAAATCCAAATTAAGGACTAAAAACTGGTTAATATTTATTTATATTGTAAGTATCATGGCATAAGCAGGTTAATGGCTTTCGAAGTGTGCATTATCACTTCGAAGCATTAGCATCTCCGCTTCGCAGCGAACGGTTCAGGCTTCCACGGCGTGTGTTAAAAAGTGATAATGCACACTTCGTCGGCCAGTAACCCTTACTAAATACAGAGATGTGTTGTATTTTGGCTTTTGCTACTGCTTTTGCACTTAGCTCACAGATAAACAGGAGAGAATGGTTGAAGAAGGCAGAATCCTGGTCGAACAGAACCAATAAAAAGTCTGGTGTCTGCTCCAGGCACGGGGATGCGAGCGCAAAGAAACTTGATTGGATAGAATCTAGTCTGTGATTGGCTGTTTGGTGGCAGAAACATCAGCTAAATTCAGAGTTGAGAGCGCAAAAACAAAAATAGAGAGAGAGCAAGACTCCAGACAACATATGTGTCGCTAATGCAGAAATTTATTTTGAAAGCAAAGAAAGGGATTTTCAAAGCTTGCATTTAACATTTTCATTTGCTACTTTATTTTTCAAACTGAAAATTTTGTTTGTAATTTAGAAAATTTTGATCTAAAAACTGGGACATTTATTCTGAATGTGGTGGCATGAATATCATTTCAAATACTGAAACTGTTTAGGGTTTCTGCAAAAGAGTGGCCACATGGCTGTTGCTTTGGTCAATGTGCTCCGTTTCTTTCTTATGCAAAATTAATGCAGCTGTTTTAGACCAGAAAGCACACATAGCACCGTTTCCACACTAATGAGACACTGACGCGCTAAAAACATTTGATCTTTTCAGAAGTTTACTAGACAGAATGCTTTTAGATAAACATGGGATCACTCAAATAATTAAAGACATCAAGCCATAAACATGTTTCAAGAGATCAGAGAAAAGGAGCAACAGCTAAAAAAAAAGTGAGAAAATAAAAAAGCAAGCCAAAAACAGCCACTTGAATCGATTCTTCCACTTTCAATACACATGGATTATAGAAAAAGAGCTACTATAGAGTGCAGACCACGTGATGCTTGTGCGCACACATACACATATACACACATGCATGCATAGATACACACATCCTGCAACTACAGTCCCAGCACAACCAGGCACAGCCAAGCACCAGATTGCGCGGCCAAATTTAGACAAATGGGTATCGGGTTCATACTCAAATCTGACTACAAAACCTGACTATAAAGGGACCATAATAAACATAAATAAAAAGGATAAATACATCTTTAGTTCTCACACAGAGATTTGTCCAACAAGACTTTTAACAATGACTGAGTTCTTCCTTTGAAGTTAAACAGCTGTGTTCCTCAAGTAGAAAGTAGATGAGGGGAGTTTTGCTCAAGAGCAGAATAGGAGCAGGACTTTGGATGGGCTCAGTGGGTTCTGAGGCTTCATCTGCAAACTTCATCACTTTACTTTTGGAATTATTATAAATATCTGAAAATATTTAGATGCACAAGAATGAAAGATGCACGCACTTTTCTTTTTTAACTGACAAAAGGTTTTCTTAGCTGTTGGGGGGAGGGGGTGGGGACAACTTTAGAATCTAGACATCTGAGAAAAAAAGTGCAGGCCACAAATTCAATGAGCTCATTTCCTGTTTCACTGACTTCCTGTACTAACTGTTGGCTCCATGTCTGAAAGCCTGATACATAAACATGCAACAAGTAAAAAATGTGCCACCACAACACAAAAATGATGCTACTGTACAACACTGTGAGTCGAAAGGAACACTAACATGGATTTTCAAAATTGTAAAAAGACCTTTAACCTATAAGAAAACAACAATGTCAGCAAGAAGAAAAGCCAGAGGCTTAAATCAAATAGCTTTATTTCCAATGTGCTAATGCAGACTACACTTCACACCAGCAAAATCAGCAAGATCACAAAATACAGAAGAAGTCGTGGGGAGTAAACAGAGGAGATCAGGGAAGAACTGCAGACTTTCTGTCTGTTGGCGCTTTGCCAGTCACTAAAGGCACATTTAGGGTCCCTTTAGACTCCTTACATTAGTTATTTTATTGTACGGAGACTAACGGTCCTTCTATGAGAGTATCAGCGATGAAGCATTGCCGCTTTCCACCTTTTGCCTCTGTAATGTGTACCTTTGTCAGGACTTTGAATGCAGCAAAGGCATTTGATCAGTGTTATGTTCGACTTCATGTTCAGAACCCTGTCCACGATTAGGAGGGGAAAAAGTCAACTGACCTCATTTCATGTTTAAGCAGAAGGCCGAAATGAGTGATAGTAAAAGCTATAAAAATGCGCGTAAGTACAACAACACATCCAGAACCAGGACACGCTCCAAATTTCCTCAGAACACCTTTCATGGAAAGACAGCTTTGCCTGTTTGGAGCTTTGCAGACAAATCTGCACACAAAGAACAGATTGAACAGAACAGCATAATACTAAAGAGACTAAAGCACTATTCTACAATAAAGCTGTTTTAATGTGCTCAGGGGATTTTAGATATATTGGCATCCTGCAACAGGAAGGATCCTGCAGCATGTCCACAGGTCGCCTCATTATTTACTGCAATGAAAAACAATTTAGAGAATGCCAATACTAATCATTTATGATAAAGTGTGCTGAAAATGCAATGAGCTGCAAGACAGACCGATTCATTTTAATGAGTTCATCCAGTCCTAGCAACAATTAAACTTCAACAAACATAAAAGATTTTCTCTTTGGATTCTTCAAACATCAATCAGGTATGGCTAACTTTTGGATCATGAGGATCTATCAGCACTGTTGATAGCCAACCGAAGATTTGCCCCTGTCAGCCACAAGATTACAGATTAGCAGACAGCGCCTGGTTGCTTACTATAATCAGAATGCTGATCTAGTATAATCTGTGTTCGATGCACAGCAAGCTGCTTTCTGGCGTGGCTCATGAAAGACTTCTTACACAGCAGGAAATCCAAGGATAGTTTTTTTGGGACTCAAATAACAAAAATAAAAAAACAATATTAACAATAGCACAGTGACTGTATATTTGTTTGAACTCGCTGGTTTACTATTGGTTCTATTTCAAACATGACATGTGGTCTTTCAGTGAGCTCCAATGGGAATTAGCGTTTCAGTGTGTGATGGTCAACACCCAAGTCATCCATATGCGTAATCAGGAAGAAGGGAGGGTGGAGGACAGCAGCAGAGATCATAAACTCAGATAAACCGGTTTTTGACTTGGCAAAAAAAGAAAAAAGCTAATGACTTCTTGCTTAAAGTACCAGAGGAACTGCCACTTGCAGTTCCCTGAATAAGAATAAAACAGTAATATTTGGTGTTGTGGTGTGCAGCAAAAACGGTTTCCTGATTTTTAAAACTGAACTGCTGTCTGGAAACAATGTGTCATTGCTGGAGTTTGCCATCAGCAAAGTGTCATTTTCAGTTTTCCAGTAAACGATAAGCAGTAGGTCTTTACATTTCCTATAAAGTTGCTTTGAAAATGAAAAGGCTACTAAGCCCTAACCTCACTCAATCATTAGGATTAAAAGTAGGGAGCGCGTGACTTCGGTTTAAGTAGAGGGAAAAAAAGACATGTTTTTCACTTTTTTATAAATTAATTTCTTTTGCATGTTTTTTATTGGGAAATCCAAAAAGGCTAATGAAAACAGAAAAATATTACCAAGCAAATGGGATTTCTCCACAGTCAAGTGGCTAAAGAAGACAACATCTATTACGAGTCACATTTATATCCATGAAATCAGAGTAACCGTGAAGAATCAAACTCTTGATTTTCAAAATGCAACACTTCCTTTCTCTTTGTGCTGAGGCTTTTACCGTCAACTCTCCCGAAAGCAAACATGTTCTACATTCTACACTGTACCTCCACTCATCATTTCACAGGGAGCTGACCCAGTCCACAGCATTCCTGGGATAAATTCAGGTGACTAAATCTTTATTTTATTTACACAGAGAGCTCTATTTTTTATTCTTTTAAACACTCCCAGGACCCATGTTTGTCATATCGTGACAGAACAGACGGGCTCCTAAATTAATACTTTCATATTTGTGACAAGCCTGCAGGCTTTTTTCAGGTATCTACACGTTCTCAGACAATGAGGTACATTCTCATCAACTGACATCTGCCTGTCGGTTTAGTAGATGGACGACTATGCACGGTGTAGGTCATTAAAAAGTGGGAAAATCCATTAGGAACAGCTGAAAGCCTGGCAAAAGGCAAGCATGCCACTTGACATGGTGTAGTGATCGTTTTCTACAAAGTTAAGACCAATCTGCACATTTGATCGAGCAAAGTCTGCATTATTTCCTGTCGATACAACTGTAACCCCTAATGTCCTCATTTAAAAAAGAAAGAACCTTTTATTTTTGATAATGCATGTAATAAAATGGTATAAGTTTTTACATCGTTATTGTTTTTGAACACTAAAAATCATCTTTTGATCCATTTTAAAAGCGTTCGCCTCAGAGTTTGTGGGTGGGGCTTATTCCCCACCATCTATTTGTTTACATGCTCTCCCGCTAGCTTACAGCGCTTCACACTCCCAACCTAACATTGCCAGTGCAACAAATATGGCAACCAATATTGGATCTATCCAGCTGAAACAGATAGTTTCGCACTATAAAGTTTTTTAGTAGTTAGAGCTTAGGGACATAAACACAGTCTTATTTAAACTGCATTAATCTGCTCCTGATACACAACATAAAGAAAAAAGATCAGAACATGTTAAAAACACCAGAAACATGATTTTCATTGGAGTAGGTCCTAAACACCTGTTGCCTTGTTAAAGAAAAAAGCCTAAAGATTCGTTTTTACTGACTGCATTTCTGTCTGAATAATTGATGCCAGAATATTTTGCTTTAAGAAACTGAAGCAAAAACCTTTATTGAGGCATTCGTAATGTTGGCTGTAAAACAATCCATCTATTGATCAACAAAAAGAAACACAAATTCTGCTAAATAAGTACATACTAATTTTACATCTTATTTGTTCTACTAGAGTATTTAGATCCTCACAGTCCACCACACCCACAATGATGTCAGTTAATCACATAAGACCAGCTTATCATTTTTAGCAGATTTGTCTTTCATGGCAGATTTGATGTTTTTAAAAACAGGAAATTACATTTCCAATGTTCTTGTTTTAACAGAAATCCCTCTATGAAATCAAATGTTTGATATAGATTCTATTATTTGTGCTTTTGAATTACACCTGCTCATGTGTGGGACAATTGTTATCTATAGACTTCAAAATATAAGTTTTTTTTTGTTTTTTTTTTTTTTACTTGCCTGAATCCAAGCATTTGTTTTAGAGTGTAAAGTACCACTTAACCTAAATACTGCAAATAAAGAGGGGTTTTCGTTCACCTCTTTAACTTTAATCATACAAAAAGAAAGGGTTCTGCTGGTTTCTGTAGTTTCAACTTAAAAGTTGGAGGACAACAAGTCCGCCTTGGCGAGCCCTGAGCTGCCATATAAAGTCATATATCTCCGGATCTCTAAGCAGAAGATGCAGTCAAACTCACAGAGACGCTGTGGAGGTTTTAGGTGAAACAATGTGCAGCTCGACGCTGGCGCTGAGGCGACATCAAGGAGAAGATGTAGATCCGCTCTGCTGATGATCTCGCACGGCGCGGCTCAACTCGCAGCCGCCGCGGTAAAGTAAGCCTCCTCCGGGTTAACGACGGGTCGCTTAGCCGTTCAGTGACCCGCCAGAAGCGATAAAGTCTGCTAGCTTGAAACTGCTTCAGCGGGAGCCGGACGTGCCTCCCCTCCAGCCTCTCCTTGCCGCTTTTCCTCCCCGCTCCTGGTTACAACCGGCGCGGGGCTCTCCTCCCCAAAACTAGCAATAAGCCCAACATTTCAGCGCTCACCTCGGTCCAGGTCGAGGTGTTCACGCGGAGGCGGGAAAAGAGCAGAGGAGGAAGGAGGTATCCAGGAGGTAGAAACTTGTCCCGTTAGTAAAGAAACAACTGGTGTGTGTGTGCCCCTGTGCGCGCGTGCGTTTCTGTATGTGTGCGGCTCTGCCGTCTCTCTCTCCTCGCTCCCACTCAGTCCTTGAGGGCGGGGCTGAAATGGGGGAGGAGGAGCTTCCGCCGTGGGCGTAGCCACAGAACACGGCAAGGGTGCACTGAGGGGGGTCCCGGACGACCATGGGCGCCCACTTGAAAGTCTTGATCTAATTATGGTTAACTTTGTTTTCACTGCAACTGTGCTGATTAGTTTTTTTCTTTTTGTTTTCTCTTGACTGTTACAGAGGTAGAGCTAATCCACAGCTGGGAGGAACCAAAAGGTATATATGAAAAGGGTGTCAACAGCAGGAAATGGGCCTTGTATGCTTTCATGTTTTGCTAGTATAGTCTGACCAATTTCCTCCATTTAACTATTTTTATCAGTGGGTTTAGTGTCAAAAATACCAACAGCTTCAAACACAAAGAAAAATAAAGCTTTAATAAACAAACAGATCATTTGATCAAATTTTGTTAAAAACACAATGTTGTGTCTCACTCTGTTAAAAACACAAATTTCATCAGATTCCCAACCTAATGAAATTTATGTTTTCTGGGCTTTTAACATGCTATTGTGGCATTTTTGGCATGATGAAGGACATAAATAAAAGAAATTAAGCTTAAAATTGCATTTCTGTAGGGGTGAAACAATTGATCGATTTCTATTCCTACGATTCAAACAGATCGATCTGTCTGGGGTTGAATCGAACCAAATCGACCTATACTATTAAAAAAGTCATCTCAAACGGACATAAATTGATGATTGAACCGATATCGGAAAACATTATTTGGATTGAGACATGGTAGGTTTATTTTACTGTAATGTGAAAGCGATCAAGTGCATAGCAGCGGACACATACATGTGTTGTCAGCAAAAAATAATCAATCCATCATTCCAGTCTAATGTGTGGAAACACTGAATTTAGCAAAGACATGTGACCATACAGTGTGGTGCAATGTTCCAATAATGTTCCCTTTGGAAAATTTCGATGTGGAAAAACAACAGTGAGCTGACCTCTATTAAACTAAAATGTGAATGTATTTGACAATAATTCTTGTTTACTTGTTTGTTTAATTGTATCAACACACATTTAATTGAAACTTGATTATCTTGCAAGAAATAAAAGAAATCTGGAAAACTTCCCTTGCACCGTACACCGTATTTCTCTCTGAGTCACACTGGTTAAAGTTTTGGCTAAAGATGTCTTGGATCGATTTTAGGTCAGTGAATCAAATTGAATTCAATTGTTCCAAATTAACCAAAATTTAAAGTAAATTGAATCAGCAACCACGAATATCAAATCAAATCGCTGTTAAAATGAATTGTTGCACCCCTACATTTCTGAGTATTTCTTCATTGAAGTTGTGGTGAATCAGATGAAAAAATGCAGCTGTAAAAAGCTTGTAGCTTTGGCATAGAATTGGCCTACCACAAGCTCTCTTCCCTCCTGCATTCTGATGCATCCACTTGCAATGTTCTAGCAAATGCCAAAGGTTTTTTGATTTTGGCGAAAAACGGCATGCTGAGAACATTTTTAAAATAGATCAAAAGATGATCAGAGTGGGATTTCAATTGGATTTTATGGACTGATTGTTTTTGTAGAATCTGTAATTATGTTTGGTTTTTTTATTATGATTTCTATTTTACTACTATTTTTTTTTTGTTTTCTGTGTTCTCTAACAGTAAAAGTGCTGTATAGATAAAGTTTAATTTGAATTTAACAACAAATTTCCTGCGTCTAGCTACTGTTATCAGTGGACTTAGTGAAACATCTTCACTTCCAACACAGACAAAAATAAAGCTTTTTATAAACAAACAGTCAACAGATCGTTGATCCAATCCTGTTAAAAACACTATTCAGAATGTTTAATCAGGTTATTTAGGCCCACATGCTTCACCATCAGCTATCACAGCGGTCTTTGCGCTATTAACTCAGGTTTCACAGTAAGCACTGAGCCTTAAAACCTCCCTTGTGTACTGAGTGAAGCATTATCAAATAACATTAAACGCACAGAGACAGGGAGAATGAAATGCTGCAGACATAACATCTAAGCCTTAGATTCAAAGGCTTACTCAAGCAGTTTTGTCATTTATTTATTTAGTCATTTTATGTTGCCTGGGGAGGAGAAGCAAAATGCTGAAAGTTGCCTTGTGAGGGACTACTGGAAATAATTACCCTCATGTTTCAGTAGGTGCATTAGGTGCAAAGGGAGCTTAATAAAGATAACAAGTTAGGTTTAAGAAGCAGGATACATTTTAATATCACTGTCGCTTCTCAGTGAGAAGAACCTAGTTCAAATTCCAGCCTTCTTCTTGCATGTCCTCTCTGTGCATGCTTGGGTTTCTCTAGGAACTCCAACTTTTCCTGTGGTTAACAATCAGGCTTCATATTGGTAGACTGTTTAGGGTGTACCCTGACCTCACCCTGAAGCAGCTGGGATAGGCCCCAGCAACCCATGTGACTGTACAGGAGAAAGTGTGAATAGAAGAAGAATGGATTGCTTAAATATTTCATAAAATTTAATTTGTCCAACTTCTCCCAAAATGTATTAGCATGTTGTTATTTAGCCAGTGTTGTGAAGAAAGAAGACATACAAAAACAGTGATTAATCATAAAAAAGAGGAGTTTTTCATTTTTACCATATTTTGTAATTGACATCCTGAAACTATAAGAAAATGGCTTCAGGTTCAAATAGGTTTTAAACCAAGAAAAGACGAATTTCATGCACAGATCCATGGGGCAAAGCAAATATTCTATATTGGTAGAGCCTTTCTTTGTTGTTTTTGGTATTTCTGCATTCAGATTTCATTTTTTCTCACTCCACTTATTTGTTCATTGAACACAGGAGCGTCATCAATCTTTCAACTGAATTCTCCAAACAAGAGCAAGATCACTAAAAATGTTGATATACTACTGAAGGTTGATGAAGATAGCTTTAAGACGCTGCTGCTCATGCGCGCTAAGATGATTAATCTGATCATTAACCACGAGGCTGGAAAATGAGTTTTGGAATCAGAAGCTTTCCATCATTGGTTTTATGTTTTCAGTGTGAAAAAGGAGAGGTGCTGCTGTGACTGATGAAACGTAAAAACCTGGAAAATGGGTTCACTCCTGCAGAATGTATGCAGTAAGAAGGAAAAGGTGACTGCAAAACAGGTGCAAACATTGCATTTGTTTAAAATGGGCCAAAGAAATCTTTGATAGTCACAAGTTCTGCAAGTTGTCCCACTTTAAAAGATGAGACGGATGAAAGAGGTCTGTTAGGTTAATCATAGATACACTTCAACTCTGAGAGACGGAATGCAGAAAAAGAGAAGAAAATAAGTATTTAACTCCTATTTAACTCCTGCAAACCGCAATAATTGTGTCCCTCACAGACTACAATTATATTAACTATTCTTTAGGAGACTTGTCTAACCTCCACTTGTTACCTGTATCATTGTCACCTGTTTGAACTGGTTAACTGTATAAAAAACACCTGCCCACACCCTTAAACAGTCATGTTGGAGAGGTTGTAGTCTGACTGTTTAAGGGTGTGGACAGGTGAGTCAAGATTGTTTACTAAAACAAGACTAAGATGATCAAATCTACAATAAGCAAGCATCTTGGGAACTGGTCAATGACCTGAAGAAAGCTGGAACCACGACATAATCATGGACCTCAAACCATCCAGACCTTTCTAAAGTTTGTCAGAAACCATTTGGAGGACTGGAAAAACCTCATGTGATCACATGAGACCCAAATGGAACTGTTTGGTATAAAACCCCTCAGTGTATTTGGAGGGAGAAGAATGCTGAATTGCATCCCAAGAACACCAAACCCACTGTGAAGCTCGTTCCATCAGTGAGAGCTTTGAGGATGAAACATGGCTGGATATCCTAGAATGACAATAATCCCAAACACATTGCCCAGACAGCAAAGGAGTGTCTAAGTAAAAAGCCTTTAAGGTTCTGAAGTGGTCAAACAACTCTCCAGACCTTCATCCAACAGAAACCTGTGGAAGGAGTTGGGCGAGTTAGGGCCCCACCTCTGAAGCATCCCAGCTCTTATGAAGTTCTGCAACGGAGAACTGACCAAAATAGTAGCTCCAGTGAGTGTAAACCTGATGAAGACCGACAGGAAACCCTTTGACCTCTGTCATTGCCAACCTGGGTTACATTACAAAGTATTAAGGTGAGTATTAAGGTCTCCAAATGTATTTTCTGCACCGTTATACATTCTTTTTCTTTTAAATCATACAACTGGATTTCCTGGATTCTTTTTATTCACATTCTGATTCTCATAGTAGAAGTATGTCTATGATTACATTATAGATGTCTCTTATAATTTTATTATAAAAACTATTTTAACAACTTGCACAAACTTGCACCGTGAAATACTTTTTTACTCCACTGTGTGTGTGTGTGTGTGTGTGTGTGTGTGTGTGTGTGTGTGTGTGTGTGTGTGTGTGTGTGTGTGTGCGTGCGTGTGTGTGTGTGTGTGTATAAAACAAACAAATGCATGATCTGTTTTCTGTTAAAGTATTTCTCAGAGACAAGACAAACCCCCTTTTTGATTTTATAATAAAGTTTAAGGAATCATAATGGGATGTTATTTAAACATTTTTTATACAAACTATGCACTTTGACACAGTTAAGCTAGGTAAAGGTAAGTGAAAGACATTAAGAAAGACTTCACTGGCTGTGGAGATCCTGTGGTTTACAGCACACTGATTTATTTAGTGTGAGTACAATAACGCAAATGTGCATTAAAGCGTCAATACGCATCTGATGTTTAGAATTAGAATTTGTTTAAGTTTATTGAGCTTGTTCTTATTTATCATATTAAAAGACAGGTAAATTCAGCCAACCTGAACACCTTGGCTCATTTACAGTGCCTTGGGAAAGTATTCAGCCCCCTTGAACTTTTTTAATCTTTTGCCACATTTCAGGCTTCAAACATTAAAATATGAAACTGTAAGTTTTTGTGAAGAATCAACAACAAGTGGGACACAATCATGAAGTGGAACGAAATTTATTGGATACCTCAAACTTTTTAACAAATAAAAAAATGAAATATTGGGCGTGCAAAATGATTCAGCCCCTTTACTTTCAGTGCAGCAAACTCTCTCCAGATGTTCAGTGAGGATGTCTGAATGATCCGATGTTGAACTAAATGACTAATAATGATAAATAGAATCCACCTGTATGTAATCAACACTCAGTATAAATGCACCTGCTCAGTGATAGTCTCAGAGGCCCGTTTAAAGTGCAGAGAAGCATCATGAAGAACAAGGAACACACCAGGCAGGTCCGAGATACTGTTGTGGAGAAGTTTAAAGCTGGATCTGGATATAAAAAGATTGCCCCCAAGGAGCACTGTGCAAGTGAAAATATTGGAATGGAAGAGTATCAGACCACGGCAAATCTACAACGGCTGGATGAAGCTCGTCTGCTGGACTTTTATATATGTAGTTGTAGATTTAGATAAGTTAATTCTTCTCTAAGAGTTCTGGTAAATCGCCTGTCCGTCCTGGGGGAGGATCCCTCCTTCATGTGGGCACCCCTGAGGTTTCTTTTTTTTTTCCGGAATCCGGTTTTTTTGGGAGTTTTTCCTTGCCGCGAAGGGGGGTCTAAGGGCAGGGATGCCAGTATAGCATAGTCAGTTTGTTAGTTCATTTTAGTATTTTCCTATTGAACTCTTTGTATTCGTGATCCTTTTAAGTTCATGTTTTACTTCGAAGCCCATCGAGACGACTGTTGTTGTGATTTTGGGCTATACAAATAAAATTGAATTGAATTGAATTGAATACAAAGACACGGCCGTGCGTCTAAAGTTTCAGCTCAATCAAGGAGAAGACTGATCAGAGATGCAGCCAAGAGGCCCATGATGAGGTGGGAGAGTCTGTCCATAGGACAACAATCAATTGTATACAGCACAAATCTGGGCTTTATGGAAGATATCTTAAAGATATCCATAAAAAGTGTCGTTTAAACTTTGCCACAAGCCACCTTAGACACACCAAACATGTGGAAGAAGGTGCTCTGGTCGGATGAAACCAAAATCAAACTTTTTGGCAACAATGGAAAGTGTTATGCTTGGCGTAAAAGCAACACAGCTCATCACCCTGAACACAGAATCCCCACTGTCAAGCATGGTGGTGGCAGCATCATGTTTTGGGCCTGCTGCTCTTCAGCAGGGGCAGGTAGGATGGTTTAGAATTGCTGGGAAGACGGATGGAGCCAAATACAAGACCATTCTGGAAGAAAACCTGATGGAGTCCGCAAAAGACCTGAGACGGATATTTGTTTTCCAACAAGACAATGATCCAAAACATAAAGCAAAATCTACAATGGAATGGTTAACAACTAAATAAACATAGCAGGTGTTAGAAGGGCCAAGTCAAAGTCCAGACCTGAATCCAATCGAGAATCTGTGGAAAGAACTGATAACTGCTGGTCACAAACGCTCTCCATCCAACCTCACTGAGCTCAGTGTGTTTTCCAAGGAGGATTGGGCAAAATTTTCAGTCTTGCGATGTGCAAAACTGATAGAGACATACCACAACAGCTGTAATCACAGCAAAAGGTGGCCCTACAAAGTATTAACTTAAGGGAGCTGAATCATTTTGCACGCCCAATATTCCAGTTTTTTATTTGTTAAAAAAGTTTGAAATATCCCAAAAAAATCATTTCACTTCATAATTGTGTCCCACTTGTTGTTGATTCTTCACAAAAAATTACAGTTTTATATCTTTATGTTTGAAGCCTGAAATGTGGTAAAAGGTTGAAAAGTTCAAGGGGGCCAAATGCTTTCGCAAGACACTGTATTTTCTCCAGAGAACGGAGTTTCCTGGGTCCTTTTTTCATTCATCGTTTGAATTCTTTCCAAAGACTTCAGGTCAGAACTACCTGTGGCCTCACAATTTTATTTATACAGCCCAATATTTACAACAATAGTCATGTCAATGGGCTTCATACCAGTATTTGTGTAATAAACATGAATCAAGAAGAGCAGAAAGTCCTAGTATTCTATCGCTGATTGCTAAACTAAACTAAACAGACTGAACTAAACTGGGCATTTCTGCTCTTAGACCCTCCTTTGCGGTTAGGAAAAACTCCTAAAAAAACGGATTCCAGAATAAAAAACAGAAACCTCAGGGGTGTCCACATGAAGGAGGAATCCTCCCCCAGGACAGATTCCTCCCGGCGGAGGGATCTGGTACAGCGATGTACCAGAACTCTTAGGGAGAATTAGCTTATCTAACTCTACAACTACATGTTTAAATGGTCCAGTAGATGGGATTCATCCAGATGAGTTGGGGGACAAGTGTGGGCGCGAGACGAGGCAGAGGTAGGGTCCACAGCCAGGTGTAGGAGCAGGAGTAGAGATGAGGTCCTCAGCCAAGTACAGGACCACGGAATCTGGAATCACTCCCATTTGGACCTCTCTGCGTAGACTTTGCGTACTCTCCCAGTGTATGCGTGGGTTTTCTCTGGGCACTCCAGCTTCCTTCCACAATCCGAAAACTTGCTTTGGGTATTTGTTGATTCTTAAAAAGTGCTCCTTACGTATGAATGCGTGTTGTTTGTGTGTCTCTGCAATGGACAGGCAACCTATTCAGGAAGTACCCCACCTTTGTCTGACAGTGGCTGGGATAGAGTCCAGCAACTCTGTGACCCCAAAAGGGATTGATCAGGTTTGTAAAAATGGATGGAGAGATGTTCTTCAGTGTTAAAAAAAAGTGAAGGGCTCCCTCTAGTGGCAGTAAATGAGAAACACATAATCTTCCAAGGAAGGAGAGAGCTTGAAATGATGCTAGAAAAAGCTGCCCATCATGTTTTCATGTTTCCATGTTTTCAAAGTCTTAGAAATCAATGTCATCGCCTGCTCCATAATAGATCTGTGTTTAGTAATGACTGCAACTTCGGATTGCAGAAATTACTCGAGTGTGGACACAAGGAAATGTCTGTAGCAATACTGAGACACGTGGGGGCGCTGCATCTAGTTAGTAATCTTTGTGCCACTAATGTGATTGCATGTTCTTTTCAAATACTTAATGGAATTTACATAGAAATAAATACAATAAATGTTATATTGATGGCTTTAGTTATTACCAATTTTTTAAATGTCTCTGTCACAAGGGTTAAAAAAAAATCTTTTTCCATTTTTACAAAAACGTAACAAGTCTAGCCTTTTTCTCTGACATTTGAGTGGGAAACCCAGTCATTTGAGATGCACCATGTTAATCTGCATTTTTATGTTTCCAATGCACATTTTTAATGCACATTTTCAATGTGTAATCCAGTATCAAATCAGTGACAAATAGTAAAATGATCTGTTAATTGATGATAGTATCTGTAGTAAATGTACATAAATAGAGGTGTGAATTAGCAATTGTCTGTTTTACTGTGAAGTTTATGGTAGTTAATTATTCTGTCCCGTAAAAAACTTTACCTAAAATTTCATTATTAAAAAAAATTGCCCTGTTTCTCTTTTCTTTTTTTTCTTCCGTCTTTCAAGGCTTGTAATCACCATTAAGAAACAGTAACACAACTTGTGCTGCTGAGCTCATAGCCCACTATTGCGTCTTTGTTGCACAGTTCAAATCAAGGTTAATCCCGGTGCAGGCTGGAATGCGTGAAAGTTAAATATAGCAGATGGTTTAGTTCAGTTTGAACGGTTTCTATTGTCTACAAATTTATGCAGTGAACTCGCTCCGAATAAAATCTCACTTATGAGAGAAGAATAGGGAGAAAAAAGTTCAAAGTATAACCAAAGGAAAGCAAGTGGAAGCATCAGAATGGAGTGGAGCAGGAAGCTTGTGGCCCGCCGATAGTAATTTCTACGTAACTACAAGCTTTGTCAAATGCCGTTTTTCTTCACCTCCTGATTTACCACAATTTGAATAAAGAAATACTTAGAAACACAGTTTTAATCCTAATTTTCTTCATATGTGTCCTCCATCATTAGAAAAAAGGGAATCCTGAACATGTTAAAAACACCAAAAACACAATTTTTATTGGAGCGGGTCTCTAAAAGAAGAATTCTTTATAAGACCATTTACCCATTGGCAGATTTATTTATTCATTTATTTTGCTTGAAGAAAATCTACCAATGGGGTAAGTCTATTTTTTGACCTATTTTAAAGGGCCTGTTGTTGCAGTGCAGTGCAGAGCTGTGTACAAGTCTCAAATAAGGCAGTGACCGTTTCCTTGTGACTCACTAAAAGATCTTACAACATAAATAAACAAAAAACCAGAACATTCTGTAATCTGCAACTCACTGTTTTATACAAGAGAGTGCAGCTGAGAAGTGAGTCCATAAATGACCGAGTAAGAAGGGCAGGTTCACGTGCTGTTGTGAACAAGACAGCAAATGTCTGGCACTTTTCCAGGACTGACTTCAGTAAAGCTGAAGGCCTTAAGGAATGTAGAAATCCAGCTTAATGCAGACGTCACTGCAAGCTCATGAAAATCTTGAGCACTGACAATTTCACAGCAAGGCAAATAGTGCCTAACAGGGTCTGTAGAGTCAACAAATGTACAATGAATACATCCAATGTAATGAACTGGATGTGCTGCTGTTATAAGTGTAATGAAACAATAGACTAACAGGATTGTGATCAGACAATAGTATTTCTTCACTCAAGGAGCGTTATTGTCGGTGAGAAACAGAAATGAAAATCGAAGGTAAACAAAACAACTCAACTGTCATTCGACAGATTTCCTGTTTACTCAAGTTCCACTCCAATCATCTTTTGATCTAGTATAAAAGGGTTTAAAGTTATCTTTTAATTATGATTATGTCATTTTTAGCCAAAATCCCCAAAACTGTGTCGTTTTATAGACGCCATTACATTAACAATGAAATTGCACAAATTGGATTTGCGATAATAAATTCACTTAATGGAAACACGTCAATTTCGGGGGAAAAACACACATTTATCACAAAAAAAAGTTTTTGCGCTTGGAAGAGGTGGTTATTGAGGCTTATCGAAATTGATGTATTTCACAAAACTGCACTGGATATATTTTTTTCAAATTAAATGAGTCACGTGACCAATAACTCTGCACAGAAAGACAGTTCGCATCCATTTTCGTAACCCACCGGGGCGGCAGGGTTGCCGGGGACTGTTACTGAGCTAATGGTTCTGGAGCGATCGCGCTCGCCGCGCTGAATTTGGCAGAGGACATTTGCCTCCTATTGCAGGATGGGGAGACAGCCACCTCATGCCTCCTAAATTTTATGATACTTTTCTTATTTTTTTTTTTTCTTTTTTTTTTTTTTTTCTTTTAACTTATCCTGTCCAACAGCTAGGCAAACAGATGAGAGCTGAGGGCCTCTTGTGTTGGACATATTTTATTTTAACAAGAGGGGTTATTCATCTTCAGACAAACCAAAGGTATGTCTGAATAAACCCCTTTTGTAATTGAGGCCAAACTTTATTAATTTCAATCATGTTTGAAAATCTTTGGTGTTGGACCGGACGGAAAAGGAAAGAGGGGAAGAAGAGAGAGGGACGTTAGAGAGAGGGGGGGTAGGAGGGTGATAATCGGAGGGGAAAGGGGGTAAGACCATGAAGCAGCATAGAGCAGACAGGCTTACTGGTTGTTTATCGTTACGGTACGGTTCAAATGTAGTACAAAAAGGGCGGGGCCTGTTCACACACACTCAAATATTATCAACACATCTGCTAGCCGCAAAAATGTCCACATGTCAACATGCACACAAAACAGATAGTGTTCACGAACGCATACCTATGCCTTTAAACCAACTAGTGTGAAATCTTTCATTCATTCAATCCTGCAAACTATTAGTGCAAAGGTGAGCTAACACCTGTGCTCAGGTGAGTGTTTATGTTCTTCTAAAATGGATGGTGGAATGTGAAAAGAAGGAGGAGGAGCGCCCAGCCACCCCCACACCCATACCCCCGCCGCAGCAGCAGCGGCAGCCGGAATTCCCCCAACGCCACACGGGAACAGGCAGGGAACAACCGCCCCCCGGGCGACCAAGACCGCCACCCAGGCCAGGGCCAGCAGGACCGCCGCGAGGCCCCCAGAGCCAGAGAGCAGGGAGGCGCAGAGGGAAAGAGAGCGCCGCCCCAGCCCAGCCAGGAAAGCAGCCCCCCGCCGCGCCGGAAGAGCCCAACGCAGGGCCCCACCGGAGAGGGACGCCCACAGCCCCAGACGAGCACCCCACCACCACCCAGGAGTTCCGGGCATCCCCCCGCCCCGACCCCAGGTACGAGCCAGGACCCCCCAAGGGAGACCCGCTCCGCACTCCAGGCAGCCACCCACCCGGCCCACGGTTGGTCCAGGTAGGAGCAAGGCAGGGGCCCGCCGCCCCCGCCCAGGAGGGGGGAACCCCGGGGAAAAAAGGGCGGCCCACAAGGGGTGTTATAAATATGGCCCGACCAGGCTCGGCCATGTTGGAAGTTTGGCGGGGCCCAGCGCCCAGGGGCAAGGACCAGTACCCACCCCCCAGGGACACGAACACCCCCGGCTCAGGTGTAATATGAACCCCCCCCACCGCGCGGAGAGAGCACCGCCGGGCCCAGGGAGCCGGCACCCAAGGGACACGGCCGCCATCGCCAAGGGGCCCACACCCCCCACCAGGGAAGGGGTAGGGGACAGATGGACCCAGGTCCCACCTTCCTTGTAAAATGTGTGTGCGTGTATGGGTGCTTGAGAGGGTGTTTGTGTGCATGTGTGTGTGTTTATGTTTGAATGTATATATTGAAGGGGGAGGTGTGTGTGCTAAGGGGGGTGCAGTTAAAATTGGCGAGTAGGGCACTAAGGGGACATCTCCTGATTACTCACAGTGATGTCCCCTCACCCTCCACACCAAGGGGCCCTAAATGTCTAAGGTGCGGTTAAAATTGGCGGGTAGGGTGCCAGGAGGACATCTGCTGCTTGCTTGCAGTGATGTCCAAGCACCCCCCCTACCAAGGACCCTACATGTCTAAGGTGCAAATAAAACCGAAAGAGGGGGGGCCCACTCCATACGGCAACCATAGGAGGGGGGCCACTCCCAAGTAGCCCCCCCCCCCAAGGCGCATCGCAGGCTAGACCCCCCACCCCCTCACCCTAATATGAGGTTATATAAGGAAGGGGGTAAGTTGGGGACAGCTGGTAGACTGTCCCCCGGTGGTCAAACAGCCGTCCCCCAGCCCACCCCCAGCAAAGGGGCCAGGGCCACCCAGCCCAGGGGCCCACCCCCGGAGGCGCCGACACCCTAGGCCCGGCACCACCCACCCCACACAGAGAGAGAGGAGCCAGAAAGCGTCGCCCCCCCCCGGAGCAAGCCCAGGCCCCCACCCCCAGACGCCGGCCCTAGAAGAGCTCTGGTCAGGCCTCGACGGGACCGAGGAGGCCAACCGGCCGAGGCAACCAGTGATGCCTCAGCGGAGACCCCGACCCGCTAGCCCCCCCGACCCGTACTAATAATGGGCCCCCCCTCCCCCCCAGAACGCCCCCCCACCGGACAGGGCCGACAAACCCCCCACCCCACCCCACCCCAGACCCCGCAGCCGAAGCGGGTGACACCCAGAGCGACCGTGGGCCCCGAGAGAGTTGTCCCGTCCCGTCCCAGAGCCAGGGAAGGGCCGATCCCAGCCCCAGGTGCAGATGGGCAGCCCATCCGGCGCCGCTGGGCCCCCCCCACCCGAGCAGGGCCCCCCGCCAACCCCCCCCAGCACAGGCAAAGGGACCACCCCCCCAAGCCAAGCCAGACCACCACCCCACCCCCCCACCACGCACCCCCACACCCAAGCCCAGAGGACCACGCAGCGCCCCAGCCCGCCCCACCCAGGCACCGGACCCGACCCCCCGACCAACGGAGCCCCCCACCGCCCCCGCCAGGCACCGGAAGCCCCGACCCCCACCCCAAACCACGGCAGAAGGGCAAGGAGCAGCGACGACCAAGCCCTCCACCCCCTAAGTCATGGAGTCAACCACAGGAGACCAGAGAGACTGAATTCTTTCAAAGTTACTTGAGCTTTGGGCTGACATTTTTTCCAAGCTGATATGATCAAACAGCAGATTTCTGTGTTGACTTATGTTTATATTTTTCTTGTTTTTCCAATTTATTAAAATAGTTTTTTTGGCAATAAAAAGAGTTATGAAAATGATAGATGCTAATCCTTCTTCTATATCGATGGCACTCATGTCACCAAGCACACAAAGTGACGGTGAGGCAGTGATTGAAACCTTAAGCCAGACTGTTAAATCGGCACATACCTGCTGCCAGAGAGCCTGGACAGGAGTGCAGAACCACAGTGCGTGCATGTAGCTGTCGGGTAGATTATTATCACAGTGCTCGCAAATGTCTGAGTTACTGAGACCCATCTTGAACATCCTCTGTCCAGTGTAGTAAATTCTGTGAAGAGTTTTGAGATGGATTAGCTGCAGATTTGGACTTTTTGTCAGTTTAAAGGTGTTTAGACACCTAAGACACCACATAAGACTTTTTCTTATTTTAATTGAGACAATAATAGAAAGATCCTCTTGTTTGATTCTTGTTTTAATTTTGCCCCTTTTGAACCAATGCAGGTCACAGAGACACTGAAGTAGCGGTTGAACATACCGGGAGAGTCTTTGAAGGATCTCATGGACCCAGACATTGAGAAGTGATTACAGATGCTTCTGTAGAGCTTTCTAAAAATAAATAAATCCGATATCTAAACTATCGTCCGCGTCTTCAATGCATTGTAATGAGTTAAACACACACAGATATTTGAATGGATCTGCTGTAAATAAAAGCATTGTTAAAATCCATGTTTTTGAATGACTAATTGCGTGAGTTGGTTTGTGTTTATTAATAGAAATGATTGAATGGAAACAGTGTAATTGCAAAATTTGAATTGTGCACATATGTGTAATGGAAACACAACTAATTTCTGCAGAGCGGCAGGAATTCATCAAAAATTTACCTTTGAGTAGTGGGCGGGACCATTGACACAGAGTAAGCCTACTCCGAACTTCCAGTCATCTCTTTGTTGACACTCTCTCCCGCTAGCTTACAGCCCCTCACAGGTTACCAGTGCAACAAAAATGGTGACCAATATTGGAGCTATCCAGCCATAGAGTTTTGAGCCAGATGTCGCTCAGATGAGGAAAATGAAGACACTGCAGGCTGAAACGACCCAATTCCGATTTTTTTGCTCCTATGCGACCTATATCTGATCTTTTCATGACAGTCTGAACGACACAGATCCGATCTTTTTAAATGCGACCCAGGCCACTTGGGTATGTGGTCCTGAATCCCATGCGTATACGATCTTTTGAAACGGCCAGGCCACGTGTATCCGACCCGTACACGACAAACGTCATAATTCTGCGTTGAAGTAGGTGGGAACGAGAACATAAACATCAACCATGGCAGACGATGCTGCTGAGACCAGTCACTGGAAGAGAAGCGAGGTCACCGATTGGATTAATATTTGGGGTGACAGCTCTATTCATGCCAAACTTGAGGGCTCTTATCGCAACCGGGCAGTTTTTGAGAAAATATCCAGCTAAATGGGTGAGCGTGGTGTTGAACCTTTCCTGCAATTACTTTTTTTCCTTTCCGACCGTGGTCAGAAGCGCGGTGGAGACCTTCTTCAGGGCCGAAGGCGGATCCTCCTTCGGGGTTCACTTCCCTGTTCTGACCCTCAGATTCTCCAGAGCGGATTAATAATGAATAGCATTTATTCTGGGGGGAGCCTTCTTTCATTGTCGATCTCCTTCCTCCGTAACACACAACATGAATGCGCGCCCCCAACACACTTCCGCTGCCCCCTCTCACTCCCTCCTGCGCTGCATAGTCGTCTACAAGTGGATGCATCAGAATGGAGCGGCGCAGGGAGCTGGTGGCCTGCCATAGTAGCTTCAATGTCACACCTAAAATTGTTTGGCATTTTTTTCTGCTCCTGATTCATAACGATATAAATAAAAGATAATACTCAAAAATTCAATTTTAATCTTATTTATTTTTACACTTGTCTTATTATGAGAAAAATGCCACAAGAACATGTTAAAAACACCCAAAACAAGATTTTCCTTCAAGTGGCTTTTTATGGTTTTGTATTATTTAGTATTACCTTTTTGATTTTAACGTAGTGTAGGTTTATACACCACAGCTGGAGGAGGGGGTGGGGGGCATATGTGAGCCAAGCCTCATGTTGGTCCCTGAGTTACAACAATAGCAGGAAGTGCGTGGGATGCTTTTCTAGACCTTTGTGATCTTGACTGCTGTCTTTTTTTTCCTCTTTTTTTTTGGTCTTGAATACACATCTATGCTTTCACACATCTACGAATGAGTGCACCTTGCTATATCTATAAGAAAGTTAAAGGTCTGTGATGACAAAAACAGGATGTTGAATGGAATTCATCTGCCCAGGAGGAATCTCTGTCCATCAAAAAGCTGCTACAGACGAAAGTAAAAAATGCTGTAGATGATAAATCACTGTTGTGCACCATTTTTGGCAATGAAACCTCTCTTGTAAATCGTGTACTGCAGCTGCATGTTAAGGAATATATGAGAGATGCTATTTTTTCTTCCGTCATGGCATGAGATCAAAGGCAGTGTTCCTAGAGCAATGGTGATTTGAATTTAATTCAAACACATGAGGGCTGATTGAGTGTTTATTGTAACTGCCAACAACAGTGACTGTGAATATGGATCATTTCAAGGGCCATGCGCATTAATTCAAGGGTAGCAATGAGGATTCAGAAGGTGTTCAAATATTTATTCTGAATCAGCTGCTACATTTTCTCCACATCTTTAAAGTGTCTGCAGCAAAGTAGAGCTGCAGTAAACCTAAGACTGCTAAATATAGCCACTGATTTTTTCCTTCACTGTGACTGTTTCTGGAAGCAGAGGGGTTTCCAATGTTAATCAGATTTAGCTCTGAAAGTCGTGTGGCGTCTCACATTATTCATAAATTGTTTGAATGCGTTCTCAACTTAGAAGGTAGCAAACTGGCAAAAAGTTTAGCACATTTTTTAACATCGTACTATTCCTTTTGTGGCCTTCGATACAAAATGAATGACCCTGAAATACTCCATCAGCAGACCTTGAGCTGAGAATTCCTCCAATTTTTAACATCTTTATGATTTGAATTTGATTAAAATGACATAATGCAAGCAGCTGCATGCACAGACGTTATCTCTGAGATTAGTTACATTCAGAAAGAAAGCCATTTGAAGGTGGAGATTTGCTACAATTGTACAGTTATCAAGAAATAATATGCAAATTATTAATTTACATGTAAAATGTTCAGGCTTATCAGGAGCAAATCATCAAGTAGGATTTTGTTTGACCTATAAAGCAATGACACCAACTTTTTCTCTTCTGTGTAATATGTTAAGGCAGAAAGAATACAACTAACAACCGTCTACAGTGTTTATTTTTAAAAAAAAACATGAGATCAAAATTAATACTAAAACAAAAAGCAGAGGCCTTGTGAATGGTTAATTATTAGTGATTTATAAAAAAATTTAAGAAGCCCTGAATTTTGAAAGAACTCTTTAAAAAAAAATTTGACTAATTTCATTTAAAAAAAAATTTAAACTGTGTTTTGCTATTTGCTCTTTTTATCACGCAGACAATGTTTGTAATGTTGTAAAAGAGGGGAGACCTTATGAAAATAAAACCAAAAACAATTAATTTGTCTTTTTTTTTCGTGCTGTTCCTCATCTTTCACATTCACGTAGAGTCAATACACGTTCAAAGTATTTTAAAACACTTTACTGTGATACGACATAAGAGTTCTTCACTGTAAAAAAGATATACTAATATGATGATTATAATAATAATAAAAAAATTGTGACACAGGGTGTCTTATTTTGAAAAGAAGTCATGTGAATCTCTGTCCAAATTTATAAAACTATTTCATATTTTGAAGGGAAAAAACTATTTTTTTTTTTATGCCCAAAAAACTGTTTACATTTATCATAGTTGCAGTAACAAATCCTAATCATCTCTCATTTTTCTAAAAGGTTAAATTGAGACTTTGTGGCTCCTTCTGAGAAATGGACCCAAATGGCTCTTTAGGGGTTGAAGGTTGCAGACCCCTGAACAACCTCGGAGCAACAGCAGACTGCCACAGATAGGTTCACCACTTCAGTTTGGCTCGAGCTAGAGCCTTGCCTGCCTGTCCAAATGTGCCCCGTTCCTGTTTTTGTTTTGCAAGGAATCTCAGGATTAAATCCATCAAACTGAGCTAGGATAAATCCCAGATCTCTTAGCTGCTTGTCTGCTCAGAATCTGAGAGCAGGAACATCATCGGTCAGATGGCAGTGCTGTGGAGCCAAGCGTGATGACGTCAGCCGCAAGGTGAGAAGGATAACGTGGTCCTGGAGGGGAGAACTGCAGCAGCCTCCCTCTCCTCCATCTCTGTCTGTCTGTTTTCGCTGCTCAGCACTGAACTCCTCTCTGCTGTTAAACCACATGGAAGAGGAATTCTTTTTGCCGTCCAACGACTCTCCGCACGCCTTGAGCTCCTACGGAGTTTTTCCAGGTTAGTTAGCCCCTTTTTCTTATTGTTCAGCTAAACAGGTGAGTTAGCTATTGTCAACTCAAAAGTCACGAGACGTATTGCACACCTCAGTGTTTACTAGTAGTGAATTTTATTTAGTTCGTGGCTTTATTTGATTAATTCTCTCGTGTTAATGCACGCGCGTTTGTGGTTGCTAAGGTGTCTGAAGCTGTTGCTATGGGCGGGTTTTTTGTCTGCTGCACACCTGAATTACAGCCAGATTGCTGTTGTGAATATAGGCTACCATAACGCTTTATATAAACAAATGAATTTAGTGAAGCATTTAGCTATATTATGTAAAAAATAAAAATATAACAATACATATATAGATGGATGCCCTTAGCAAAAAGCAGTACACTTTACTCTGACGAGGTACTTCAGTATAAGTATAGCAAATTTACTATATAGACCATGTATGTGTACTTGGTCTATACTAACGGAATACTTTTTCAGACTAAACTGACTATAAAGCAATGATACCAGCTTTTTCTCTTCTGTGTTATACGTTCAGCCAGAGGGAACACAACTAACAAATGCAGTGTTTATTATTATTATTATTATTTTTAAACACACGTGATCAGAAATGAATACTAAAACATAAAGCAAAGGGCTTGTGAATGTTTAATAATTATTGATTTATAACATTTTTAAGAAGCCCTGAACTTTGAAAGTAATCTCTAAAAATAATAAGACTAATTTTATTTTTTCATTTTTTTTAACTGTGTCATTTTAGGCTTACAATATAGAGATGGTATATAAACACTAAACTTCAAGTAGTACCTGACATTTAGTATAGATTCTGTATACTTGTAGTACACTCAAATAGGCTATACGTTTTGCCAAGGATAGCTTCCCAAAATCCCTTTGAAAACCTATTATCTGTAATTTAGTGCTTAGCCAGTAATTCTTTAATACCTTTAATTCAATTCAATTTAAAAAAAAATTGCTGTTGCTTTGGTATTGAAAACATGCACACATTTTCTAAAAAGTATGTTATTTCTTGCCCAGTCTAGATAAGGCTGGTGGTTACAAACATACTTGACAGTCAGCTCCTCACTGATAAGAAACATCAGTTATAATATAACACTTCGGAGCCAGTTTAGCTCGTGCTGGTTTGCGGCGCCTTCCGTCCGTGAAACCCGGGTTCGACTCCAGGCTGCTCCCTGTTCCCTTCTCTACCTCTGCCGGTTCCAAGCCCGGTTAGAGAAGGTTGCGTCAGGAAGGGCATCCGGCGTAAAAAAAAACATTGCCAAATTTACCATGCGACTTGTTCGCTGTGGCGACCCCTGATGGGAGAAGCCGAAAGTGGAAGAAGTTATAATATAACACTTTGCCAGTATTCTTTTTGCTGCATTTTTTAGACGATTGATAGTTTTGGTCACGCGTGAAAGACTTTTTGTTGAGACACTGCTGTGTCTAGTGTATAAACACACAGCCAGAATGTGTTGTTGAGCATCTAAGAGGGAAAAGTGGGAGCAAAGCTTACAGCTGTTCTAATCCACTTTAGCTCCATATGGCACGAGAGGAGAAGGTTTTCTGGCTGTCAAAGCTGATAGCGTCATCTCTGCTCAGACGTTCAGCCTCTATGAGGTGAGCTTGTTTAAAAGCAGAGAAGCAACATAAATTAAATAATGAATGAATAATAGTAAACAATTTACAGTCTTTTACTTTGAAACTTTGTTCTATCACGAGCTAGTGAAATATAAATGTGTCTAAAAGCCAGACATCGGGTTCCAATGGTTTGCCATTACAGTTGTGATCTAAACAGTGACATGCAGACTTGTTACCTGCTGAAATGTTTTCAATAAAACAAGTCTTTAGCTCAGTGATGGTAAAGAGTTGAATGACGGAGCATGAAAAAAAATGCATTGGTTATCTCACATTTTTTACATGTTTGTGTGATGATACCATGACGCTGTTTTTGTTCCGCTAAAAAAGTTGCTTGTTTATCTTTCATGTCGGCATACCACTTACCAAACGATGCAGGTGTTTTTTTCTTTTTTTTTCTTTAATTTCTCAAAGTTTCTGTCATGACCACTTATAAAAAAATGTTAGCTACTAATTCACTCCCCATTTGTGCTTCCAGAACTAGTTCAGCAACACTTCTCTGATGAACACGGACGCCAAACTTTGCAGTCATAAAAAAAATCAAGAAGAGACACGCAGTTCTCTGAGGAAGTGATGAAAGATTAGTCTACCAGCAGCTAAGTTGTAAATCCGTGTATGACACACTGAACCTTCATGTGCATGACTCATTCGTTGTGTTGTGTTCAGTACATCAAATCAACGTCACCATGATTTGAATGTTCACCACAGAATCATTGTTGCTGTTGTCACAGCTTTTTTTTATACCAAAAAAAAAAATCCAACCAAGAAAACTCATCTGGCCAGAATGTTCCATCGCTTTCTCATTGTCTGCCTGCTTTACTGGATGCAGGTGCAGTACACTTGTATATCCCTTTGCAGTGGAGTTCGTGTGAATATGAATATCCTGTTTTCACCTCACCATAGTCAGAGTTAACTTGTTAATGATGCCATCTGGAATGGCTGTCAAAGGACCCAAAGCCAGAGCTTCTCTGGGTAGAAAGACATAGAACACTAAACCCTAACAGGCCAAAATGCTTTATATTTATTGCAGTTGCTTGATAGCTCAAAGGTTAAAACAAATAACATAAAAAATATTTTTTTCTAGTTCCAAGCCTATTTCCAGAGTTGTTAAGAGCTTTTAAAAACAGAAAATGTAGCTTGTTGATGAAATAACTTATGCTTACTAAGTAAATACTTTGCCTTTGGGGAAACCGAAGCACTTTTGGAGCCTGTAACAAATACAAAAGATTAAATAAAGCATGGTTGTTTTTGGTTTCCCTTGCTCTTGTGAGAAATTAACAATGATCAAATTACTCAGTAAAATTATGGATATAAAGAGGACTTTTTTCATAGCAGAATGAGTCGTTTCTAATAATAACAAAACATCCGTGGATGGTTTTTACTGCCGGTAGTCAGTTCAGAAGTACTGTATTTGCAAAAAAAAATCTAAGAGACATGCACAGATAAAATAAATGCATGCAAACAACACTAAAATCATTGATGAGCTTAGTATGAGTAAATAAAACAAAGATGTTATGTCCCTCAAAAACCAGCGGATGTGAGTGACCTTAAGATGGCACGGATGGAACAAACCATCCAGCAGGAAGCTGGGATGTTGTTTGTTTTTTTGGCCTTGCTCTGAGTGCTTTCAGAGTGTATCAAAGTTTAGGCCACAGTTTTAGAGTAAAAGAAATCAAAGTGAAGAAATAAAGAAGAGAGCAGGTTTAACTGGAGTCTCCTGTTTGGAACTGTAGTCCTCCCCCTTCCCTTCTCACTACCAGATTACATATATATGGTCAGTCCTGTCATTGAGTGTCAGCTTTCTAAAGCCATTTAAAATGACTGTAACAACACATTATTCGTCTTAGCGGAGGGATAACTACTTAAGTTGAGTCAGAGTTGCTTTATAACGTCAGTATAAATATTCTCCCCAGTATTTTGCTCTCATGAAATCCTGCATTTGTGCCAAACCTCCATGTAAAATGTAGCAGGAAATTTCTTTTGGAACAGGGTTTGTTTATAAAAAGATTACTTTAGCTTTTTAGAAGTGAACCTCTTCTCTTTGAACGTGTTTTCCTTTTGCCTGTAGTCTCATCATCATCCTCTCTGACCTTTTCTCTCGTTATCCTCCCTTCTGCTATCTTTCTACACTTTCCTGTTGTCTTCTCCCTTCCTTAACACTCCATAAGTCTGAATTCTCCGCTTGCCAAGAGATGGATGAGCTGTGCCACAAGGCTGAGCTGCCTGTCACATGCCATCTGCAAGGTCAAGGGAGGATGTGCCCTCACGTTCTACACACCTTTTCCTCCATACCAATCTGTGAGCTAAGGAGGATTTTCAGATAAAGCGAGAGAAGACTTGCCCTGCCAGAGACAATTAAAAACATCTAAGACAAAGTAAAGTACTTAGAAACACTGAGAGAAGGTTCTGGGGTTTTTTTGAACTAAATTCCCACTTCCCACCTTGGGCTTTACAGATACGTCAATGTAAGAATATTCCTGTAGAATAGCGCTGTAAAAACTGTTAGTCATAGCATTATATAAAGATTAAAATAGATCACTTAAAAAAATGTAGGATTACATATCTTTTAACACTATCTACTAAAGAGTAGTAAACACATGTACTGAGTAAAACCATTAAAAGACAAAGATCCGCAGAGTAAAACAATACCCAAGGGAGCATCCCTGTGGTGTATTTAATCTGTGTTAATCTGTTTGAGCTTTAGAAATGCTTGGAAGAGTGCCCAAGTGTAGAGACAGCTGCATGCATCTTAAAGCAAAGGCACCAGATGCCCTTCACTAAGACCTTTTTATGTGAGGTATATACAATTCTATCAATAAATACAACAAAATATCTAATTCATACCTATACAGTCTGTTAATTCACATCATCTGCACAGCTTTTGTGTTTACAGACGATTTCCAAAAATATATACCATGGAAAATTGTATCTATTTACATAGTTTCCTCCACAAAATTCAACTTTGGAGACTATAGGTTTAAGGCCCACACTTTAATTGATTTCAAATATTTATTTGTTTTTACATAAATTGGCCTTCCAGCTCATAAAACTCACAAAAACAGGATTGCAGAAAATTACAATACTGTTGAAAAATCACCATTTACTCCTCAGTTATTGCATAAAGATAAGGACAGAGATTATAATGATCAAATCAATCAAAGAAAGTAATTTCAAAATGATATTGCCATCTTCAATACGTCAGTATTCTGGGCAGGGACCAGGTCATGCTGAAAGATGAAATCTGCATCTCCATCCAGACCCTCAGCTGAAGGAATCATGAAGCCCTCTAGAACATCCCGCTAGACTGTGACAGTGATTTTGGATCACCAACGCTGGACATTCCACCCCAAATCATGACGGACTGTGGAGATTTCACACTGGACCTCCATCAGTTTGAGTTCTGCTCCTCACCAGTCTTCCTCCAAATCTTTGGACCTTGATTCCCAAATGAAAGACCCATTTTCTTTTCATCATAAAACAGGACTTTGGACCTCTGGCCAACACTCCAGTCCTTCTTCTCCGTGGCCCAGTTGACACGTTTCCTCCGTTGGTCCAGACTCAGGACCCTACAGTTGTAGTCAATCTCCTGAAGGTGTTTTTTGAAGCTGTTCCTCCACCTCATTCCACCATTTCTGGATATTCTTGTCCTTTTAATAATCCGCTGAAGCCCACGCTCATCTCTTTAGCTGGTGCATCTTCTCCTGTCACATTTTGCCCAAACATTAGACTTTCCGTTGATCTGCTTGGACACAGCTCTCTGTGAACAGTCAGCCTCCTTAACTAGGAACTTTGATGACTTACATAAGCAATAGAGGGAATCAGTGATGGTCTTATGGCTAGTTGTGAAGTCTGAAGTATTCCCCATATTGAGCCAAACTGAACTAAACAACTAAACCAAATTGAACCAATTAAATGACCTGTGGGGAACCTGTGCAGGTCTTTGAATTTAGTGTATGATTAGTTGGTGAAACTCATTTTAAAACATCTGGGCAGATTTCTCCACAGTATTACATTTTTTAGAATTCCTGTTTTTGTGGGTTTTATGAGCTGGAACTGGAATTTATTTTCAAACAAACAAACAAATAATTTCAATTAATTAAACATTGGGCCCTGAATCTAACTTCTATGAAAGCTTATTTTTTAATAGAATTATATGATATTTTTTTGGAAAGGGTCTAAACATACAGTATAATTAAATATTTGATTTTTGGAATTTCAAAAAAGGTTTGAACTAAAACAGTTTTGTAGTAGCAGCATATATTCTAGATCTGTCTTTTCTGCTTTTAACACAATGTACAGCGGAGAATGTTACACTTGTCCTATTACTGGCTTTTTAGTTTGTCTTTTTTTTATTTTTGACCAAAACACTTTTTTTTGAAGAAAATATTAGACAAATGACCTATTTGTCTCTGATAGTTCCTCACATTTATCCTCTCTGTAGATAAAGTAAAATATGAAGCGATTTCTGTGCCACATAGAAAGTTTTGTTTGCAATGTGGTGGCATACATATCACTTCATAGTAAAAAGGTAAAAAGGGTTTGAAAGATAATGCTGGGAAAAGTTTTAGTCAGTTTAGAGGAGCAGGGTTACACATATTTGCATAAAATCAGTAAATGAATGTCCAAGCAGGTTACTGCAACCGTTTTAAACATCTTGCACTTTTCTTAAAAACCAAGGCACACCCTAAAGTACCAAGAATTGGGGCCAAATTTAAGATGCATCCTGTCAAAAAGCGCATAATATAAGAGTTAAGTCAGAAAGTCAGTCCAACTTGCAGCTGCTATCTCCTCTGCTCCATCCACTCCACCCACAGTCCCAGCCCTTTCCATACCAACCATTCATATCATATTTTTCCTGTCTGTCCCAGCAACCCAGCCCCCCGAGCAGACCTCTTTTCCTGCCCCAGGATGCAATGTAGTGACGTGCCAGCCAACACAAGCAGACTGTCCTTGCTCTGATGTGGTTGCGCACTGAGGAGATTGCAAGGAAGCAGCTTGCCGGTGGCAGGCAGCTGCTCTTTCCTACAGCTCTCAGCAGTTTGGGGGGGGGCAGCTGCAGGATGCCATGGGGAAGAAGGGGCTCAGCGGCTCTGCTGCTGCTGCTCTCCGGCAAGGCTCTTGGACGGGCCAAAGCCAGGTAGGATTAGGTTTTTCCTCCAGCTTCAGTCTTGGTTTCTTTAGGGCTTAGAACTCATAACTGTCGCTGTTATTAGTCTGTCACATGTTTTTGACATGAATCTTTTCCAAGATCAAGGTCAGAAGAAAGTTTAAAAAGCCATAGGATCAAGTTTTACAGTTTCGTTTTATTTTACTTTTTTATTTGTACCTGAAGGGGGAAAGAAAAAAACTTTCCCAATGAGCTTACTGTTGCATTCTCTGCAACTAAGAAGCCTTTTGTGGAATTGAGTCATGAGGATTAAACCGTTCTTTCAGTAGGAGCTGCCTTTTAAGGTTTCCGTCCTTGATCGGAGCTGTTTGTTGGGGTTACCTTCCAACAGTTGCTGACGTAGACGACTTCACAAGGGTGCATTCTTCAGCCAGAGTGCGCAGCTTCCTGTTGATTCTTTGTCCATTCAACTGTTAACAATCCCACCCTGACATTTTTAGTACCACTATTTTATATTTAGCCTGGAACCTTTGCTTTATAGATCAGGTTCAAATCTTGTTAACAAGAAGCAGCAGCTTTTAAAAAGAAAAGGCAGGGCTATTTGTATCATGAGTTAAAAGGCATAAAGACTTGAAATTAAAGATGTTCTGAATAAGCATATTTTATATCATTTCAGTTGTGCTCGGACTTTCTGTATTCCATATCCAAATTCATATTTTCCGTGAGACAAACTGTGAAGGTTTGAAAGACTTAATACGAGGAAAATCTTGTTTTTGGTGTGTTTAACGTGTTATTGTAGCATTTTTTTCATAATAGAGGACATATATAAAGAAAATTAAGCTTAAAGTTGCATTTCTGATTATTTCCTTATTCAAATTGTTGTGAATCAGATGAAAACATACTGTTTAAAAAAGCTTGTAGTTATTACATACAAACTACAATTGGCAGGCCACAAGCTCCCTGCTCCTCTCCATTCTGATCCATCCACTTGCACACAAATAGATCCATGTATGTCTTTGTTTTCCTCGTCTGAGCTGACATCTGGATCAAAACTGTATGGCTCCATTATTGCTCGCCATTTTTGTTGCACTGGTAGTGTTACATTTGGTGTATGAGGAGCTGTAAGCTAGTGGGAGAGAGTGTAAACAAAGGGATGATGGGAAATGAACGCAAGCTTACTCGGCGCCAATAGTCAGAGGCAAATTACTGATGAACTGTTGCTGCTCTGCAAAGAAAAAATGAATTTTGCCTAAAAACAACATAATCATAACTAAAAGTCCCAAAAGATCAAAAGATGATCTAAGTGGGACTTAAAAGTTGCTCTACTAGTTTTTCTTAAAATTCCCGTCAAAAAAGTAAACTTCCATCATTCCTCATAGGCTTTCTTAGAAAAATTCAAGTCTGCACAGACAAAGAAGAATTTCATTCAGTTAAATGAAAGATGACAGACACATTTGTCATGCTTGTCTTGCATCTGTTTGCCATAAAAGGCTGTGAATGTTTCACCTTCTGGGAGTTCATATTTGCCTCTTAAAAAAGCAAAAGGATTCATCAACCAGTGATTTGGTGAAGTATTCAGGGGTCGCTGGGCTGCTCAAAGTTGAATGACCTGTTACACTTGTGACACTTGAGAAACTTTCACTTACACTTACAAACACCTTACACCACGAATTATCCTTGTGAGAGGCATTTGTCAGGTGTGCAGCCACACTTTAGGCATGCGGTTTAACAAGGAATTCTGCCATGAGGTCATCCATTTTGCAACAAATGTCCTTTTCCCTTCGTCGGGTGTTTTTGTGTTCAACTCCTCATTTCTTAGCCTTTTTCTGTGAAGAGAATTTTATCTATGTTTAATTATAAACTACTTTTATTTATACAGAACATGTTTATTCTTTGGTGTGTTTGATTGGTTTCTTCTAAACATAACATTAATGTAAAGCATTGTTCCGACAAAGAGCCCGTAATGACTGCATTCGTAAAAAGCTTTCTAGTCAGTACTAAAGAAGTGTCTGAAGTATGACCATAAAGGGGTTTTAAACTTAAGAAGCTCTGTCATTTGTGTCTTTTGGGCTTAAACAAGGATCGTTTTTGTTGGGCTTCAAGATTTTTAACGAGTGACTTCAAAGTGGAATGTAACAGAATGCTGTGTAATCAGAGAGGAAGCTGATGGACATCAGACATAGGTGTGTCATGTCAGAGTAAAGAGGGAGGGAGGGACAGGTGAGAAAGGGCTGTCACTCACTCCTGAATTCCAGTTTCAGCCGCACTTGGCTCAAAAGCACGTCACTCAGCCCGAAGCCACACAGAAGGCTTTCAGAGCTCAAGGAACAAGCCAGAGATTTTCACCTGGCTCACATGGTGTGCAGTCACATCTGTTGGATTCACACAGCAGACTGGATATGGGAGCCAGAGAGGAGGTGGTGATAGGGAGACTAGGGTCCACCAAGACGTTACTAGGCAACAATTTTACTCTTTTTAGGCTCAGTCCCAACCGTAGCCCATTACGGGGCAAGCGCGGGAAATCATTGCACTACAGAAAACAATGGAGGTAGGTTTAAAACAGGCCTGGAGGCTGGTCAGCCAAACTAAATCCATGTTGGTTTGTTTTTTTTGGTCAGAGCCTAGCTTGTTTTTTGAAAATTTGAACCCTTATGGAGCATTAATGCTGTTCTGTGTGGTGACCTAAAAGTGAGTGGAGAATCTCCAGTTTTACGTGCACTAAAGTCTATGGTTTGTGATGCTAAGTTAATGTTAAAAAATTTAGATTCTTTTGAGTTTTTGATGAGATACTTTTTTTCTGTTTAATTTAATGAATTATTAGTTTCCTTTTGTACAGTTATATGCACTAGAATCATTCATTTAAATAGAGCTGAGATTATTGAATATTTCTGGAAGTATGCAGTATAAATGCAGAAAACTGTGACTTCAGGTCTGTAGAGCTACATATCCAGACATCAGGAATGTGTAGTTGTAATGACAATGGTTTTAAAAATAAGCAAAAATGCCAAAAATTTAAAATTGCCAGATTCAGTGATAAGATTGTTATATCTGTTTCTCAAACTGTTCCTGTAATGCTTTTGCATTCTTGTTTAAGCCCAAATTTTCCAAACTCAAGGTTTATGAACAAGAAACTCCAGAAAGCTGTGTCTCACTGCCTTGCTTGGACAGTGGCGCTCTTTTATTCTCTTCATTAGTAATGACCCAAAATGGGATCTCTTCATCATCTTTGTGCCCTGTGAGCTGCCAGTGTATCGTTCCAATTAACCAGATGCAAAAAGAAGTCAGTGTGCACATTGAAAATGACTCGGGATCAATGCCGATGCCAGTGGAGTTGATAAGTTACCCATTAGTGTGCTTTTGCAGAAATATTTTTAGTTACTCTATAGCAGTATCATAAGCAGGTATTTAAACATAACTAGCTGTTTTGTTTGCTGGAATGTTAGCTTGCTGGCTTTGAGACCAGTAAAGATTTTTAAACACGTTTGCTGTTGACAGATACTCTTTGAAGCAGTTTATAGTAAAAAAAAAATGGTCGTCTCTATAGTCGGGTTGGGATTTTACGATTCAGTCAACAGTGTCTCATCATCTATGAAATGCTGGCTGCCAGTTAAGCAAGAATTTCAATTTATTCATAATATTTAACAATTAAGATTGATTTCAATTATTTAAATTTTGTAAAGATCTGTTACAATGCAAGATTTGGGTTAAGTAGACATGCAATTTAAAAACTGTACCTATAAGATAAACACTATTCTCACATTCATGCTCTTCTTGTCACATGTGTTCAGTTTCTTAGTATTTCTAGTAGAAAAATAATTTTGCTTTTTGTATTTCTTAACAAACGCCATATTTTCTCGGTTCCCATGTTCTCTATTTCTTGAATTGACAAGATACAAATCTGTTTCCAAACTGAATCCCACTGAAACCCTGAACCCCGGAGTAACACCCCCACCCCCCGCCCCCATCTTGAAACTGGTCTAACCAACTGCTTCAGTCTATTTAAACATGAACATGAATGAGGAACCGCTAAAAAAAGCTCCCGTCATTCACACATTAAGAATGGCAGTAACTTCACGCTTTACTGACAACAATTTACTGACAACAGTCATTGCTTTGTGGTTTGTCATCAGTCACAATGGCACAAGATTCTATCTGACATTCTCTGACAAATGTAGGAGTAACTTCTTGTTTTATTTCTAGATTCATTGGTATGAACAGTGTGACTGAACCATGCATCAGAGTCAGCAGACCATCTCCTGTAGCTGTGATGAGGGTCACATAGGAGCTTCAGGGTGCAAGTGTCTGCTGGCTCACTGTGTCCCATTGTTAGAAGAGAACTGAGAGCTTTGCTGTGAAGCACTGAAAACCAGAAAATCAGGCACCCTTTTTCATTGCTGAGTTTAATAATGAATCCACAAGCACAATTTTTATTCTCATTTATTTTTGCTAACCACCTCAGTTATGCATTTGAGTTTATTTTATACAGAAAGAGCAATAATTGCAGATCTTTTAGTCTAAATAGGGGTGTGGCCCCTAAAAAAACTGATTTCACATGGTTACAGTGACATCTAGTGGATGTGTCAGGTACTTGTCTTCCAGGCCACACATCACAGGAACAATAGAGACCCCCCTTTGTCTCCACTCTCGCCATCTAACTACGCCTCTCCTTTTGTCCCTCTGTATCTTCAAGCTGTCCCGGAAGATTCATCCTCCTCTCGCCGCCTGTCTTTGTCATTCCACCTGCTCCGTCTGAGTCTTTGTCTCTGCTCATTTGTTTGCATGTGCGATTTCTTTACGTGTGCGTATGTCTGCACCAGAGATCCCAGCCCCACCGAGATGAGCGTGGAGCCCTGGGCCTGCCCGCAGGACCAAACGACTTCTGAGCAAGCACAGAGCATACAGCCCTCCCAGGACCAGGAGCAGCATCTCGACAAACTGTGCCTTGACTCTTTTTGGAGTGAAGTCGAGACCATCCGACAGGGGAGTGGCGACACAGACCTCGACTGCACCAGGAGAGACTCTAGACAGTCAGAGGGTAAACACTGTTATTCTGATGCTTTCAGATTCAGAATGGACAGAAATGAAAGTTTATGTGTGGGAGTAATAAGAACCTCTCTACGCAGCTGCTGCTTAGATTTTCCACAGCTCTCCATGAAAAGATGCATTTGCCATGGTAACATATCAGGTTTCTCTCATGCGGCAAAGTAGAGTCCATTTCCATGACAACGCCTTCAGCCACTATGTGATGGGAGGGTTTTTTGATCGGGAGCTAAATGGTCACTCATAAGTGCTTACTATATATTTTTACTGGAAGCTTTTTTTAATTTTATTACATTTTTTTGCTTATTTTAGTCTTAAACTGTCGACTTTTCAAAACTTTTCTGAGACTGAATTCCGTTTTTTCCCCATTTCCTATAATCAGACCCCATAATTTTGATGAAGTACTTTTTAAAAAAAAATAAGAATGCTAAGATATTTATGAATTACTGTATCTAGTCATTTGTTTATTGGTTTGAGCTCAAATTAAAGACAAGTCACCAGTCAAATCTTCACAAGTCTATAAAAGGATTTTGAGCCCCAGATTACATTTGGAATCAATGGTAGCTGCTAATCTTTGTAGCTGTTTATTTTGAAACCAAAACTGCTGTGGCGAACTCTCATATAATTTAGCCGTTTCTTTATGAGGCGTTGATTGAGAATCTTTCTCAAATATTACACCATTGTTTGCTCATCATGTTTTTAAATCTCTGCTCTTGTTGTGCGTGTTTTTTTTTTTTTTTTGTCTCAGAGGGAGAACAAGAGGAGCAGTGGCTGGCTGATGCTGGATTATCGACCCTCATCCAGGACGACAGTGAGGATGTAGATAACGCGGTGCTGCTGTCCACTTTGACCAGGACACAGGTTGAGGCTGTGAAGCGTCGGCTGGATTCCTACACCCTCCGCAAAAAGGACAAACCGCCACCCCGGGACGTTCGTGAGATCTTCAGGACTCCTATAGCTCAGGTTAGGATTTTCAACATGATTCCTGATCTTGTAGGTTGTTTTCCATTTGGTCAGAAATGTTTGGGCTCTTAACCAGCATAGGTGCTTTCCTCTATCTTCAGTTCAGGAGATGAGCATAAACATGTTACATCTGCTATGTTATGAAGGGTTACTCAAGTGCACATAACTGATTTATTGCTAAATACTCCCATAACCTGTTATCCTGCCTTCCATAAATGCTCATGTTTGGTTTACAGCACGGGAGTGTTTTTGTGTGACATGCTGAGAATGTCTTGCCATGTAAACAAAATACCTTTTCCCAGTTGGCTTGTGCAGGACTCTCTGCTGTCCCAGTGTATTGGGATGATTTGAAGGCAAATCATATGTAAAGGTCATGCTTCGTCTGTGATGGCCTTCAACAGCTGTGATTCTTATCAATGCTTTATCAAATGATTACGTGTTGTTTCAGTCTGCAGTCCTTGGGGGAAATGAAAACAAAAAAAACCAACTACATTTACAGGAAAGGATAACATTTAAAATGAGTGACTGATTTTTTTCACCAGAACCTTCTGCCTGAGTCTAAAAATAGTGAAGAGCTGGAAAAAGGAATAATGGCTTCAGTTACAAAAACGGCAATGTCAGGTAAGAACTGTGCATTTATAATTCATTTGAACTGGTTTGATTGATTGATATCAAACATTAATTGTAGACAGCACCAACAAAAAATCACAGATAAATAAAACTCATTTCAGAAATAAAGAAATGGATTGATGAAAAAACAATGAGAAATTAACAAAAATATAAGAAAAAAAATGTATTTAAAAAATAATAAAAGACTTGGGTCAGTTAAATACATTAAATATAGTGAATGTTCACTAAACTAAAGTAGAGTTTGTCTTGTTGCTTAAAAATGAGTGGGAAGAAGCAAGGTTTATATAATCCCACCTGTATTAAGTTATTTATTTTATACTTTTGCAAAGTTGTGATACTCCATAATCCAGTCATACTGAGGGCGGCCGTGGTGCAGCGGTAGGGCGGTTGAGCCATGATCGTAAGGTTGCAGGTTCGATTCCCGCCTTGCACGCCCATGAGTTGAAGTGTCCTTGGGCAAGACACTGAACCCCACCGTGCCTCTGTGTTTAGCAGAGAAGCGGCCACCAGTGTGTGTGAATGTGTGTGACTGGGTGAATGGGTTGGTGACTGTAAAAGTGCTTTGTCCTTGTAGGTAGAAAAGCGCTATACAAGTATACGCCATTTACCATACTCTGCTATTCTACAAACACATAAAGATAGAAAATGGATGCACTGCTCAATTAGTTTTATCACGTAAATTTCAGGATTCTAATTAATTATAAATTATAATTAAATCAAAACCTCAAAAAGCAATAAATATTTTAAGACGAAACTGTTTTTGTGAGTTGTGTTTATAGAGCAGGTAGAGTTTGAACGTTTCTGATCTTTTCATGAGTACAGGCTGAATCACATCCCAAACACTGGTCTATCAATTTAGATCCATCTCTTTTAACCTGCCGTGTACAGTTCCTGTTTGTGTAACACAGACCAAAGGAGCTTGTTGAAGATTTCCTTGTTGAAGAGTTCATGTCTGATCCTTTCTTTCTCTTGGTCCAACACGTCTGCATGCATTCAGATGTTTTTCTGTCATGAAATGTTTGCACTGCTCTTACATCAGTGATCTGATAGACTGGTGTTTTTGTGTCTTCTGCAGTGACACCAGAACATCATCGCACTGCTCCCAAAGAAGAATTCTTAATCACAGACGTGGCTTACTGTGAACAGGCCGTCATCTTTCTAAAGCAAGCCAAACTGCCACAGAATAACAGCCAGAACAGCCAACGCAGGAAAGATGATGGCACGCTTCCTGTAAGCACCCAGACTCCTGCTCTCTGACCTATCTGGTTTCTGATTTAAGTAAGGATAGATAACTATGTTTAACAAACTATGATACATTTGAAAATTGGAAGTATTTTATGATATGAGCAAAAAGTAACTCCAGTAGGATAAAAAAAAAAGCGAGCTGACTGTCACAGATAAATTAACCTTTCCCTGTTAAGATGACCAGAGAAGTCTGTAAAGTTCATAAGAAACAGAATGTAAAATAAGAATCTAGGAAATCACACTGTATACTTAAGGCGTAGCAGTTCCAAATAAGCCAGAAATCTGTCCCTCACAGACCTGTTACTTCCTCTTTAAGATGTTCCTTTCTCCTCCACTCACTACCCATATATTCATGTTTGAATTCTATTTTAACCCTAACCCCATTCAAACAGATTACCATCTGCTTGAACTGGTTATCTGTATAAAGACACATGTCCACACCCTGACACAGTCAGACTGCAACCTCTCCACCATGACCAAAACCAAAGAGCTGTCAAAGGACAACAAGGTCATGTTTGTAGACCTGAACAAGACTGGGATGACCTGATCCACAATAATAAGCAATAAGGTTACCATCAGTAACAAACTACATTATAATGCATTCAAATTCTGCAGTCCTGCAATCCTGTGAACACGTCAGGGTTGATCTAAAGGGGAAATAATGCTGAATTGTATCCGAAGAACACCATACCCACTGTGAAGCATGGAGGTGGAACCATCATGATTTTGGGCTGCTGTTCTGCAAAAGGGATAGGATGATCGATCTGTTCAAAGGAAACTATTAGGGGGCTATGTACGGTGAGATTTTGGACAAAAATCTCCTTCCAAAAGTGAGAGCATTGATGATGAAACATGGCTGGATCTTCCACCATGACAATGATTTCAAACACATCACCTGGGTAACAAAGGAGTGGCTACAGAAAGCAAATTCTCCAAACGAGAATTTGTGGATGGAGTTGTAAGTTCTTGTAGCCCACCGACAGCCACAAAGCATTAAAGCTCTGGAGAAGATCTGCGTGACAGAATGGACCAAAATAGCAGCTACAGTGCAAACCTGGTGGAGATCTACAGAAAGTGTTTGACGTCTGTTGCCAACATTTACATTACAAAGTATTGAGCTGAACTTTTGTTGACCAAATGCATTCTATGAAAATCATACAATGTGATTGTCTTGATTTTAATTTTTTATTTTCTTCATTCTGTTTCTCAAAGTTGAAGTGTATTTACAATAAACAAACCAGAGCTCTCTCATCCTTTAATTGGGACAGCTTGCAGAATCTTTGACAGTCAGTTACTTTTTTCAACAGTTCTGTAGAAATCATGCAGTTTAAGTCACTGCTTGTGTCAAACCAGTTAAACAGCAAGATTAAAATTCCCTTGTAAACCGTTTAACAACAAGGGACATTTACACTCAGCACTGCTTCTGATTTCACAAGGATTGTGAGGATTAGGCCTAAACAAAGAGAGCTTTTGTGACAAAAAGCCTTCAGACTAATTTTTCTATTTCAGGCTAAATGGATTTCCACTAAAAGGAGGAAGCATTTGTGTTAGTGGTTTGGATTTATTAACCTTTTCCTGATGAGCATTTAAAAAAAATTGAAGACTGAATCATTCGGATTTTGTGTGTGTCTTACATTTACTCATTTCTGCTCCCTTATTTAGTATTATGTATGTTTTATGTACATCTACATTTATAGTTTTTGACCTTTGCCCTAACTTTTTTCACAATCATTGACTTTTCAACCATTTTGCATCTTCAGATGGTGATTTGCCCTAAGTGCCGTCTAGGTGTGACTCGTATTCACGATCTCTCTCCTGTTGACATGAAGAAGGTGCGTCAGTTGGCGCTCATTGATTTGACAGCACTGTGTGACCTTTTGGAGCTGGAGGTGAAAAGGCACAAAACAGCAAAGAGAAAAATCCCTGGTATGTAAAACTGCAATCACTACCTTTGGGAAAAAAAACGTAAAACTCACCAGAGACTGGCACAGGTGACTTTTAGACAGCAAAAATGTTTTTGTTGATTCTTTTACCTCTGGAAAGAATTGTGTTTAGTTTAATCTTGATCTTAACTGGGAAAATTGAGGCTCACTGTTGTTCACAAAATTTCTTTAAATGGCCTTGAGGGTTTTCAACTGTCAGAGACCTCAGAACTCCTTGGTTCAACTGCAGTAATAACATTTTTGGTCTAAAGTAAGCAAAAAAATAGGAAAATATAGTACTTTTTTATGTAAACTAGAATATCTGTGGGGGGAAAAAAACAAATGTTCCAACCATTAATCCTGCATTTAACATTGTAGCTTTTTGACTAACAACTTTGACCAGACACAAAAAACTGTTGATTGTTTTTGTTTTTCTAAAGTTGAATTTGTTTGCACTTTTATTTGTTCCTTTAGATAACTCACTTTTTGGAGTGCCGTTGGCTGCGCTGCTGGAGCATGATCAGAAATTGAAACCAAACACCACAATTCCACTGTTCCTAGAGAGGGTACGTATCCATTAAGACAGGAACACCTTCCTTTATGCACACATCATTAGGGATTGTTAACTATATGTTGAGTGGTGTTTGCACACACCCTCTCCAACATTTATCAATGCCATGCTTTGCTTAACCTATAGAGTTAGTCATGTTAGGCAGTTAGGCATCAAACACATGTTTGCACTCATGGTTTCAGTATTTAGATGAAATAGATTAAAATAGCCTTAGTTTTCTTGGAATGTGCAGTGCTCCCACCACACCCTGTTTGCCTCAGCATTTACCAAGTCTAACCAGCAGAGGGAGCAAGAAGTCCATTTCTTCTCATTGCTGTGTTCACTCATGTCTCTCTTGTTGTCTCTTTGTAGTTGTTGTCATTTCTTGAGAAGAGAGGAATTGATTCAGAAGGGATCCTGCGGGTTCCAGGATCTCAGTCCAGAATTAAGGTAAAGTATCTGGACTCTGAACATGTCTGCTAAGTCACTTTTACACAATATTTTCTCTTTTTGTCTCAAGGGTAAAAAAAAAGAAATAGGTCTCAGCATGTTAAAGGGAACAAATGTATTGACTGTATGAAATGTCAGAAATACTCACACACCAGAAGGAAATCAATTAAATTTTATTTGTTTAAATACACGTGACATTTAGAACAGCAATCAAATCTGACAAAGTCAATAATGTTTTTTTTGCTCCTGCAAGAAAGGCCTCATCCTGACGCGGTTACTGTTTTTAAACATCAAAGCACGGAAATCTTGCCGTGGTAAACTAAAATTAGTATTCATAAGAAACACTTGAATGGAAATAGGAAAATACACTGTTTGCTGTTCAGGTTAACACCAAAATAAGTTAACTTGATTTTAGTATGTAGTCTTTAAAAGAAACACACAGTTGTCCAAATAATTAATTTCCTAATAAGAATATCTACACTTAGGAACCACTTAAATATTCTGAATTGATTTAGTTGGTTCTGTTTGATTGTTTGTGGAGTATAAGGTCTGACTTAAATCGATTTATTCTAGTCATTTACTTCTTAGACATGGAAACATCACAGTATAAACTCCCTACTTAAAATCAACGCAGATCTATTTTTTCTGCAGGATAAATCAATAATTACATTTAGAAGTGACAGTGTTGTAAAACTTTTTTTTAATTCTCTCTGCAGCTGCTCCAACAGAATTTGGAAGCCAATTTTTACTCTGGGCACATCAGCTGGGATGAAGTTAGTCCAAACGATGCTGCTGCACTTCTGAAGAAGTTTATCCGAGAGCTGCCAGCTCCTCTGCTCACCGCCGAGTATCTGAACTCCTTCAGCGCTGTAAGAGGTCAGTAGACGAGACGCATCATTTCATACTGTCAGTGTAAATAGTCATGCTGTCTGTCAGGATGCAGAAGACGTCAGAGTCAAAGTTATTTCTTTATTTTGTCCTTTTCTGTATAAGATCATGTCTGTCATATTTCCTCTTAAAACACATAAATGCAAACTCTTTTCTTTCGTCTCTACAAAAAGTGTGCTGCCCCCATTTCCTGGCATAGTTCAAATAACATATATCACGTATGCTTCTTTTTACCTGACAACAGCAATTTTATGACATTTATCTTTTCTGCTTTGGTTTAAAAGTCAAGATGAACAAGCTGATATCAGTAGAAGCGCTGCCGCCGAAAACAAGTGGGAAGGATGAGATGCTTTTAAATGAGTTTTTTATTAAAAATGATATTAGAATCAGCTGACTGATGAGCAGTTTGTGAGGAGGATCAGCAGGGGTGATAAATGATGGGTGACCACAGAGACATAAGCTAACAAAGCTAATAGCCACCATTTGCAATGCCATTCATCTTTGGATGTCACATTACTCTTAGTCAAAAGCAGAGGAAATGAACACAGTGTGTGTCTGTGTGTGTGTGTGTGAGTGTTCATCGTGTCTCTCCTTGTTTTCTCCTAGAAATCACAGAGCTGAAGCAGAAGCTTCACATGTTAAACCTGCTTATTCTGCTGCTGCCAGAGCCCAACAGGAACACACTAAAGGTAAGGACAACACAGTTCAAGCTTGAGCAAACGTCATCAGTTCTTACTTTTAATTCAAATATCCATTTAAATTGCCTAAATTTATTTATGTGGTAAATAATGATGGAATAAAAAAGGAATTTAGGAATTTCAAGTGTTTGGGCTCTGAAAATAAAGGTCTTAACATTATCTACACAAAAGAGTTGAGTACAAAAATCCCTATCCACAGATTTGAGGTACTAACATATCAGCACTTTGATACCAACTATCAACATCTTTTAAAAAAAAAAACCAAAATTAAGTTTGTACTCTTCTTTAAGACAGAACTTGGTCCGGATTACAGTTTATTTACAAAATCTTCCCTTTTTTCTGTGAATAAGCTGTCTGTAAACTCATCTAAATGTTTTCCTCCAAAAGCACAGCAGGGCCAAAGATTTTCAGATATTTTTTGTTCACACTTTGCTCTCCTTTAACAGAATATAGATATAACTCGAAATGCAATAATGTACATTTCCATTGTGATGATATGTTTCAGCCCTACATCATTAAAATAATTTTAATTTTAGTTATATTACAATTGAATCATAAAGGTACAATATGTTAAAATACATTTTGGTTTTTAAGAAACTCCGTGAAGATTGAACTTTTCTAGTTCATTTTGATCATCTGGAAGTTTCCATTACAACGTTGCATTTACTGTGATTGCATACTAACCACTTATTTTAGCATGAACATGTAAATCACTTCATCATTTTACCTGACTCGGCGCATTTCTGTACTGTAAAAGTTTTAAAAGCCTTGTTTTTGCCAAAAATGTGTCCCACTAAACAACAGCTCTCTTTACTAACACTCAGATTTATCCACTTGTAAACCTTTGTTATATAATCATGACTGGCTTTGTGTGCCATCAGTTCCACTTACTGCAAACAGAAGTGCAAAACTCAACAGAACTAATTACTTTGACTTCAGTGGAAGCAGCTGAAACACATGTCGATTCACTCATCAGCAGTGGCGTTGCTCGTGATTCAGCCTCCAAACCAGTTTGCTTCAGTTTACCTCTTTTGTTAGTTTTTTTATATACATGGTGTCTGTTTTTGTTTGAAAAGAATCTGAACATTTTTCAGGAGATGGCGGGAGTCTGTACATGCTTTGTGATTGAGCTCCACATCTGCTTTGAAACAGCTGGCAGATCTTCAGCTTCAAATATCTCCCATCTGTTGGTCCTTTAGGCCCTGCTCGAGTTCCTCAGTAAGGTGGTTTCCAGAGAGAAAAAGAACAGGATGAACCTGTGGGCCGTGGCGACCATCATGGCTCCCAACCTGTTCCTCCACAAAGCCGTCCCCAGCAGGCTGACTGAAGGAGCAGAGAAAGGACAGGCAGAGAAGGCAGCTGATGTTATGAGGCTGCTCATCCGCTACCAAGACCTGCTCTGGACGGTAAGAATAAAGCCCCAAACACTGCTCATAAACCAAGCAGGAATTCTTGCAATTACATTGTTGTTTTTTTCGTGTCTTCTCATTAGTTTTGTTTCATGATGTCTGTCTCTTTAGATCCCAAATTTCCTTGTGAGCCAGGTGCGTAAGCTGAACGAGAACAGCAACAGGCGTTACCAGTTCTACGATCGGCGCTTCAAGAACCTGCTCAGGAAGATTCACACAGACAACAGGGAAAGACCAGAGAAAAGCAACTCTGAGGTGAGTGTAACTCTCCAAACAGGCCTCTAGTAGTTCGTAGGAAGCCTCACGTTTGATGCATTGGCCATCATGATCAGTGCTGTTATGAATGTTCTCTGTTTGTTCTGTGCCCTCCAGGCCTGCCGAACAGTGAAGATCCAGAACGGAGATCTGTTGAACGGAACCATGGAGTTCCAGCTCAACATGAACTCCCGCGCCTCAGACCTGCTCACCCAGTTTCAGCGGCAGTTCCTCCTCAGCCCTGAAAATGGAAAAGGCAAAACGCGAAAGTATGTCTGCATTACTAATAAGTTGTGTTTTTAAAGAAATGAACGTTTAACTCAAACCTATCAAAGGTGTGTCTGTATGCAGCACTAAAACAGATTGTTATTATTTCAACATAAAACAAAAATAAATTCAGTCCACTTGAGACAAGCATTGGGAATTAAACACGCTGTTGTTCGTCCACAGAAATGGCTCGGTGGTTTACCCAGATTGCGCGCTGTACGAAGTGGGAGGAAACATCGGTGAGTTTTTTTTACTGCTGCACCGCTGACATTTGCATGTCTTCCTGCTCACTGAGCTGATGAGGCTAGTAAGGTGTTACGTAATGAAGTGTGCAAAAGCCAAAGAGACGCAAACGGTGCATCTGCAGTTATCAGAGCAGACAAATGCTTATTACACACATGTCGGTGCACTCACATGAGCACTTACATGGAACAGAAAGTTTTCACTTATTATAATGTCATAGACTCTTATCTATTTAGCAAATAAAGTAGGTTTTTTTGATCATTAAAAAAAACTTCTTGCTGTTAAAGTATTATATTTTTGTTTTTTTTGTCATAGGGTTTTAGACCTTTTTCAGACAACAGGGCATATATATTCATTGAAATAAAATTATAGGAATTTTCTTGTGTTTTTCCCGCAGGTGAGCACTGTCTAGATCCAGACACACACCTACAGGATCTGTACAACAGTAACCCTGGAGGGGAATGGGTCATAAGGATGAAACCCAACGGAGGCAAAGGGCCGTGAAGACTGAAAGAGCGATGAAGAAAATCCTGTCTTGTTTATCCTCTGAGCAACAAGCTAGAAGGAGCCAGATGGATGGAGCAGAAATGGACACAAAAGGAGTTTGCCTGGAGCAGACCCCTCCAAACTGTTTGCAGTCGCCACACACTGCACCTTCTGTTCCCCTCTATTTTTACTTTTCAACCTCTCCTAGTTATTCCTCGGATCATCATTGGTCTCCTGCGTTATTGCAGAGCCGGATAACTGCAAGCTATAAACTGCCTATGTGACTCATTGCTACCTACAGAGAACCTGCTGAAGGAAAAAAAAAAGAGGAAATGAGATGGACAGCCTCGCTGGACCGTTTTTCTCCACATATTTTCACCAAAGCAATCATGTCCAAGTGCGAGAAAACAGATGGGGATGCAGAGCACCTCTGGCTATACCGAGCTTCAGTCACCTCCCCCTTCCTCATGCCAGCTTCACATCAGTATACATGTGTTCTCAAACAGGTTTAATCCAGATGCGGGGGGGATACGGATGAACCGTAGTATTCATTCTTAATACATTTTTCATTCTTTGTACATTTTAACTTGGTCTTGCATATAACTGAACAGCAAGAGGTGGTTTAAAATACAACTGATTAAAGAAAAAGCAAAGCAAGTTGCGTTGAAAAAAAGAGAACAGGAAGAAGTCAGGATGGCTTCACTCCCTGTAAAAATGCCATTTTTCCTGATCAATCAGTGAGTCAACCTTTTCAATCACCCTGTCCTTCCTGCTCCTGTGTGTCGAGTGTGTAGCTTTTGAAGATGAAGTAAACAAAGAGCCAGGGCTTTCGTCCGCCCGCTCTTCTCTTGATTCCTGCCATTCAAAGAGGAAATGAGACCTGATGAACTGATATCTCTTAATGCAAGGAACACTGCGATCTCTGCTGTTTGAGGTCGCTTGACATTCACAGAACGGTGCTCAAAGCAAATCAAAAGACCTTTTTTTATCTACCAACGCCAAGGGATTTGGTGTCACAACCTCAAGGAGTTATCGCACCTCTAAAGGGAGTTTTTAGCGACACACAGTGAAGCTGGTCTTCAGTTCAGTGTTGGAGCGCATGAATAGGAGCCACAGTGCTCACGTGACTCATGGGGGAATACCAGGACTATAAATAATATTTATATGAATGTAATGCCATTGATGCTTGTGTAGTTTGTGTTGTGTAAGGTAGAATGTGAAGTTGCTGCAGTCAGTGTAACAGTATGTTTACTCAGTTGGTCAGTCTGGAACTGTGTGTGTAAGTTTTAATGCATACATGTTTTTTATGAATTTCTGTTATGTGGATCAATTTTTCTGTAAATATTTCTTAATTACATACTTTTGGCTGAAATAAGGAATCACTGCAGGCTTCTTTGTTGTCATTCATCGCTTCGAGAAGCTTTTCTGATAATAAACATGGGCAGCAGATCTGAGTTTTTTAACATTTTGCGTCGATGCAAATTGTTCCCTCCTCACCGTTGGAGCCATGTTGCTGCACCGCAGCCATTTTGTGGGAAGCATCTTGCTCGCTCTACTCGATGAAGTAATGTGAGCAGCTTCCACACCAACATCCATCAACGCCCTCTGCTCCATCTTTGTCACCTCCTCATAATGGACCATAATGGCAGCACGGTGCATCACAAACACACAGAGGAATCACATTTCTCTGATACAGCTGAGAGTAATAAATTCTGCAGCCTCAGACCTGAAGGCAGTGAATGTGTGTGTGTGCGCGCGCTTCTGTGCATGTGTGTGATGAGCTTCATTACACATGTCCAATTGGGCCGTCCCGGGTCCTAGGCACAGTTCAGTGCCTCGGCACAAAGCGAGCTGATGAGGCCACCTTCTGCTGACAGTCAGGAGAAGTAGGTCACCTTCGCAGCAGCTTCCCAGAGGGCAAACGGTGTGAGCCCAAACACCCGGAGGGACAGAACACGGGTACGAGCTGTCTAAACACACAACATGGAGCTACATCAGCAGTTCAGAGTACAGAAGCCACACATCGCCTTGTTTCTGTAAATATTTGACTGTGAGGGATAAGACTCCTCTCTAAAGCCATGTTAATTAAAGTATCCAGGTAATGAACTGGAGGATCGACTTTTTGTCTTGCGTTGATGAAAAAGTGTAGACCTAATGGTGATTTCAGGTGTCAGTCTGCAGGCATCAGAATGTCTAGTTATGCCCTTTACACAAGTTGTTTTCATACATTTGTAAAACATTCTTCTGTAGAAACCTTTGAAAAAGGTTTGTTCTTTTTGAGTCAGTAAAAATGACTAATGCTGCCCTTTTCTTGTTATTTCTCAAAATGATGAAGAAAGATTAGACCAGAATCAGGATTTTTTTAAAGTATCATTTATCATTAGTGCAGGTGCATGAGTTCCCTCCTGTGTGTATCAGACAAGGCAGAAAATGTGTGTGTGTGGGGGGGGGGAGAGACTTTGGTTCCTAATGCTGCTGTAATCAATAGAGAGAATAACATTGTAATGTGTTCAGGTGGGGAAGCCAGAGCTGCTCAGGATCTAGTTTAATCATAGCCAATCCTCCTGGAAAAAAACACATTTGCCACTAACTGCTTCATCAACTTCGATTATTCAAGGTCTCTGCATGTCCGAGCAGTATCCAGCGAGAGAAAACAGAAGAAAACCTTTGTCTCTTTTTTTTTTACTTTCTTTTTTTTTCCTCCACAAAAAGAGCTTTGATAAGATTATCATATATGATTTGTAAATTAAAGATGATGCATTATTATTGGTAAAGTGAATATTTGAAGGATTTCATTTGGGCATCAAAATGACCACTTTTATTGAAAACGCTACCAAATTAACATCTTTTTTCTGTTACAATCTCCCTTAGTAATTTCATTTTACACAAAATTGAATATTTTTATGTGGATCTACTGGATGATGGGTTTATTTTAGATGCATTCATTCATTTCTACAAAAAAAAAAAAAAAAAAGAGCAAAAACGTCAGAGCAGCAACCATCCTGCCAGACGCATACTCTTTGGGCCTGCTGCAGATCTAAATTACTGTAATCAGTGGATGAATAGCAATCAGCAGCCTTGTGTGAACTGCTGGCAGAACGCCTGACCTCCAGCTCTCTCCACCAATCAGACCACTGCATCCCATTAACAACTAATCACGATGTGCACTTATTGCACACCACTTCCCTCACATTTAATGGAGGAAGCTCTCTTAGTCCCATTGTTTTTTGTGTGCGCTGAGCTGACCACATTGATGGGGGATGGCAGAAGGAGCTGACGCTCTTTCCTGTGCTTGTGTGCTGGCAGACGTGGTTTTCCTTCTTGCACCTGCTGAAGAGGTGACACCACTGAGGAGATGCTTTGGGTAATAGTGAAGTTCTGCTTCGGATTCTGTTGAAGTGAGGGATGAATTATCGTGGCTGTAAGCTTCATGCCTACAGCGTGTGCTCAAGTTTGCACAAGTAGGCTAAAAGTCATACATTTTTTTCTCAACTTGCATTGCATTTCAGTTCAATTTTGTGAGTATGGAGGCTTCAAGTCTGGACGTCATATTTTGTCAAATGATTTACTCAAAAACTGAAGTTAAAATAATTTAAAGGGTCAAATATTAGCCACTTCTGACTTTTATTAATAATTTTAGTCAGAAATACATGTATACAAGAGGTTCTTTGACTTATCAGTCCATAAACGTTTGTAAATGTATGGGCGGCCGTGGTGCAGCGGCAGGGCGGTCGTGCCATGATCGTAAGGTTGCAGGTTCGATTCCCGCCTTGCACACCCATGAGCCAAAGTGTCCTTGGGCAAGACACTGAACCCCACCTTGCCTCTGGTGGTAGGTTGGCACCTGTGTTTGGCAGTGGTGCAACCACCAGTGTGTGAATGTGTGTGTGACTGGGTGAATGGGTCTGTGACTGTAAAGCGCTTTGTCCTTGTAGGAAGAAAGGCACTATATAAGTATACGCCATTTACCATTTTAAATGTGTAAATCCTTCCACACTTTGCTCATGTAAATCAAACATCTTTTTAGAAAATCTGAAAAACACACATTTTAAAGGAAATTTCAGGAAAGTGAATTTTACCAACAAGGTTGGTACATTGATCACAAAAAAAAAAGAAAGAAAAAGAACCCAGCAATTTTATTTTGAAGGAAGGACCTCTGTGATCAGCTGAACAAATGTCTAGAGCCCCACATGAATTCATCTATTAACAGATGGATAGAAAGTCACCAGTATAGTTTTTGATGGTTTGTTTGTTTTATCTCAGAATTTAATTGTGATGTCTGGAAACTTTTTGTGTTTAGAAGTTCTTGCACACGTCTACATAAGATCTCTGAGAAATGTTTTATAGAGCAACAGCTCTCAACAAAACACAGAATCACGTAAAGGGAATAATGTGGGGAGCTTATCTTGGTCATGTGACTCTCCTCTGCCTCCATATATCAACTCATCCCTTCGTGCACTCAGCCCTCCACCCAGGCTCTCACCCACCCTCTACTCCCTGCCAGGGGTGGATCTCAGCGTTTATCTTCAGCATCCAGCCCCAATGTCTCCTAGCAACAAAACAGATCATTTAACTGCCTCTGCATCCTGGCTTTTATCCCTTTATTTGTTACACACGGTACCCAAACTGCCTGTGTTCACATGTTACACGCTTTGATTTTCTCCTTACGAGGACTTCAGCTCTCGTTTGAGCCTGCTTGTTCGTGTTTTTGTTGTGCTACTTGTCTCCTAGGCTTGCAGCTCTCAGAGCCTATCAGTGCCACACTTGAAGCAGACAGACAGGCAGGAGAGGCTTTTCCGTCAGGACGCCTCTCCGGGGTCCAGCAGGTGCTCACACACACACACACACACACACAAAACCACACGCACACAACCAATGGGCAAGACAAGGCTTGGCCCTCTGTCTGAAAGGCCCTTGCAGAATCAATTAGCATTTAAATTAATGAAGCACGTAATGAAGAGAGTGCTATCTTTCCTGCAGACAGCCGACAGGCAGGCAGGGAGCTGATTGTGAATCTGCGTCAGGGAGACAGGCTGAAAGGAACATCAAAGATATTCAAATAAACACTTTGGTCGGGATTTTTTTTTTTCCTTTTGAAGGAAAAAGTGTCAAATTAAAACCAGAGAGGCTTTAAATAAACCTGAAATATGGATGTAGTTTTAATATATCCACATTTGCATATAAAAGCATCATCAATAAAACACATAATTAAAGATACAATGATTGCACAGAAAGGCCTGTTTTTAATCTGTTAATGTCCTTCAGTGCAAATATGCTAAAAGGAGGCTGCTTCCGGTGGAGATAAAACTGAGTAATATACTTAGGCCACAGGATCATTTCACCCCCTCAAACGTCCCAATTTCACACGTTTGTAATGTATCCACTTGAAATTATATTTAAGGTACAATGGTGTGGAAATGAGGATGGATAAAATAGTTCCTTTTTATGGAAAATACCAGGACCATTCATACAAATACTCATCCTTTCGCTTTTCTACTGACATAAACTTTCTGATGGGTCTGAAAAATCAAAACCTCAGTCTTGATGTCTGAGTTCACTTTGACTATGTCTGGAATGATTGATTTGACTTAAACTTCTGGAAGTCACGCAGGGCACCATACAACAGGAACGGATTTAGCCAGCCCCACTGCGGAGGGCAGATAGAATATCAGAGGGGCGAGTCTGGGTGTGCTAAGAGTGTGGGGTGTCCTCTCCCTCCGAGCCCCTAAAATGCCTGGAAAACAGTGCTGTCATTATATCTGTTCATCTATCCATCTTCCCCTTTGCTCCATTTGATTTGCCCTTCCTGACACTGCGTACCCAGGCTTGGGGCTGCATCTGTATAGTTATTTTTACATCTGTTCGTCTGGCCATTTTTCTTGAAATATTTTTCACATTTTGGATTTAGCGGGTCATCACATTTAGTGAGGTACCATGCTTGGCCTGGCCATACAGCCTCTAAAAAAATACTTTTTGCATCAAGCAGTTTTGTCCAAAATTGTTTTTTTTTTTCTGCCCCAAAAAAGTTATTTGGTATTTGAATATTCCCAAGTTCAACAAAAAAAGGTTTCAAATATGTGAAAAACTTGATTTTTTTCCAAACTGAGAACAATGCAAAAAGGGTTTTACTAAAAATGAAAAATGAAAAAAAAGCAAGAGCAGTCATTTGATTTTGTTATAAATGAATAGGAGAATAACTTCTGAATTCTGCATCTTTGGAACTGATGTACAGCAGTTTGTGTGTGAAACACACAAACACACGCGATGACAGTTGCTTTGTACTCGGGGTCACACACACAGACAAACAGTGACACCTCAGACTGACAGCGCATCTCACGCTGTACAATTCTTGACTGCATGTCGACACAAACCGATGCCTTCACATTTCAGAGAAGAAAAGTCGCTTGCATGCGCTCGCCACTGCACACATGCTGATGCTCACACACAAGCCTTATCGCTACAACACCACGACAAAGGGAAGAGCTTTTAGCCTGAGGCCCGATGTTGCTGCTGCATTCATTTACAAAGGCTGAGGAAGGGAGGAGGACTGTGCTTCCCTTCCTCAACCTGACTCATGACTTCTGCACCCTCTAAGTGATGCGCGCACATCAGCACAATGTGTTGTGCAAAGCATCTAAAACACCCACACTCTAAATAATGTGCGCGGTCTGACTTGTGTTGTTTTTTTATTTTTTATTGTTTGATTTCAGTGGCAGACAAGGACAAGGCCCCCAAAAAATAACAAAAGACATCAAACGTGATAGAAGGTTGGAGAACAGAAACCTGCAGTGGCGTCCCCTTCAGGTTTGCCCTCAGCTCTCCAATACCTCCTTGCTGCACAACTGTGCACGTGCACAAAAATTCAACAGCCTTCACAGCCAGATTATTGTCTTGGCTGTCTCTGCAGATGACAGCGTGTGTGTTGTAAAACACTCGCTGCAGCTCTCCCTCCAGGGGACCACCAGGAGATGTGAGTGGACAATAGTGGAGATGACAGTAGGATGCTGGAGGTTAGTGAGTCAAGCCCAAGCCTGTGTGGCTGTGTGGGTGTGAGGCAGTCTGTAGGGGACCCCCCCCCACCACCACCACCACCACCTCCCCCAATGGTCTTAGTGTGTCAGAGGATGATGCTGCTGCTCTGTTGTGAAAGAGATTCATTCAGCGGCAGTCTGACTGTGACTGAGCACAAAAAGTCTGAGAAAGCTTTTCTGCATACACTAATTTTTTCACAATGAAAAAGTTGTATGAACATAACACAATATTAGAGAGAAAAAACTGCACCAATAAAACAAAAAATGATTTTTTTTTTGTTCACTGGGTCATGACAAATGTTTCAAGCCAAGAGATGCCTTTTCAGGCAATGTGGAAATAAATTCCGATTTACCTCTTTTCTCTTGTCAGACCATGTATTTGATATTTGATACTGTATAAAGACCCCAATTTGAGTTTTTTTGTGTGTATCTTTTGAGTGTCTTTGTGTACAAAAAGTATTCGCTATTCAGGAGCAGCATCTGTAGTACCGCTTCCTGCGGCTAGTCTGCAGTGTTCCCTTAAAACTCCTTCTCTCAAACTCAGCCTCAGTTCTCTCATTCTTTCTTTGTCCCTGGCCATCTGCAGACATGAGACAACAGTATTCTCCTCAACACACACACACACACACACACACAACTATAGTCACCTCTTCTCAGCGCTCTCCTTTCCAATTTTTGTGACCATGGCAACTATCTTGGAATATGGCCTGTGGATACATTCACTATTACCAGGTCACTGCCTTGCAGCCTATCTGTCCTCCCATTCACACACACACACAGACGCGCACACCCATTCAGTCTCACCACAACCAATCTCCTTCTAGCCACCGTCGGCTCTAATCATCAGCTGCTGAGGAAACACAAAGCTTTAAAGAGAAGGAGGGAAAAAAATAACCATGGCAACAAATTTCAGGCAATTTCAGTAATAATATGAATTAGACCCCAAGCTGCATTATGTTCCACGGGGAAGATAAAAACGTTCTCAGTGGACTCGCTTTGAGGTTATGGGAAGAAGATATTTCTGCAACTGTTGTTTTTGTGTTGACTTTTGCTGTTTAGTACTAAAAGAAAACAAAGTTTGGTGTTTGAGGAGGCTCACACAGTAAAGCACCGGATCTATTTTCAAATGGATGTCATATTATGCAGGACAAAATAGGACACACACTTACAGTCACTCACACAGAATAAATGTTTGAGCATAAGTGGCAGCTGGCAAAACAGACTTAGTCAAGCATGAAAATCAACACAAATTCCCACTCGGCTGGAGCTTGATGCCCTGATGTGGCGCTCCCTGTGACCCCATGCCCACGTCCCCAGACACTCCTTCGCACAGAGGAGCAGAGAGCCATGCTGCCTGCTGAGGCTAAAGTCAGCTCCAGAACAGATGATTTTACATGGAACATGGTTGGTTATTTAAATAATATATCATTCTCATCTTTTCTGTTAGTTGATGTATTTGTTGTTTTTCTGTTTCAAATTGTTTTGATTTCACCTCTGAATATAGATTAAAATTGTGTATATTCACCTACTGAGCTCTCATTTATAACTAATTTAAAAAAAACTCCCAGAGTCCAACCTGTTGTAAATATCCCAGGATAAGGTCAGAATAAAAACTGCTTCACTGGATTTTGTAAACTTGCACAAAAAAAGGCACTTTACTTTACTAAATTAATGAGGAAAGAAGGAAAAAGAAAAAAACATGCCCCAAATTTAAGTGGGATAAAGTTGTTTTAAAGTAATATGTACATAGCTAAGCAGAAAACAGAAAGATTGTGACTACTGAGGTGAGAGAAATGCTGATGTGCATGCATGACTGCGCTGCACGCTTCAAGCAGTGCTCATTCCCTCCTCCTGCTCTCCTGCTGAGTGATGCAGGTGCATCATGGGACTCAACCATCCCTCCCAGTCAGAAGCAGAAGAAAATCCCAGCAGTTGTGTAATCCCCTTACATCAGTGAGTCATCTGCTGCTTTTCCTTTTTTTTTTTAAATCTGTTCATCAGTGCTGGGATTTGAACACACCGTGATTTTGGAAGAGAAGTGACAAACTTCTCGGGCCAAAAAGTGTTTCAATTCAAATCCTTCACTTTCTGACAGATTTTTTAAGCCATTTTATTGCCATATTTAACACTTGTGCTATCCCAGGTATATTAACCCACTAGACCCACTAGACAGTGCGCTGAACTTTTTTTCTTCAATGATTTGTGATCCTCACTGGTGTCCATGAATTACATGAAATCTTTCCACCTTTATCCACCTTCGTCATGGTAGGGAGAACACGTCAATGTAAGGGTGGGGTCATAGGATAGCACAAGGGTTAATCACACTAAAATAAATTATTTTTCATTTTAACCATCAGAAATGTATTCATCATCGAAACCTGTTTTGTCCCTTTCGGGGTCACTGCGATGCCAGATACCGGCCACTTGTGGGTGAAGGGAGAGGATATCCTGGACAGGTCGCCAGTCTGTCGCAGAGACACAAATCCCACACTCGTGCAGTCTAACATTCACAGCTATGGACAATTTAGAGTAACCAATTAACCCATGAAGCATGTTATTGGACGGTGGGGGCTAAAATATAGTGAAAAAATTCATCAATCATTTGTAGTTGTAGCTAAAATTGGGATACTGAGCTCCACGGTTAACTTAGGCCAGCAGTTTTGAGAAAGCAGTTGCTCAGACCATGAAGTCCAATGTTTCAGTATGCATCACATACAGCTCCAATCCAGTTGTCCTTGAGGGCTCAATGCATATTTTTTAGTTTAATTTAAGTCTCACTACAACTGAATGGTAAACGAATTGATTTTTTTTATTATTATACTTTCCTCAAGTTGAACAGAAATGCAGGTGAAAGATTCATTACAATGCATGAGCGTGTGAGCACAAAATTCCTTAAAATAAATGAAATATCTTTGTTAGTCTTGCATGGAGGGGGGAATCTGTTGACTACTAAAGCATCTTTTTGTTCCTATCAATTTATTAAAGTGGGGCTGCTGATCTGAAGATTGCAGGTTCGATTCCCGCCTTCCACACTCATATGTCGAAGTGTGCTTGGGCAAGACACTAAACCCCACCTTGCCTCTGGTGGAAGGTTGATGCCAGTGTTAGGCAGCGACATCGCCCTCAGTGTGTGTGTGAATGTGTAAATAGGACTGTGACTGTGACTGTCCAGCGCTTTGGGCCTTTGAGGAAGGTAGAAAAACGTTATACAAGTATACAGCATTTAAAGTATTTTTTCTGGTAGTTCAATGTTGTTACTGTAACCCTTTCGCTATCCTAGACATTTTAACATTGGGAATTGGGTCATCTAGACCCCACTAGACAGTGCTCTGAACCTCTTTTCTTCAAATATTTGTGATCTTCACTGGTGTCCATGGATCACATGAAATCGTTCCACCTTTATCCACCTTTGTCATGGTAGGAATAACACATCAATGCAAGGGTGGGGTCATCTAAAATAGCACAAGGGATAAATCTGAAGGTTCACATTTCTTTGTGTTTATCCCAAAACACAAGTTTGTGAAACTGAAAATTCACACAAACATTCAAACAAAAACCCAAGATGTCGTGCAAATTCTAAATGTGCAAAAACAGTGATAATTAACATTAGCGAGCAATGAGGAAGTGCAAGGGTGTGCAAGGTGCAGTTTGTTGTTCCAGACTCCGGTCAGCTGTTAAGGCGTCTAATGGCAGAGGGAAAGAAAGAGTTCCTGAGTCTGGTGGTCCTGCACTTCACACTCCTGTACCTCCGTCCTGAGGGGAGGAGAGTAAACAGACCTTGTTGCGGGTGGGTGGGGTCTTTGATGATGGAGTCGCTCTCCAACGGATCCTACGCTTGTAAATGCTCTGCAGTGACGGCAAAGGAGTCCTGGTGATCTTGGACGCAGTCTTCACCACTCTCTGCAGGCGTTTGCGGTCCATGGCGGTAGAGCTGCCGTGCGACACTGTGATGCAGCTGGTGAGGATTGACTCAACCATGCAGCTGTAGAAGTTGCTGAGGATCTTTGGGGACATGCCGAACTTCCTCAACCTCCTCAGGAAGTACAGCGGCTGATGAGCTTTCTTCACCAGCTGTGTGGTGTTGAGTGTCCAGGTGAGGTCCTGGCTGAGGTGGACCCCCAGGTATTTGAAGCTGCTCACTCTCTCCACTTCCAGACCCCAGATAAGAAGCAGCTGATGAGGGTTCCTCCTCTCCTTCCTCATGTCCACTATCATCTCCTTTGTCTTGTCTGTGTTGAGGGTAAAGTTGTAGTTCTCACACCATGTCACCAGACTGGCCACCTCCCTCCTGTAGGCTGCTTCGTCCCAGCCAGTGATGCGTCCTATCACAGCGGTGTCGTCAGTGAACTTCAGGATGAAGTTGTCCTTGTGAGAGGCCACACAGTCATGGGGGAACAGGGTGTAGAGGATGGGGCTGAGAACACAGCCCTGTGGTGTGCCAATGTTCGTGATGATGCTGGCTGAAGTCCTGTTCCCTATTCTGAAAAAAAGTCCAGGAGCCAGTCACAGATGATGGGGTGTATTCCAAGGGAGAACAGTTTGTGGGTGAGCTTGTGAGGAACGACGCGATAAAGAGCATCCAATTGTAGGAGTCTTTATTCTCCAGGTGTGAGAGGGAGGTGTGCAGTGCTGCGGCAATGTTATCTGAGATGGACCTGTTGGGCCAGTGTGCATACTGCAGGGGGTGTAGTGTGTCTGGAATGCTGCTTTGAATTTGGGTCAGCATCATTCTCTCAAAGCACTTCATAATGAGTGGAGTGAGTGCCACTGGTCTGTAGTCATTCAGGCAGGTGGGAGGGCTCTTCTTGGGGAAGGGAACAATGGTAGTGGTCTCGAAGCAGGAGGGGACTGTTCTCTGGCACTAGACACCAGACAGTAATGATGAAAATCCTCCAGCATCTTGTAATCATCCTGCAGATTTCCTCAACTCCCCTTTTCCCCCTTTCTTCTGTGTCCTACATCCTTCCCTTCTTTGCTTTTCTTCTTTCTGTCCGGCCCAACAAATAAAAGGATACAAATGTAATCAATATAAACAAAGTTTATCCTAAATTACAAAAGGGGTTTATTCAAATACACAGCCTGTGTGTCAGGAGATCAGCAATCCACAACCCCCCTGTTGTAACAGTAAAATATATCTAACACAAAGGCCTTCAGCTCCTATCTGTGTGCTCAGATTTTGGACAGGACACGCAAAAAAAATAAATGAATAAAAGGATTTGAAGAAAGATACACTCAGAAATGCAATTTTAAGCTTGATTTTTTGTACAAATATCCTCCATTATGAAAAAATGTCATAGGATCATGTTGAAAACACCATTTTCCTTGCAGTGGGTCTTTAAATCTGCTATTGGCCAAATTCAAAAGGAGTAAATTCATTTTAATCTACGTCTTGAACCCTCAGAAATTCTCAGCTGCATCAGGAAAATTACAGATGAACTGCTTGTCAACTGTTGTTGTGCAGTGATTTACATTTAGAAGCAGCTGTAGTTGAAGATGAAAACTGAGGTTTTTTTTCTCTCTTTCAGTAGTGATTCTCTGCTGTGAGGTGCCTCGTTGGGGGTAGAGTCACAAGACAGAGAGAAGACACAGTCGGGAAGAACGTTTAAAAAAAAAAGAGGATGAGAGGAAGAGGAGAACAAGATCATTCAGAATACTGTTAGAAAATGTGGACATTAAGCAGATGTTCCTTCAGTTACACATACAGCTCCAATATACACACCCATCAGTGATTATATGGTTGGCAAAAACGGGGAACTCATCCTTAAACCCTAAAAACCCTAAAAGACTTACTTGTGCACTAACACAGGAAGAATTTGAAGTGTGAAAGGGTTGAAGGAAAACACTCTTAGTTACTTGCATGGCTTTTTTGGTAAATTGGACAAACAACATCTAGGGAAAAGAAGCATGTTTCTCTGCAGGTCCTAGTCACATTTGAGACCTTTCTGAAGCTTACGCTCCAACAACCACACACACAGCACTGACAGGAAAATTAATGACTTGCAAGTTCACGCCAGAAAATCTTGCCCATGTCAACACATTCTGCTGTTCTTATGGGGTGTCTTGCTCGTTTTTTGTGTAATTTTAAAATCTGGCCACACATGAGTGAAATCAGCATCAAGCGATGATCATTTTCAAACCCATTTGTTAAATTTCAATTCAAGTCTTTTCAGATTCTTAGATTGCAGAAAAATCTCAAATTCTCCTGGACAAAACATGATGAGTTGAATGGTAGGATATAGTTAATTTTCACTGGTCAGAGCTAATTACCAATTCTTATTTGGATCCAAACAACAGTTTTGGATGCCACACTTTGACTGAAGAGTCTATTCTACTGCGCTACGAAAAAAAAAACACAAAAGACCTGCAGGACTGAAATGCAATAAGGCAGCAGTGAAGGTGGATGTAAGCACGGAGACGAAGAGCAAGGTGCAGATATGAAGATATTTAATATTGTTTACTGTTTATCTCAACTAAGCAGAGGGCACAATGGAGATGTTATCTCCCCCAACGCAGGGCGAGAAGCATTTCAGATTACTGTGGAGTTCTGATACGCTTCACTTTAGATTGAATAAGGAAGAGTTGAGATCTAATAGCTGGCTGTCTACCGCTGCAAAAATGGCTGAAAGAATTATCACAGGAATGCTAAAATGTTGTGATTCAAATCATCCAACTGGTTTGCTATTAATAAAATTAGGAAAAAATGTGTAGTTTTTTTTGGAGGGATTGTCTCACCTTTGCATAGATTTTTATTGTTTCTGGCCAAATGCTGGCCAGAAACAATAAACTCAAAAGAGCTTGGTAGACCATAACCAGGAGCTGTGGGCAGACAGCTGCTGACAGAAGCTGATTTGTGTCTCTATCAGCTCTCAAAGATAGCACATCAGAAGAAAAATAGGCCCTGTATTGCAAACGTCCTGCTTTGCATATCTCCAGTAGCAGTTGTTGTGAGCACAGGGGACAAAAGAATCGGTAAGTTCAACCTCTTTCTTTGCACGTGTAGGTTTTCCCTGGGGTAAATCATCATTATCTGTGAAATCCACCTAAGAAAAATAATGTTGCAGCCTTCAGAACCGTGTTTGTTTTCTTTACATGTCCAGCGTGCCCTCTGCAGTAATGCATGTGTTCCTTGTTGTGCTTGTACAAGAGTGACTTTGGAAAGCAATTGAAAGTGGACTGCCGACACGTCGGGAGAGGCCTCCAGGCAGGTGTTGAGCTTATTGATAGCTTTGTATGAGATGTGTTACCGTATAGCTGCCCTCTGGGACTCTACCTCGCTGTGGCATCAGTGAGGCAGAAACTAATGGGATAGACTCACTTCTTAAGTGCCTCCAAGGATCAATTAAAGTGTTTTTACTGAGTTTTGATTTAGCAACTGCAAAATTCCATTCAAACCTATTCTGAGGTTAATATATTTGCAGAAAAGTCACCATACAGCAAAAACTTTCTTACACAGGGAACAATTGCGTGTTTATCAGAAAACACTGTATACTGCAGCTACAGTTTGACAACAATTCTTCTCACTTACTATGCTGATCCTTATCGGATCACAACAAGCGGGTTCTCACAATGTGACGTCACAAAGTGAAGAACAGCCCCTTCCACGAAGAGTCTGTGCTGCCAGCACCGCCCCCAGACTAACACACACACACACTTTCTCTGCTAGTGGAGCTAGTGGTGATCGGCACAATCACTTTCCTTTTATATGCACAATATGCACATCCGTCTTTGCAAAAGTTTGAATGTTGTTTGGTTTTGTGGGCAAATCACAGACACGCTGCTGAGGCCGACTCATGGATGATGTCATGAAATGGGCGGCACCCACAAGGAGCACAAGGCGGTGCCTCAGAGGTCGAGTCGTCTTACTTCTGGATTGAACAAGAATTCAGGAAAATAAGTAATATTTATAAAAAAGTTGTTCTTTTGTGTCACAAAGTTAATATATTATCATATACAATACATGGATATTGTTTACTAGAAAATTCTTAAGAATAGCATGATATAGGCCCTTTAAAACAGCAACAATGTATTTATTCGTGGATTTCATCAAAAGATTTAAAAGACGTAACAGTTTCAAAGAAAAAGTGACTTTTTTGTTATACGGCTAAATATGACTAATACTGAAACATGTTATCCAATGAATCTGTAGGGTTTTTTTTACATGTTACTCTAACTTTTTGTTGGTTCATTCCTAAATAAGTATTGAGAAGACAAAATGCTTGACACAGATTTAAAAAAAAAATTAACCTTGTTGCTAATTCCTGAAGTTTTGGATAATGATGCTATTATTCAGATCCATGAGAGGCCATGAGCAGGTGAAGCCATCCAGGAGTGCTGGTTTTTCTGTCATTTGCCGTTGTATTGACCGCTTCACATCACGCCGAACGAGCCGCTGGCCGGGCGATGCCGCACAATTACAGCTCTCCAAAGACAAAAACACCTTTTGTTGCCAGGCATCTGTGTTTGTGCGGTGTCTCACACATCAGCCCACAGATCAATCGTAACAACTCTTCTCCTGGTGTGTGCTGTGTGTGTGTCACTGTACACATGTGTGTACATGTAGGTGCTGTGAGCTCATGATAAGTGCTGGAGTATTTCTCTCCTCCAGCTCTTGATTGTACCGCTGACAATAGCAGTTAATGACAGCCCAGAGTGGCTGCTAGGTTCAACTGGGGGGGATGGGCAGGCGCAAAGGGAAAACCCCCTTTTTTTTAAGCACGCATGGCTTTATATTCACAAACCTGTATCCAACATGGCCAGTGGTTTGCCTTTTTTATTAAGCTCCAAGCTCTCTCCGTGAATGCAGCGACTTTCAATTAAATCAGAGCTGTTTGAAGACCCGGCGACATCAGAGGGACGGAACAAAAAGCTTTCAGCAGGTTGTGAATGTAGTCAGTTGCCAACAAGATGTGCATTTCAATGAATCCTCTAAACTGGATGAGGAGAGGAAATGGAGGGGTCGCACTAATAAAAACACAGCCATGCGTTTGAATACACAAGCGGTTCATTTGAAAAGGGACTCTGTGTCTCTCAGCTACAGTTGTTTGATTTTGCCTTTAAACGTCTTCTGAAAAGCACAAATATTTAGAAATATAAAGGCATGTTTTACTGTATAGCAAAGAAATTAATATGGTGTTTTGGAAAATTGTTGTGTCTAAATGGTTTTTATAAATGTAAGTATTATCTCCAATGCTCCCGTGAGGTTAGCATTATGCTAAGAGGGAAATGTATAAGCAGCAGTTATACAGAGGCTTTTTTGAGGGGATCCATTCCACTTCGAAGTTGTGAGTTCTTAATGATCTTCCACAATCAGGCTCATCAGAGGTAAATTTTCATTCTGAGATTTTTTAACTTACACAACTGTGTGTGGTTGTAGAAGATAAAGGTTGAAGCTTCATTCCCCAGAGGATGCCATGGCCTGGTGACTCAACCCCACAGCGCCCCAGTAATGTGGTCTTGTTTTGCATGGATGAGGATTTCAGATATAAGAAAATGTGATGTTATTCATGTTCTTGTTTTTATTTTTGTTCAGGATGGAATCTTTTATTCTCTGATCAAAACCCATCAGTTCTCAATGTGAAGAGTCCACAATGAGCAACTTACATGGAAGTCTTTCGATGGGAAGCATTGACTGTATCTGGGAACTGGACTGAGCAAGTGTGATGTCCCCATAGAAAATGACTTACTTCTGGCTCCAACAAAATGGGGTCGGATTGAATTCCAAAATTAGGTCAGGTTTCTATGGCAACCACTCTTGCCAATCAGCTGTGAGCTTCTTGGAACGTCACACACCTACCACTTGGGAGAATCTGTCAATCAATTTTCGACGTGAGATCACATACTTTGTTGAGGCATCTGATTGGTCAGAGTATATCTTGAATAACTTGCAATAAAGAAAAAAATCTTCAAAAATTAGTGGGAACATTTTTAAAAAGGTAGCAGAGCAAGAATGGTTATTGTGACAAAGAATGACTGAGTCATAGTGGTTTATTTCTAAATAGAAGTCTATGGGATTTTGGTTTCTTAGAGCCAGCAGGTACTTCCTGTTTGGAATGCAAGGGGGAGGGGTCACTCAGTCCTGTTTTCTTGTACAGTCAATGATTGGAAGAGAAGAGCTGTGAATTTACATGAACAAGTTCAACTCTAACTGGTGAATCCAGCTCTTAAAAATCTGATCATGGTCATCATGGTACAAAACAAAGATCTCTCTGTGCTACATGCGGTAGTTTACGTTAAACTATTAAAACTTGCGATTTTCGCCGACGTTTAACGCCTCGTGACTAAACAAAGGGCACCAACGAGAGTGTGCACACCGACCAAAAAAACGCCAGGCGTTAAAGCGTCAAAAAAAAAAAAAAACGCCTCGGGTTCGTTTTTTTTTTTCGACGCGTCGCGTCGAAATCTACTCGACCAATGAGAACGGCGCTTTTGCTCACGTGTCTGGAGCTTCTGAAGTTACAGTAAAACACAACTTGGGGGCGCTCAAACACAAAACTGCCTTGCTGAGCACACATACCAGCGAAGAAGATAGACGCCAAGTAGCGTCTACACAGCCGCGAAGCAATAATGACGGACATTCTAAAACATCCCCGAACCAAGCACCAGTTGGAGCTACTGGTGCTTGAAATATTCATGTTTTCTTTGTTTGATTCTGACAAGCGCGTAAATACTTGCTGTCTTCTTCCGAGTGAAAAGCGACTTTAAGAAGCGTAAAGTTGCGCAGCGCCACCTTGTGTACAGGAGTATTTCTGTTTTACATTAAGCGCCATCTAGTGTCAGGGAATGAAATTGCATGTTCACTCCACTCATCGTCAGCGAAAATCGCCTGGGTGTGAACACAAAAAACGTGGCGAAAAACGCTGGCGAATAACGCCTGGCGAATATTCGTCCCGGTGTGTACGGGCCTTTAGGCCTGTTCACACCGAGACGAATTTCGCCGGCGATTTTCGCCGACGTTTAACGCCTCGTGACTAAACAAAGGGCACCAACGAGAGTGTGCACACCGACGCGAAAAAACGCCACGCGTTAAAGCGTCAAAAAAAAAAACGCCTCGGGTTCGTTTTTTTTTTTTCAAAGCGTCGCGTCGAAATCTACTCGACCAATGAGAATGGCACTTTTGCTCACGTGTCTGGAGCTTCTGAAGTTACAGTAAAACACAACTTGGGGGCGCTCAAACACAAAACTGCCTTGCTGAGCACACATACCAGCGAAGAAGATAGACGCCAAGTAGCGTCTACACAGCCGCGAAGCAATAATGACGGACATTCTAAAATATCCCCGAACCAAGCACCAGTTGGAGCTACTGGTGCTTGAAATATTCATGTTTTCTTTGTTTGATTCTGACAAGCGTGTAAATACTTGCTCTCTTCTTCTGAGTGAAAAGCGACTTTAAGAAGCGTAAAGTTGCGCAGCGCCACCTTGTGTACAGGAGTATTTCTGTTTACATTAAGCGCCATCTAATGTCAGGGAATGAAATTGCATGTTCACTCCACTCATCGTCAGCGAAAATCGCCTGGGTGTGAACACAAAAAACGTGGCGAAAAACGCTGGCGAATAACGCCTGGCGAATATTCGTCCCGGTGTGTACGGGCCTTTATGTTCATGATTGATGTGCCAGTAGATTTAGACTTTCTTTCTTTCTATACAATCAATTAGGAGGCTTAATTAATAGATGTGCATCCAGATAAGAGACCGTAAGGACTGATAATTTAATGTTGTGCCTCCAGGTTCTTCCTCTTTTATCGTCGCTCATTGGTCTGCAATTCTTTAAATCTCATTCTAGCCAGGAAGTTTCTTTTAGTGCCATGCTGCATCCATGACATGAAATTTTAATGAGAACAAAACTGTTATCTGTCAGCTGAGGGCCCACTGAGGTCTGCTCCTTTATTGACATTGACTTCCAAGGCCACACACACTAGCACTACAGCAACTTTACACCCATGTCAACACACAGATAAACATGTTTAAGTAACAACATCGTGGTCACTTCCATGGGACACGTGGAACACACTGTGACAGCTAATGATGGTCACAACGTCTTGATCAACAAAGAAGACTTCGCCATTTGCACTAACTTTCTGTTTTCTAAGCATTAGTCCTTTAAAAGCAGTTTGTCTTTGTTCTTCTAAAATTGCTCTGACATGCCTTCAGGCTATCCTCACATGTTCAGCTGATCCCAGCAGCCTCAGCAAGAAGAACATCCAAGTCCAGATCAGGCCTGCACTTCTACAACCAAAAGGTTCTGAAAAATCGATGCCACAGCTCTGTGGCAGCCTCGGGCCGTGCTTGCGTCCCGGCGGACTGGCTCCATTTATTGTGCTGAAAAAAGGCAATTACAATGTTAATGTGTCGCAGCAGGAGAGTGATCCCGGACGGCGGAGTAGATGGGAGGGTGGGGGGCGTCAAGGGTTGATGGAGAGCGGGGAGTCACTGTGAGTTAACAGCAAACTGCGTCTGGGGAGCGTTTCAAATCCAAAACAAGAGAAGCAGTGAAGAAAAAAAAAATTCACCACAGAATATGGATGGATAGATTAGTGGACATTATACCACAGCCACCATGCAGGACTTATTCCAACCCTTCTCCATGAGAAAGTCTCTTGGGAGCCGATAATAAACCATTAAACAGACGCATTAGGAGTAATGAAAAGGCTTTTGGTTTACCGCTGTGGGCCACCTTAAACGTCTGTGGAAGTGGGCGGCGGCTGGAGCGCACCGAGAGGAGGAAATCACAATGTTTGTCTCACAAACTCTTTCGTTATTTCGCAAAAAGACATTTGAAATGCTCAGATGAAGAATATGTAACCTGATATTAGATGAATTCACACAAACCACGAGAGACTTGATTCCGCGGCAGTTTCGGTACAGATCGCTGCGCAAATGCAGCCAATCTCTGTCCATAGTGCTGAAATCCACTCTTCCTCCTGTCCTGCTATAGAGATGACATATTTGTATCAAAAACACGCAGTCTAAACGTAAGGTAGGCCATGTAGTGCCTGATTGTGATGCAAATGTTAATGGGCTCTGAGGTCCTCTGATTAGTCTGATGTGGGCTAATTTCCCTCCTGAAGTCCCCGGGGAGCGCGGAGAGCCTTTTTCCTGTCCTCTCTCAGTTGATGGGTGTTGATGGTATTTTCTGCCTCACTGGGTTGACGAATAGACGCGGTGGCAGGAGCATCGTGGGGTTAAATGGTAGAATGTGCCGAGGGAAGAGTGCTTTTAAAAAATCCCAACCATATATAGGGCGCCAGCATTGAGCGTTTAATTTTGCGCTCAGCTTCCGTGGCTCAGATGCTCTATTATCTGGGTCGAGCTGGGAAATGTTTGGTGTAAGGCTCTTCTCTCTGAGCTGCACAGACTTCCACATGCACCGCTGCTAGAATGTTGCATTTTCCCAACAAAATGTCCTCTTTTGCACTATATTTTTTATAACAGTTCAATGCAACATGAATTTTAGCACGCATGTATTCGTTTGTTATAGTGGATTGGTGGTGGGAGTGCTGATGTCGGCGTATGGAGTCCAGGGTGGGGGTGGCCTGCAGTTACATCGAGACGGAGAACCTTGTGCCAGCTCACCCATGTGTGTAATTTAAAAAAAGGGGAGAGAGGGGGGGGCAAATGCTGGGGGGGGGGGTGGCTTGTGAGTGGGGGGGGGGTATTTTTGTGACCATCAGTAAAAGTGGACATGTGGTTCAAACGCATTTGACACAGATAAGGAGCTCTAATTGTTCATATCAGAGTGGACAGAGAAGAGGATCCTCCTGGGGGGCGACAGTCTGATTGGAGGTGATAAGCTGCTCTCACAAGTCATTGTTTGCACGCGCGCTCGAAAAAAATACGCACAATATGAAGCACTTCCACCTCATTGCATTGCATACTTTTTAATTTAATTCCAGTTCTATGCATCTATGCATTGAGAAAAAGAATTGTGGATGGAAATCTATCTATCTATCTATCTATCTATCTATCTATCTATCTATCTATCTATCTATCTATCTATCTATCTATCTATCTATCTATCTATCTATCTATCTATCTATCTATCTATCTATCTATCTATCTATCTATCTATCTATCTATCTATCTCTTTTAATAACAAATACTTATTTTCTTTAACAGAAAGCTTTTAAGTCATAGCCTTCAATGTTTTTGTAATCTAAAAAATGTGAAAACTTAAACGGTGGCAAAACACGACTGATTATTATTATTATTATTATTATTATTATTATTATTATTATTATTATTATTATTATTATTATTATTATTATTATTATTATTATTTCAGTTGTTGTATGGTGTGCTGGGAAAGAAGGCCTGAGGCTGCTTTAACCTGCTGGCTGCAGTGTCAGGGCTGTTCTTTTCATCTTGCGGCTCACTCCATCAGACAGCGCAGAGCGCAGATCAGAGCAGGTCTGCAGCCCGCTGATAACAGGCTCTGTCATTAACTCTTTCATTCAGGGCACAGAGAGCAACCCTTTTCATTCCCAACATCGAGTACATAGCAAAATAAAATGACGGGGAACACGTACTTACGCACAAAAAAGCACGAAAGCATTTGCGCCTCGGTCTAACGGTTTTACTTGAGGAACAGGCCCGACAGTGTTCGGCCTGCATTCTCGGCGTGTTAGTGAGTGGAATCACTTCGGTGCATATTATTTTCAGTGAACAAATAACAATTGATCAAAAGATACAAAATAAATATAATCGAAAGTTTATTTCAACAGAATTTGGATAAGATCTCTGCGTGCCTTTCATTTAACGTTTGTGATCGGTAAGAAGAAGACTTATATTTTAATGTGAAAATATTTTTTATAAATAAATTACACCTCTTGGATGAGATTGTTTTGGTGGGTTGGAGGCTTGCTGAGATGTCATATCAAAGAAAGCGTCCGATCATGTACCAATCTGTTTAGTTCAATTTCAATAAAATTGCGCAATTTTAATGCACAAAAACGGTGCAGGTTGCTGATGGGAATCCCAGCTATTACGCGCTTTAAACCGACGTGGCATCAGTTCTGTAGTAAGGAACCGTGATACTGTAGCCTGAGGAAACATAGAGCACGGCAGACACAAAGTACTACTGACAAGGCATGCAAACAAGCGGGTTGCATCAGTGTGGCTCTTTGCTTTTTATTCAGTCGTCTGCATCATTAACAGACTGCAATATCAGTGTGTGGCTGAATGCGTCAAGACAAATTCGGAAAAAATTAATTGCCTGAAAACGTATATTAATTCCACGTTTGTTTGCATACGCAAATAGCGCAAATATAAGTAGAAATATGTTTCCGTGCGCTATAACATAATCTTTGTCAAGGTTTCAGCTTTGTCAAATTATAATTATAATCAACATAAATAAATAAAAATAAAAAACAATTCATGTTTGCTTCACTGAAAACACTTTTGTGGGTCAGAATGTCACATCGTGTCCAGGAATGGCCCACTGTCACAGCCATGAATGAGTTCGTCAATGAGCGCCGCGTGAAGGCTAGAGCCGATGCAGCACATGAAGATCAAAATTCTAATTCACTCAAAATAAAAATACCACGCCGTAATTTCTCGAGTGGAACATCTTACCACAATTTACCCACAGTAGAGTGCACAAAAATATTTTATGGTTCTTGAGAAACAACCCCAACGCGCACCCTAAAACCCGATCCACGTCCTTACAGCGGAAATTTCTCAGATACTCCACGTCCTCTTTCCTGAAATGGATAATGGTTTCATTACATTTTTAAACAACAGATCCTTTTGCTCTGGTGTCATATAGTCTGGTCCAAAGCGCTTGTGGTTTGGTCAAACATCAGCCCTCTTTTATATGAGTAAAGTTATGCAAGAATTGAGGCCCCCGGAATGCCATTGGACACCAGGATGAGGCATTATAGATCATGGGTTGGGAAAGGGTAGTTGGGGTACTTCAAGCACCTCCCCTAGAAATGCAGCAAATCTCTCTCGGTTTTTCTTTTTTTCTGATGAGGCCCTGGCAGGGCTGGAGACATGCTTTGTATTGGCAGGCTGATGAGGACACTTGTCCCCTCCCTGCTTCCACACCTCCCTCCCCGCCGTGCGCCACGGTACCGCATTGGCATTAGTGAAGCATCTGAACACCGACAAGGAACTTCAGGGAAACGCTTCTAGATATCATCCACCTTGGAGGAAAAACGAAGAAAAGAAAAAAGGCGCGCGGCCCTATAGGAACCCGCTGCCCGCCTTTTCGCCGTGCGTAAAGCTTTTGCGCACACCGCTGCGTCGCTTCGGAGTCTGAACGGAAGCGCTTCTCCTCGAGCATCAGAGCGCAGTCAGGATGCGAAACGGGAGCATCGACGTCTGAAGGTGACATGAACCTGAGGAGAATCCAGAGCAGCGGACGCACATCCAACAAAAATTGGAGATAGCAACTGAAAACCATCTGTGTCTTGAACCAACAATTGTGCTCGTTTTGGTGGCTTCTTTTCACGCACAGAACAAGGAGCTGTGTTCCAAAGTAGCCTCGTTTTTTACTGACTGGATCAATTCATCGACCAGAAGACCGTAAAGAATCGACAGAAGACCGAAATGGCGACGTTAATCAGAGGCAAGCTCTCTAATAAACTGACGAACGCAGCCAATGCTGTGTCCAACAAATCCCAGGCAAAGGTGAGCGGCATGTTCGCCAGGATGGGCTTTCAGGCCGCCACCGACGAAGAGGCTCTGGGCTTCGTTGCCTGCGATGACCTGGACTACGACCACCGACAAGGCATGCAGATGGACATTTTGACATCGGATGAGGTTGGAGGAGAAGGGAGCGGAGACGGGGACGCACTGGAGGGGGACAGCCACTATCAGAGGGATGGCACCGGTCCTCCAAACTCTGCCTCAAAGGACGGAGGACTGCCCAACGAGCTGACCGAAGTCAAACCAAAAATCACTGCATGGGAGGCGGGCTGGAACGTCACGAACGCAATCCAGGTAAAGAGGCACAGGAAAAGCGCTCGGTTCTAATTGGCTGGTGAGCCACAGCAACTGTGACAGTTGTGATCCATGCATGAAAATGCTTTGTTAATAAAATATACAAATGCTTATCATCCGCTTGTGGTTTTAAAGATTTTTAAACAAATTAATTCTATATGAATTAACATAAAACTGCATTTTTTAACTACCAAAAAGGGAGTCTGGTGCTCTTTGCGCCTTTCTCCCACCGTCTCGCATCGACGATTTCTCTACATTAAATGAAACCAAAATTTCCACTTGTTTTTGGAGCTAAATTGTACCCCTTTATAGCACCTAAGTTTGTAAAAGTATATTTAATAAAACTCTTGTGAAGCTCTTTTTTGTGCTCGTGATCATGCGCCTGGGAATTGAGTCCTTTTTCAAAGCTGTTTCCTGCTGTGAAACTGCGTCTGAATGCGACAAAGATCTCTCCACGCAGCTCGTTTTTATGTCTGAGCGGAGCTGCGGTCACGGCAGCCGCTATGACGTCAAAGCGTGTCTCCTCTGAGCCGTGATGATGTCAGAGACGCGTGGATGCGCTCAGAGCCAAGTGGAAAACCCACAACATGAAAAAATGGTAGAAAAGGAGCACCGAGCAACCCCACACCAAGTGGATGCTCAAATACAGATACAATAATAAAAAAAGAAACATTTGTAGTATTATATTGATGTAAAAAACAACCTGACATGAACAAAATGTTTGGTCCTTCTTTTTCTCCTTTTAGGGCATGTTTGTCCTCGGGTTGCCCTACGCCATCTTGCACGGAGGATACCTCGGACTGTTTCTCATTATTTTTGCCGCTGTTGTGTGTTGTTACACCGGGAAAATCCTCATCGCCTGCTTGTACGAGGAGGACGAAGACGGGCAGCTCGTCCGTGTGAGGGACTCTTATGTGGACATTGCCAACGCTTGCTGCGCGCCCAGATTCCCGACTTTAGGTGGCCATATCGTGAATGTAGCCCAAATCATCGAGCTTGTGATGACGTGCATCCTGTACGTGGTGGTCAGCGGTAATCTCATGTACAACAGCTTCCCAAACATGCCGATCTCGCAGAAGTCGTGGGCCATCATCGCCACCGTCGCTCTCCTCCCGTGCGCCTTCCTCAAGAACCTGAAAGCCGTCTCCAAGTTCAGCCTGCTGTGCACGCTGGCCCACTTTGTCATTAACGTGCTGGTGGTGGCCTACTGCCTCTCGAGGGCGAGAGACTGGGCCTGGGACAAGGTCAAGTTTTACATCGACGTCAAGAAGTTCCCCATCTCCATTGGGATTATCGTGTTCAGCTACACCTCGCAGATCTTCCTGCCGTCTCTGGAGGGGAACATGCAGAAACCCAGCGAGTTCCACTGCATGATGAAATGGACTCACATCGCTGCCTGCATCCTCAAGGGCCTCTTCGCCTTAGTGGCCTACTTGACCTGGGCCGACGAGACCAAGGAGGTGATCACAGACAACCTGCCCCCGGGAATCCGCGCCGTCGTCAACCTTTTCCTTGTGGCCAAAGCTTTGCTCTCCTATCCGCTGCCATTTTTCGCTGCCGTTGAGGTATTTGAGAAAACATTTTTTCATGATGGGGGACGTGCGTTCTTTCCAGACTGCTACGGAGGCGATGGACGCCTAAAATCGTGGGGACTGACCCTCCGATGTAGTCTTGTTGTGTTCACCTTGCTCATGGCCATCTACGTGCCGCATTTCGCCCTTCTCATGGGCCTCACAGGCAGTCTGACCGGCGCAGGCCTCTGCTTTCTGCTTCCAAGTATCTTCCACCTCAAGCTTTTATGGAGAAAGCTGCTATGGCACCAGGTTTTCTTCGACGTGTCCATCTTTGTAATAGGCGGTATATGCAGCATATCTGGCTTCATCCATTCAGTTGAGGGGCTCATAGAGGCTTTCAAATACAACATAGAAGAATAGATGCAAGTCATCGACGGAACTAGGTGTTAAGTGCTAATCACCATTTAGTGAAAACATTAAAAGACAGGTACGCGGCAAACGCTGCCCCCCCCCCCCCTCACCCCGCTTAACTCATGCGTCAAAGCGCGCACGGAGCTCGCGTTTGCACTCATGCACTATCGTAAAAATTCACACTCAAACGTGGCGGCACTTATGGAATTTCAAACATCAACAGAGCACCATACAGACAAAACGTGTTGTAAAAAAATATGCGAGTTAAAAGAAAAAAACTTTTTTTTTTCAGTGGAGTGACCGTTTACAATGTAGAAGAAATTGCAAAAAGGGCATTTTGCCTTTTCGTGGATCTTTGTGGTGCCTCCCCACCAGAGACTTCATGAGTTTGTGATGGTTGGACACACTATGATTTAATGATGATGATCAGAAAAGCTTGTGTTGAGGGTAGACTAAGGGATAAAAAAAATCGCACGTTAATCGTCCCAAAGACTTGAAAATTGGTGTTAAAACCACAAACCAACAAAAGAAAACGGTATAAAACAATGGGATAAAAAGCAGTGAAATTTGGATGCGATTAAAGTCACCCCCTCCCCAAAAAAAAAATTAAAGATTTGTTAGAAGAGAGACATTTGGGTATTTTTTAATGAAGTGGAAAAACACCAGAACATAGCAGCTATACAAACTATGCATTGAATGTATGATATCTCAAGCAGAATTTAGTAGAAACAATAAAACACAACGCACATTTTGGTTCAGATGTGTGAACGCTTTCATATAGGCTTTTTTATTTATTTTATTTTATTTTTTAGCTATAACCCCCACTCCCCCACATAGTCCAAATTCTGTCCAGATATGGACCAAAATATGAACTATTATACTCCCAATTTACCAGGATGGATTCAGAACCACGTGACCAGCTTTTCAACCAACATGAGAGACTCTCTTCTAGAAAATTCGGTGTCTGAATAGGAAAAAAAGGTAAGATTACTCAAGTGGAAAATTGCGCATTCAGACATTTTTCATTCTGTGCAATCCAACGGGTTCTGTGGAAATGTCAAAACCGTAAGTGTAGTGTGTTCTTGTGGTTTCAAAAAGATGGAATGTATATCTCAAACTCGTTATTATATATCGTGAAATTAATATTAAAGAATAAAGAATTAAGTGAAATTATATTGTAAAAAATGTGTGTGGTTTTATGTAAAACGAAAAAAAGAGAAAAAACCAAGGGAAAGATGGTGTATTTTCCTCCCCCTCTATAATAAAAGACAGAAAAAATACAGTCGCGTTTCTTTTTCAGTAGAACTGGAGGCCAAATTAAAACAAGCAGGAAAAAGAGAAATGTGTTTTTGTGGGAGAGAACAGTTTGTTTCATCTAGATTTGCTTTTTTCTATGGGCAGATTGTCTGCTGTGGGCGCGCAGGCATCAGGCCTTCTGGTCAGACCTGTTCATCCACTGTTGATTTGTTCCCCTCTTCCTGCGCACGCGGCCAACATCTGGATTCATTCCCAGCGGCCTTCTCTTGGGATTAACTCCAGCTGCTGCACAATCAGTCAAACATCATACTGCAGATTTGTGAGAAAAATAAATTCATATCTGGAGTTCAGGAGTGTTGGAAGAAACCTCAAAACCCAATTCAAAAGATTTGTAAACAAGAAAAGTGAAAATTTTCTTTTGTAGTTAGTTTTTTTTCAGCCCATAATTCTAATTAATATTGACAAACAGTTTTAAAGCACAAAGAAGGTTTTGGTACCTGCATCATCACAATCCTTGCATTTTTCACTGGACGTGACTGTTGGGAGCCACCTAGTGGCAGAGTTATCTAACTGCATTTTAAGAGAAACATGTTCAATCTGGCCAACCTTTATTACAGTAAAGAATCTTACTTTTTAAAATTATTTCTAATTTATAAGAAAAAAATACATTATATTGTGATCTGTTTATACTGGCTCTAGTCTCAAAATGTTCCCAACAATATTAATGGAATTCCACATCTGTGTAATTGTAATACCAACAGCTGCAAAAACAGAGACACAACGTTAGAGACACAAATGTTAGAGCCGCAGTTTATCAGCTGTGAAACAGACAGCACAAAATTTAAGGACATTTGAATTGAGTCAATTATACAACCTTATTTCTTTGTAGTAGTGAGGCTTCCTGAGAATTCATTTTATATAATCTATGAATGGTCAGATGATAAATGTGCTATCCTAGGCATTTTAACATTAGGAGTTGGGTCATCTAGACCCACTAGACAGTGCGCTTAACCTTTTTTCTTCAATGATTTGTGATCTTCACTGGTGTCCATGGATTACATGAAATCTTTCCACCTTTATCCACCTTTGTCATGGTAGGGAGAACACGCCAATGTAAGGGTGGGGTCATCTAAAATAGCACAAGGGTTAAAATAATCCCACATTTGGAATAAAATGTGAAAGTATAGCAGAAGAGTTGGGTGTAAGTATATGTGTCAATACATGTTCCAGCCAAATTCTCATGGTAAAGGACAAAAAACTTAATCTGGCATTACCTCTTTTTTGGTAAACTCTTTGGTATAGACCAAAACAAAGAGGTAATGCCAGATTATTTTTGGTATACAGGATTATTGATGCTGCATGGTGGCATAGTGGTTAGCACTCTTGCCTCACTCACAGCAAGAAGGCCCCTGGTTCAAGTCCCGGCTGGGGGACCTGAAACAGAACACCGACCTGAGTGGAGTTTGCATCCAAAAACATGCTTCATAGGTCACTCTAAACTGTCTCTAGGTGAGAATGTGAGAGGCATGGGTGTGTGATTTGTAGCTCTGCGACAGACTGACGATCTGTCCAGGATGTCCCCAGCCTTCGCCCATAAGTGGCTGGGACAGGCTCCAGCAGGCAGCCCCGTGACCCCGAAGGACAAAACAGGTTTAGAAGATAAATGATTGGATTATAGAGGTTTAAATAAAATGATAACTTTAGAGTATTTAACCACATGCCCCAAGAATGTCTCCCTGAGTTGGTTGATGAAAAAAGCAGTTAATGAATTAATAGTTTCACAGGCAGAGGTTAGGAGACATACAGCAGCATCACAACGGGTCTTCTGTTTCCTCAAACATGTCCCATGATCTTATGCACACCGAGTGTTTACATTCCATCGGTGATAAGTCACATCTTCCAGGAGGCCTGGCTGCAAAAACACTGAGCAAAAACACCTCAGTCCTCGCCTGTTCTGTGTCCTTACCCAAGATTAAAAGTAATGGCCTGGATTAAATGAGCAACATGCAAGCATTTCAATGGGTATTGTGGATTTAACAATTTACACTTTGTTAAAGGTCCTACAGAAGTAGTTCTGGTTGGTCAGGTGTCTTAGAGCTCCAATGCTACAAAACTGAGGTAGAGTTGAAACCCCAACCAGATAACTGAATGAAACTGAAGCCAATCAGACACACCAGCAGATTCCTTCACTTTTCATTCCCCCTGCAAGTTCTGTTGGTGTCTGAATAGGGAAGAATATCTGGATCAGAACATCACAACAAAAAAATGTGACAATTATGTGAAAAATTGTCAGGTGTCACTGAAGTGACCAACACATTAATCAACACCTGCATTCAGGAGACACAATAGTCTGCCGTGACCATGACTGACAGGTGGGTTGAAGTTTTTGCAGCACAAAACCTCATTACTTGTAGACAAAATAAAAAAAAGTCCACCAGTAAAGGACAAACTTAACCTCCTTGTGAATGTAGACTGTTTTTGACAAACATTTCAATTTTTGCTACATTTCTTTAAACTCAAATATTCCCCTCAGTATGCACAATATCACGCTACCATTGCCCTCCCTGAAAACAATTTCTGCTTTGTGTTAAAAAAAAAACTAACGAAGTTGTGCAAAAAGTAGTTGATTCAAAAAGTAAAGTCACTGCTATGAATTAAACATGAAAGATTAAATCCAGCTCTTGAATAGTTTTTTAGACAGACAATGCATTTGCAGTGCACCATTTTAATAGATTAGAAAACATTTTATTTGACTAAGACTTGTTTCCTGGTTTAGTGGAATCCTCGTCAGTTCAGGTTGACCCGGCTCATCACTCAGACAGCAGACTGAACTATGAGCAACACAAACAGAATCGCCTTCCACTGATGTGTCATTTAAAGATGGCGCATAAACATTTATTTTTCCATTTTCAACACAAAAAGGTTTCATAAAACTTTCATTATTTAGCAGTAACAGAAAAATATTTACAGGCAAATGAATGCCACTTGAAAGAAAGGAAACGGAATAAAAAGTTAAAATAACCAGAGGTTTCACATGTTTGCAGAACAAAAAAACAAGTGGTTGTTGTGAAGAGGTGGTGGTTGAGAAAAACAAGCACCTGAAAAGAAAAACACTGACAATCTGCTGTTTCGGGATCATTCAGAATCCCGTTTCAGGAGCATCACTGACTCTGCTCTTCATCAGTAAGGGGGGTGGGCTTTCGGGTGGAGTGTTGGAGCAGCCATGGGTGACACAGGACCCCCTGGATGGGCAGCCTGTGCATGGGATTGTGCTTCAGCAGCTTGGCAACCAAGTCTTTAGCTCCATCACTGATAGCAGCATGTGCAGGGTAAGTGTACTCCACCTAGAAGAGGAATGAAGGTTTATTGGTAAGAAACAGAGAAGCTGAATTACTGCTGGAGTAGCTTTGCCTGTAACAAGATCTGGCATTTAAAATACCACACTGAAGCCTCTGAACTTGTGACTGTAGCTGGTAGTCGTACCCTTGAAATACGCCGGTATGTTTCATCGTTGGTTTTCGCTTCAAAGGGGGGTTTTCCAACCAGGAATTCATAGCAAAGGACCCCCAGGCTCCACAAGTCCACCTTTTCATCGTGAGTTTTCCCCTCAATCATCTCTGGAGGTAAGTAGTCGAGGGTTCCACACAGAGTCGACCTCCTGATGAGGAAATAAAAAAACAGATTTGACTATAAAGTACAGGCATGCATAAATACTGCATTCAAATGCAGAATGCTGGTACCTTGATGAAGGCGTGTGAACAGACCAGCCAAAATCAGCTATCTTGAGCTCCCCGTTGGCTCCCAATAACAAGTTTTCAGGCTTGATGTCCCTGTGGATCACCTTCTTTGTGTGGCAGTAGTGGAGGGCATCAGCCAGTTCCATGATGTACTTCAAAGGCAAATAAAACAAAGTCTGAATCGAGTTGGCTGCAAATTTCAATGCATAAAAGTGACAAAAGCAAGACAAATATATGCATTTACAGTACAGACCAAAAGTTTGGACACACCTTCCCATTCAGTAGAATGGGAAGGTGTGTCCATACCTTTGGTCTATATTGTATACGCAATGGTGAAAAAAATGCAACAGCAATTACCGCTTCCGTTTAAACAATGTCATAAACGTATTAAACAATGTTCCAAGTGTTTTCTAAATCTGGGTTGAAGAAAGCTCCTCAGTGGTCACACTCACTGTGGCGCTTCTGTCCTCGGGGAAACTCCCACAGCGCTGCAGCTCGCCGTACAGCTCTCCTTTGGGTGCGAACTCAAGAATGAGGTAAACGCGAGACGCATCGTGGAAGTAGCCGTACAGACGCAGAATGTTAGGGTGCCTGCAGAACACAGAAGAGAATAAAAATTAAAAAAGATACAGAACAAGATTAAGCAAATATTCCGGCAGAGATAAAGTAAAATGAAATCTTCTAAATACCTCAGAGAAACTAAGGGGGGAGCTTGAAGTTTATAAGACAGAAAAAAGGGAATCAGGTAATTTTTTTGTATTTTTTCTGGAAATAAAACTTTTGACCAAAGTGTAGAAATAAATCGTTTTTATAAAAGTTCCACGTTTGAGTTTATAGATCTGCATTAAAACAAATGATCTACGTCTTAAACATGCTTATTCACAACAACATAATCTCATTGTGACATTTACTGCTCTGCACTGTTGATTTAAAGACCCACTCCAATAAAAAAAATCATGCTTTTTAACATGTTCTTGTAGGATTCTTCTCATGTTGGAGAACATATATTCAGGAAGTTGGAAAGAAAACTGAATTCCTGAGCATTTCTTTTTTCAGGTGCAGCAAAAAAACTCAGTTGTGACGCAGCAACTGAAATGGGTTTTTACCAGTCTACTTGTTCACTCCATTCTGATGCATCCGCTTGCAGACAAATGGATACATTACCGTCTTCCTTTTCCTCCTCTGAGCTGGATCCTGCTTACAGCTGGATGGCTCTGATTTTCAGGGATTGTACACTTTTTTTTTTTAGCAATGCTTTATCCATAACTTTTCACAGAATTTCCAAAACTAAAAATAAACACATTTCGGTAACTATTGCAGTCGGTGCCGCCAACTCAAACCAAGAACACACATGGATACATCCAAGTTCTCCTGCCTTGCTGTTAAAATTGCAGCCTTCAGCTTCACATGGAAGCAAAGTCCGGCAGGGACCGTCAATGAAGTACACGAAAACGACCCCGAAAATCAATTTCTCACAACTCACCCTCAATAATCTCAAAAACATCACAAGAACACATTATTGTTTAAACAACCTTCACTAAAATCCCTAATGTCAGTCGTAGACGCGTCCTTAGCTCCTCGCTTTAGGACTACAACTGTTATACCAGTAGTTCAGAAAAATATTAAGAGCAAATTCTGAAACAAAACTCATAGCAAAAATCATAAGAATTATGGTGAAGTCGACCACACCCACAACGGGAGCCTCCAGCAGGTCAACCACGGGCTTTGCGCCTATTATTGTCGTTGAGATTGACTCAAACAAAAGAAACAAACAGTTCCTACTGGTTAATATTTGAAACTTACCCAACATTTTGCTTTGTAACATTTGTGAATAAGTAGGAAGAAGAAAACAGACTGGTGATATTGTGACAAACACAAACAGATCATGTCTATGAGACTTTTTCTACTTCTAATTGCAGCTCATCCTATAGTTTTCATGAGCAGATGAGGTTAGAGCCCGGGCTGCTTAGACTTCTTTGCTTATGTAGAACAAAAAGCACGAAAAGACTTGGAACGAAGATCTCCTGTTTTTTTTTTTTTTAAATCTAACAAGCTTCCATAGTAACGCCATCATAACCCATTTTAAAAAGTTCTCTCTCAAAGTCGGAATCTCCTGAATGAGTAGTATTGGATTTTGCGTCACCCCCACATTGTATAAGCTTTCTCTATAAACAGTTATGTAAATGACAGCAATATTGTTTTTGCAATTTTGACTGTGAATCTGTTTGCTGTACTGGAGTTTGTCAGTCAATGATTGTAAGGTACAAACACTAGATGGGATCAGCCCCAAAATCATAATCAGGTTGAGATTTGTGTCTGCAAATACTTGTTTGGGATGAGATCAGGTTAGCCAGAATTACCTGAGATGTGACTGGATTTCCACCTCTCGTCTCAACTGATGCTCCACCCCAGCCCTCTCCAGTTGCTTCTTGAAAAGAACCTTCAGAGCCAAGATGAACTTGGTCTGTCGCTCTCGGGCGAGGTAGACGTTGCCGAACTTTCCCTTTCCTAAAGGACGACCAATGTCAAAGTCTTCTAGGCTCCATCGCTTCCTGTATGAGCACAACAGTCTGGTTACAGCCTTCCAGAGAACATTTTCAGGCTTATACATGCATGATAAAAAATAGTCTGTACTTGACATACTTGGATGTAGAGCCCTGCTCAGTTCTTGAGAGCTTGCCTGATAAAATATAATATATATGTATAAATAACTTATTTTTAAACGTGAGAAATGTGTTTAATTCAGTGGCATAACCTACTCTGTTGCTTGTCTGCTTTTATGGGTTCCGACGGTGGCTTGGCCAAATCTGGATTTGCACCGAGAACCTGAGTCTTTGGTTGGTTTTGCTGGGACGTAGGTTTAGACGGTGGAGCATGATGTGCATTCAGAGTAGCTGGATTCACATTCTGATCGCCAGAATGTGAGGACTTGTTGGTAAAAGCGACTTGAGATACCGGTTTCTGATGACTAACAGGTCGCTGGATACGCTGAGGTCCATTTGACACACTGAGAACTCGCTGATGCGAGGTGGGTGTGACTATTGCCTTGGGAACCATTTGATGCTGTTGAGACACAGGAATTCGTCGTGGTCCATCACTGCCGGACTGCAATTAAGAGACCAGCAAATAGAAATTTTAACATTTAATTCAAGGAAATGCAGCTTTACATATTGCTACATCAGTATTACTTTCTAACCTATATTACCATTAGGGGTTGTAGATTCATAGTTCATTCTTGTTTGATTTGAATGATTCGATCTGTTTCACTGACCTACAATGGATCCCAGACATCTTTAACCAAAATTCAACCAGTGTGACTCAGAGATACACATAAAAATAATATATATGGAACAGTATTAGAAGGTTCTATCACACCGTATAATCATGTTTTTGCTAAATCCAAAGTGTTTCCACACATTTTGTAATGATGGCTTGATCACGTGCGTTGTCCGCTGTGATGTCACTTGGTCATTTATATTTCTCAATCCAAATGGTATTTTCCAACATTGAATATAAATCAATCCCTAATTACTATACTATATATGAAAATGCAGTGAAGGGCATAAAAAAGTTAGACATTTAAACTTAAAAAAAGAAAATCAGTCTGACTTCACCTGCTTTATTTCAGGCTTTTGCAGTTTCACACTCTTTGTCACCTTGAGTGAGGGAGAAGGATCCATTTCCTGAAGGAAAAAGTTTATATTATTATAAGTATATAATTCAAATAGCGTATCAGATGAAAACACGAGGAAATTATAGGCTTAGGTCCGCAATGCTAACTGTAGTACTTACACAGACAATGATCAAATATAATCTTAGTGAACAAACTATGCACGTAAAGGTAAAACATTTATAAAAGTAAATACTTTAAGTCAAGTTAAAAGAGCTGATGTTCTCTTCTCCAGAGGCTAGCTAACGTTAATGAACAAGTGCTTCTGTTAGCTTAGCAACTATCATACAAACTATTTTTAATGCAACGTCTGACATAACTTACCCAAATGTACTACTGCACAATGATATACAGCAACCACGGCACGTTAAAATATCCAGAATTAATCAGTCCAATACATTCAAGAAGAAAAAAACCATGCCCACGTAGATGCTACGAAAGCTAGCTAACGAAAGATAATTCCTTTTGTCTAAATATAAACGCAAAGTCCAGTGAAACGTTACGAACAGACAACTTGTTTGGACTGAAAGCAAATAAATATATGCGGCAAAACTAGTTCAAAACACCTAAAAGGTTTAAACTACAGAGATGTCTGTGACCACACGATTCTTTTCCTGAAACGCTGATTAGAAATTTCAAACGTCCCTGTTTTAACCTTTAAAAAAAATCAGCTGGTCTGATTGGCTGACAGAATGCCCAATTTCGGTTTCCTATTGGCTAATACAATGTATCGAATGGGCGGCAGGAACGTCATGGGTAATTGGAGTTCCAAAGCACTAGATGGCAGAGCGCAGGTTCAGTTCGGTCAGTTTAAACAATTTACGAAAACAAACAAATAAACGCAAAAAAGATAAAATTAAAACTATCTCAAAACGGTAATAGCTATTTAGAAAGAAAAAAACACGAGGGGAGAAGTTTAACAGACCAAAGTAAATGGTTGGTCAAGCTCATTCTGCGCCAAAAAAAAGGGAGGGGGGGGGGGGGTTATAATTCAACACCCGTCCAAGGTTTTCTTTGGTTACTCACATAAAATTGATTAGGATAATGATGACGCATGGGCTAACTAAATACTTTTTTATTTTGTTTTTTAAGACACTTGCGGCCCCTTGTGTTTATAATGAGTAACTACATCTCCCCCATTCTTGAGGCCTTCAGATGAACGAATATAATTTGATTTTTAATTCAAAAGTACCCAACTAGCTCACAAAAATTAGTTTAGTCTCTATTAGTTTAGTCTCTCTTTTCCATAATAGAAAACGTCTTTCAATAAGTGGTTAAAATTTTTAGTCCCAAGTGTTTGTTTTCTCAGTTATATTTTATTATGAAAATATTTAAAGCAAAACCCACAGAACTCTCATGGAAAATAAAATATTGAGGGGAAGCTTTTAAGTTAAAATATTTTACTTTTATTCTTATATTCATTTTTTTTCTCCTGTTCACAGGTAACATTTCTTTAGTTGTACATTCTTTTTTGATGTAAAGACTAGCAAGAAATAAACAGTTTTTCTAAATAAATACATTCTTTAAAGTTTTAGAAATATTGTATCAAAGAAGGCGTCTACAATACCATAGAACAGTTCATACAGTTACAGCGGCTTCATTGTGCAGCACCTGCAGCGACCTTTAAACTGAAAGACCGCCGACTGGATGTTAAACGTTCAATTTCTGCATTTAACTTAAAGTTGACAGACGACACATTTACATTGACAGAAAGGCAGAATCTGACAAGGTCTTACTATAAAAATATAAATATGGCGAGAACATTGATCCCTTCTTTTAACTTAAATAATACAATAAGTCTTTATACAACAGTACATTCATTCAGGCTTTGCCTAAAAAACAAAAATAAAGAGACAGTGTTGGTATTGCTGAGGTCCCGCAGAGAAACATTACAGAAATAGTTCTAATAAAGAAATCAAACTGGCCCTGAAAGTTCGGATCGCTTAGATAGATGGAGTAGAGTTCTCCACCTGTTTCCTTTGAACTGCTTACATTTATACATCTACCTTCCTAAGTTAGTGTGAGTGCAGTCGGCTGTGTTGAGGAACAGTTTTTTTTTTTTTTTTAACAGAACATGAGATCTGAAAGTACAACCGTCTCAACTTTGGCACTTTTCTTCCATATCTGGTGCCTTTAAAGTCAAACTCTGAGCACACAAAGACAGGTAGTGTTTCCATCTTTCCTGAGCGCGTCACATCCACTTGATCCTAAAATCACTGTCATCTCACTGAATAGATAGAATATAGATGGCAAAGTGTGCCGCTCGAGTAATACAGAAAACCAAGAGCACCAGAGCAGCCCAACGAAGGACTGGTTGTATAGATAAGCAGTGCAACTTAGACGGAACTAACAAAAACAAAACAGGAAGTGTGTGTCATTTCTCTGTGACTGCTGCAGCCATCGGGGCCCGTAAGGTCCCACGCGCTGTGGCTGCCAGCTCCTCGATCTCTGCATTGAGTTGCCTGATCACCCACTCCATGGCTTCACGGCCCTAGATGAGAAAAAAAAAATAAAGAGTTCACTGATGACAGAAGCAGAAGAAATGATGAGATAAAGTAGAGGAAAAGACAAAACTCTGTCCTCTCCTTTGACCTTTTAAAAAATGTTTCTATGTCTGCAACAGTCTCAGTACAGTTTTATAAAATTATTTTGTTGTAAAGATCATCCGTCCCATTAAAGTCTATTCAAATTGTATACAACAAAAGTTCATTGATCATTTATCTGACTTCTAGCAACATAATTAGGTAAAAAGTTATTAATTGTAGTTGGACTAAACTAATGATGAGGTGTTTGAAAGAGAGGCTTACCTTTCCAGCATTATTAGAGATGGTACTGGCCATAACTCCTTCCAGGTAACTGCTAAGGCTAACCCCTTTCACAGAAATGATGGCTTCTTGAGTCAGTATTGTTCTACACAGAGCAGGGTTTGGAAAGAAATCACACGTTAGCAACCTGACAATTTTACAAATAAAACTGTATAAAAAAAAAACAACAACATACTTCTCTGGATCTTCTGGATGTGGTTTGTAGGTTAACCGCTCATCCACAGACACCATGTTTGTGAACGTTATCTAAAACCAAAAATAGTACAGATAATTAGTTAGCATGCAGGACTACAGTATTATACATCAGGCGAAATATCAATCCCTGAAATGAGGACAACCACACCAGTCTGAAGCAGCAATGTCAAAACTACACAAGCAAGACTTCACCTTGATTACAGCTTTTCACTGATTCACCTTAAATTTGGATGTGAAATCACACAAACTCACTTAAAGCTTTTTTTTTAACTTGGTGTGGTTGTTCAGGATCGACAAACCCAGAATAAAACACATCTGCCATTTTCATCCGAATAAAACCTTTAGTGAACATTTAAAAAGTTTTTAAAATCTGTGTCATAAAAACAACCAGGCAGCAAGTATTTGCTCTACCTTTCCTCTGAAAAGACCGTCTTTACTCACATTTGCAGATTGAAGTTCAAAAGTTTTCTCTTTGGGGTCCACCACAGAGTTTTCCTGAATGTAGGTGTATGTCCTTGAACTTCCGATGAGCTGTCAGCAGATCAAGAAAGGGTTCACGATCAACAGAAGAGACACTCTTACAGGACATTTTTGAGGCATCATCTGATCCTCAGAGTGTGCAGAAAGTATAACGCTTTGTTTTTCAAGTTTGACCAGAACATTTTTGTTTTAGGCGCAGCTCCTGACAGAGTTTCATGCCATCCTTTTGTCTCAACACCAGCCTCAGGGTCTCTGAAACAATCTCACTGAAAAAGATGCTGTCGTAAAGTTTTGTAGCATCCCCGTCTTCATATCTAAAAAGCAAAGGAATTGAATACTACACATTTACAAAAGACCACTTGGCAAGGATTGTAATTTTCTGCAGCATTATCAGGGTTCTAGTCAATGCAGCATGAAAGGACATGTTGCATAATTTCAATGGCCTTGGGCCTTTGGTTGTAAGTGACCTGACACCCAGATGGAAAGTTACATCACACAGCGTCATGGATTACATCTGACACCGTGGACTTGCACGATATGTCCTGTGGAGCACGAGCTATGGCACACTGCCCTGAACTCGTCCCCGGCTGCAGTCAGCAATCAGGACTGCCCGACAGAAACAACCTCACATGCTGAAGACAGGTTTGTCCTCAACGGAAAGCTGTGGTGTATTTCAGGCTACATGTGGATTTTTCCATTGCGTTGATGTCTGACTTGGAAAATATTTCATCTGCCTTTTTCTTCTTTTTAAAAAAACAACCATAAACCAGAGCTGGACACATACAGTTCATAAAGACCAAAAAGGTTTGGACACTTACAGATTTCACTATGGATGGAAGACCCCACTCTGTGCTGAGAAGTCTTTTACTGTGGAGGCGACCCCGGTGGTCCACGCGTCTGTCTAGAACATCCACTCCAATCACACTTGGGTTCATGGGGTTGGGATACTTCTGCATTGCAGCCTTGGTCACCGTTTCCCAAGGATGGCTGCAAGGGTGGCAAACAAAAAAACACTTTTTAAATAATATGACAAAAATCATAGTGTGCAAAAAATTGCCAAGACATTTGTATTAAACAATAGAATTTCTGTTTGTTTTATTATCATTCTATGGTGGCTATAGTTGCAGATTAGTTGTTTGATCTATGGTCTCATGACTGCACGTGATTGGATGTCCTTGGGTGGACTGATCCACACAGACTGACTCATTTACTGGAATGTGTGTAACTCTAAAAGCACAGAGACTGCATATGCTAAATAGGAATGTGAGAACATTTTGTTTTTGTTTGTGGATGAATGAACAGATAGGCGTGTTTTTTGTGTCATAAAAAAGTATCACAATTTCTATAAAAATCAATAACTTCACATGTAGCAGATGCTGTTAGAATTTTTTTTATATATATATATATATATATATATATATATATATATATATATATATATATATATATATATATATATATATATATATATATATATATATATATATATATATATCAACTGATTTTAAATCAACTGATTTTAACCCTTTTTTAAATAAATAAAGCTGTTCTTTTAAACTAGGGCAACAAATGACTGTTCTTTCCCATTAAAAAATAATAAAATATACTATTATAAGTTCCAAGCCAAAGCCGCGCGAAACCCAGTCTTGAACAGTTGCCATGGTAACGCGTGAGCACGCTGTCCATGACGGAGTGACGACGGAATGTGGAGGAAAGGTCGCGTGCAGGGGCTGGACTCTACCGGCAGATTGCGTAATGTACAAAACAAGCAAATATTAGAAAATTCAGCAAATTTTAGTCTCAATTGCGTCTATTCTTTTTGTTTTTTAATTGTAGTTATTTAGATTCTTACTGTGAAAAAAACGAGAAAGAAACATAGAGAAAGAGGGAAAACTGTCGTTACAGAAAAGGAATTGATTGATAGGACGTGAAGCATAAGGCTTTAAGGTCGCCTTGTGGCGTTTAGATCAGAGCTTACATTCAGCTGTCCTGGATAAAATGTAAAGCCTGATCGATGCAAGGACTTAAGTTAAAAAGCCCGACCCAGACCAACCCAGAATGAAATCCCTTTAAACTTGTACTCACTTAAATACGTGTTCGGAGGTCCAAACCTTCATTATTTTAGTCGGTGACCGGTCCAGGCGAGAACAGCAGCGAGGGGACTGTAAAAGCCGGTCACGGATATCCGAACCACGGTAACACGTTTATCCAGCCGCAGTAACCTCGCCTCCGTACTTGAAGGAGTCACATGACGAGCCTGTTACGCACTTCCGCCTGTCAGACACAGACCACGTGACACCACCCCACAGCGGCAACGCTTTAAACTACTCAATTCTCTGATTTATTATTATCATTAGTATAACGTAATAATGTTTAACCTTAAACGGTTTGGGTAATGTAAGGACACCACGTAGACTCGATAGGATGAAGTTAACCTTTCTCGTTCAGTTCAATGACAGTTACAGAATGTCCCTGGCTGGTGCAGCAGGATCAAGTCTCAAGTCAAATCCTTCACTCTAAACCAAATACAGCACCGACAGCGGGGCATTTAGCTTCACTTTGGTCTAATCGCTAATGTTTTAGATTGTTTTAGACTAAACCTTGCCATCTATTGTAAAAATTGATAAATTACTGTTAAAATTATATAATTTGAAAGAGTTTCGTTCTTGCTCTATGACCCTGAATTATTTTTAAATCATAAACTAGATAGTTCCCGTTACCAAAAAGTAGTCTATAATATTTAGTTGGTGGTAGCCTGCACTTCCTACACTGTCTAGTATACCCGCCATACTTATACTCAAGCATACTTAATAAAATAAACAAATACAATATTTTGCTAAGGGAATGCTGAATTTTTTTTAAGTAAAAAATTTGTTTTTATATATTCTTCTTTGATGTCCACGCTAATCATTGCACTTTCTTAAAAACAATTTGTCAGGAGCTATATGATTGTTGTGGTGAGGAGTTCAGCATACAGTGTTAAATGACAAATTACTAAGGTTGTAAATCACCAATGTCTCTCTTTTAATGTGTGTTTATCTCATTCCTTGAGGATCTATTGTGTCAAAAATCAAGAAACTTCACATTGCCTACATTATTTACATTGTGTGAACATTTAAATTTTTGATAGTTTAGATTTAAAAAAAATCTTACAATTGTAAAAAAAAAGTAAAGACTGAGTAAAAATGAATTGCTAGTCTTGTGTGTCACCTTGTGACCTGTTCCTGAAGTGGTCCTTCATGAGGTAATATGTCCTCTATCACTGTAACCGAAATCCAGACATGGTTTCTAGACCCTCTTTTAACCCAGAGAGTTTGCTCAACTTTATCACAGTGTGTTGGGGCATCTCCACATCATGTGTGCTTATCTCAAAGGCAGCGTACTTTGGTCATGTCGTGTGTAATCTTAAAGCTCCAGACTTACACGAAAGGGAGGAAACTGTGTGACAGCCTTCAGCAGTTTCACAGTTAGCATGTCAAAAACCTGCTCTTAGAGTCTTTCAACTTCACTGATGAAACTTGATGCAACTCGTGATGTTTTGTAAACTTTTATTTAATACTACCTCAGCTGTTAAAGTTGTACAAAGTACTAAAAAATGTACACATCGCAATTTTTTTGTAAAGCATTGGAATATAGAGAACAGGAAACTGAAAAAGCAACTTTGAGCATCTGGAACTTAACTTAAAATACAATTTAAAAAAAATTAAAAAAATCTCATTATGTGTTGCTTTTAGTATTTTCTGACAGAAATAAAACAGACTTTTCAAAGAGTATAGAACCAGGCAAAAAAAAGGCACATGAATATTTTACATTTGTATCATACAATCCAGCTTGTTGTGCTATATTACATAAAACACTACAAGACAAAAAAAAGGTGTAAATGTCAAAGTTTGGGACATTTATTTAGGTTGTTTATTTCCTATAAACCTGAAAAAGAAATATGGTTGCAGCATGTGTTTGAAATTGTTTTGATAGCTTTTGAATGCTAATAAAACTGCAGTTAGGAACAGAATAAATGTGACTACGAAGATGTGGGGGGGAAAAAACAACAACAAATGTACAAAAAGGTTGCTGTTGTTTTAGTGCAATAGACATGTTGCCAAAGTTATTTAAATATTCTAATAAAATACACCTGCTCTTGACATTGTGGTAATAAGCACACAAATATATCTGGACATTGAAGAGTTAAAAAGGAAAAGGCTGACTAAAGGATAGTGGCGTATTTTAGTAAAAGCAGAATCAGATCTTTTTCCATTTTGAGATGCTACTGATTATATTTAGGCTTTCATAGCATTAGCAGGAACTGACTATAGAGATTTGTCAATTTTCTAAGAACATTTTTTCCATCATGTTGTTTAGATGAGATCCACTTCTTTGCAAAATGTTTGTATACACATCAAGCCGATACAATGACCTAAAGAAGGTCTCACTTGTTACATGTGGACACCGATACCGCTGACGACTTGGATCTCATTCATGTCCTTTGCACGCACAAATGTTTCAAGTATCACAGCCCATCGAACACAGTTGGATAAAGATACTGCTGCCAGGAAGTTTAGATGTAAATAATGCACATGATGATGCAAACTGAAGGCATACTGGATGGAAAAAAACTTTGCATTAATGTGAAGCATCTGTAGGTGCTTTGGAACCAGCTCTGACCTTTCTGTGAGGAGTTTGCATGTTCTCCATATGCGTGTTTTCTCCAGGCACCAAGCCTTTCTTCACACAGTCCAAAAATATGTATTGTTGGTGAGTTGTTGTTTCTAAATAGTCCCTAGGTGTGAATGTGATTGTGATTATGTGGCCCTGTGCCTGAACTGGTGAACCATCCAGGTTGTACCCAGTCTTTGTCCAACAGTGACTGGGATAGGCTCCAGCAACACTCTGATCCCGAAAGCGATTAGGAGGTTCAGAAAATGGATGGCGGTACTTTGATATAACGTCACACTTTGTGAGGACAAAGCTAAAACATTTGCTGAAAGCCGTGTAGCACAAATTTTACTCAAATTCCAGAAGAGTATAATGCTGCGTTCACACCAAACGCAGTTTGACGGCTTGCTGTTCCGCATTAGTCCAAGGGGGAAAAAATGTAAAAAAGAATGAAATGGGAGGACCTTTTCAGGAAAAATATCATAAAGTTCAGGAGGAGGACGATCAGATTCACCTGCTGATCACGTCATCAACACGTCACGGGCCAAAGTGGAGTCCATGATCGGTTTACATAACGTATCTTTTTTAACAAAGTTCAGATACTTGAACTCTTGAACTCTTGACATGCCAGGCCACCCAAATAGTACTGCTGGCCAACACTTAAATTGTGCCTCAGGACCTCTGATCATGTCTGCACATCGACGTAACACTGAAATGGACGCCCCAGAGATACAATCGTATTCGGTGCGAACGCAGCCTAACAAATAGATTACCAACCGTGGCTAATTGACATATATATGGGTGCACATCCTGTGTTTTATCCTAATCTACAGTTTCTTGGGTTGTTTCTACCACTGTTTCCAGTTTAACCTCTGTTCGAGACTGAACCTGTCTTGTGTCTGCAGCTGAGGGTGCTTCTTCTTCTTCTTCATCTTCTGGCTCCCAGTCAAGATCAGCAGTGGCCTCTTGGTACTGCTGGTACTCTGACACCAGGTCGTTGAGGTTGCTTTCCGCCTCTGTGAACTCCATTTCATCCATACCCTCCCCCGTATACCAATGGAGAAAGGCCTTGCGCCTGAACATCAGGGAGAACTGCTCACCCACCCGGCGGAAGATCTCCTGAATGGCAGTGTTGTTGCCAATGAACGTAGACGCCATTCTAAGGCCTTTTGGCGGGATGTCACAGACTGCAACTTTGACATTATGGGGTATCCAGTCAACAAAATAGGTGCTGTTTTTCTGCTGGATTGCAAGCATTTGTTCGTCTACCTCCTTGGTTGACATCTTACCGCGGAAGATACCGGCTACTGTAAGGTAGCGGCCTCGCCTTGGATCGCAGGCCGTCATCATGTTGCGGGCGTCAAACATCTGCTGCGTGAGCTCAGGTACAGTGAGGGCTCTGTACTGTTGGCTGCCACGGGCTGTCAGAGGGGCAAAGCCTGGCATGAAGAAGTGGAGACGAGGGAAGGGCACCATGTTGACAGCCAGCTTCCTCAGGTCAGCGTTGAGCTGTCCGGGGAACCTCAGAGAGGTTGTGACCCCACTCATGGTCATGCAGACTAAGTGGTTGAGGTCCCCGTAAGTTGGTGTGGTTAGTTTTAATGTGCGGAAACAGATGTCATAAAGGGCCTCATTGTCGATGCAGAAAGTCGCGTCTGCGTTCTCTAGAAGTTGGTGTACTGAAAGCGTTGCATTGTAGGGCTCCACTACGGTGTCTGAGACTTTAGGGGATGGCATGATGCTAAAAGTGTTCATAATGCGGTCGGGGAACTCCTCTTTGATCTTGTTGATAATTAGGGTCCCCATGCCGGAGCCGGTCCCACCCCCTAGGGAGTGAACGAGCTGGAAGCCCTGCAGGCAATCGCAGCCTTCACTCTCATGCCTCACCCTGTCAACAACCTGCTCCACCAGCTCTGCTCCCTCTGTGTAATGGCCCTTGGCCCAATTGTTTCCAGCACCCGAGTTCCCTGTAAAACAAAGGTAAAGAAGGTTATGTCAGCCACAAACTGTACGAGAACTCTAAACACCTGAAAAAGAAATATAGTCAACAGTATATGTATAATTCTGTTATTTCTTGTTTTGATTGCGTTTTAATTTCTTTAGTTTTGGTTAATGCATCTTTAGATTTTTTTTTATTTCAACACAATTCTAAAAAGATTTCGGTCTTGGAAGATTTTTACACAACTTAACACTACATAAGAACAAATGAAAAATAGTAGTTTTGGGTGGATTTAAAAAATGTTGACTGGACTTTTTTTCTGTGATGGCCATTAGGGTTAATGCGTATGCTAAAGTTAGATATTCCTGTGTTGCTTTTGGCAAATCTGTTTTAATTCTTGTTAAAGTTTGGGTTTTTTATTGCTTCTGTTTGTCCAAAGCCCCTGATGTCCCCTCCAAAAAAAAAATATAGTTGATGGACAAAGGAGAGTGGGAAATTTTGTTTGAAAATAATAAAAATCAAAGATCTTGACCAATCTTTCAACTCTCTTTCAAATTTATTCCACTTTGCAGTTTCTTTATAAATTTGATTATAAATATTTGTTCATCAATAAAGAAAGTGCACATTATGTACATTTTTGTAGTATTTGTGCGTATGTTTGACTTGTCCTGTTTTGTTTCTCACCATGGATGAAGTTGTCAGGTCTGAAAAGGGCTCCGATCCGGCTTCCTCGAATGCTGTCCATGGTGCCGGGCTCCAAATCCACCAAAAGAGCCCTGGGCACATATTTACCACCTAGAATTGAGAAGATTTTTAGTACGAATTCAACTTTCTGCACATTTACTGTCTAAAATTGTAATAAAGATGGAATAAAATACTTGAAAATAACAAAAAATTGATAGAACAAGTTAACATATCTGAAAAGTACATGAACTTCTCTAATACCATAAGCCTCACTGAAGTAAACATTGATCCTTTCCAGCTGCAGGGTGCTGTCTCCTTCATAAATGCCTGTTGCATTGATCCCATGTTCTTCACTGATCACCTCCCAAAACTAGAAAAATGGAAATAATAGAAGGAAAATGTTCAGAAGGATGTTCAAATGTGTTGAAAAAAAACAAGAAGAAATGCATGAGAGTTCTCTGTTGCTATCCCATTCAAGACCTCCTAAGATCTAAACATTCCTTGCTTTCTTTTAAAGCACAGATTGTTTTGTGACTTCACAAATGTTCTTATCCCTTTATCATCTAATCCATAATTTAAAAGATTCCAGTGCAATCATGTCTCAACTTGAACTTAGAGGCAAGTGACTATCATTATCTGACACTGTTGAGATGAAGAATTGCATATTGGATGAAAAAACATAAAGCTGAAGATGACAATTTAAGCTTGTTACTGTTTTAAATATTTGGAAAGTTCCATTTTTTGCTGAAGGTCTATTGCTTCCCCTTCTTGTTTTGTGTTAGCCATGATAAAGATGATCGGCCCATGACAGTTTCATTTTGGTTCTTATCTTTTCCCTAAGTGCTTGACAGGGAACACCCTGTGTTGCTCACAGTTAGTGACACAGCAAACCAGAAAAATCTAAAGGTGCACCATAATTTAAAAAAAAGCCAAAAAAAGGGCAGTAAACTCACAGATATATCTAAACTATTTTTGGGACAAATCTATCGTTAACATGCAACCATTAGAGTACAACACAACTATTTTAATGCTGGTTATACAAAATGAATAGAATTAAAAGCAATAGTCAGAATTAGGCATTTTAAAAGTCTAATGAAAAACTCTCTATATGTAATTTTTTATTACCTTTGAGCCGATCTGGTTGCCACATTGTCCAATTTGCACATGTACTATTTCACGCATGGTGATCAGACCGCGGTCCGCACAACAGCTGGAGGTCCGAGATAGCCTCCTGTGCCTTCCTCCGCATTTTATAGGGGTCTAGAAGTGATGTCACTGAAGATACATGGGAGTTACCCCAGTGTATGGAACACACGGGACTCAATTAAAAGTTGAGTTCTTATTGCTAAAACAGAGGAAACCAACCGTCCGGAAATTGCAAAAAAGATGCAATGATTGTTGCATTTGTCTTAATTGGACATTTTTCAAAAGATGTTTGCACAAGAGCAACGTCTGTATTGTGGATTCAGAGGCTGCTGAGGTGGACCATCCAACAACCCAATATACTTGGTGAGATGATTCAGAAGACACAGGGGCAACGTCCTCAGGACAGAAAAGATCAAAATACCTTTTGGTGTAGTGTACCAAAAGTGTACTGTCATGCATTCCAGGAAGCATTTATGAAGAACAGCACATAAGATGATTTGGAGAGAACATATTATCTAAGTACATCCAAGAATTATTATTTATTTAGTTATTTATTTTGAGGGTAAAAGATGAGTTTAAAAAAGAATAACCCACACTTTTGCATTCTTGTTTACAGGAAAAAAGGGTCAAACACAAACCTTCATTTATCTTTTGTTTGGTAGGCTTGTTTGTGTCTGTAATGCACTGCCTAAAATTCACCAAACAGGTTCTGGAAAAAAAATTGAGTGGAAAAAATGAACAGAAACAGGAAGGAAGGTCAGTGCAGACAAGTGGAACGTGCCAGTGGCAGATAACAGCAGGTCCAGCCTCTGTGTGAATAGCAAAACCACTTTGCACAGTCGAAAGCATTGCCTTTCGACTGTGCAAAGACAATGCTCCCTCACCTTATGAGTGTGAGGTGGAGGAAGAGTCCCACACAAATGTTCAATACGTCATGATTGGTCACACTATAAAGTCCCTGGCATACAATGCACAAATAATGAGACTGCTCCCATCTAGAGTACCGTTGCAGGTATAACATATTTAATATGAACATTAATGTGTTTTTATTGCATCTTATATACATTTATTTTAATGAATTATCTGGAATTCACAATGAGAATCATGTCACGATTTTTTTTTACTTATTGTCATTTCAACTTTTACAAAAAGGTTGAAGAAAATAAAGTAAAAATAGTTATTTGAGATGCTGAACTTTCTTCACTTTTGTATTAAATCCAGATCATTTCAGTTGTCAAAAGGTTTGCCATCTTTTTTAAGAATGACCAATTACTACCTATTTTTTGTTTTAAAATGACTGTTTTGATTAATAAAATAAAACAAAAATGTGGGTTTGTCAATTGTCACACATTCCTTAACCCCTTCACATTGAATGCAGCCTAATCCAGGACCTCATTTAATTAATATCACCTTGACAGGAAAAAACACTAAAAAGTTTTTTTTTTTTTTAAATATAACTGGAAATACATTTAGGCAGGGACGGGTGATTCCAAATAAGTGTTATTTCCATCCTGACATTGATTACATTTTTGACAAAACGAGGATTAAATTTTAAATCAAATTTTCATGATGTTTTTTTTTTATTGTTCTTGTTTTATTAATTTTCGGAAGACGTCATTTCTCATGGTTTCTGAACTCCAACAAAATTATCAAGAAGTATTGTCTTTGTAGGAAAGGTCTTAATTCGCAAATTATGAAAATATGATATCATTTTTCTTAAAAAAAAGAAAAAGAAACACAATTTAAAACTCTGATTTTTAAAATGTGTTTTTTTCTTTTAGCTTAAATAAATATTCTCATAACAATTAGAAAAATTCCAAATATTTGGATGGTTGTTGGGTTTGGATCTAAATTTGATGACCGAGTTTGTTTATAAGCATGTTTGAGCCTGACGAGGGACACGATTGTCTGACAATATTCAAAACTTGACAAGAAAAACGGTTGTATCCAGCAAAGATGAGAAATAAGTCATTCACATATTTGTGAAGTCAAACATGTTCTTTGTCCGGTTTTGAGAAATGTAAAAAAATGAAAACTGTATTAGCTTGAGGCATTCTGAAACACAACTGCAAAGCAGACATTTCCCAGCAATTACTTGCTTACTTTTCAGTGCTTAAAAAGCCCTGTCTGTTGGCCACACAACCTTTTGTGTGATTCTATGTAATCACACTCTTTAAGAAAGTAAATCACACACAACTGAAAATAGAAAATACAAACCTGGATGAGGAAATGACCACTCAACTGTAATGTTTTCAGGTTGCACACAGTGTCTTTGCAGAGTGAACGATAAGTCTTAGTGACTAAGGCGTCCTTCTGAATAGAAGACATTGCTTCATCTGACTCTGAAAAAGGAGAGTGATGAAGACAAAGGAGCATTCCTTATGTCAAATGGTTTGACTGTGGAATATTTTTTCTGATAGCCAGAAGATCAAGAAGCAGAATTTTCTTATGCAAAATATTGGAAATAAATATAATTTTCCTGTCGATAAATTCAAGACAGCAAAAAGTGTTACTTCTAATTAGTGACTCGTGTAACTTTGTTTTGGCTGACATTGGGTTCATAAGGGATTCAGCATGTAGTTGTCACTATGTTGTTAGGTTTTTGTGTTTTGCTCTGAACCTCTTTCACTTCTCTTTTGATGCATTTCTGGAGTTTGGTATAACATGCTTGCACACTGAATGCAAAATATCTTTTAAATACAGGAAGGATCAACTGTTATTGAGAATCTTTCCCTCAATTGACAAACTGGTATTTTTTTATATTTAACAACAACCTTTCTGAATTTAGGTTTAGACTTTAGATCAGGGCTCGTCAACCTTTAACGCTAAAAGAGACATTTGGTTCAGTTTCTTACTGACCAAAATACAGCAAGAGTGGCAAAGTCACTGCTTAAAAGATATATTTTATTTATGTTATTGTGACCATTAAGCCATTTATTTAAAAAATGTACTAATTAAATATTTACAATAATTGAATCATTATAATGTTCTTTGTATAATAATGTTAACTTATTTTACTTTTCACAGCAGAACATACAGTATAAGTACATTGCAAGTAAATAAATACATAAATGCATATAAGTTCCTTTCAAAATAAAATACACCATCTGTATAAATGGACCCTCCTGCTGCAGCTGATTTACTTGAATTAAAAATGCCAGAAAGTCAAATCAAAACATGGCATTTTCCATCATTATGACTTTGGTGCACCTTTATAATTTTTGTCATTTTATTATTGAACATAAACATGGCAACATCGTTGTAGAATCCACTTTTTTGAGTGAAGATAACTGAAGGAGAAACCTCTGATCTTCTGTCCCATACCCCATCCCTGTTCGGGGGAACCGTCTGCAACGGCGGCTGTGTCCCTTGGGTGCTAGCTTCCTTGGCCCGGCGGCCCTCTCTCCACACAGGGAGAGGGATCCCTAAGTTCTCCGGCAAGACCAGGAGCCGGGGATCACATCACATCTGAGCCTGGAGGTGTCCGTGTCCCTGAGGGGTGGGTTCTGGTCCTTGCCCTTGAGCGGCGGCCTTCTCCAAATTTCCAACTGTGGGTGAGCCGGGTCGGGCCATGCTTACAACACTCCTTGTGGACCCCCACTTCCCCTGGGTGTCCTCCTCCTGGGCAGGTGTGGCTTGCCCCTATCTCGCTCTCTCCTGTACCAACACTGGGCTGGATGGGTGCGTGGGGCGGGTCTCCCCTGGGGGCCCTGGCTCGTCCTTGGGGTTGGGGGATGCTCAGAACTCCTGGGTGGTGGTGGGGTGCTCGTTTGGGGCAGTGGGTGCTCTCCTGGGGCAGTGGGTGCTCTCCTGGGGCAGGGGCCTGCGTTGGGCCCTCCGGGCGCGGCAGGGGGGCTACTCTTCTGGTTTGGCTGGAGCTTGTCCCCCTATGCCTCCCTGCTCTCTGGCATTGGGGGCCCCTGTGGTGGTCCTACTGGCTCTGGCCTGGGTGGCGGATGTGATTGCCCGGTGGGCGTTTTTCGACTATCTGCTATGCCGTATGGGTGTTGGGGGGTCCTGGCTGCCGCTGCGGCGGGGGTCTTGGTGTGGGGATGACTCATCCACCTTAGTAGAACAGAAACCCTCACTCGAGTACAGGTGCTTTCTTACCTTTGCACAAATAGTTTGCGTGATTGAATGAAATGTTTCACAATAGTTGTACTGTGTACATGTGGACATGTTTGTATGTGAACATATTTGGAGCCCATGGGTATGTTGGTAACATTTGAGTCTACATCTAAACCTGACAGTAATGATTTTAAACTTCCAGCAACTTGTTGCTTGATGATGTTTCACATGACTCCCCCCCCCCCCTTATATAATCACCCCTCTACACCCCCCCCCCCCCCCCAACATCCCTCTCTCTTCTTCCCTCCTTTTCTTTTTCGTCCGGTCCAAAAAATATAATTAATATGAATAAAGTTTAGTCTGATTTACAAAATGGGTTTATTCAAATATACACCTAGTGTGTCCAAAGATTCATTAACCCCTGTTGTAAAAGTAAAATATGTCCGACACATAAATGCCTTCAGCTCTCATCTGTTGGACAGGACAAGTTAGAAAGAAAGAAAGAAAGAATAAAATAATATGTTGAAAAAGTTTGAGGATTTTAAGCCAGTAATAGTTTAATAGTTAATAGTTTTAATTGCTTATTCATTTATTTATGCTGCTGCTGTTTCACCTCTCAAAGTTCCTGACACACTTTTAGCTGGGAATGGGTCAGTACTGCAGACAGGCAAATGTATGGGTTACCTATTTTCTTCTTTGTGTACAGGCTATAGTTTGTAATTTACTTCATAGCCCATGCATGTCTGTATTTTATATGTTTTTTTTTGTTTTTTTATGTCTTTGATCTGGAACATATGACCTACATTTCTTCATTTAAAAAAGGTTTTGGACCACAAAACCCATTTGATGCGGTCGATCCAGATGCGTCTGGGCCCAGAGAAGTCACACTGCATTTGGAAAAGATTATAATTATGTTTTATTTTTGCACAGTACAGTCTGAAGTAGTGTTTGTATGAATGCAAACGTATAATTTAGTAATGGGATTTAATGGGATTAAATATTTTGTGAAGAAATCTCTGACCTCTGCTTATTAATAGTTCTACACATTAAAATAAAACCAGAAGATCAGTTGTTAAGACAGAACTTCCTTCTGTTTCCAAATTCCTTAACTTGCTTTATGGAAGTGCATGCTCCTTCTTCACTTTCTTTGGGAAACTGTTGCACACACATCTCAAAAAATTTGAAACTGGTCAAATGAGCTGTGCTAGAATTTCTGCAGGCTTTAGGAGTCTCTGAAAGAAACTTTTAAGGTGAGACTGCTGATTATCATTTTGCTAAAAAGGGGGCGCCTCTTCCCTTCAGTTGCTCAGTTTCATGAAGCTCCGGGCAGTCATGTGATCACAGCCGGCTTCATCGGCATGTTCAAGTGGCTGCAAAGCGGAAGAGAGAAGACAGCAATCGTCACTTCAGATTAAAAGTCTTGACCCCTTCTTTGCAAAATCCCATTCGTTGCTTCTGACTTCATTAAAATGTGCTCTGGTAATGTGTTGCCTTATTTTGTGCATTAGCTGTAAAAAATCCCCGAGTGATTTGACAGGCATCTTCAAAGCCTGAAGATGACAGAACATTTGCATAAAGTATCACAAATGCAGCGATCAAAGACAATGACAATGTTTTCCTACTACTAGTTCTTTAAATTAAACTTAATTCATATTTATTGACAAAATTATTAGCTCTAAGGATGAACAGGAAACCTAACATTTTTTAACTATTAAAAATATAAGAGTTGCTTTAAAGGAAAATGAATGGATTTGATTTGGTCAATTAATTTTAAATCTGCTGCTAATATAGATGTATGTGTTGTGGTGATTGTTGTTCGTCATAGTTGAATATGGATACTTTGACTAGGGATATCTGTCAATTTGATGTTGACAAAAAAAGGAAAAAAAGGCCCATAGGGAAATATGCAGATTGTGGATAGATTGTCCATCCTTCCATTTTCTTAACCCACTGAAGGCTTTTTCAGGGTCACCAGAGTCTGTCCTGGCTGCTGTTGGGTGAAGGTGGGGAACAGCCTGAGCAGGTTACCAGCCTGTCAAAGTGCCACACATTCACACCTAAGGACAATTTAGAGGAATCAATTCACCTATGAAGCATGCTTTTGGATTGTGGAAGGAAGCCAAAGTACCCAGAGAAAACCCATGCATGCACAAGGAGAACATCCAAACCACACAGAAAGGACGTGGCTGGGATTTGAACCAGTGCTTCTCCCTGTAAGGCAAGTGTTCAAACCACTGCGCAACTGTGCGGCCCAGGTCTGACAAATGTCTACTTTTAAAATATGTTTTTAAGGTTTATAACAAGAATACAAGGTATTGTTGAAAGTTGTGGCACTGAATTTCACAGTCACAAATATTAAACTGAAAATGTTGGAGGAAAAAAAAATCAGCATTATATAAAAGTACTTCTGGTTACCATTGATCTATGTAGTATGCCATGGAAACTTCAAATGCAATTTATGAAAAGGATTAAAAACAAACATTCTAAAACTTTAATCTTACTTTTCTTAATTTTGATTTTCTATAAATGCTTTTGCTTAATCAAAGTTTAATTGGGTGGATCAAATAACATGGATATTTTGAATAAATGATTTCTGTATAATCCTGTAATTTCCCAGTTGTGAGAACAAAAACACTTCTATTCTTTTCCATTCAGATTATTAATATTCAACCTTCTCTTCTTGTATTTAATGACTATAAAGGTGTTTGCAACCTCTAGGCTCCAGAAATACGTTTTATCCCTCTATTGTGGCTGTAAAAAGAAAAATGCTAAGGCTTTAAAAAAGAAAAGGTTAGTTAAATATTTGACACAGAATCTATTTTATTTTGACAGGAACTTGAATGTGCTTTATCATAAATAAAAAAGTATTAAAAATGCGATACATATAGAAATATATATACACTATCATAATTCAATTATTGTACATATTTCAAAGTAAAACTTTATAAATAAAGGCTTCATGGCAACAAAAAAAAGCGTTTTTTCCCAGTAAATTGGGATTTTGTTGCTCTCGTTGGGTTTTGGTCAGTAAGAAACTGGACCAAATGGCCCTTTTAGTTCTAAAGGTTGCAGATCCTTGGTATATTATTCATGTCTATAGATAATAATGACTATAACATTTCATATTTATTATCGTTTTTTTTTTTTTTTTTTGCTATGGCAATAATAAAGCAATTTACCCATTGTGGGGTCTGGGTCATTCTATATCTATCTGTGCATCTTTTCTTGAATTTTTGTTAATTTAAAATGTTTATTTGTTTTTTCATATTATTTTATCAGTAAATATTTCCACAGTGTCAAACTGTATTTAAGTAAAAAAAGAGAGAGCGAGAGAGAGAAAAAAAGAAACCGTAAAACTGAGTCCCAAAATGAGGCGCGTGTTTATTCCGTTTCGCTTTATTTTGAAAGTTGCAACCGGAATCAAAGTTGGTTCCTCAGGAAAACTTGACCAAAGTACTTGGTTCCCAGGGTTCCGTGAGAGCCGTTTGCCCCACCCCACCTCTCCAGCCCTATCTATCTCAACGTAGAAGTCTTAGAGGAAAAAATAAGGGGTGAAAATAATTCAGAGAAACACCGCAAAGGGACGAATCTCACTGCCCCGAATAGCTCGTCGGAGGTGCCGTGGCCCATCGGCCCCGAGAATGACTGTCTCGCCGCTGGATCATTATCATATGAGTGATTGAAAAGCACCGCGGTATGTTCATGTATCATGCACATGTAACCCTAATCTGCCATCCAGATTCAAAGGGAATACAAAAAGCCGAGGAACTTGACAGCGGACTGTACCTGCGCCAAACGGGGGAATAACGGAGGATTTGCAGCAAGATCACCTGGATATCACGTTATTGTCAAGGACATCCAGCTGCAGCGACTAGAGCTGCCGCTGCCCGCCTGGAGAAAGAAGGTTTCTGATGTGAGGAGAAACGCAAATTAACGATACGGAGAGGAAAAAGGACGGAAAAGCAGCAAGGGGGCCTCTTTTTCTTTTCTTTTTGGGATTTGGTTACCCCCACCACCACCACCAACCCCCCTCCCGAAAAAGCAAGCACCAGCAGCATCTTTTGACAAAACAGCAAAATTCTGCGAAGACTGTTGTCACCTAACGATCAAAAGAAGGGAAACAAAAAAATATGTGAAGAAGGATTATGAAGATCGAGACAGAAACCCCGGTGTAGCCTGATGATTCTTTCACATGCCGTCATTTTAGGAGGAAATATTTCATTTTTCTTCCATGTGCTGGGGCTGGATCAAAAATAAATCCGACGCCTTTGATAATAATAATAAAAAAGGACAAATAAAAGGCTAGGGAAAATACAAGTGTGGCTGTGCGTGGAAATGGATTGAAAGATGGGCCCCAGAGGAGTCTTTTCTGAAGAATAAAATCACCGGGGGGGCGGGGGGGGTAGTATATTGAATGCGAAGGACGTTTTTCTTTTTCCTTTCTTCTTCTTTTTTTTTTTTTTTTTTTTTTTTTTTTGGAAGGGAATCGGACCGTTGACGTTCATGTGCAACGAGGAGCCGGACCTTTTCCATCCAGTCTCATGAAGTTGATGACTTCATTGCGGATTTACAGTGAAAACCATCGGAGTCGAACCTTTTCTAGAGGGCGGCATCCCGGCTCTGGTGTCCTGATCCAGTGCTGACTTAAAACAAATCAATCACCAGCAAATACCTCCACCCACCTCCAGGAAGAGACTGGCAAAAGCCTGGTGGAGGCCACCGTCTATTACCTGGCATCGCTCACATCTGGCAGCATAAATGTCACCCATTTTGAGCCAGGTGTTCTTCTGCCGGGCCAGTGCAGGAATTTAAGCTTTATTGATTGATTTAAAAAAAACAACAACATTTTCCTTCTCATCATCAACACCTCCACCACCACCCCCCACCTCCCCTTTTTCCTCCCTCCCTGCTTCCCCCTCTAACCTACACTGGGTTTTTGGGAAGATGGGCTGTCTGGGCAACAGTAAGACTGAAGACCAACGCAACGAGGAGAAGGCACAGAGGGAGGCCAACAAGAAGATTGAGAAGCAGCTCCAAAAAGACAAACAGATCTACCGGGCAACTCACCGGCTACTACTGTTAGGTAGGTGTTTGTAGGTCTTCTGGTGACAAGTGATGCAAGCGATGGAGGTCACTACGCCCCCACCTCAGTGTCTTGACTCAGGTCTTTTAGAGGGGGGAAAGCTTAATTGCAGAACATGTGCACTCTAAAAAAGAATACATCAGCTGAACAAAAAAAAAATGTAACGCAACGCTTTCCATTAGTCATTTTATGTTAGGTAAACTTCTAATGAAATTAAGTTCAACTAACAACTTCAGTTGAGTTGCGAGAATTAGATTTCTTTTTACAGTCTAGAGTTTTTTATGTGGACCACTGATTTAAATACATAGTTTAAACTCATTTGTTTTTAAAAAGAAAGGATTTTTATGCTGTATTCAATTTCTTACAATAATGATGAAATCAAGTTTGTAAGTTGACACTTCTTATAATGAAGCGAACAGGCAGGGAGGCAGAGGCTGAGAGGCCACTCATTTAAGGTGGTGGTGGTGGTCGCAGACTGGATCCTGCATGCCTTCGCCTTGACCCAGGTGTCAGACAGTCGCCCTTTCATATACAACAACCCACCCCAGCGCTGCTTCACCAAGCCATTAAACTCCTAACCCTCTAAATCTCAAATTAGGATTACCATTAGGGATTACTGGCTTCTCCTGAATGCTCGTCGGGGTCACTCTAACCCGAAAGGGATCCGAGATTTCAGCACTTGCTCTCTGCCTCTAAATAGCAGGCGCGTTGTCTGGCCAGTTAGTGTTTGGGGATGGTGGGATGCTATTCATAGCCTGCTCGGATGAAATGAAAACTACTTTTCAAGACAGAAACATTTGGACTTCTTTTTTTGTTTTAAATCTTTCATAGTAGATTACACTTTCTTAACAGTTTTTAGACTGGTATGCCTAATGCTGAAATCCTAATATAGTATAAATGAGCTTTTATTTGGACGCAATTATGAATTTGTAAATTTCTTTTTAACTCATTCTAGCTGGTTTGGAGCGGATTTTCGGAAGGCTGCCACACACATTTAAGACTTTGTGAAATGTGTGTAAAAAAAACAGTTGCTGCTATTTAGTTCAAAAGTTAACTTGTTTGTTAGTGGACATAGGAAAAAACATTGGAGTTTAACCTGAAACTCTGACCCAATTTAGGACTAAGGATCCCTGATCCGTCCATTAAAATGTTTTTTTTTTTTTGTTATTTAATGCAGTTTTTATCATTTAAAACTAAACAAAAAGAGTTATTTTCATTGGAAAATATAACTAAAAGCTTTTTTTTGTGCCGGAAAATTAGATTTATTTTAAAGGCAAAAAATTGTGATTTTTTGAAATTTTGAACAAATATTGAATTTCTGAGTAAATATTGATTTAATTTTCAGGATTTGGTTCTTTTTTTTATCCGTTTATACATTATTTCCTGCAATTTAAGGGAAACAATCCTAAAGGTCTTGGACATTTAGTGATCCATCCTGGATTTCGTGGTTATCTTTTGATGCAGGTTTGGACTCGAGATGTTTTAATGGCCGCTCCTTTCTCCCCTTTTTTTTGGTTTTAGGGGCCGGCGAGTCTGGGAAAAGTACGATAGTCAAACAGATGCGAATATTGCACGTGAACGGATTCAACGCAGAGTAAGTGTGGCTCCTGTCTCTTTGGTTTGGGTCTGCACACATCTGAAACTTGTCCTCACAGCACCGTCCGTCCACCAGGGATGGAAACGGGTCCTCAGGTCCTCCCTGAGGATAGAAACCACCAACTTCTGGCTTTTTAAAAACAGCATTTTGAGACAAAACTGTGCTTCCAATATCAATGAATCTATCAAGACTGGTCAGAATTTTAAATAGTTTACACATTTCTGGAGAAATGAGTCGTTTGTGGACAAAAAATATTTTTCTTTTATTGCTTTTAATGTGAAAATTATATGTTTTCATTCACTTTATCTTAGTTTATTCTAATAATTTAGGTTTAGATGTTTTGTTCAAAAATAAAAAGTTTTTTTTTAACTATTTCACCTTTTCCACTTTTTTCACTTTGTGGAATTTGGCCACATGAAGCAATGATTAAAAACTTTATTGCATAAAAATCTTTATTTCATAAATCAGCGTCCTGTCAGCTGTTTCTGCTTCTCTGGTTTCAAAAGGATGTGATTTTTACTTAAATGTAAAAATTTCTTTCGTTTTGACCACTGTTTGCTGAATAAGTAACAAAAAATGTAACAGATGAAACGAAAACAACTAACTGCCCTCTTTTGGGGAACACAATACTTTAAAAACTCCCAAATAGTTTTTTTAGTGTCTCTAAAATGTGTGACTTTCAGCCAATGCATTAAAATTGTCCTTTACGGCTATTAAACACAGTTTATTTTAGGAAAATGTCTAACTGTGGAACGGTAAAAAAACGTTCCTTTTCAAAATGTTCAAAGGTTTTATCTTTGTCAGATTTGCATTTAAAAAAAATACCCCCCCCCTGGGGGGGTCAAAACAGCCACCCTTTCTTATAAATTCTCCTAAAACTGGATCCCAAGATGATGCAATGGAAACCAAAGTCACATTTTTCTATTCTGGATCATCCGTTTCCTAGAATGGGTTTTTGGGGTCGGCACGGCGTCATGTGTTTATTTTTGGGTGGCGTCCAGACGCCCCGGTGCGATGACAAACCTGCAGTCAGTCAGCTGTGACTCCCAGTTGAATTTAGTTCCAGGGTTCGTTTTCCCCTTTGGGATCCTGCAGGCTTCCGATCGGGATGCGGGGCAGTGCCAGTCAAAAGGAAGGTGCTGCTGCTGCTGAGTGAGGTGGTAACGAAGCAGAGATGCTTGAGCAGAGCAGGATGACTCTGCTGGAAAAGAGGCCACTGTTTGTTATTTTTGTTTGTGGAGTTCCAGATGTAAGAGATTAGGAGACACCAGCAGGGAGTCTCTCTTCACTGGACAAAAACACTGACCCCTGACCGTTTTTCTACTTTTGGCAACCTTCATTTAAAACTGGATCACAATGGAACTGTGACTTCATTTAATCTGTTGAGTGTCTACACTAATTTACAAAATAAATATCTATTTTGAGCTATAATGACCACTGATAGGAGTGAAGGGCTTCATGATCTCATGAACTATAAATAATCATCAGTTCTGACTTAAAGTTTGTTTTCAGCATATTCTGGTGGCATTTTTCTGGTGATGGAGGGCATTAATAAATAAAATTAAGATTAAAATAGCATTTTTGAGTATTTCCATTCTGATGCATCCACTAGTATACGACTAGATCCGTGTACATCTTTATTTTTCTCCCCTGAGTTGATATCTGGCTCAAAACATTATGGCTGGATAGCTCCGATATTGCTTGCCATTCTTGTTGCAACCATAAAGTTTGGTTGGGGGTTGTGAGGGGGTGTAAACTAGCGGGAGAGAGTCTTAACAGAGGGGTGATGGGAAGTGAAGGAAGGCTTGCTCCACAACAACAGTCCTGTCCACAACTTGGAGGTGACTTTCCTAAGAACTACTGCCGCTCTGCAGAAACTATCTCCTACAAGACGACATGTTTTTTGATGAAAACTGATTCATCATAATAAAAGACCACTTGGAACGCTTTGAAAATAGATGAATAGATGATCAGAGTGGGACTTTAAATCAAAGAAATGTGTTTTTTCTCCTACTGATTCCTATTTCCCAACCTCTGTAATGTTAAAATTACTTGTGTATAATCAATTGATTTAGGAATTGTAATTTGGTAGTGAAGGAACTAAGAAGGACGCTTACGCCTATAATTCATTTATTGGCCTCAGAGACAAAAATACCAACTCTAAAAGTCAATCCAACACTCAAAACTCTTTTCTGAGTCCAGGTCTTTTTTCATCTTGGATTATTCCACGGCCTTTTTGAGAAAAAACAAAATCTGTTGACCCCCCCCCCCATCTGTCAACCAAATTCAAAGGCATCAATAGATAAAAAGATACTTTATAGGTTTGGCACAAGACCGGAAAGCTTGGAAGACCCTTGTTTTTTTGGTCGGCTCTACGCACTGGGAAGGGGCATCGCCCCCCCCCGCAAGAGCCTTGATTGACTGATTATAGGTTTAGGTAGTCATATGACCTACTTTAGTTGGAGACACAGTAGTTGTAAATTCAGGACTGAAGCAACCCCAGATCATGAAACTTCCCCCGCAGGTTTGTATGTCAGGCACTCGGCATGATGGATTCGTCATTCTATTAATTTTTTCGTTGTTGCAATCTTCCCACTAGACTCAGGTTATGTTGCAGCAATGACAAGGAAGTACGTTAAAAGATTTGACTTTCTCAGTTACTCTGATTAGTGTCATTTGTTGTAGCTGCACAGCCGTTTAGAATTCTTTGGATTGCTCATTTGGAAATAGATGCAATCTTACACATACGTTCTGTTGTGGATTTATTTCATGAGACATTTGAGTGCAGCCATTTGTTTTTTTTTTCATCAGCAGTGATTACCCATAACCTTTCCAAGCTCCGTTTTAATTTAGGAATTTTACACACAAACTTTCCCTCTAAAAATAGCAAAACAAACCAAATCTTAACATTGGGGCTAAGAAATATAAACTGCATCCACTGCTGCTTGGTATTTCATGAACATAGCAATTACTCTGCTAATCTTTAAAGCCATAAATGCCCCTTTTTTTCGGTTCATTTTGATGAATGTGTTAAGTTATGGTGTTTATTATTTAAAAAAGCCCCATAAAAGCAAAATGTCATATGACACAACCGACCCCGCTAACAGAGCAACCACAACCCTCCAAAACCCCCACTGCAACCGTCCAAGATGCCGGGAGTGGGAATCGTTTTCCAGAAATCAGCTGCTGCAAAGTCGCACACACAAATGGGTTAATCTGTGATTTTAACCCTTACACCATTTTTGTTGTTGATATTTAGCTAAAACACAATTGATTGACAGGAGTTTCAGCAGCCTAACAGCAGACCAATTATTTGACCTTGTAAAAATAGAAATATATTTGCAAATGGCAGGATAAAACCCAATTTCCAATAACTAAACTTTGTTCTTTTTGTCTGAATTTTTGATGCAATTGCAGAAAAGCTGGAGGGTTTTGTACGGATGCAGAAATGTTGATCACAACGTGAGGTCAAAAGAAGCAGGGTGTCATTGCGTTTAGTAAAACTTGAAGTTCCTGTGTCATTTTGAAATTAAACCAAACTCTCCTGTTTTCATTTGAAGCCAGAAGGCACACAAAATTCTGAAGTTTTGCTCTCATTACGTGAGAAAAAAGGATGTTTGTTTATCAACCACAAAACCCACATCAGGTACTTATATGCTCAGAAAAGGTACTTTTATTTTACAAAGATTCCCCTTAAAACCTGCTGGCACCAGTTAAAAATAAGAAAACCAACAACAATTCCTTACTTCTATTATTTTTTTAAATAATTTCAACCTTTTATGTGAACTGTTTCATGGAGCTGTAATGCACAGGTTGAATTTTAAGCCAACAAAAAAAAAAAAAAGCTTTTGTCACCATTTAATTTTCAGCACCATCTAAGGAAAGGAATTTATTCCTGTAAAAACATGTTAACTTCTGTCGTCGATGATGCTAATTTATTGCTGTCTTACATAGAAATAACTGAACTGTTCTTTTTTTCTCTCTTTTTGCTTCCCTCAGGGAGAAAAAACAGAAAATTCATGATATTAAAAATAACATAAAAGAAGCGATAGAGGTAAGAAATTCGTCTCTGTAGTTTAATTGATCCAGTGTTTGTTTTTTGTACACTGTGTTTGGTCATGATGGTGGTTGGGATTCAGGGTTATATATTGTTTTGTCATGAAGTTATATAACTATTAAATGTAGTGTTGTTGTTTTTTTCTTTGCTCTCTCCATCCAGACGATTGTAGCCGCCATGACTACACTCACGCCTCCATGCCAGCTAGCCTGTCCTGCAAACCGCTTCCGGATCGACTACGTCCTCAACCAAGCAAGCCAAAAGGATTTTGACTTTCCTAAAGTAAGTCTCTCCATATCCTCCGACACGTGTGGACATTTTTATAGGAAAGCTTCTATCAGCTGAAGGAAATCATGTGAGAGCAGGGGGGGTGTTATTAGGGCATATAGGACTCATTTGTCAATAAAAAAATGTGTTTTATATAAAAAAAAACCTGCTGGTACCAGTAAAAAACAAAAAACACAACCATTATTTCTTTTTTTTATTTGGAAATAATTTTGACATTTTCAATTAATTCTTTCAATTAAACATATTTTTATTAATTAAAAAAAGTTTGTTAAATGAAAAACAGGGCAAATATCCTTTGTTTTCTCTAATATTGACTTTTATAAGGTTAATATATTTTTGAAAAATCTAAAATCTCTTTATATCTTAACATAGACTCTTAAATATTGCAAGTTTTGCACAAAGGTTCTCCATCAGATAAACAGCTGATCAGGATTACTGCGAGCAAGAAAAAAAACATCACTTTGTGATATTTTTATTTTTATTTCATTGAGAGATTACTGTGTGACTGCAGCAGTACTTTAACATTTCTGAACACCTGATGTGTTGTGTATATGAAGTAGCTGCACTTTTTATTTCTTTTCATTTTTGATATTGTTTTTAAAAACTATGCAGATGTGCTTTGGGGCATGAAGATTTAAACTTTTTTTTTTAAACTCGATGTTTGGGATGTACTGGATTACTTAAACTTGAAATTCAGCACATTAATTCTTATTTTGACCAAGAAAAAGAATAAACCCATTAAAAAGTTTACATACTTGAAAATTAACCTGTCAGGTTAAGATGATATTTAATCTACAGTTTTGATCCAGCGCTACTTTTTTTACGAAATATTTACTGGCAAATCCGAATTCTTGCACCAATGACTTGCATCAAATTTACTTTTCTTTATTGTATAACATTTTTTTACTTTAACGCTAAGAAAAAAATGAAAGCTTTTTGATTATTTTCAGTTTTTTAGCAGTCATTGTCGGATAAAAATGTGTGGAGGCTGCTGTCGGTTACGGAGTGCCTCTTGGAGCTCAGAGCTTTGGTAATTAGCAGGTGGTCTTCCGCTTGGGATCCTGACAATTGAATGAGTCGTACCTGAGAGGACTACACAGCCTATTAGCACTGATTATCTGTAATAAACCTAAATATGTCCTGAGGGATCAGTCTCACAGAAACATGGAGGCATCCCCCTGAGCTGCAGGCACCTTCTGGCGACCTGTGGGGCCGCTGCCTCGGCCCCCACCTCTACACCACATAGTAATGAGTTTTCCTACTGAAATCCCATTACTCAAAAATCAGTATTTACAGTACTTATGAAAGCAAAATGATAGGTGAATAATTTCATTCAGTATTTCATACAGATAATCCATTCCCATTCTGCTTTTTATACCCGCTGTTCAGGTTTGAAAGAAAGAGTTAAGCTACATTCCCACCTGAACAGTGGGTATAAGAGATCACTTTTAATTCAAACTCTATGCAAACATGCTCAAATGTATGTTTCAGGCTTCCACCTTCAAGACTCTTGCATGCATGTGAGGCTACACACTTTATTAAGGCCGTCTTTCATGTTTTGGAGGAATCATCTGTGCAGGAGCCGACAGAGCTTATTGTTCATAAAAAAAAAAAAAAAATAAAAAAATAAACACTGGTTCAGAGATGAATCTTCTTTGTTTGTGTCGTAGTCGCAATCAGACAAGACAAACCCCAAAACACTGGAACATCTGCTGGAAAAGGAAGAAACTTTAACATGAATATATTTAAAAAGAAGGTGAAGAACCCAAAAAAATGTAACTGATTTTTTACCCATAACTGTCAGAATGGAAGCTAAAAAATCAGACACTAACTTTAAAGGTGCGACGGATAAATACAAAAAAACCCAGAAAGGGTCCCTAAAAGTGATTTTTTTTTTTTTTATAATAAATGTAAATCCACTGTTTATTAGTAGCGTCCTTGTATCATTAGACAGCCAGCTGCTCAATATTTTGCATTGTTTTTATTCAAAACTCATATTTGGAGTAAAGGTTTTTATTTGTTAAATATAGCTTTCTTTTATTTTGAAGTCAAAGACTCTTCTTCTGTTCTTTTCTCTGACTGCAAAAAAAAAAATTTCCACATTTTTTAGGTAACTTTGTTAGCTTGGGGGTTCCTATTTAGGGGTCGGTGCAAGCTCTCTAAGAAAGTAGCGTTTGTAATTTTAACATGTAACCGAGCGACTTGACACGAGTCCAGATTGAATAGGATGCGGGGGAAAATTCAGTAGTTTTCCAAAATAAATCTTTCAGAATCAGATTATAAATAAAACAAAAAAAATGTAGGTCAGTACCACCTATCCCACGGACCGGTACCGGTCTTGGGTTTGGGGACCACTCATGTAAGTGTGAAACATGCTGCTTTGCTCCCTACTGTTGTAAATACTCGACCAGTTAAAAATCAGTCTTGCTTAAATTCTCATCAGAACTCTGGCTTCAGAAAATTTTTAGGAAAAGTTCTGGTCGTTCAATCTTAAGGTAGTAAATCAACACCAGGATTCACTTCTTCACATCAGACAGGAGGATCCGACCAGAAGGCTGAGCAAACTTGACTTATGTATGAGTTAAAAGACGTGCCCTGGTCTAAACTCAATAGTGTTGGAGGCTGAAGAAATGCGACCTAAACTCTGACAACATCCAACAAGGCTGCTTTTTTAAAGTTGTTGCTTTAGATCAGGGGTGCTCACACTTTTTTAGCATGTGAGCTACTTTTGATATGACAATGTCTTAAAGATGTACCTATATATGTGCATGTGTGTGGTGTGTGTGTGTGTATATATGTATGCAATGCACTTAGTGATGTTAAGTCATTAATAAAAAGGAATATATCTATCTAAAATGTATATAAATGGTCAGAATGCTCTTAATTGTAATTTAATTAAATTCATTTCTGACAAAATACCTTTAAAGCTCACAGGAAGTCCAAAAGGTTTTTAGATGCATATCAGCAAATCCTAAACTAAAATAACTTTAAAATCATGAAATACCTACTTAAATCGAACTGCAGATTCTTTTTGAGTAAAGACGTTAAGCCAATGATTAACTGGGCTGTCGTTATGTGGGAGTTTCCTTTTTCCATCACGTTGACCCGATTGTTTCTAACATCTAGGTTTTGACATTTCCAGCTGAGCTTCCAGAGATGACGTTTGTGTGTAAGCAAAACAAAAACGTCTCGTGGCGGCGATGCCTCTGCTACGTCATGGCAAATGCTCTGAGGTGGATTCCAACGCTCTTGCTAAAGATTGTGCAAGACTCGAGGACACAAGAAATAATAATTTAGCAAAAGAAAAAAGTTCCCACAAGTTCTTCTGCACCTTCCTTTCCGCTTCACCTTGCCTCTGGGCTGACTGGAAACCAGTAGGACTGGTTGGCACTGCTGGCAGCAGAGGAGGAAGAGAGAAAAACAAAACAACCTGCGCTGAATATCTGTTGAATTTTCTGATTTTTTTTTTTTTGTAGATGGAATTAGGAATCACAGGATGATTCAGCTGAAGCCTTGTTTTCTCTCAAGAGTCTTAGGAATTATGTTATTATCCCATTTTCACTCAGAGTGTACCATTACTTGAATTTATTTTGCACAACCAGCAGGAAACACAGACCAGGAAATCTGGTGTCAAGTTAAATCAAATCTATGATTTGATTTTCTGTGCAGCAGAATTCTCTGGATTTTATTTTCCATTACCCAAAACAAACATCCTATATTATTGTCTTTTAGTTTTATTATTGATTAATATTAATTAGGGTATCACATGCAATATTTTTTTTAATACTTTTAACTATAAGAACCACTTTTTAGGTGAAAACTTTTCAGGTCATTTTATTACTTTTTTACACTTCTTACATGACCTTTTGGTTCCGCGGGAGGCGGTTTAGCTCGTGCTGGTTTGCGGCGCCTACCGTCCGTGAAACCAGGGTTCGACTCCGGGCTGCTCCCTGTTCCCTTCTCTACCTCTGTGCCGGTCCCAAGCCCGGTTGCTTTGAGAGGGTTGCGTCAGGAAGGGCATCCGGCGTAAAACATTGCCAAGTTTACCATGCGACTCGTTCGCTGTGGCGACCCCTGATGGCAAAAGCCGAAAGAGAAACAACAACATAAACTTTTGGATCCAAAACTCTATTTAAAAAAACATTCTGTTGAAATCTTGTAACTTTACAGAACTTTACAAAGATTGATTTTTTTTTGGCCAGTTTAAAAATATATTATTAAAATATGATAAAAGAAAAGAAAAAATTGAAGCTAACCTAGCAGACATTTTTGACGTAAAAACTAGAGGCTTAGTTCTTTTGTTGTCTAAAACAGTAAAGATTTCTAATATTTACTATTCAGGTAAAAATGTAAATATAGGTCTGACCGATACCCCAACGTAGTTTTATACATCTGTTCAAGTACACTATTTTTAAAATACAATATTAGCTTTTTAGGTGATGCAAAACATTTGTACCATTTTTTGGTACATGGATTGACCACTACATGTTTTATGTAATTCAAGAGCCATCAAAAATAAATTCTAAAACAAGGCTATTATAAAAGTATGCAATTGCTATGTGATTTTAGCATATTTCCTGCTGTTATGAATTAGTAAAAGTCTTGTGATTATGTTGATTTTTCCTTTAATGGTCAGTGAGCACAGAATACCCTTAATAAAAATAAAAAATGCAATATAAATGAAACTAAAATATGTAGATTGTTGCTGTTTTTTGTTTTCGATGACTTGGCTGTGATGTTGGGAAGTGCGTCTCTCTTTAATCATTAAAACACACAACCAAACCAATATTTTTCATTATATATTTGTATGAAAAGCCCCAAAAGCATATCTTACTACTTTTATTGCCTTTTACATGAGAAATATTTTTTATACCAAACATTTCATGACTTTTATTGAAATTTAAGTTTTTGTTGTATGATCTCAGTCGGTTTTTAATCTTTTTCACTGCTTGATCGGAATTCATATTGATGTGGATGAGACTTGTTTTACTCCAGTTTTACATTCATGAATAAAAAAAACAACAACCGAAAGAAAAAAATCACATGACGTTTCCAATTAAGTGAGTTTATCCAGTCAATCATACTTTGTTCTAAATACAGTAAGTCATTGCAAAGTCAAGCGTCTTAGCTGCAGAAAGTCGTTCTGAGGGTATAAAGATGACTTCTGTGACGGTTTGTTTCTTGCTTTTTGCTTGACTGACCAACAGAAGATTCAAAAGATAGGAAGGTTGAGCCTTTCTTCGGCACAAAGCTCTCCGTTTCTTCATGAACTCAATGAACTGTTGTGTTTCCTGCCAGCTCCGCCTCCTCTGCTGCTCCTCTCTGAACCGGCCCCAAACTCTAAACTGAGCTCGGGAGTATCGCTGAAAGCCAGAGATTCTCAGGCCTGAACCTTTCTGTCCAATCAATGGGTTTGAACAAAGAATATAAATATATGATTCACGTCTTCTTCCTCTGGAGTTCATGTCGTCTTCTTGGGGAATAAAGCAACATGTCGTTCAGAGCTCCTGCCTTTCCTTCAGGTTGGAGTTTCCCATTAGAGGGCCGAGCTGAGAACCTGAGAGTCATTTCTTGTTATTTCATTGTTTTTTGTAAAATCCAGACACATCTCTTGTCTTTCCAGGAATTTTATGATCACACAAAAATCCTCTGGCAGGACGAGGGCGTGCGGGCATGCTGGGAAAGGTCCAATGAATATCAACTCATTGACTGTGCGCAGTAGTAAGTCTGAATTTGATGTTTTTTTTATGAATCTTCATGTGTTCTGTACCAGGGTTTTAACATCAACAAATGTGATCCGTTTCATCAAGTTTCTTGAAAACACCATAAGCAGTAACTTTCTTAATTGCGACTGACAACAAAAAGGCTAGAAATGCAAACGGGTTGCAGTGATGTAAACATGTGTGCAACGCTTTTTTTTAAACTTTAAAATCACAGAGCAATGAATTTTTTTTAAACTTTGAATTTTGTCTATCAGTATGTTTAAGAATGTTTGTGGCAATTGCGTGTTGTGAAGAAGGGGGAGAATTAACAAAATTTCAAAGATACACCTACTTAGACTGGAAAGATGGTTGGAGCTTTAAAAAGATATGTCCAGATACCAAAAAAAAGAAACGTAAGACTTCAATTTGATCAAATGAGTAAACAAAACCACACAGAATCGCTGATTTCAATGCAAAAGGTTTATAAAAAAATGCCTTAAATGTTGACTTAAAGTGGTCCTTCAGATTCATGGGAACTGCAAGATCACTAAGGTAAAACAGGGCTACACTGTTAAAAGCTTTACATTTGACAAGAGGGAAATTTGGAAATTTATTCCAAGCTGACCACAAATTTAGGAGCTGTCAGAAAAGAAACTTAAAGCAAGAGCCTCATTTAAACAGCCAAAATGCAGATATTACATCTTGTAGCCATGGTTATAAAAGTGATGAGGTTGCCATATGACACACCCCACATGAAGAGCAGATGACAGATCATTTAATTTAACTGATTAACATTTTCAACCACTTTGGAAAGCAGAAGCATTTTGCTGAAGCTCTGCTTGATTCTTCTGGTTCTGTGAACTAGAGGAGTCATCCCACTGGTGTCGATGGGTTTCGAAGCAGTTTCTGTATTCTTTGCAGATGTTTTCAGTCAGCTTTTCTGCACTCTTCAAAAAGAAAACAATTGATCAAGCTTTGAAACAATTATTTTTTTAAGGCTAAATTGTCTCCAGTGTGCTTTTACTGCTTCATTCTCTGCAAGTCTTTAGTCATGTGGACGTATGGCCTTTTGTGATGATGATGATCTGTCAAAACTTAAAATTTCTAGTGTTTCTGTAGTGATAATGGTGGTAACATTATACCAAGTCATCCCCTAAGACTCAACTCAGCTCATCTGGCGGTTCTAGAAACGTTCCCACTGTGAGAAAAGTTTTTGATCTAGAAAAGACAACTGTCATAAATTATTTTGGACTGGTGGATGAGTTTGGTTGTTTTTCTAGGAACTTTTTAAAAAGGATTGTTGGGTTTGCTGATATTACTAAACTTTTCAGTTAAGTCTGTAATATTTATAACAGAGCAATAAAGTATTTGTCAATCACACATCCTGCAAGTTGTCCAACAAAGATGAGAAAGCTCTGTAATGTTCATTATAGGAAATCCAGGAAATCGCATTATTTGATTTTTAAAGAATTATGTTTTTTAATGGTGAAGAAAATGGGTATTGGGTCAAAGCAAAAGTTCATGTCAATATTTTGCATTGTAACCCTGGTCGTCAATGACAGAGGTCAAGTGTTTCCTGTAGGCCTTCAGCAGGTTTGCCCACACTGTAGCTGCTATTTTGATCCATTCTTCCATGCTGATCTACACAAGAACTGTGATGTTCTGGATTTTGAATTGAGGTCTGGAGACTTGTCCCTGGTTTCCATTAAGCTACGCTCACACTGGGCATGTATGCTTTTTTAGCCCATGGTATTCACACTGGACAAGCAGGGAGGGGCTTCTTCTTCCTCTCCTACTATTTACAAGTGCATGTTTGCTACCTGCAGTTGCAAGAGACTTGGTGTAAAATGTCGCGATTCTTTTTCCGGATTTTTTCTTTCACAGCTCTATGTCGATATGAAAGACTTGATGTCATATAATTAATTCCAGCTGGCCACAAATCACAACTATTCATTTCTCCTCCATGATCCATTTTCAAACGACTGGTACTTCCATGAATCAAAAGGGACGTGCTCCATACATCACTGCTAAATCAGAATCTCTGATTATTCAAAGTTCGACCTGGTTTTTAACCTGCAATGCATGCTCAGTGGCCGTGCATTTTGTACTTAGAGGCTGAAAAAGGGCTTAAAATGTGCGTAGCTCCGCGTGAATACGAGAGTTTTGGATGCAGACGCCTAAAACACGGATTTATGACATCTACTCAGACTTGCCGTTGGAAGTGGGTTCTTGAACGTGTGTTGCAGAGGGTGGTGTGAAGCTTCAGGCAGCTCTCTGGTCTTGGTATTGGTGGAGAGGTCTGATTGTTTAAGGGTGTGGACAGGTGTCTTTTATACAGATAACCAGTCCAAAGACATTAATACAGGTTACAAGTGAAAGATAGAGGAGCTTCTTAAGAAAAGAACCTACAGGTCTGTGAAGGACACGATTCTTATTTGTTTGTAGGAGCTAAATACTTTTTTATCCTTCTGTCTCAATGAACATTACAGACTGTTCACTTGTGGGACAACTTGTATAATGGTTGGCTGTGAAATACGTTTTTCCCCACTGCACATATTTTAACGCTAAACTGAAGTGAGCACTTACGTTTATAAAGGTCAATGTGCGTGTTCTGAGAATTTTACATGTAAGCGTAATGTTACAGTAAGAACATTCTTTCTCAGTTTGAGACTTTTACTCATATTCATATAAACCACCTAGGGACACCAGCAGAAACTTGTTGATTCCTGAATGTTTGTGAAGGTTTCTCTGTCATTCAGGTCAAGTTATCTCATGATTCTGTTCTTAGGGTAACTGGACTTTAAAAGTTTCTCTAAAAAACAAATCTGTGAATACTCAGATTCATTTATTCAAGGTTTATACTGTAGGAGGTTTGATCAAAACTACAAAATACAGCACAATATACTCCCAGAACAAACCGGGACAGCTCCCCATCACATCAGACTGATACATGGTATGATCTGGTATCTGCATTTAAAGGCAGCTGCACCATCGCTTCCTGAAGAGCACATGCAGATAACGAGCAATAGACACATCTACACAATACATACCTATGATAGTAATGTGTGCACTACGTCGAAAATCATTTGATTTAACGCAACAATAGAAATATGATAATAGATCAAGGCTGTCTTGATTGACGCGTTTAGGTATATGAAAATAAATGATATGGTGGATACTACTCTGGGATAGAAGGATCCAGCCATGATGGTCGGTTTGGTGTTGGTGGTGGATGTGTGGCTAGTGTGTGAGAGGACAAGTGTGACCAACCGTCCTCTGCGACGTGAAAGGTGCTCTTTATTGTTCCTAAGCATTGTCTATTTCTAAGCTTTGTCCACTTATGTCGTGGCTCTTCTATGAATCTATATGTGTTGCCAGGAAATCGATGATGTGTTGTCATCAGGATTTCAGCCAGCAAATGTTTCTTTTAAGATGTTGGTTTAGATTAGTTTCTTGACCTGTGTGGGCTGCATTGTCCCCCCCCCCCCTTTTTAGAAGCATCTGTATGTAGGGAAACACCCTGACTTTGAATAAAAACGAGGTGTCAGACAGAGCAAACTGAGAATTGCATGAGTGTGTTCCTGTCTGCTGTCTCTCTCGAGATAAGATTTCAAGTGAGTCCGTGCCCTTTCTTCCTGCTCAAATATAGTTGAGAAGTGTTGGTTTAGTTTAGACCCAACACAATCGAATCGTTATATATAAATAAATCGTTACACCCCTAATTAGTTGCTTTGTATTTTGCTATTTGTTCATGTATTGCAGGTCATATCGTCATCACACTTTTGATTACTAATATTGCACATCGCGAGTTGCTTTACATCGGGCAGCCCTAGTTTCCAGGTTTGAAATCAGCTGGGATGTCATGGATTGAAGATCCCTCTGACTTTCTCAGATTCACCTGGTGCCAAATAAAAGTTTAGAGGACTAAAATCTGAGTTCTTCAATGTTGGAAGAATGAACTTTGAAAAAGGGTGCACCACATTTCCGACATAAACCCAGATTCACTTTGACTTTCACACCTGTCGTAGCTAGCAGTTGTCATCGATGTTGTGTTGCGGGATACTTTGTACAGTAGAGGTGTCTCAACAGATCGAATTCCAGAAACGACGGAAATGGAGGCAGATGATTCCCCCCGACTTTGTGAGAACTGGCTTCTCCTCCACCAACCCCAGCAGTCCCAGTGTTATGGATCAGATGCTGGGCTGGGTGGCCAGACCGGAAGTGCTCCCCTCCCCCCTCAGTGCGCTTATGTAAACGTAGAAGCAGAGAAAAAGAGAGAGGAGAGCTATTTATAAACCCGGCAGTCTGCAGAAGGAGAAAGAATGAGCGAGTATGTTAGAGGAGGGAGACGGCTTCAGCATTATTGATAAAGGTTGTTGGCATTAAATGAAAATGTCAACCCTGGATCGGCACAAGGGTGGAGGGTGGGTGGGGGCACCGCTCTCTCAGCCACTCGTTATTTTAATGCTTAAATTACATCATTGTGTTCATGGCGTGTTAAAAACATTCTAAAAAGAGGAAGAAGAAGTTGGCCGGGCGATGATGCTCTGTTGTCTGTGTGAGATGAAGAAGAAGTCGCACAAGCTTCCCTGGATATATGTATATATATTTTTTTGCTCAGTCATCTTCCTTTGTGGTGCTGTTGTTGTTGTTTAGAGACACTTCCTGTCGATTTATACGGATGAGGTTAGCGGGAATGGTTTCTGTCCTTGGATGGTTTAACTTTAGTTGCCTTTTCTGTGGACGGGACAAAAAAAAAACCCTCTACGGAGCCTGATGAGTCTGCGTTTTTATCTGTAAAAATTTAAATTAAAAACAAATCAGAAAAAAACAACTATTTTTTTACGTTTTGTCCTCCATAAAGGCTCATGTTTGTAACTATTTTCGATAAAAACGAGCTTCAAGAAGTTGAAACCTCAAAAAGTAGTAGCTTGTTCAGAAATGTGTTTGTTTTGTACAATCACTTTGAGGTTATAGTTTCTTTAAGATTAAAAAAAGATAATAATTTCAGCCAATAACTGCTTAAGATAAAAATGCTTACATCTCATCTTTGTGGGAAAAAAAGAAAAGAATATTATTTCTCATAGATTCAAAACATGGTACATAACATAATACCTAATGAGTTCTTTTTTAATAAGCTACTCTTTTCCTTAGTTAGCTATTTTCAACTTATATAAAAATATTTACATGTACGATACATTTGGTCAGACATTTACTATCTGATTTTACAGTAATGACTTTTGCAAACATTATATAGATTTAGGGTTTGATTCCCAAGCACTGTAGCATAAATGTGTGTAAAAGTTGTTTAGACAATAACCTATGCTTCTTTCGACAAACAAAAATAGTTATATTTGACTTTAAATGTAAAATGATTGAAAAATCGTGTTTTGTTCAATAAAGAAATGCTTTACATCAATATTATGATGGTTACCTATTTAGAGGCTAGTTTGCTTTTTCTGTCACTCTTTAGTCAGCATCATTTAAAAAAGAAAATTGTGTTAAAATAAATGTTTAATTGAAAAATATCTTTTTTAGAGGAACATTGTTCATCTTAACGAAACTATAATAGATTATAGCATGTTATAATCTATTATAGTTTAATAGATTATAGCATGTTATAATCTATTATAGTTTAATAGATTATAGCATGTTATAATCTATTATAGTTTAAATTATAGCATTTTAAGATAACGTTTTTACTTTGCCAGCAGTTATAAAGCTAGAATACTTAAATGGACTTTATACAATGTATTTGCACTGGCATTTAGTTTTTTTTTTTAAGATAAGTACTAGATTTTTTTTTGATTACCGGTATTCTTTTTTTTTGTCAAATATTTTTACTCACTTTAAATAAATAAATGAAAAAAAGCCTAAAGAGTTTAAAAAAAACTCAAAACACACATAAAAATAAAAATTTTAATAATGATAATAATAATAATAATAATACACCTTTTTATCAATGTTTTTATCAATGACAATATATTAATTTAAAAAAGGAGAATATATTTTAAGTAAACCGTAACAGACTTTTATTTTTCAGTGTTTGTTTTTAATATACTGGGAGTTCATCGGCTTCCTTACGTTTTTATCAATATTGGAATAATCTGGATAAATAGGGGTTCCCTTTTACCTGGATGCTTAGGGAAAAGTTTAATTATTTGAGAAAGTGAGGAGGGAAATGTGCCCTAACAAGTAAACTTTATGACCGAGCTAATGTTTCCCAGTTGTGATTTTAGCTAAAGGGCTGTATTTGTTATCTGCTGGTTTTTGTTTTTGAGGCTGGGCAGTGGACACCCCTCATTTTACCTGCGTCTGCTCGGTGGTGTTCAGGCGAGGGCAGAAAATGGCTGAGACTCTGACTCATGTGAGCTGGGAGGGAACGAGGAGCTGATGTTGAGGCGAGATGAAGGGACGTGCAAACAGCAAAGTTGCTTTGATCTTATTAAAGTTGTGTTTGTCAGCTCGGAGGCAATTGCTTTAGGAAACTCCAGGTTCATGAGGAGGATTTGAATCTGCTCATTTTCAGTAAATAACCTGTATTTTATGCATGCATGTATGTAGGTATGTATGTATGTATGTTAGTATTTTTCCTGGATTCTTTTCCTTTGGCCCACTTATAGGTTTCCTCTTTTTACTCTGGTCTTTTTGGAAACATCATGTTTTTCTATCTTTTTCAAAAATCTATTTATCATGTTTGTTAGTGTTATATCATTTTTTTCCTTTTTGTTGTTTTAAAACGTAAATAATTTTGTAGCACTTTGTCCTTCATTAGTAGTTTTTCTTTAATTTGAGCATTTCAGTTTGTAAACATCTGAAGTTTTGCATGTATCTTCTTCATTTTTTGTAATAAATAGCTTTATTTTTATAGCTATATTCTTTCGTCCATCTTGCATTTTACTGCTGTTCTTTTTCTTGTCATTTTTCATGCCTTTCTTTCTCCTGCTGTTTTTTCTTTCTTTCTCAAAACCTACAATATGTTAATTGTTCTCTTTTGTCTTTTTTTTGTTGTTGTTGCCTTTTCTCTCTTCTCAGTGGTTTAGCTTTTTCTCCTCTGCTTTTTTCTAACCCACTTCATTCCCTGCATGGCTTTCTAAGTGTCTCTTTGTTGCTTTGCATGTTTCAACTCCTTTCCTATCGCTCTTTCTCTCCTGCCTTTCTTGTCATTCTTTCTTTTTTCCCTCTCACTCCGTCTCTCCCTCTTTCTGGCCTCTCTCCAGTAGCACAAGATTTGGAACCGATTGTCTATTTATAGCGCCTGTGGTTCTGTCACCATGACAACCAAACTGGAGGCCAGGGCGCCAGGGAGCTATTTTTGGAGCAGCGCTGTAATGTCAGACATAGCCTTCTCTCTCTTTTCTTCCCCCCCCCCCGTGTGTGTGTGTGTGTGTGTGTGTGTGTGTGTGTGTGTGTGTGTGTGTGTGTGTGTGTGTGCGCGCGAAGACGGATTGGCTGCTAAAGCTTTCAGCTCTGTCGGCTCACAGGCCGAAGCGTCAACGAACAAAGAAGCTGCAGAACTCCATGATCAGCTCCCCTCTGCAGACCGTACTGTCCATCCTCAGGCTCCAGGACCCTTCTCTGACTATTTTAGCTTTTATTTATTTTATTTTTTTTATGTAGGGTGGCTTAAAACCATTTTATTTATTCTGTTGTTTGGCTCAGGTTCTGAGACTGTTGCAGCTTGTAACACACTCTTAAATGTAAATTTAAAATATTTCCATTCTGAATATATCTATGTATTTGACTATTTTGAACATTTTAAAACTATAGCAATTATTTTCTTTAACTTTAACTATAAACAATATAAATTAAGCAGTTTTTGGCATTACAAAATTGTAAGAACCTCAATGTTTAGGACTCTTTTTTTAGTCTATTACATAACTATCTCTAATTTTTATCCTTTTAGTTTGACCAAACAAATGTGTGAATTTCATAAAAATCGCAAAATGTCAAGTAAATAAAACACGTTTTTGCTGAAGTATTTTTATCTCTTAAAAACGGTAAATAATTATTATAAAATACAGAATAAATACAAGATAACTTGAAGGCAAAATGTTAAAAAGTGAATTTAAGGACATTGAAAATAGCATTAAAAGTAAATTGAAGCTCCTCTGTTTCCTTTAAAAGTGTAATTTTGTGATTTTTTTTTTAATCAAAGCGGTCCTCTGCAGAGGCAAAGAGCTGGACTTTTTAGATACTTTGCCGGCTGATCTGTTTGTGCGCGTTCGCCCGCCTGTGTGTCATACAGCCGAATACAAGAACTGCTTGGATGCAGAGCAAAACTTTCCAGATGTTTTGTGTAGGCGCTCCGTGGAATCACAAACCCCGAGAGACGTTTAAAAGTCAAAAAGCATGCTTACGGGGGGGGGAAAAAAGAGTCTAAAATGATCGCAGGTGATAAATCCTGACTGTTTCTTTCTTTCAATATTTTAAATTAAGGCAATGAAAAGTATCCTATGGAAAAATGTTTATTTAAATGATAATTTTCATGGTCTTAGTGGTTAAACAAGTTAAAAAAAAGTATTTAGAGTATTTGGAATTGTTTTATGTGCAAACTCGAAAAGTCAAAACATTTACTCAAAGTCGCTTAATCCCATGTTGAGCAGAAGATCCACACAAGCCCATAATCTGAGTAATCCTTTGTCCTAATACTATAACAACTTTAACACGATGCTTGTATTACAGGGCTGTTATAGGTTGATCAGCTGTTGCTTCTTTTGAAATATTTGCACTTTTGGGATCTTAGTTTATGGAAAGAAATATTTATTCCACATTCACTGGATGTTTTAATATTTTTACAGCAGCCTATTCAAAGTGAAAATCATCAAGAGTTTCTAAAAAAATCTAAAAAGTAGTTTTGTATTTCTTTATTTATAATCTTTTACATTTCTATTAATCAAATTTCAATGTCTAAGTGTAAGAAAGTCTTTAAAAGGTTTCTCCTTTCTATTCTATGTAAATATTCTTCCAACTTATTTTTTCATTTATATTAGGTCATTGTTAACATCAAAATAAAACTGTTAAAGCATTTTTTTAAAGATTTAGATCATAATAAGCAATTTTGACAGGGAATTATTTATCATAAGTGGGAAGAACTTATTAATGAAAAAAAGTTCTTTGATTTGATAGATTTACTTTATTATCATCGTTCGTTGTACAACGGACGATGATAATAAAGCAAATCTAATCTAATCTATTTCAAATTGAAACAATAAAAGTACTTTTTATCATCAATAAATTCTTCCCAATTATGACAAACAATTCAGATCTTAAAGATAAACCCCTCTGCTTAGAGTCTAATAATAGTAGAAAACCTAAATTAGGAAAAATGGAACATTTATAGCCATTTTTACATACTAGATTTATTTTTAGTGTTTTCTGTGATTCTCCTCCCTACCTACAAATCAGCAAAAACCATGGAAAACATGTAGCCCTTTATCTTTTTGTATATAATCTTCTTTTTTTTGTCTTGTGTGTTTTTCCCCGTTGAAGTCAGGCCGTCTGTTGGCCCAGAATAACCCTGGCAGGTTAAACTCGGCTCCCCGCAACCCCGCGGACCTCTCTGTTACTGGGGCAGCTACTATTATTCTGTTTGACGGTTATAATTGGCCCTTCTCCTATTAATAGGGAGAACTGCTAAAAATGGTGCCGTGTGTTTGCGCTGGGTGTGTCAGCGCCTCAGACCGGAGTTTGGCCTTCGGTGGCAGCCATGTTCAGCGTGTGAGCGCTGGGGCTGCATGGGTTTCGGCGCCTGTCACATGCAGATTATTTATATTTTTGGGAGCTTTGCGCGGGGAATGTTGAGGGAGGACAAAGTTAGAGGCTGGCCGGGTGTGCGCAGTGGAAGTGAGGTGGTTTGGCTCCGAGCGGCTCTCCTCGGAGTGCTGTGGGTGTGCTGGCACAGCAAAGGCTCTATGGCGTGGGAACAGCTGAGCCACTTGAACCCTGCAGAGAGCTAATGGTACCTTACCGGTTTGCTGCTTAATAGCCTCCATGTGTGTTTAATATGAGTATCTGTCTCAGTTTGCATTGATGCAGAGCAATTTGCTTTCTGTTTTCCTTATTTTTCCGCCTCGCGCTTGCAGTCTTCTTCCGTCAGACCTGCAAGCTGTCGACCTCGGCAATCCTGAACCCCCCACCTGCTCTTTTCAGTGTGTTACCTTCAGTCCTCTTGTCACATTTCACCCCGGCTTGCCACATTCCTAGTTATCTCAGAAGAGGGAGCGGGCGGCTACATACCTGTTCTCAAGAGGCAGCTTCAAACAGGCATCCTGTCATTCCTGTTGTAAGAACGGAGGGCAAACAGTCAGCCGTCGACGGCAACCACAGGACTCTGATCTGGCAGGAATGGGAAATGAACACATCGGCCTTTGTAGCCTTCCTTTATTTATTGATTCAAGTCCCTCAGCAGACACATTTTCTGTCAAATCTAGCTCTTATTTCCATTGGCATGTACAGTACTTTGTGCAAGTCAAGAGTGTTGAGGCCTGAAAACATTAAATACAAGGCGCGCACATTTAATCAATTGTTCCCATTAAAATCGGTCCAAAAGTTAGACTTTTTGTAACAGAAAATGGATGTTGGGAAGTTTCCTCATAATATCGCTAAATGGAGAAAAAGGAGAATAAAGTGTTCTGAAGTAAGTCATTTTTCTGGACCGTCCTGAAGCTTTTCTAGTTTTCCACCGAAAATCAATGTCAGTTTATGGTTTTATTATTGTATTATTAATTCTATCTATGAAATTGGACTCTTTTGGCATTTTTTTGTTGTTGACATTTAGGTAAATGCTGGAAGACAAGATCCCGACAGGTTTTCCTGTTTTTATTCTGTTTTAAGTACATGTTGTTCCCTTAAAAAAAGGGTCATTTGGTCCCCCATGCTAAAGGAGGGATGTTGAATGGATAGAAGTAGAAACAAGTTGATCGAAGTTCAGACAGACTCAGCAGGTGACTCTCAAACCCTCATCCTTTCTGGAGAACTCCATCCCTGGATTCAGCAGAACCATAAATATGCACTGGGTGGGCATAGATTTGAATGTATTGGAGCCCCCCACCCCCCACCAACTCACCTACACACACACACACACACACACACACACACACACACACACACAGAGGCACATGCAGACAAAGACAACACACTTTCCTCCTGTGCAAGTACTACTACAGCGGCTCCATTGACGAGGCTCCTCTGGTCTGACAGAGCAAACGGCTGCTGATGACTCAGACTGGCTGCCTCTGATCTCACATAGAATTAAAACACGCTCCCTCTTGTGGCCATTCCAGGTGCCCTGTCCCCGTTATTACATCCATTCTATGCTAAATGCAGAGTTTGTTGCTTAACTACATCTAGAGGAAACCATTCCAAATGTTTTTATAGAAGTTATATGTGTTTATTGCAAACTTTAAATAAAAAAAATAAAAAACATTCTGTAAACTGTTCAGTTAAGGCCGCTGTGATCTGAACTGTGTGTTCTGTTTGCAGCTTTTTAGACAGAATTGATGTGGTCAGACAAAACGACTACACGCCCACGGATCAGGTGAGGCTCTCAACACACACTCAACAAAAGCTATTTTAACCTTAATGTTTCTTTCACTCGCTCCATACAAGGAAAACTAAATGTATGATGGGACACATGCAGAAAACGTGTCTGGTAAGCAGGGGTGCACGCCAGTGGTTTAAAAAAACAAAACAAAGCACGACAGATGAAAAGTTGCAGCGTTTAAGACTGTTTTTATTTAGAGTGTCAAAGATGTTAAAAGAAGCAAACTCCATCAAGCAATTATTCAGGTGTCCACTCTCATAGAAATGTAAGACGGAGATCTGCCCACTTCAAACAAATGGAGATACGATTGTTAAATATTTAAAAAGCATTCAGTTCTGACAACTGTAGTTCATTTTCTGACAGTTAAACAAGTCATGTCATTTAAAAATGATTGCGACAAAAGAACAAGCATGAGAAATGTCATCTCCCACAGTTCTAAGCAAACCCATCTAGAATGGTGTCATTGGTTCTGGACCATAATCATTCAGTGACAGAAGAACACGGCCTGTGACCGGTTCTTTGTGATGGAGGCAGCAGCAGGAAAGTCCTGTGCCATCATCTGCAATAAGTACATCCGTGCTCAAAATGAGCGCCTTTTTTGTATTTGTCAGCATGGAAAGAGTTTTTACAGTCTACATTAACTTCAAAACGCTCCTAAAGTAGAAGTAGGAGAAAGGATCCAAACCCTGTCGTCCATGCTGAGCCGCATGCTGAGCCAGAGGAGACTCTTCAACAACATCCTCCTAAACGTGGCAACATCTGCTTCCCTTAAACCTTCCTGCAAAGACAGCCTTTTGTTTTAGTCCACTTGTCACTCATGTCATGAGATGGATAAGTTCTCACACTTTATACACACAGGAAGCCTGTGGTACCTGAAAGTGTCCACAGATGTTCGCATCTGACCTCGCTGATGGACCTGAGCCACATAAGAAAAAAAAGGGACATTTATTAAACCACCACATCAAAAAAATGACATAGTGCAGATAGTTAAGGAGCCATGTTGGAATAATAACAAACTGAAATGATCACTTGGAGTCATAGCTTCATCACATTGTCTCACAGTTTTGCTCTCTCTTTCCTTCTCCACTTCAGGACCTCTTGAGATGCAGAGTACTGACATCTGGGATCTTCGAGACGAAATTTCAAATAGACAAAGTTAATTTCCAGTAAGTAGTAACTTAGTTGGAAGTTTTCTTGTCAGAAAATATTAATTATTTCTCCATTATCATGAAATACCGTTTGGCTCCTCAGACATTTTGTCATTCCTTTGAAATCCTTTCTGCCTTTGCGTGTTTCTGCAGTATGTTTGATGTTGGAGGTCAGAGAGACGAACGTCGAAAATGGATCCAGTGTTTTAACGGTTGGATGTTGCTTTACTTTAGTAACTGAAAGCATGTGAACAGGAGCTTGTGGTTTGTTTGCTGTGCTGATCCTTTTTTTTCCTGCTTTTTCTTGGTGGTACAGATGTGACGGCGATCATCTTTGTGGTGGCGAGTAGCAGCTACAACATGGTGATCAGAGAAGACAATCAGACAAACAGACTACAGGAAGCCCTCAATCTTTTCAAGAACATTTGGAACAACAGGTCAGTATTATTTTAGTTTTTTTTGTTGTTGTTTAAGTTCATGTTCTTCAGATGGTACCTTTGACTACTTTTAAATGATAATTAACATTAAGCATAAGGGACTGGGCTGAAGCACATGCCTATCAAAGCCCTTTTTTATTTTTTTATTTTGAAAGAATTGTTTTTTTAATTCAATTTTATTTATATAGCCCAATATTACACCAATAGTCATTTCAATGGGGTTTATATAGTGGTCTTAGAATCCAATAGATATGACTAAACTAAACTAAACTGGGCATCCCTGCCCTTAAACCATCCTTCTTGGTAAGGAAAAACTCCTTTAAAAGACTATAAATTAAGACAACTTTTGTGCTGTTGACACAAAAACTTAAATATTCAAAATGTGGGGAAAGTTGATTAAATATAAATGTCCTTAATTCCAAGTTTCTCTGCTCTGTTCTTTATAAAGAAACTGAAGCATAGAATTGGTATAAAAAAACATTTAAGATTCACATTTTCAGGTTATACTGCTTTTTTTTTGTGTCTAATTGTGTTATTAGTTCCCATTTTGAAACAATTTTTTACCAAGTGAAAATCTAAATGTATTTTGAACAATTATTGGCCTAAAAAGTCCAGAAATTCTCATTATCATAATCCTACAAGTCAGAATCATGCATACCTTAAAATACTTGATCAAAATAAAAGTTTGTTCCTTTTTACCACCAGGATATCAGGTTTACAGCTAAACATAACCCGGAAAAATACACAACAAACTCACCTAGCAAGCTAAAGCAGTGTTGAAAAAGGAATATAGTTTTATTTTGAACCAACTTTAGCTGCAATGGTAAGAATATTGAATAAGCGTGACTTTTTAAAAAAGGATTTCAGAACAATGAATCCTCTTTCTCCAAGCCGAACATACTACCATCTCATACATGTCCTATAAATTAATTCAGGAATTTAAAATCCATGGGGTATTCAACAGATTTGTTTGTTCAAATCTGTGTGAAGTTTTTCATCTGGTGCTTGTTTTAAGACGTAGATCGGCGGTTAAAGACACTTGAGCTCATTGATCTCTGTCTGTAGGTGGCTACGGACCATTTCTGTAATCCTTTTCCTGAACAAACAAGACTTACTAGCAGAGAAGGTGTTGGCGGGGAAGTCCAAAATTGAGGAGTATTTTCCAGAGTTTTCACGATACACTACACCTGACGATGGTAAGACCAACTCCACTCCAGAAACTTTTCCAGAGTAAGACGTTCATTTCAGGATCAGATTACAATTTATGTTATTAACTACAAAAACAATCCTGTGTTTTTCATCTTTGCTTTTTTACATGTTTTTTTTTCCTACCATGTAACCATTTATTTCTGTTGAGTTGTTTTCCCCCCAAAATTCAATTATTACTATTTGCAGACATCACTCAAAAAGAAAAGAAAATTATAATTTTATTTTCATTATGTATTTAAAAAAAATCGAGAGAAGCCAGATGAGGTGGCTCGGGATCTAGTCCGAATGCCTCCTGGACGCCTCCCTGGGGAGGTGTTCTGGGCATGTCCCACTGGGTGGAGGCCCCGGGGAGGACCCAGGACACGCTGGAGAGACTACGTCTCTCCCCTGGCCTGGGGAACGCCTCGGGGTCTCCACAGAGGAGCTGGAGGAAGTGGGCGGGAAGATGGAAGTCTGGGCATCTTTTCTTAGACAATGCCCGCAACCCGGTCCATGATAAGCGGAGGAAGATGGATGGATGGAGGGATTTAAAAAAACAACAACTTTGTTTCAATGACTTCAATGATTGTTTGTCAGCGAAAATTAATTTTTGTTTTGTTCGTGTCCAACAGCAATACCAGAACCAGGAGAGGACCCACGAGTTACCAGGGCCAAGTACTTCATACGGGATGAGTTTCTGGTGTGTACAAAGATCAAATCCCAGCAGGTAAAGCTTCTCTTACCTGTTTGGATTTGATCAGGTTCCTATTTTCATTTTTGACTTAATAAAAACCCTAACTTTTCCAACGGGTAGCTTTGCTCTTCCTCCACTTGTCTCTGAAAGTTCTACTTTAGATTTTTAACCTAAAAGCTTTGTACTAACAAAAGATTTTGAATTTTACTTTTCTCTTTTCTGATTTTCTTTGGCTCTCTTTATGTTTTTACTAAGTAAATGTAGAAATGTAGAGATTTAATGTAGAAATAACCACAGATTTGGTATTTGTTGATGGAGATTCACCATGTCTTTCTTTTTTACCATGAGTGGCATGTTGACTCTGTTTTTTTAGCTTGTTGCTTTAATGCTTTTTATTTGTAGTTTTATTTTTAACTCTTTAGCTCACTGACCCCACACAAGTGAAACTAACTCCCAGCATTAATAAAAAATAAACACTAAACTCGTCTACATCCTCCAATTAAAGAGAATCTTTTTTTGTTCAAACATGATCAGGCTTGAAGTCAAAATGACAGACAGACAGACAGACAGACAGACAGACAGACAGACAGACAGACAGACAGACAGACAGACAGACAGACAGACAGACAGACAAGAATACGCAGCTGTTGTTTTTTCTCCTACTGGACTGATTTAGCAACCGATTTTTCAAAGTAAAAAATTTTTCTGAATAAAAGATGGTTCCGACTAATAATAAAAGGAGTAAAAGTTGGAATATTTCTTCGGGTACATCGTAGACCAGGGGATGACAATTGTTTTAACTGGCGGGCCACATTGGGTCCTAAAATTCGATAGAAGGGCCAGACCAGGAGCAGATGCGTGGAGTCAGAATGATATAACATGGAATGTAGATGAAACATTTGGATTGAAAATTATATTCTAAAACAGAATATTCTTTTTTGTTTTAGTTTAAAACTTTTGTTCCCATTTTAGATCTCTTTTTTATTGTGAAGCCCTTTGGTACCTTCAAGGAGTTGGAAAGTGCTGTATGAATAAAGTTTCATTCATTAATTATCCTATTAATAAAATAAATAACACTATTTATGAAATAAAACAATGACCAAATAACACTCTCTATGATTTTCAGAGACAAAAATTCCAGAAAAAAATGCTGATACATTTACAAATGTATCCAAAAGATCCTAGACTATCATCTAGTGTTTCATAGTAATACTGCAGAATGCTGCATACAAAAGTAGACATGGACACATGTCCTTTTATGCATAAATAAACTGAATGTAAAAAAAATCTTCACAGATATCACAAATTTACAGTTTGGGCTCGTTAAGAAAGCAGTGTTGTGTAAACAAATCTTGACCAGGTTTTATCTTTTTTTTCAGAGGATCAGCACAGCCAGTGGGGATGGAAGACACTACTGTTACCCTCATTTCACCTGCGCAGTCGACACGGAAAACATCCGGCGTGTCTTCAATGACTGTCGGGACATCATACAGAGAATGCACCTACGGCAGTACGAGCTCTTGTGATGTGTCCTGCTGATGTACCCACCGATCAAGCAGAAGCCCCTCTACCGTGACTGGTTGACCCACTTCACCCTCCAGTTCTACCATGTCACCGCAACACGAGGAAGCAAGAGACCAGCCGCTCTCCTCTCAAACACAAATACAGCTTTCCCTGCAACACAACGTCGAACAAAGAGTAAAGAGGAAACTTGCTTTTCTGTCTTAGTTTGAGCAACAACAACAGTCTGTTTGGACTGACACTGACCCAGTGAGAGGGGTTTCGACTGGAATCTTCAGTGTGGAGGAAATATACACTCGCAAAAATACTGTGGAATAGGACTGCCGGACCTCTGCATATCTTTTACTAAAGCAGTCGTAAACACCATCATTTTTAAACCACTTCCCCACTATAACAGTTTTTAGAGGGACAGTACAATATTTTCTGAGAGAGAGAGATGTCTTGTTTTTTTTTGTTGTTTTCCTTTAGAAAAGGCACAAACAACGGACATGCTGGGTGGTACACCGCAACAAAGAGGGCTGTTGTTCCTGGTTACAAACAAAGAGACTAGTTCACTAAGGGACTGTGGACGTTTGCGCGCCTGCGTTAAGTCGCATGGCTCTTAAGGAAAACCAGTCAAGGCTTAACTGCAGATATTACCAACATTTAAAAAAAAAGGAAAATATCAAACAAATGCATTGATTCATGCTCACCAGTGAACTACATGCAGTGCAAAAAAATTTAATCTATCTATCTCTCTATCTATCTATATATATATATATAAACATATATGTGTATATATATATATAGATATATATATACATATATATATATATATATACACACATGTATAAATTATATATTCCTGTTATGATGCAGTTCAACTTTTATGTTTTTGTTAGTTTTTATCTCATGTTGTTTGTCAATGTACACTGTGTGATCTGCCTTTGTGCACCATTTATACTCCACTTTAACACACTCATGCTTACAAATAACTAAAGATGCTCATCCCCGCCCTCCTCCCAGCTGTCTGTCCGCAAGCCGACATATGAAAAATAAGTGTACGTTTTTTTTTTCATTTAACACAATAAATAAAAGCTTAGCAAAAAGAGGAAGCATGAAGTCAAAGACAAACCGACTGAATGCAGCGTTTTGAGCAGAAACACCAACACAGATACTCCAGCCCTCATCACATCGGTCCCGTCTGTCCTTACCTTGTGTCTTTGTCTCCCACTTCTCCCACTCACAACCTCCTTCCCTGGCTTTGAGTATGTCTCTTTCTTTTACTGCTGGACTATTATTCTTGTACAGACTGTAAAATGTATTATTTTGTACAACTTTACTGAAAAGAAAAAAAACTTGTAGAAGATCCTTGTGCCTTGATCATGACTGTACTTGTAAAAAAAAAAGAAAAAGGAGCTAATTTGCGAGTTATGATTCACTGTGCTGTACAGCTGGACGGAGGACGGTCAGACCCTCTACCACAAGCCCAGAGGAGCGTCCAGTCGGGTCGGGTCAGGTCGGGCAGGGGGTTTTGTCTGTTGCTTGGTTACCAGTTTTCACACATTTGTTAGTTTTTTGAATAACTCCTTTTGCTTTGACTCTACCCTGATTTTTATAATTTTTTTTAATGCCACCTTGATACTGTGAAGTCAAATATACAAACACCCATTTTTAGGTTATGCACATAATTGCAACCAGATTTTCTTTGTTTCCTGCCTCAAATGTTTTTAAAGGTGGCAGTTCTGGGTGCAAAGTGGTGGGTGTTAAGGCATCTTTATTATTGAGCTTAAACTCTTTTATCAGAGCCAAACATCCAGTTGCAAAACAAAGTTTTTTTTACATAAACCAAATTATTTTTGTTTACAAAGAGAAAATTATTGTGTTAGTGTTTCTTTGCAGACCCATTGGACCGTCTGCATCAGCACTGCTAGAGACATTACATATGCTACATATGCTACAATATAAACTTATTAAATGCCTTTTAGAGCTAATTTAACTCAGTGGTTTGGATACTTCCAAGTATTTTCATATCATAATTTAGACAATTTTTACATTGATTATCATAAGTATTCAGTTCCTGGGAGCAAAAAGCTTCCCAAAAGCAAATGATGCACTTTTTTTTATAAAAAGAAAAAACATATAGAAACAAACTAAGATTGCATTTTAATCATCACACACCTTGTTTTCCAGCTGACCATGTTCAAAAATGCAGCTTTTTTGTTTTTTTTCCAGCTAAACAAATAAATCATCATCAGGTCTGTTTTGACACCTGTCGATTACAGCTTTTGTCTTTGAGGCTTTACCAAGGACATATGCGGTGCCTTTCCCACAGATTTGTGTTTTAGGAAACAACTTCTGCCCTGTGCAGAATGTTGAACTAAATATTTCTGTCTGCAGCCCTCCATTTTTGCTTGAAAATGGTTTTTTTTCTCTCGTGTTTGTACAGGACACTGCACTCAGAAATTTTCTTTAAAAATCTTATGGTAAATACAGAAACAGTGGGATTTACAGCCGACTCACTACAGAGCTGCACTATCCAAGCAATAATATGTTTGTAATTCTTCTCTCAGCAATAGTACGTTCTGTTTCCTCCAAAACACACACTATTTTGTTGTAAAATGTTATTTGACAAGTGGATAATCTTCAGGTTCTGCACAGTTTAATGTGTCAAATGCATTAAAGGTTACAAACAATAGCTTTGATTTAACAGTGCACTTAGAGGTTGCTAGCTCTAAATTCACTGTATAAATGATAGAATTGGGCTGAAATGAGTAATGTTGCTATTCAGATTAAAAATAGACAAGTCATTTTTTAAAATAATATTTAAAAAATGTTTTACTGTTGAAACTGTAGGATTGGGTAATGAATCACGCTTTTTTTTTGGTTAGTTTTTTTTTTTTATTGCATCGCGACTTTATGTACTGATGCTGATTCCTATGCTGGAATGTGATACTATAGGACGATTGTTTCATATGCCGTGCAACTTAAAGACTTTGTTGTTCCTGAAGAGCTACATTGAGCTTGCCTTACATACACAGCAAAAATATGATCATTGTTTGAGTTCCTAAGTAACCTAAATTTTCAAGTAATCCGGGATAATCTGATGTATTTTTTTAATCTGGTAGGGTAGTTATCTGATTTTAGATTTCCTTACAATAATAGTTTATCGTGTTCAGTCACATTTACAAATATGTATGGAAAAATTGCAGACCTAAATACAATGCAAGACAGCTTTAAAACCATGAGAATGGCCAAGTGGTTAAAAATAACTCCAGAAAGTTTAAACCTTAAGTAACTACATAGGCCTACACATAAATTTGAAAAAATCTGCAGTGGGCTCAACCATTTAACTTCTTCTTTTGTGAAAATTCTGGGTATGTAAATATGCAAGAACAGTTTAAAAAATATTTTCCAGTTGATTGTTCTGCTAAAGAATCTACACTGACCAAAAATATAAACGCAACACTTTTGTTATTGCTCCCATTTTTTATGGTATGAACTCAAAGATGTGAAACATTTTCCACATACACAAAACATACACAATGCCACAGATGTCGCAAGTTTGGAGGGAGCGTGCAATTGGCATGCTGATAGCAGGAATGTCTACCAGAGCTGTTGCTAGGGAATTGAATGTCCATTTCTCCACCATAAGCCGTCTCCAAAGGTGTTTCCGAGAATTTGGCAGCGCATCCAACCGGCCTCACAACCGCAGACCACGTGTAACCACACCAGCCCAAGACCTCCACATCCAGCATGTCCACCTCCAAGATCGTCTGAGACCAGCCACTCGGACAGCTGCTGTCGATTATGCAATCGGTTTGCATAAGCTAAGCTCATCTGCATGCTCGTCGTCCTCATCGAGGTCTCGACCTCACTCCAGTTCGTCGTCGTAACCGACTTGAGTGGGCAAATGCTCACATGCGATGGCGTCTGGCACGTTGGAGAGGTGTTCTCTTCACGGATGAATCCTGGTTTACACTGTTCAGGGCAGATGGCAGACAGCGTGTGTGGAGTCGTGTGGGTGAGCGGTTTTCTGATGTCAATGTTGTGGATCGAGTAGCCCATGGTGGTGGTGGGGTTATGGTATGGGCAGGCATATGTTATGGGCGAAGAACACAGGTGCATTTCATTGCATTGCATTTTGAATGCACAGAGATACCGTGACGAGATGATGGGGCCCATTGTTGTGCCGTACATCCAACATCACCTCATGTTGCAGCATGATAATGCACAGCCCCATGTTGCAAGGATCTGTACACAATTCTTGGAAGCTGAAAACATCCCAGTTCTTGCATGGCCAGCATACTCACCGGACATGTCACCCATTGAGCAGGTTTGGGATGCTCTGGATCAGCGAATACGACAGCGTGTTCCAGTTCCCGCCAATATCCAGCAACTTCGCACAGCCATTGAAGAAGAGTGGACCAACATTCCACAGGCCACAATAGACAACCTGATCAACTCTATGCGAAGGAGATGTATCACACTTCATGAGGCAAATGGTGGTCACACCAAATACTGACTGGGTCCCCTGACCCCCTCAATAAAACAAAACTGAAGATTTCAGAGTGGCCTTTTCTTGTGGCCAGTCTAAGGCACACCTGTGCAATTTTCATGCTGTCTAATCAGCATCTTGATATGGCACACCTGCGAGGTGGGATGGATTGTCTTGGTAAAGGAGAAGTGCTCACTATCACAGATTTAGACAGATTTGTGAACAATATTTCAGAGAACTGGTTATTTTGTGTATGTGGAAAATGTTTCACATCTTTGAGTTCATACCATAAAAAATGGGAGCAATAACAACATTGTTGCGTTTATATTTTTGGTCAGTGTATAAAGATTACTCACTGTAATATTTGAAAGACGAGTTGTAATAATGTCCTCCCCTCCACTAGGGGGAGCGAGAGTTAGAAAACAACAACCAAATACCCACATGGCTCGAACCAGGCCGGAGGAGTGAACTGAACGCGCTTCCTCTCCCTAAACCCCGCCCCCGTTTTTCTATGCATTGGCGCGCTGCACCTCCGTGAGGCTGTAGATCTCTGCTCCTCTACAGGTGGACTGATTCTACAACATCGATAGGCATGAGTGCGGCGGAGAATGCTCGTGCCGGTCCGGTTGCCGGTCCTGTCCAGCAAGGGCTGAAGGAGGCTCTGATGGAGACGCTGACAGCTATCCTGTCACCGGTTCAAGAAGTGCGCACCGCAGCGGAGGAGCAGATCAAAGTGTTGGAAGTGACGGAAGGTGAGTGGCCGGCGGTGTCCGATCATTACCAGTCTCGCGGTGTCGGCTAATGGCACGCGCCTCCGCACAGATTAGCAACCGACGGACAGCTGCTGTCATCTGGGAAAGAAACTGGTCCAGAGCTAACAGCTAAAGTGTTAGCAGGGGAACTTCCCCCGTGTCAGTTTAGCTAACGTTAGGCCACATTTTCACAAGTTGGTGACTATTGCGTTAGTCGTTAAAACTCCAGTTTTTAAGCTCTTTTTTTCTTTGCTCGAACTTTGAGGAAAATGTTGTTCACCGCGTCACTCTGTGTTGGACGTGCCGTGGTCAATTGATAAGCACATGGATGGGAAAATGCGTGGAACCCGGCGCTGCTGCTGCAGCCCGGTGAACTGTTTACTACGTTTCCTAAAACCTGCTGAAGTAGTAACGTCCTTTTTGCCAATGCTACTTTAAAAAGAGAGAAACTCACGCACACACTTAACGGCCGATTGTGTATCGGAATGCATAATCGTCTCGACCTTAATGACTATATTTATATATTTTTACATTAAAAATAGGCTGAAAATGCTGTCATTCCAGTACTCCATGCTTAATTTTCTCGTCGCCATGGTTACGCTGACATCTTTCCCGCTCCTCGTCACCCCGGGCTCGTCCAGAAGATCCCGCCTAACGGGCTGGCAGCTTCCTGCATCAGCAACACTCCAGGGGGGGAAGACATGAATGTTCTCTGTGCTTCAGTTTCAAAACTTTAAAATCATAACAGATTTAATTCAATGTTTTCCCTTTTAAGAAGCACTTAGCATCGATAAGTACCTGAACACATTAAGTAGAAGTGACTCAAATGAGTTATTATTGGGAACATACTTTCTAGTAGTATAGTATGACAGAGTATTTGGGTCACCATTAAATGAATAAATACATTTATGAGATTAAAGTAAACAATATACGAGAATGAAGTCATACAATTATGAGAGTAGTCAAAAAAGTCAACGATTTATAAAAAATTTTTTTGTAAAATTATAAGAATAAAGTAAAGATTTTACAAAAATAAAGTTGTAAAATTGCAAGAGAAAAGTATTTTACCAAAGTAGTTACTTCAGAAGTTTAAATTTTCTAGATTAAGCTAATAAATTTATGAGGCAAGACTGTTTACTGAGAAAAATATAAACAACAAAAAATAAAAACCAATACAAGTTTAAGGACACACAGGAAACTGGGCCTCTTTAGAAGACAAAGTCACTCATATTTGGGAGAAATTCCAACTTTAATCTTGACAATATTTGACTTTTTTCCTCATACTTTTACAACTTTATTCTCACATCTTTATTTTTCTTCTTTTATTGTTGCCCTGATCCTCGTCGTAGTTCAACTGTAGTTAATGAATACAGTGAGTGGAGCTCAGGCCCCGCCTCTGACTTTTTATTGTCCCGGCTGCCCTTTCCACAGGCCCCTCTCTAAGGCAGCTGCTCTGCAGAACTGTCAGCACTAACATTGTCTTCGGATGCCTGATGTCACTTTTGGTAAAACCCAGTTGGAGGGACAGAACTGAGGTTGCTGCTGATCCAGAGTTATCCGTCTCACATTGTGCCTGCTTGCTGCTCTCGACTGGCATGAGTCCGCTTGCCTTGCAGCCGGTTCATTGATAGCTGTTAGCCAAAATATTTTAATGTTATCTCTGATTGTGGCGTGCTGACTCTCAGAAGAGTAAAAGAAATCAACACATGCCATTTTTGTTACTGTTATGGCTTTATAGATCCTATGAAGTGAATATGACCCAACTTGACAGTTAAAGCTGCCGTTTATGCTACTCATGCTAGTTTTTTTTCATCTTTGGCACTTCCCCTGTTAATTATAATATCCAAAAATATGTAGGCTCAGTCTCATCATTGACCCACTTCAATCATGCTTTGCAAAAGCAGTTCCCGTGGTCTTTTAATTATGCAAAAATCAAAAAAACCTGAGACGGTTTCCAGGACATAGTTTCTGCAGAGCGGCAGCACTTTAGTAGAAATTTGGCTCTGAGTTGTGGGCGGGACTGTTGGCATATAGCAACCCCGCCCCCCTTCCCCTCCCAGTTGCTGAGAGTTGGGAGCTTGTGGCCCACCCAGTGTGTTTTCTATGTCACTCACAAATACGCTCCTTTTAAGATTGCATTTTTTACTTGTCTGCTCCTGGTAAGGAGGGATGTTTGTGCCATGATGCCAACCGCAACACTCACTGTTTTGTGGGTAAAACTTTAAAAATCTTGTGTGCTGAAAAAAGTATTTTGAAGTTAAAACAGAAAAATACATGTACAGTAGTTTGCTTTTGTGGCAGCATTTGTGCCCTGCTCTGTTTCGAGTGCAGAAGAGAGATCATTTCTCTTGTGCAAAACGTTTGTTTAGGTTTCAGGAGTCAAATTGTTTTGTTTGCATGTATTTTTTGAGTTTCAAGTGCTTTTCTCTGTTTCAAGTGCAAAATAATTTTTTGAGCACACAACATTTTTAAACAGTGATGTTGCGCTTGTAGAAATGGCACAAAAACTCACTCCATAGTCCTGATTTACGATATGAATATAGAAAAATTCATACATGCAATTTGAGATCAACTTTCTTAATATATGTCCTCCATTATAAAAAAAATGCCACAAGAACACAAAAAAAGTGCCTTTATCTTGCTTTCCTTGCATATATAAGAGATATAGTTTACTCTTTTTGGAGTAAACTATATCCATATATATGATCATATATTACCTAAAGAAGCATTTTTTAATAAAATATTTATTTTCCTAGCTCATTTTCTTACCCAGAAGTAAGACGACTCATCTCTGAGGCCCCGCCTTTCACTGCTTGTGGGTTCCGCCCATTTTATGACATCAACCTATAGTCGGCGTCTGCAGCGTGTCTGAGTTTCTCCCACAAAAACAAACATCATCCGAACTTCTGCAAAGATGGATGTGCATATTGTGTCTATAAAAGCAAAGTGTTTTTGCCGAACACTGCTAGCCCAGTGAAGAAAGTGTGTTTGTGTTGACCTGGGGGTGGTGCTGGCAGCACAGACTCTTCCTGGAAGGGGCTGTTCTTCACTTATCTACGTCACAATGTGAGAACCCGCTTGTTTTCATGGATTGGGTGATGCTGATGCTCAGAGAAGTTTTTAGAGGAATTCTCAGAAATGCGTGAATGGATCAAAAATACTGCTTTGGGTTGTTTTTTGTGAGGCATTAACGTTATAATACACTTAACAGCTCAAAAAGTTGATTTTTGCATGATATAGGCCCTTTAAGATGTTGATTTTCTGTGCTGTCGATATTCTTTAGAGTTTGGCGTCCATCTGGCAGAGCTGACAGTGGATCCTCAGGGAGCGCTCGCCATCCGCCAGGTGAGCAGAAAGTACATTTCTGAGAAACAAAGCAGGTCCTCCAGTCCTGGATACAAAACCATGTGGCTCTGATTACCCCTGTCACATGTTCATCTGCTTGCAGTTGGCCTCAGTCATCCTGAAACAGTATGTTGAGACTCACTGGTGTTCCCAGTCAGAGAAGTTCAGGCCTCCAGAAACTACAGACCAGGTAAGCCGTCCATACTGACTTCAGCTGCTTTTGAACCTTTTTATTTGTATTAAAAATTATAAGACTGACGGTCCTCAAAACTAAACACAATGTGCAGATGCTTCTGAAATTCCTTCTGTACTCGAATGTACGTCAGAACCTTCCACACTGAGTGTTCAGATTGTGAAATCAGACTTGAAAGTTAGTGTACATTTATCCCAAATTCAAAATCGAACATATTGTTGTTAAAAACTTCTATATCCATGAAGAACTCTCAAAAATGGCTGGATGGAAATCATGAGCACCCCTCTTACATTATCAAACAGTTTGTAGGAAAGTCTGCAAACGTCCTCCTCTGTTGGTCCATTTCAGTGTTTTTCATCCAGTGTGCTTACACTAGTGTAAGCACACTGGAATGTCTGGAACAGAAGAGGCATCAGCTTGGCCACCAAGCTGAAGGTGTACCGTGCCATCGTCCTCCCTACGCTACTGTATGCCTGCGAGACCTGGACAGTGTACCAGCGCTACGCCAGGAAGCTGAACCATTTCCACACCTCATGCCTCAGACGCCTCCAGGCCATCAGGTGGCAAGACAAGGTCCCTGATACTGAAGTCCTTGCCCGTGCCGGCCTGCCCAGCATCCATACCATCCTGATGCAGTATCAATTACGTTGGGCTGGCCACGTCGTCCGCATGCCAGACCACCGGCTGCCAAAGAGACTCCTGTATGGTGAACTGTTGTGGGATGTCCCAAGAAACGGTTCAAGGACACTCTTAAATATTCCCTGAAAGCCTTCAACCTGAACCCTGCCTGCTTTGAAAATGATGCCATGAACAAAAACACCTGGCGCTCCCAAGTCCAAACAGGCGCAAAATGGTGCGAAGCAAACAGGACAGCTGCGGCTCAACTGCAGCGCCAAGTGAGGAAGGCCCGTGCGGCTAATCCCCAAACATCAGCCTCCATTCCCTGCCCTCACTGTCCCAGAACCTTTCGTGCGCAGATAGGACTGACTAGCCATCTGCGCACCCACGTTCCCTGACCCAGATGATCTAAGATGGTCCTCATCGATTACGATGGACGAACGACGGCTTACACTAGTGCACAGGGATGTCCTGATCCGAAATCGGTCCTGATCACATAGTTTTAGACGTGATCGGAGTTGAAAGTTGTATCCCGAGTACTTGATAAATGGGCGACAGGATATTTATTTTATAAAGGAAAAGATGATCAAAAAACATCATAATCTGTCAAAAACAAAAGAAACTGTTAAACGGTTACACTGATATGAGCTAGTCTTGAAAATTCACCATCACATTCTTGCTACAACATCAATTTTGGATGAAAGTCATTGTTTTTTTTTTGTTTTTAGGTTATGAATCACATCTGATCAAAAATGTTCAATTGTTCTGAAGATCCTAAAGCCACATTCACCAAAGTTTCTCTCGTGAATAATTACCGTATAGCCTTATTGTCCTACTGCTGAAAAGATTTTAGGACAAAATCTTCTTCTTTCATTTTTAAGAATTTTTCAAGTAAATATTGATCATAATTAATCACAAAAGACCATAATGCTACAGTCACCAAACCTTCTCGCAAGACTATTTATCGCTAATTTTTACTAGTTAATAGTTAACCATTTTCTACTTGATAGTTGCACTATTTTAGGTGGGTTAGGAGGGATTTAGGTTGGCTGGGTGTAGGACTGGTGCATGGGAAACCAGGGTTTGTTTACCAGGGTTGATGAGCTTCCTCCGGTGTGGATCCTTGGACAAGACCCTTCTTAACCCTGCTTAACTATGCAGTCATAAGGGGGTCCCAAGTCTGGATGCTGGTCTCCAGCCCGGATAAAATACAGGGTTGTGTCAGGAAGGGCATCAAACCACCTGTGCAATGAAATGTGATTCGTCGTGGCAACCCCCGGAGGAATATGCCAAAAAAAAGTAACAACACATAGTTGTACTATTTTTTTTACTTGATTGTTCAAGCTACTTTACAGATGTGAATTTTTTAAGTGTTAAATGATAAAATAAATTGAAAAATCTATCTTTTATGTTTGTTCATTTTTTTTAGTGTGTTACAAGAGTATTGAATCAGGACCTGGTAGCGGCAAAGTCAAATATCCCTGATCATGAACCTCCTTCTTCCATCATCATTCAGTTAGTAGGAAAGTCTAAAAAATCAAACTCACATCTTTTCTGTTGGTCTATCTGGTTTCTTTTTAAACTTTTTTGTCCTGGATGTTAAGAGTCCAGAACTAAGTTCATACACCTGGCTACAGGTTTTTCCTCATGAATGCAAAGCACTAACTCTTAAAAGAAGAAACTGGTTGAGAGAACCATGATCTGCTTCTGTGTGGATTCAGTAAGAAGGGACATTTGTTGTGTTTGCCTATTTGGGCATAGAGCTAGTCTACATGAGACGATAGTGCTTCTTATGATTTGCAGTATCTCCTGATGTAGCTTATGGGAAAATGAATAGAAATGTCTGTTCATTTGGATGATTGTTCAGACCTTTGAACTGGATCTTGATGGATCTGAAGTCAGCTGTCCTTGTATCCCTGCAGGCTAAGGCTGCCATCAGGGAGCTGCTACCGAGCGGTTTGCGGGAGTCCATTAGCAAAGTGCGCTCCAGCGTGGCGTACGCCGTTTCAGCCATCGCCCACTGGGACTGGCCCGAGGCGTGGCCTCAGCTCTTCACCCTGCTGATGGAGATGCTGATCAGTGGAGATGTCAGTGCAGTACATGGTGCCATGAGGGTCCTCACAGGTTTGTCAGAATATGATGTAAGCTATGAAACTTACAACAAACTGCAACTAAAAGCATAAACTGGACTGCAAAGAGCTCTTAAACCTGACTGGTTTCTTTTTCTGAATGTATTATTTGCTGCTTCCTGCCTCACCTAGAAATAGTGCTTAAATCCACACGTGCTTCAGCACATTGGCATTATGCACCCAAATTTCTCCACTTAGTCAAAACAAAAAGGATTCTTTTATGCTGGTTGACATAGTAGCAGCTTTTCTGTTTATACAGTCTGTTTTCAGTTCCCTTTTTCAGCTTGAGTCCTGGTTAAATTGTTAAATTGAGGTTTAAGTGCACTCCTGTTGAATTAAAGGGCCTATACCATGCTTTTTACAATAAACAATATCCATGTATATGATCATATATCATCTTTGGCACACAGATTCCTGAACGGATCATGAATGGATCAAAACATTGTTTTTGCATGGTATAGGCCCTTTAATACATCCACTTATTGTTTCTTCTTTTCACAAACGTGGATGACATTTAAACGCTGCATGGATGTTTTTGCATTGGAGGGCTTTTCAAAGTTCACCCACAGAGGTGGAAACCGTGTCTTTGTTGTGTTCTTGTGCAGAGTTTACTCGAGAGGTGACCGATACACAGATGCCTCTTGTGGCTCCGGTCATCTTACCTGAGATGTACAAGATCTTTACCATGGCAGAGGTGCGCCACAACTACACTTCTGCTAGTTATAGCATAGCACATGAAGCTTTTTTCCATTACAGTGTTCCCTCACCATATCACGGTTCAACTTTTCCTGTCTTGCTGTTTCACTGATTTTTTATTTTTTTTTGTTTTTTTTGTCTGTGCAGTTTTCCAATTCTTTTTTGTTGTTGTCACTTTGAACCGTTTTCTGTGTCCTGATTGGCTGTAGACCATTGTCAGTCGACCTCCTCCCTGCTGTGTCTCCTGTACAGAATGTATTCAATTTGCTTAATTCACATAAACAATAGAGAAAAGTATCAAAATGTCTGAGAAAGGTTGTTTACAAAGTATGCAGTGAGGGGTTTCACAGCCTTAAAGCATCTATAAAGCCTAGTCTTACTTTGCAGACTTCACCTATTGCATTTTTTTTCAAACCCTCACAGTAAATGAGGGAATACTGTAATAACATTTTTTTAAAAATACCATGGAGTTTTGTATCCAAACACTGTGCTTTCTTTGAAATCCTTCATATCCTGATGCTTTGCAGGTTTACAGTATTCGGACTCGCGCCAGAGCAGTGGAGATTTTCACCATTTGTGCCAACCTCATCTGTGCTATTGAAGAGCTTGAAAAGGTGAGGTAAACGTTTCCACCTGAAAGATGAAATCAGTTTTTAGGAGCTGGGTAATAGAGCTATTTATTTAAAAACATACAGAGATAAGACAGTCATAGAGATGCTTTCAAGTTGGTTGTTTGATTGGATAACCGTGTCATCTGTGTTCAGGGTGCAGCCAAAGCATTGATCTTCCCAGTGGTCCAGCAGTTTACAGAAGCGTTTGTGCAGGCTCTGCGGATGCCTGATGGACCCTCTTCTGACAGTGGCCTTAAGATGGAGGTTCTGAAGGTTGGAAGTTTTATGAACTAAATAAGAAAAAACAAAAACCTTTGAGGATAAATGGGAACTTTTTAAGCAATTTACAGTACAGACCAAAAGTTTGGACACAACATCCCATTCATTTGAATGAGAAGGTGTGTCCAAACCTTTGGTCTGTACTGTACACTAATCTAGATAAATGGGGGTTACCATGGCAAAATGTGACCCAATGACTTTCCTGTTTGGTTCTACAGGCAGTTACAGCATTGGTGAAGAACTTCCCCAAACCCATGGTGTTCTCCATGCAGCAGATATTGCCCATCGTGTGGGATACACTGACTGAAAGTGCAGCTTTATATCCTAACAATGTCTGTATGGCTTACTGACTCACTTTAGGGCTGCTTTTGCAGTCACTATTTTATATTGTAGTTTAACCTGAAGGTTCCTTTCCTAAATATCAGTCTCTGAGCCTTCATTCAAATATCTATGAGATTGGGAAAATAAAAAAGCTTTCTTTTTTAAAATTTTACTATACATTTTTGCACAGTGTTCACCAAAAAAGCTGCACATTTGTTACATTATTGGTGAAACTTCTATGATCAGCTTAAATTCCCAATTCAATTAGATTTTGATTTATTGTAAAAGTTTTCCCAGTGGTCTTTTAAGTACGAGAATAGAATAGAATAGGCTTTATTGTCATTGTGACATGTTACATGCACAACCAAATTTCAGAAGTGTCCTTGTGTTTGTTCGTGTTCTGAATGTTGCTGTTTTTAGCCAAAATCAAAGAAATCTGTTGTTTTCTGTGACATAGTTCCAGGATAGCAGTAGGAACTCATTAGAAGTTCGCCTCTGAATTGCGGGCGGTACTGACGGCCCGTGATGATTTTTCATCATCACTATCTTACACTCTCTCCCGCTAGCTAACATGTCCTCACAACCCCAACCTAACATTACAGCTTCAACAAAAATGACGAGAAATATTGTAGCCATCCAGCCGTACAGTTTTGAACCAGATCTCAGCTCAGACGAGGAAAATGAGGACATACATGGATCCAATTGTTGCTCCCGCAAAAGGCTTTTTTTTGGTCTGCTCCCAGTTTACCACGATTTGAATAAAGAAATATTCACAAATTTGGCTTTAATCCTAATTTTCTTTATATATGTCTTTCTTCCATCATGAGAAAAATGCTACAAAGACATATTAAGAATGCCAAAAACACTTTTTTTCATTGGAATGAGTCTTTATACTTAAAAAAAGTTACAACTAAAATGAGATTTTCCTTAGCGGTCGCTCACCTATGTTAGAACAGAAGTCAACTACACAGAGGAAGTGGATGACCCCATTGACTCAGATGGTGAGCAGAATCTTCAATGAAACGTTTGGGAACCAAAGTCTGTGTGGCCACAGCCGTCTTGGATGCTTGCTTTCTCCAGGTGAGGTCTTGGGCTTTGAGAATCTGGTCTTCAGCATCTTCGACTTTGTCCACACACTACTGGAGAAAAAAAAGTTTAAAAGCACGGTGAAGAAAGCGCTGCCCGAACTCATCTACTACATCATCTTATACATGCAGATCACAGAAGACCAGGTGAGTCAAATCTAGATCCGGCTTAAGGAATCTGTCAAACATCCTGGAATGTTTCATTTTGCTGGTTTGCTCTGTCTTTAGATCAAAGTGTGGACGGCAAATCCTCAGCAGTTTGTAGAAGATGAAGATGATGACAGCCTTTCTTATTCTGTCAGGATCTCCGCTCAGGACCTGCTGCTGGTGAGTTCTTCGGTTTGGACATTAGAAAGTACTTTGGTTTTGTTAAAACTATTTGGTTTTGTTAAAACTAAAGACTCCTGTCTTTCTGTGTAATGATGCTAACCATTTCAACTGCAGACTGTGGCTGCAGAGTTTCAGAATGAGAGTGCAGCAGCACTCGCCGCGGCTGCAACCAGACACCTGCAGGAGGCGGAGCAGGCCAAAAACACTGGCAATGAGCACTGGTGAGGACAGACTCTGACCTCCTGTTTTGACTCAAAGAAGAATTTGATAAATATCTCGTATATGCATGTTTGTCACAATACTAGGTGGAAGATTCACGAAGCGTGTATGTTGGCTCTGGGCTCTGTCAAGACCATCATAACGGAGAATGTAAAGAACGGCCGCGTCCAGTTTGACATGCACGGATTTCTGGCTGGTGTCATCTTGTCTGATCTGAACTTGCCGTGTAAGTTTGAGTCCTCTGGATTTTTCTGGCATGTTGTTGCACAAACCTGCAGGGACGTTTTTAGATCGTGACCCACGGCTGCTACATTAGCGGTTTGCAGTAGATGAGCAGATTTCAATGATCTCACAAGTCATTTTCACCACAACAGTGGGAGGCCTCATCCACGGTTAGAAAACAACTAAAGGTTGAAAAGTTATTTAAGAGCAAATCTGGGTTGTGTTCCCAAATGCCATCTATACTGTACTCTGCAGTAATGAGCTGCACTTTGCAGAGGTGAGATCACTGGTGGCCAACTATTTAACGAAAGGTCGGCCCAGGAGCTGATGCGTGGAGGGTTTTTGTAATCCACCTCATAAAAGGAAGAAATAACTATAATCTGGACAAAAACATGCTTTAATTTTGATTGAAAAATAATCAGTATATTTTCAAACAGAACATTTTGGAGTTTTTAATTTCAGAACTGAGGCTATCGTTCTTATTTTAGTACCATTTGCACCGATCGGTTGATGTTCCTCTGGAAGAAAAAAAAAGTAAATTTAAAGGAATTTTCCATTGGTGTGCTGTTGGAATTATGGAGAAAATGACTGTCAGACTTAAAAACACATGGACCAATTTTCCAACACCAGAATATTTTCTGCACCTGATAAAAGGTCAGTGTATTTGTAGTGCACCATCTAAAATGAAAATAAAATATTATTAAGGATTATCAATATAATTTATTCCAGTTTGGCGGGCCAGATTAAATAATTTAAGGGCAGCATATGGCCCCCGGGTCGGGGTTGGCCCACCTTGGTTTAGATTGAGAAGAAAACTGTAAAAAGGGCTGTTTTTCTCAGTTAAGTTTGAACAACGATTGAAATATTAAACGTAAATTGTGGTTGTTTTTAAGGTTAATTTTTAACATATTTTTTTTTTCCAAAAGTTTGACTTTTTTTTGCCTGAGCTCATTCATGAAATTTGTTAAAATACACAGATGTTGTTCCGTTTCGTGTTTGCAGCTGCATCCCCATTCCTCCTCGGCCGAGCTCTGTGGGCCGCCAGCCGCTTCACAGCCGCCATGACTCCTGAACTCATCCAGCAGTTCCTCCAGGCCACTGTCAGCGGCCTTCACGACAGTCAGCCTCCATCCGTCCGCATCTCCGCAGTCCGCGCCATATGGGGGTAGGCTGCTCATGGGGCTTTTTAAATGCATTATTTTTACTTCTTTAGACTGTATCACCCAAGTAAACTAGAAATGATATTTTAGCCTTAGAGTAAGAGCTATATTGTAGAAAGGATGGTCTCGATTTGATCATTCCAATAGCTAAGATGACCTGTTCCCCCCTCAGATACTGTGACCAGCTGAAGCTCTCAGAAAGCACACACATACTTCAGCCCTTCCTGCCCAGCATCCTGGAGGGTCTGGTCCAGCTGGCCGCCCAGTTCAGCTCAGAGGTGCTCACACTGGTCATGGAGACTCTGTGCATCGTCTGCACTGTGGACCCAGCCTTCACCACCAGTGCTGAGAACAAGATTTGCCCCCTCACCATTGCTATCTTCCTTAAATATAATAATGGTTTGTTTACCTTTCCGACATTTGAGTGCCTCATTTTTGATCCGCGCTTTCTCTGATGGTGTTCTATCTCTCCTCCTCAGACCCTGTGGTGGCTTCTTCAGCTCAGGACATTTTTAAAGAGCTGGCGCAGATTGAAGGCTGCCAGGGCCCCATGCAGATGCGGCTCATACCAACCCTGGTCAGCATCATGCAGGCTCCTCCTGACAAGATCCCCACTGGACTGTGCGCTGTAAGAAATGAGTTTCAAGTGTCACACACCCTTCCCTTGATCCACATTGTTTGTCAGATCCTGAGAAAGAAACATTTCTTTCTGTTATGTAGTATTATCTTTAGTTCCACAGACAGTTTCAAACCATCTCTCCATCATTTTAAGCAAATAACATTGTTAAATGGAGGGGAGCCCTCAAGGGCCACATAGAGGGTCTTGTCCATAAATCCATTCACTTGTTTTTTTATCTACATGGGGTGTCTGATTTTCAAAATAAAATCACTCAGAACTCATTCGTCTCTGTCTGTGCTCTTCTCTCCAGACCTCCATAGATATTTTGACTACAGTGGTTCGAAACACAAAACCGCCGCTGTCTGAGATGTTGGTGTGTCAGGCCTTTCCTGTGGTAGCGCAGTGCACTTTACGCACAGACGACAACACAATAATGCAGGTGAGACACACTTTAGACCCACTGAAATGAAAACCCTGTTTTTTTTTTTGTTCTCGTTACATTTCTCTCTCTTTAAATGTATTTATATGTAGCAAATTTGGATTAAAACTGTTAATTTTCTTGATTCAAAATGCTGTGAATCAAGAGCAGAGAGAAAAAAAAGCAGTTTGAAAAGGTTTGTAATTGTTAGGTACAAACTACACTCCGCAAGCTCTCTGCTCTGCTCCATTCTGATGCATTCACTTGCAGACAAATAGATCCATGTCCGTCTTTGTTTTCCTCATCTGAGCTGACATCTGATCTAAACTGTACAGCTGGATAGCTCCAATACTGTGCACCAATTTTGTTACAGCGGTAATGTTAGGTTGGGGTTGAGAAAAACGTAAACTAGCGGGAGAGATTGTAAAAGGAAGGGATAATGGGAAATTAGTGGAGGCTTACTTCTACACTAACAGTCCACAACTTCGAGGTGAATTTCGGATGATCTCCTGCCGCTCTACAGAAACTATGTCCTTGAAAATGGCTAAAATTGCTGTCCATTTGAAATAAACTGATGCTCAGTCTGTTTACCAAATAAGCCTCACTGTACAGGCATGTTTTTGATAAATAGAATTTTAGAACAGTTTGTTTTGATGACACAAACTTTCTTTTCTTTTTGATTGGAAGTTGTATCCAAAGAAATGAACAATCAGAGATGATTGACAGGGTTCCGTCAAATTCTCAGAGGAAGTGTGGCCTTACTGGGTGGGATCTAACAACTGTCAGGCTTGTTTGTCCTCGTTTTGTTACAATATGGTGACATTCACAAATATGAGAGATGTCAAGTTTCAATTTGAACCACACCTACCCGCTAATTCATATGCAGCACACCAGTTAACCCTAAGTTGTCTGGGGCCTTTTTAAATGTTTTTTTTTCGACTTTACAATTTGATCTGTTTATTTATCTCTTAAAACCATTTTCATGGCATTACTTGAATGCTGTTGTTTTTGTCCAAACCCAGCTTCTTTTTTTTACTGATGTTTTTTTATTATTTTACACAATTATTCCACAATTAACCTCAAACTGTACAAAATCATCAATTCTGATAACTGAATGTTTTTTTAACTGCAAAAATCCCCAAAATTGGTATAAAACTGTTTTTCTGTTTTATAATAAAGATCAAACATGTAGAGTCAAAGAAAATACATTTCAAAGTCCAAAAACCAAGCAAAGACAAAACTATGTGAAGACTGTCTTTTAAAAAAAGAAGCTCCAATAACATTTTTCCAAGGATTTATTCTAAGACGATTTACAATTGTGTCGTAATTGTTTTTTTAAACCAAAATCTTTAAAGCTAAAAACATTTTTCAAACCTTCATGTTAGATCTTAAATGAAAACCTTACTAAAGGGGGTTGTTGGTGTCATTCCTACGTCATTGTAAACCGGTGATGTGATCGGCAAACTCACCGGCAATCTCAGAGACTACTGAGGGTTGATGCTAGACTTTCTTGGATCGATATTGAAAATCATGTGAACTAGAGCCTTTTGTTTCTTCCAGAATGGAGGAGAGTGCCTGCGGGCGTACGTGTCTGTTAGCCTGGAGCAGATAGCCCAGTGGAGGGACGAGCAGGGAAACAGCGGCCTCTGGTACGTCATGCAGGTGATCAACCAGCTGCTGGACCCCCGCTCCTCCGAGTTCACGGCCGCCTTCGTAGGACGGTTGGTGTCAACGCTCATCTCCCAGGCTGGAACGGAGCTGGGGGACCAGCTGGACCAGATCCTCAGAGCCGTCCTGAGTAAAATGCAACAAGCTGAGACTCCGACCGTCATGCAGGTACAGATTGAAGCAGGTGGGCTGCAGTCAGAATGTTAGTCTTCTCCTCTGTCTAACTTGCTTCCCTGGATCTTCTTTCTCATCCCTCTCTGCAGTCTCTAATCATGGTCTTTGCCCATCTGGTTCACTCTCAGCTGGAACCTCTGCTAGAGTTTTTATGCAGTCTGCCTGGGCCTACAGGAAAACCTGCCCTGGAGTTTGTCATGACGGAGTGGATGAGCCGGCAGCATCTTTTTTACGGACAGTATGAGGGCAAAGTCAGGTCAGCCCATTTTTCTTTCCAATTTGTCTTTCCTTCTCTTTGTGTTACCAACCACCAGAAATATTTGTCATTCAGCCAGAACCATGAGCGGTTTAAAGGACAGAGGCGCCTCCAAATGTTGATGTCTGCTTCTTGTAATCCCTCACAGCTGTGTAGCTCTGTGCAAGCTGCTGCAACACGGTCTTAATACTGACGACAAGCGTCTCCAAGACATGGCGGTGAAGGGAGAAGAGATCTACAACCCTGATGACGGCATCCGCACGCGCTCCAAATCTGCCAAGAGTAAGATGCTGAGTTTTCCAAATCATACTAAATGTAATTTAGACTTTCAAAAGGAAAGTGCAGAATCTGACCATAGACTAGAACCATTACTAACTGAACCACATGCACTACGTTTACAGAAGTATGTACTCATCCATTTAAGTAATTTAGTTCAGGATTTATCTGTCAATGGTCAGTCATCCAGTACATGATATCCCATGAGCAACTGGACTCTAAATGTTGATCTAGAGAACTTCAGATCTGAAGAAGTTACCTGAATGAGCAGCAAACATTGCAAGTCTAGTTTTCCTGAAGAGCAAATGTCTGGAAAATTCAGGAGTTCTATTCTCTTTCATGGCTACTTGTATAAAAAAATCTCCTTCTACAGACACTTGTGAAAGAAGGGTCACTCTCAGGAGCTCAGTAAACTCCAGTGTAATACTGTGATGGGTCACAAACTGTACCACAAATCCAGCTGAGAATTGTCAAGAGTCTTCCAAGTACTCCACAGCTAACTGTGTGAAAACATTGTGGACGCTGTAGGAAACATCAGCCACTCTGCCATGAAGCGGTAGGCCTTACAAACTGACAGTGGGGTCAGTGGATCCTGAGGTGCACAAGGAAGGCTAACATTCTTGCTCCATTGATCAAAGCTTTTTATGGCCATTTAGAGCTGCTGAAGAACAGCGTGAAGAAAGATTCATGGAAGGATTTTCTGTGGCCGAGCAGCTGCATCCAAACCACACGTCACCAGGCGCATTGCGCAGTAGAGTAGAGTCACAACTGGAGCTGAGAGCAGAGCAGACACTTTTTTTCTGGAGGGATGAGTCCCGCTTCTCCATCTGATAAATGACTTGGGTGCCTGTAAAGGCATTTTGGAGGAAAATGTGGTCTTTTTTATCAGGCTAAATTGTAATCATGGATGAAACTATTTCTTTTTGAGGCTTTACTTAACTGTTTACATGAATCCACATTGTTGAGCTCTGCTGACATAGGAGAACTTTAATACAAGTCACCTTTGGGGATGTGCCAATCTGACCATGTGGTCGGAAATCAGCCCCGATCATGTTAAATGATAAAAGGTGGCGAATAAGATAAAAACAGGGCACAAGCTGGATCAGTTTATCAAACGTTTAAGTTTTTGGTATGTGTTTCAAAAGTATCGCATTGCTACTCAATCGTCATCAAATGACTCGGACTCGTATTGGGGCCGAAAAAAAGCTGAGTGCGACATCCCTAGTCACAAATTTACATTGTGTTTGCAGCATTTGAAAGTCTACATTTACAAGGAATTTGGGGTTTCAATCTCTTCTGTGTTTTTATTGTCCTCACCATGTGTTTGTTTTGAATAGACCCAGAGCGCTGGACCAACATTCCTTTGCTTGTAAAGATCTTTAAACTGATCATCAATGAGCTGTCAACTGTGGTGGAGGCGAACGCCAGCCGGTTCAATGCAACAGACTGGAGTCAAGGTTAGGAAGAAAAGTTTCGATTTTGGCTGCCCTGACCCAAGGATTTGACCTTTTCTATCAGAAATGACTGATAATTGAATAAGCTGCTAACTGCTTATTTCAGATTCCAGTGGTATGTGGGAAGAACAAGACGACGAAGAGGGTGAGGATGATGACGAGGATGAAGGACTGGCTGGTCAGCTGCTGTCTGATCTTATTGCATCTAACAGATATGGTACAGTCACTCCGCCATAGAGTCTAAAGCTACAGACACACCAGGCATTTGATGCACATTCAAGAACACGCTTAAAGTGCATTCTTGAGGCCCATAGTGTTCACACTGGACAACCATGGAGGGGCTTCTGTTTCTTTTTCTACTGTTCACTAGCGCATGTCCGCCACCTACAGTTGGAAGAGGCTTGGTGCTAAATGCAAACCTGGCTCCAGGCTTTCTTTCACAGCTCCATTCCGATGTATGAAAGACTTGATGTCATAGAATCCTGCCTGGATTCAAACCGCCATTATTAAATTCTCCTCTATAATTGATTTTAAAACAGTTGGCACTTCTGTGAATGAAAAGGTACGCATAGATACAAGAGATTTGAAAACAGAAGATCAAAAGGCATTTACATAGACTTGTCATTGAATGTGGCCTCTTGAAGCTGCTTTACAGAGTGCGGTGTGAAGATAGCTTCGGCATTATCTTCCCCTGTATGTAACAACACTTTATCATCTTGTTTATTTTTCATTGTACAGATGATGACTATTATGAAGACGATGAGGAAGACGACCCAGATGCGTTAAAAGACCCCATATATCAGGTTGATCTACAGGTAAATGCCCTGAACTTTTAATTTGATCAGTCAATGTCTCGTAGTATATTTTCCTAGTTTTAGTTTGAGAGTTTTTGAAATGGTACAGAACACATAAATGCATTAGTTTATGTTCCAAACAAAAAAACCCACCAGAGATGATTCAGTAATTTGGTGGATTATAAAAGAGCTGCTGGAGCTGGTAGATTTGTCTCATTCACTACATCTTTTCATTTTTCATTTCCAGCTTCTACAATTATAACCTTATTTTGACTTTGGCCTCTCTGTCCCTCTCAGGCTTACCTGACAGACTTCCTGACACAGTTTGCCCAGCAGCCATGTTACAGCGTGTTCTCAAGCCACCTCAACAACGCTGAGAGACAGACCCTGCAGTCTATAGGCCTCTAGCCCGCCGCCCGCCGCTTCCAACTCAACCTTCATCCTGCATCATAAAATGTTCCTCCAATGCCATCACTTTATGCTCTTGATGAATCTACAAAATGGCAAAAAGACAGAGGAAGAGCGCTGACAGTGGGGAAAAACACGTACTCATGAATTCCTGGTTATTTTGTATGCCAGACGGGAGGTTCCACAGTGAGACGGCACCTGTCTCTGCCTGAAGACGATCAGACGTTTCAGTTTCAGAGCTGATTCAAACTGGATGAATGGATGAAAACCTCACCAGAAGAAAGCAGGGGAACCAATAAGATGAAAAGGGACGGTTCTATCGTGTCTTGTTTGTATTTTGCTCGTCTTTTGTGTGTTTCTGTACAAACTATGCGAAACGGAACATCAAAATCTGAACCAAGAGACTTTAATCTTGAATGCCAGCAAACGAGAAACAGTTTGAGAGCAAAAGAATCATCTGCGGCCTTACATTAAAGAGACAACGCTGGTTCTGACAAGAAATGCTCCCCAAACCAGCTGTCGTCCGTGAGGTGGGTAGGAAAGTGCACAGTTACCATGGTAATTCATAGCTTTACCGTGTTCTTATAGCCCATTATTATTTAGGATCAACCATTTTCTAAATAAAGGTCCCTAAAGGGTAACAGATGGATTTCTAGATTGTTTTTTTTTCTTGTGTCCACAAAATACAGCATCTTTAATAAATGAAAATATATACAAACTCTGCTATTTTCAGTTGAAAGAATCAAAGTAGTGATCATCACTTATTTGACTGGATTCCCACTGAATACGAAGCACACAAACTGTTTACACAATTTACAGGAAAAAATTACAAGTAGTTGAGTTTAATGCCTGATCCAGAGGCTCGGATCCTTTAAATGCTTGAATTTTACTGCAACCTGTTTTGTCTTGACGTAGCTCAGTGTTATCGGATATTAGTGTATGTATGTGGCCCAAAACTTTATTTTTAGTTGCTAAGTAAATAACACTGGCATTCAGCTGTCTCCACTAAAAGGGCTTCTACAAATATCTCTAAACTCATGGGCTAGGAGATTATTGGACGGCTCTGTGCGTTCAAACCTTTTTATTTGACATATTTGATAGGGAATCCAGCATTCATTTGAAGTTTTTGTTGAGAATTTTTACTTTTTCACTTTTTGAGTTTTACACATTTAAGGTGAGGGTTAAAGTTAGGGTAAACCCGATACCACACTCGTTTGATTGCCCAGAACTAGTCTGTCAGGGCAGAAGATTAAGATGTGTTAATGCTTCACAAAACATTAACAACATTAATGTTTCACAAAACTTTTTTAACCACTCGTCCTTTGTTCGTTACGACTGCATGGAAAATAAACCTTATTTCAGCTGCAAACTTTATCAGTATTTTGACTGCAGTTAAGCCTATTATTCTGAGACACTTGGCACCATCGTTGTCAAAGACATTAAATAAGTTCATTTTACGATGTCTATGTGGTTTGATTTTTTTTTTCTTTAAATGAATACATTAGATTTTCCGTGAATTTAAAGCGGTACCTGAAGGCAGCAGCGTCACTATCGGCCATTCGCGATGTGTCATTTCAGCGAGGGGAGGGGGTTGAGTAGCTCTGCCAGCTCGCGCGCCCCAGCTCTCTCGTTTCACCAACCAAACAGAGGATGCGCGAGGACGAGTGTTAGCCTCGATTGTTGCGCGGTTTCGTGCAAAAAAGCGCTCTCATTTCAACAGTTAAGTCGAGCAGAACACGACTCTTTCAGATTTAGGATGGAACTCGCCTTTTCAGGAGGAAATATGCAATTTATTTGGCCGACTTTGGCGCTGTTCGCTATCGTCCTCTGCGCAACGCCGGGTAAGATTATAGCCAGCTCCTCTATAATAGATCCAGGCCGCGCCGCCGCCACTGTTAACATTTGGACTGCGGGGCTTCTCTGCCGTCGTTAGCTCGGCTTTAGCTTGGTTTGTGAAATAATTGGTATGGGTTTAGCCTCGGTTTATCCTCCATATCCTGCTAGCCTGTAGTTGTTAATTTTAGACCGGTCATTGGTTAACGGTACTACATTCGCTAAATGACTGATAATCCGAAAAAAGTCATTTTTAAAAATTATAGCATTTTACTCTTAAAGGATATGGTCATATTTATTTTATGTGAATTACCTAATTTATTTAAAATTATGCTGGAGTTGACAATCTGTGAAACTGTCATGTTTGTTTGTTTCCCAAAAAATATGAAGTCGAACCTGTGGGGGTGCTTAGTTAGGGCTTAGCATATATAACACTTATATGCTAAGCTTTTGTAATGAAAACACATTTCAACAAATGTTCATATTTTTCTCCCTTTTCTCTAAATGACGAGTTTGATACCTTTTATGTAAACTTTAGATACATTAACAACCCTGTGGATGTGCATGTTGGTGCTTATGTTATGGTCATTCTAATACATTTAAAACATTTCTGTGTAAACTAAAGTCATGCGAGTTCAAGAAAACATTATTTTCTAGCTATTTCTATGTCGATTATTTCTGCACAATGATTGATCTTATCATAAATCCTTTTCAGTAATGATGATTTTAAAACAAAACATTCTTTTTCAGTATTTAGCAGTTCCAGGTTTGGTGAGACAGGCTGAGCTCAGACTGTTGAGCCCATGATGCTGTAATTAAATGTCACCATAATGTGTGGGTTGCAGAACACAGTCGTGTGTGTGTGTGTGTGTGTGTGTGTGTGTGTGTGTGTGTGTGTGTGTGTGTGTGTGTGTGTGTGTGTGTGTGTGTGTGGGTGTGTGTGTGTGTGTGTGTGTGTGTGTGTATATGTGTGTGTGTGTGTGTGGTCTTTTGAACCTAATGAAAGGCTTTCTGTATGTTTTTCCCTCCAGAAACGTCAGTATCTGAACTGTTTTTCCCACCAGGACCAGAAAGTTCAGTTTTTCAGTTGAAAATATGGAATGAAACATGTTTTCTTTTTTATTGTAATGAAGATAGGAAAGCTACTTTATGAAATACATTTTAGTCGATTATCAGAGATAAGGATAGCTACTGAACAAAACCTGGAACATGTATATTAATTTGATTCATCAAATCCTCAAATTGATCATCATTTTAAGTACCGGTAATTCTTTTCGGTAAAATTTCGTGTTGGTGAGTTTTCAATGCAAAAAAATCACAATTGTATTGCAAATTCGATCTTTGTTTAGTTAAAGACCCATTCCAATGAAAATGCTGTTTTTGGTGTTTTTAACATGTACTTGTAGCCTTTTTCTTATTGTGGAGGATAAACACAATTAAACTTAAAATTGCATTTCAAAGTATGTCTTAATTTAAATCGTGGTAAATCGTGAGCAGATGAAAAGCGTATGTGTGACGTAGAAACTACTACGGCAAGCCACAATCTCCCCTTTTATCTCCATACTGAAGCATCCACTTGTAGACAAATAGATCCATGTTTGTCTTTGTTTTTCCCTCGTCTGAGCTGACATCTGGCTCTAAACTGGACGGCTGGATATAGCTCTGATACTGCTCACCATTTTTGTTGCACCGCTAATGTTAGCTTTAGGGGCTGCAAGCTAGCAGGGGATCACGTTAGCAGATGTATGATGGGAAGGGGGGGTGGGCTTAATCCACGCCAAATTTCTTAAAAATTCCTGCTGCTCTGCAGAAACAGTGTCTTAGAAAATGGCAGATTTTGAATTGAAGCTAAAAACAGCTTAACCGTCATCAAAAGACCACTGGGAAGGCTTTTAGAAGAGATTGGAGTTGGACTATAGCATAGCTAGTTTTGTAAAAGTGGGTTTTCGTTTCAAATATATATTAGTTTTGATTTGAAGGTTGAAAAATAGATCAAATTTCAATCCAATTTTATTGTAGATCAAATGTATTTGTCTTGGAAAGCCTTTCTTGTTTTCAGAGGGACCATGATGGTCCATCAAGTTCTCCATGCAGGCGTCTCATTTTGTCACTAATGTCTGCTCTTGTATTAAAGGTTAACGTCTAAAGTTCAACTCTCACAAGAGCAAAAAGGATTTAGTTCCAGAACGGGTCTTTTTGACTCGTCCTGAACATCTATCACATTTTCTCGTTGCCGTTGTGGAGACAGTTTTGCTCTTGTTCTACAGTGGGCGGGAACGAGGATTGTCTGTGGTATGTGGACAAAAACGGCACCTGGCACAACGGCTTCGACTGCCCTCTCATCACCTTCTGCTGTGGCAACTGTCAGCGGCGCTACTGCTGCCTGGACGCCTCCAAAATGATCACAGAAAGGGTGCAGAAACGCTGCATGCTCTTTCAGTTCAGGTAGGAGCAGACGCTCCAGCACAGTCGTTTTTAGGGCTGCACGATATCAGGAAAACTGATACTGTGATGACGATGTGACTTGAGATAAATGAACAAGTAGCAAAAACAACAAAAACATTTCCATTTCACTGCAAAAGTTTATTTAAATAAGAGTCAAAATACCTTAAATTATTCTCCAAATGACCCTCGTCTAATTAGGCGGGTCACATCTAACATAAAAGCTCCATCCTGATTGGTCAACAATGTGAAGGGCTCCATCTGATTGGTCAAATGCATAAAGGGATTTATTCAATTCATTGAATAGTTCAAGTTGCCATAAGTTTGTTTTAGCACATTTAAGGTTTACCATTTATTGGGATTTTCGCTGACTTTTGCGATATGGATATTGCACAGCTAGAAATCGCGATAACGATAAATTTCCGATTAATTGTGCAGGACTAGTTGTTTTTTTTTTTCATTTAACATCAGATCATCATGATCATTCATACTTAGAGATACTGTGAAAGTCCTACAGTAAATACGTGACAGTTGAATTCTCCTAATATGATTTAAAAACAAAAGTTCTCACATATTGACCAACAATAGTAATGATTTCTGCACTCTCACATGAGTTCATCTGTCATAAAACTGAGGCAGTTTGGGCACACAGCTACTTTTTCAAAGTGTGAAGTACAAATTTCTGGAACCTGATTCCTCCGCTCTTCTCTTTCTGACTGCTCAGCCCCACCACTTTGGCCGGCATTGCGTCCTCCGTCCTCCTCTTCGTGGCCGTCATTGCGGCGATGGTCTGCTGCTTCATGTGTTCCTGCTGTTACCTCTACCAGAGGAGGCAGCAGAGGGGCAGGACGCCCTATGATGGTGAGACTTCAGCTCCTTATGGGGGGGGGGTAGTTACTATTAGATGAGGATTCTGAATTCTGATGGTCACTTTTCTTTGACCAGCAGCACAGCAGATCCCCATGGCCAGCTATCCCGTGGAGCACATGTATGACGCTTATGGAAAGCCGCTGGGACCGTCGGAGTATCCACACCTGGGTTATCCCATGGCACCGCAGTATCCGGGAATGCCCCCACAGTACCCTGTGATGCAACCAGGGCTATACCCGCCCCAACCGCTGGACCCCTCCTACAGTCAGGGTAAAAGCAGCACAACTTTGGGTTTGAGGTTAACAACTTGTGTTTGTAGAGTAGCGATGAAATCTGTGCGGGCTTTGATTCCTGTGACGGATGGAGCGGAGTTAGGAGAGGCTTTGTTCACTCGTAGCTGGAGAAAGTTTAATCATAGTATTTTAAAAGTTCCAGGAAGTGTTAACAATGAAAAACTGAAATGGGATTGTCCTGCAGGGTTAAAGTCCCACTCTGATCATCTTTGATCTATTTTATAATTATAATTTTGCAGATTTTAGCCACAATTTTAAAAAGTCTGTGTCCTTTTCTAGCTAATGGTTTCTGCAGAGCGGCAGGAGTTTATTAGAAATTCACCTCTGAGTTGTGGGCGGGACTGTTGACATCGATCAAGCTCGCCCCCCCCCTTCCCATCACCCATCCGTTTACACTAGCTTCCAGCCCCTCACACCCCCAACCAAACAGTACTGTGGCAGCAAAAATGGTGATCAATATTGGAGCTATCCAGCTGTACAGTTTCCATTCAGACATTCAGCTCAGAGGAGGAAAACAGAGACGAACATGGATCTATCTGTCTAAGTGGATGCATCAGAATGGAGTGGAGAGCCTTTAGCCTCTGATCGTAGCCCCTTCGTCACACCTGCAAGCCTTTTCAAATATCATTCGTTCAACTGCACCTGATTCACGGTGATTTGAATAAAGAATAACTCAGAAATACAATTTAAAGCTAAATGTTCTCTTATGTCCTCCATCGTCTGAAAAACGGCACAAGAAGATGCTAGAAACACCATTTTCATGGGAGTGGGTCTTTATCTGTTTGATTTGACAGTGAATCTGACTGATCCAAGCTGCTAAATAGTTGCTGATTATAAATAAGAAATAAAAAACCTTTGATTTGGGAGTTAGTGCACATGTTTTTGACACTTGTGTTTTCTTCCCCCAGCTCCACCCCCTTACTCTCCACCTCAGTATCCCGGCCACTGATGGGCTCCTCTCAAGACGGACGGCGTTGGAGAAACGGCTCGTCTGAAGCAAAAGACTGTTCCAAAAAAAAAAAAAAGGAATTCAGACGGCAGCCACGCTCCTCCACGCAGTCTAACACTCTAATAAAAGCTACAGCTCGACTAGCAAAGGTTTTCCTGCAGAGGAGAACAGAAAGCACTTTAAGGTTTGTTCTGTTGTTCTGTTTCGTTTTCTTGATGTTTTCCAGCTTTGTCCTACTTTCCCTCGTGATCGCTGTAGATCAGATTCTCTCCTGCCGCTCTGACGTGTTTGGCAGCAGGCGCTACATCATCTTTTAAGGAGGATTTACATCTTGATCATTCTACTTTTGACTCGCTCATCTCAGTGACAGGCTGCCATGTAAAAAGACAACCGGTCAATATATATATATTTGAAGTAAAGAACATTTCTTCTGGACTCCTATTCAATTTGAAGTCATTTTTAAGAACTAGTGGCAACATTCCAGGTCATTTCGGATCCATATTTAGGGGTTTTTCTATTGCTAACCCATTAAGTTGAGACATTTCTCTGAGCTTAAAAGACAGACGATCAACATGAGGACATTTCCGCCTGCACTCCGCTCTACTTTTTTAAAGCATTTCTCATCAGCTTTATAGAGTATAGCACATATTTAGAGAGTATAGAAACAAATAATTCAATTTCAACTGAATCCCTTTTGATCTAAATAACTGCATGATTTTTTTTTGAGGCTTTGTATAACCACAATCCTTCAAAATAAAAGCATACACCTGCAGAAAACTTAAAGATCTGATTAAAGCAAAAAAAACAAATAAAAGTAGAACAATAAAGGTCATAATTCAAATATAAATGGAATAGACGGAAGCAACAGTTCAATAATAATTAGGAGGGTGTTTTTAAGGCAGAATAAACTATTTCTGTTACCCTTAAAAAACACAAACTTAACACTGATGGGTAGTAACCTGACAGAATTGACCAAAAGTGTTTTTCTCACCTCCCTGTATAACAAATTTACCTTATATGACCATTTATGGTTACGTAATTCACATTTTCAGACCAAATTAAAGCCATTTTTTGATTTTTTTTTTCCCCAGTATTTTGAAGTTGTTTAGGTGAAAAGCTGTAATCACTCATTGAACTCGTGCTGGCTCCCTTTTCACCTTCAGCCTCCTCCTGCCGGTCTCCTGTTGTCTTCTGCTCCTTCTCACATTCTTTAGGAACTAGTCTCAACACTACAATCCAACTTTCATGTTGGCCGTGCGCCGCTTTAGGCTCGTCTCTTGTCGCTCACCGAGGTCAAAGGAGAAGTTGTAGGACTTTCTGAATAATGAAAAGAAAACGTCTCTTCTTACAATAACTATTTAAGAAAAAAATAGATGAACTTTTGAATTTTTTGTAAATCCTTTCTTCCGTTGATGATGCTGTAACAATGTGTATTGTTCTGTAACATGTTTTGACGTCCTCCTACTGAGTATTTATTTATTCTTACTGTGAAGGATTTCTCTCCGTATCGACTAAGCTACAAATCCTAAATTCAGCACAGTTGGAGACTTCCCAGGATTCTTTGACGTTTCTCAGAAATCCATTCCCGTTGCTTTCCACTGACTGCTCATCTCAGTGTTTGTTTGAAGAATCGCTGAGATGGATTCAGTTTTAGATACAAATGCAATACAAACATAGTTGTTGACAAATCATCGAAGGCACAATGGTTCAAAGGTAACATGTACCCGACAATTACATGGACGTGAAGCAGATGGGTGAGATTTAAGTGCAGACGTTTACTATTTTAACTCCAGGAACTTTGAATCCCTTCAATTTTTTTCTTTCCCAATTTTAGAATTCTGAAAAGAAGCCACTAGAACCTCTAACATGGGAAATAATTGACTATAAATGTGTCTTAATCCTTCATTAATCAAAGGAAATTGTCTCATGAAAAAAAGCCAGTTTTGGTCTTTGTGCAGGACAGAGACCAAGTTCTGCTGTCTTTATACCAACAAGTTAATGGAAAGCTAAATCCAGCTCCCTATGCAAACACTTTGACACTTTTCTTTGCTGTTTAGAACCCCCCCCCTCCCCCCCCCAAAATGCAATAGTGAAGCGGAGCATTTGAAAAAATAGTACGTTTTTCTCTATTACCGTCATTTAGCCCATCATCTTTGATTTCCTATAAAAGAAAGCCCCTAAATGGATTTCCTTCCATCTCAAAGCTTTCTTTTAGCCGAAAACCTAAATGAAAATGCTTTTGTTTCCAAATGTTCTGAGCCGTAACCTTAGGTTTAGTCAGGTTTCAATGATCCATGTGATCGGGGAGAGTGTTGGCTGAGAAACCTACCGCTGCAGTTTGTGTTCCAGCAAAACATTGCATGAGTTTGATGAAACGTGATGTTCTTATCAGGTCAAACCCTGCACAGGATGACTGTTTAGACACGGATGCAGACTTTGTAACGCACAAGAATAACACAAACATACAATATGAAGTTTTCAGATGTAGATTTGCTCACCGACGTTTGCTTAAACCACCTTTAAAAGATGGTTTAGGGAGATCTAGAGGAACGTTTGTCTGCATGTGGCTGTTGTCTGTTGTCATATGGATGATATGACATTTTAATATATGCTGGGTGAAGGGGGTGTAATATTTGTATTAACATAAAGTCTAATTTTTGGATGTAAAATACAACTTTTGTGTGCTCTTTATTTATTTGTTTGTTTAGTCTCTTGCAAGTAAACACATGAAATTTGGGCTCCAGATCCAGTTGTGGCTCTTTTATCCCTTTAGTATGACTCTTTGGTTTTTGAGAAAAACTGCTGCAGATGTGAAAAATGACTTTGTAGTTTAGGTTCATTTGTTTTAGGTCATTAAGATTTGTGTGTAGATTTTTAACATGTCAGATAAATGAAAAATAATACAGTAAAAAGTTGAATTTATTGTCAGATTGGATTTTTAGAATAAGATTAAAGCTCATATTGATATCTACTGCTGAACTACAGAGTTTAGTTGCTGTTTAGAGGCAAATACTCTGACAGCATATAATTGCATTAACATAAATTGTCATATTTATGTTCCACAATGAAAGGGGGAAAAATAGATGAAGGCACATCAAAGTCAAAATGTTTGACTGGACTTTTAAATTCAAGTAAATCTGCTGCAGAAGGAGGATCTTATTGACAAGAGGGGACTTTTATTTTAACAGGAACGTCTGTGCTGATATCAAAAGTTAAATTTGTCATGTACAGACAAATAAAACACAGCTATCACTAATTTACTAGCATTATTCAAAAGCTACATTTTATAAATGAATGGCCATAAAAACTGAAAAAAAGTGTTTTTATGTGGGGCTTTGCGTGTGTTTTGGTTAGTAAGGAAATGGACCAAATGGCGCTTTTAAGTTGTAAAACTTAAAAGCGCCTTCTATAAATTTGACCACTAGATGTCGCTGTGAAGAGCCTGTTTCTGGCCACACAAAATACAAATGGACAGTAAAAATATATTTAAAAAAATTAAAATAGTATATATTTTAATTAAAATGGTCTATATTGGAAATTTTGCTGTTCAAAAAAATCTTAGATATTAAATATGATTCGAAATGTAATATTATTAAATATTAGAATTTAAATATTACCAGATTAGTTTGGATATTTTTCTAATTTTAAATGAGTAATGTAATATTAAGCTAAAGAGATGAGCAGGAATTCTTTTCTTTGTAGTTTAATCATTTTTATCTTTCAATAATCTTTTAATATAATGCAATTCTTAAGCAACTGATTTGTTTCAGTTACATAAATACAAGTATGTTTGTTTTTAATATACATCAAATGAATGAACTTGGTGTTATGCTGTGGAAGGAAAACATTTTAATGTCAATGCTTTTAGTCTGTTGGTGTCAGTAAAAGAGACAAATGGAAAACTTTCAACAACAGAATTTTTATAAAAGGAAGAAGTTGGTATTTAAAAAGCTAAAGCAGGTAATTACGGTGGTCGAGAGGTGCTAGACACGTTTACTGTTGTGTTTCAGTATTTGTTCATTTGTACTGGGATTTGCTGTGAACGTGTCTTGCACCTCTCGACCACCGTAGGTAATGGATGGCAATGTGAAGACTGGACTTCATTCTTTAGAAGCCATTTATTTAAAGTCTGATCCTCAGAATTTCCCTCATTTTCTTAATAGATTTATTTAAAAATTTGCATTTTATTGGGAACATTTTGTAAACTGGTAAAATTGGAAGCAACATTCTCAGCAGCACAGAAAACTTTTTAAAGTAGAAAATTGATGCAAATGATAACAAATGCAGCCGCTGCAGTCATGAAATGTTTATTCTTCCATATCGGCATATTTTAAATGTACCCAGCTTTTTAAATAGAACTGATTGAAAAACTTTGATTTGCAGAAGTTTATTTGTTAAATAAATAAACTGATGCCATTCAGGGACTAGAAATGATTTTAGAGCCTAATCTTTTTTTTCCTCCAAAGTAAAACAAGTTTTCAAAGCAGTCTGTAACAGTTTCTAAAAAAGTCACAACTTTAAACTAATTTTGATTTTTTTTTTTTGTTGTTTTTACGTACATACATTTATTTGGTTGTTAATCAATGTTTCCGTTAAAAAAAATTACTAATTTTTTTTCAATGATTGTGACTTCTACTTTCCAAATCGCTTCCATATTGAAAATGTTTTGGTTTTACCTTTTAATGCTGGTTTTGTTCCTTCACCCTGAATAGATGTTGTAGTAGAAATGTTTCTGTTCTAGTTTTTCTGTTTCCACCTAAATGAGCTTTCCAACTCATTTTTAACTTCTTTTTTTAAGAGTTTCTTTAGGTTTTTTATCCAAAAAAAAAAAGGTTCACAAAAGTAATTTTTTATTAGACTAGGGAACATTTTTAAAAAGATCCATAAAATAAATTATGAGCAGTCTCTTCTGTAAACATAAATTAGGTAATGGGATGTCTGCTTTATAAACTTCAGCCCTTCCCATTACCATGAAAGGAGCACAGACCCTGAACTAAATATGGACATGCACTTTAACAGGATTTCCAGGAATGTCCCAGCCTCACAGCGCTCTTTGATGAAACCAGCCTCTTCCAGTTCGTCACTGGTACCCCTCACTTCAAATCTGTGAGTTCAAAGCCTTTTGCTCCGGGATTGATATCTCTGATGCTTCTGCGTTGATGGGACACTGCAGGACGGCTCAGCCTCTGCGTATCTGAAATCTCAATCCATTCCACCAGAAAGTCCTTCAGATCCTGGATTCAGTTTCACGTCCAGCTTACACATGTCCAGGCGAAAAGTGAAGGGCCTGACCCAAACCGGCCGTCAGGTCAGCGAGGATCCGGACCTGGACAATCTGCTGTCCACCCTCTCCCCTGAGGAAATTTTGGAGCTGAATAAGGACTTGAAGAATGTACCGGACGTCAACCTGGAGGATGGGAAGATCCCCGTCCCAGGTGACTGCCAGGCTGCACAGCCGCATCCGAGCGGCGACGTCAGGGACGGCGGAGGGAAGCTCAGTCAGAGGGAGAAGTCGTCTGAGGTGAGTGAAAAACTTTCCATTCGAGCTTCTTATGTCGGTGAACAAGACCTCATCTCTCTGAATGTATACATGAATGCATCTATGCCCTCCTGCTCCCACATTGCATCAGATTAAAGCGCAGCAATCCTCCAGAGTTACTGAATCTGTACTTTCCCCACTGAGGGGTTTTACTTCCACCTCTTTCTCCTGGATGCTCCACACAAAAACAGTTTATCAGAAACTCACAGGGTCATTTCAATCATCATTTTAATCTACTCAAAAGCTATGAGATGCCCTCAGCTCAGAGTTTGTGAGTTCAAAGCGACGCACTCCAGAGGATGGAGCAGAAGTCGTCTTAATCCTGGCCTAATGGAATTCCTCGGCTGATCGCTCCCACGCCGGCTGCCTTTTAAGGATACATCTGCCGGGGCCACGGCCTTGCACTGTCAAACAGATGGAGAAGCACAAATCAAACACTTAGAAAGCTACTCGCCGCAAATCTTTTCCTGCGCTTTTAAGACGGCATCGCTGGTCCGTCTGCTGTCTGCAAACACTCAGGCCACTCAAAGCCTGATGCTGTGAATCCTTACAGGGAAGAAATACACATTTGTCAACCACTGGGATAAACACAAATCTCCTTGGGAGGAGGGTTTTCAAGTAAATAATCCTGGATAAATGAAGGTCTTTTCATCTGTGACAATTCCCACTTTGTCTTCCTGTAGAGGGACCTAAGAAGAGAGAGCCGGAAGCAGGAATACCTGAGGAAAATGGGCCTCAGCCAGGAGGAGAACGGAGACACAAAAGCAGGAGTGAGGAGACAGCCCAGCGTCTCCAACAAAACAGAAAACAACAACAGAAAAGGTGCAGACGCTTATAAAGAGGAGCTCAGCTGGAGCTCGAGTCGAAGCAGGAGAAGGGAGAGCAGAGAGAGCTCTGTGAACGAGGACGCGGAAAAGGAAAAAGGGAAACACGAAGACAGCAGGTTAAGAAGCAGGACAGAAAACAGGGAGAGCACAGGCAGCAAAACGAAGGACATGGTCTCCAAGTTGCAGGAGAAAAAGGAAGACGGCAAAGAAAAGGACAGGAGGGATGACCTCAGGAAAAGAGATGACAGCAAAACCAAGGACATTATCTCGAAGCTTCGAGAGAAAAGCGAGAAGGACGCGGGAAGAGAGAAAGAGAGAAGATCCGAGAGCATCAGAACTCAGGGGCTTGTCTCAAAAATGGTTGAGAAGCAGAGCAAGCCACCGGAAAGGGAGACCCAGGGGAGCAAGAATCCAAAAGCAGAAGAAAATGATGCAGAAGTCAGAAACCAACTCCAGCGCCAACCATCTGTGAAGGACGAGCTGCAGGTGGAACCGAATTGTGTGGATGGGGAATTCATGAGTAACCATAGAGATGATGGAGAAGAGGAAGCTCCAAAGACCAACATGAGGAGGAAAGCAGACGGCGGAGGAGGCAGGGGTGGAAAAGCTGAGGAGAAGGAGAAACCTGGTGAGTGTGCGATAAAGAACAGCCCAAAGGTGAAGCAAGAGGAGGAAGAGGACGAAGACTCAAGCATGTTCGATGAACTGATGCAGCAGGTTCGAAGCAACGACCCCTCCCTGACCGAGCTCAATGTCAACAACTCTGAGGTCATCAAGGCCAAAACGCTGATGGAGTTCACGGAGGCTCTGCACGACAACACCCAAGTCAAGATCTTTGCGCTTGCCAACTGCCGTGCAGATGACCACGTGGCGTACGCCATCGCCGGCATGCTGCGCCGCAACAAGACCATCACCAGCATCAACCTGGACTCCAACCATCTCACTGGCAAAGGCATCCTCTCTCTCATCCAGTCACTGCAGCACAACTCCACGCTGACCGAGCTCCGCTTTCAGAACCAGCGCCACATCTGCGGGGGGAAGACGGAGATGGAGATGGTCAAGATCCTCAAAGAAAACACCACTCTGCTCAAGCTGGGCTACCACTTTGAGTTACAGGGACCCAGGATGACCATGACCAACATCCTGAGTCGCAACATGGACCGACAGAGGCAGAGGCGCCTGCAGGAGCAGAAGCAGGCTCAGGGCAACGGCGAGAAGAAGGGGGCGCTGGAGGTGCCCAAGATCATTGGAGGTGGAGGATCTCTGAGGAGCTCCCCGAAGTCCTCTCCCAAACCATCTCCCATCCATTCTCCTATGCCTTCACCAAAGTTAACTCCAAGAAAAGGAGCCAGGGGTCCAGCTCCACCACCACCTCCTCCTCCACCTCCTCCTGGGGGTGGGCCCCCACCTCCTCCACCTCCCATGATGGACGGAGGCCATTCAGGCAGGAGCTCAAGGGACCAACTGCTGGCCTCCATCCGAGGAACCAACATCAAGCATCTTAAGAAGGTAAGCAGAGGCAGGAGAATTTTTCTTTCCAGAGAGCTGAAGCTGCTTTTCAAACCCTCCATGTTTGATTTTCTGTGCAGGTGCCAGTGCCAAAGTGGCTGAAATAACTCTGAAGGAGAACAGACATCTCACTCTGAAGTTTTTTGTTTTTTATAAGTCGATAAACTCCACATTCCTGCAGCTGGCTGGAGAGCTGAACAATGCGACGGACAGGACGAGAAGGAGATGGTCGGATGACCCGCCCTCCTTCTGAGTTCTCCCCTCAAAAACTGGACCAAAAGGACTCTTGGGAGAATGGGGGGTGTGGGGTCCTGCGTGACACGAGGTTCGGCTGTCTGTGTCTTTTCTGAGGCTTTTTATTTTTTGCACTAAAAGATTCTAAGCTGATCATAGAACCGATTGACTTTAATCACCTGACTGTGTGACAAGCTTCAGTTCAAATCATTAGCTTTAATAATGTTAATTTGATCATTTCTTATTTATTGGTGAGGAAGCATTTTATTTTGACTCTGCAATGCAAATGTCAGAATTTCAGAAAAAACAAAAAGTGTTTACAAAAAAATTCAACTATCCCTTTGATTGTGATTCACAGAATCTGCTTTCAAACAGCCTGAACGGATGACAGAATGCCGTTTTAAACAGCAAACTACTGCCCTTTAGTGTCTGATATGATATTTTATTCAGAGCTGTTTCAGCTTAACTGTTTGATGTTTTTATCTGGATGCTAATTCCGCTTTGTGTCTTAAGTTGGGTGGGACATTTGAAGACCATCCTCCTCATTATAGTGCCGTGTCATTAAAAACTGGGATGAGAGGGACTCGAAGGGTTGTACACCTGCCTTATCACACCTGTGTTTATCAGATTGTCCAAAATAAAAGAGTCTGACGTGACTGCAAGGAGCATGAAGGCCTGTGTCCGCGTTCGTTTGGCTCGTTTTCACGTCAAGAACTGCTTCATTCGCCTCTCTTTTGTACACAATACCGCCCTGTCCTGTCTGGATATCGAGGAGTTCTGTTTCTCCAAGCATCCCAGCCTGTCCTGAGACCGGCTTAGACAATATTAAGCTGGAAAGCTTGAATCTCTTACTTTCTTGTGAAGCATTTTTGAGTTTTTTAACCAGATGACTACAGTTAGTTATTTCTGTTTTTTGAAAAGAAGATTCGATTTTTAAAGTATTCATCATCCTCCTTTCTGGATTAAGAACGTGATGCAGTCACTGGGTACAAATGACCCACTCCTTTGAATCCACAGCAGCATTCTTTCTGTTGCTGACAACAAATCACAAGCGGTTTGGAAACGGTTGGTTTCTACATGCGAGGTAGCCGTCATCCTGAAACAGAGGAGAGGGGAGCTGCACTGGCTGCAGGCCAGGTTGTGTCTCCAAACTCAGTCCTTACACATGAAATGCCCATATTTGGTCATTTCTCAATGAAAGCTCACTCTGCAAGTCATTCCTTTCCTATTTCTAATAATGGGCTTCATGCCAGCCGTCTCTCTGCACTGCTGCAGCTCCCCGACCACCAGTGGTATTTACCAGGGGGGAAAAAAGAGGAAAAAAGAATCGAAGCTGTTTTGTAAAAAATATCATTTAAAGGAGGAAAAGAACCCAGATGATGCTTTTCAGTGATTAAGTTTCATGCACTGCAAAAATAAGTAGCCTAAAAAGACAGAAAGAGCACTATTCTTGAGAAGAAAACCACTAAAAACTAGTAAAATTGTCTCCAGCAAGTAATTTATACTTATAAGATGTTAAAATCTAGAAACAAGCTGTTCCACATAAGCATTCAAAAAGAGAAAAATAAGCATACTTCGAGAGAGTAACTTATAATAATATCGTACGGTCCGATAATAAGTATTTTTTGCTAGTTCTAAGCAAATGGATTTAATTTTTTCAGTTTTTATAAACCTAATTCTATTTCATTTTGATTACAGTGACAAAAAATAGTTAAAAAGTAGAAATGACTCATTTTAGAACAAATCCTCATAAAATTTAGCTCTAATTGTTTGAATGTAAATCAAATTCTCAGTTTCCAAAACAAGGACACTGAATGCCAGTCTAACATTTATTGAACTCTAAAATAAAATCTTTAAAATTGAGCCAAAAATGACACTGTAATTAGAGATTTTTTGAGTCTTGAAACAAGTTTTTTCTCTTGTCGAGAGTAGGGAGCAAAAGAGTTTGGATTCATTTTAATACTTATTTCTTTATTTCTGTATCTCTGCTCTTCCTGAGAATGTGTATAGCAAAAATAAGTTCAAACAACTTAAAACCTGGTAAAATATCTTGAATGTCTGAAAAGGTTTTAATCTTTGAAAGAATCAAATGCTTTTCAATGTGTGATCTTGGGTGTATTATTTTAGTTTAGCTTTTGGTTGCTCTGAACTACATGTGGCTGTTTTTTTGTTTTGGCAAACAATTCCAAAGCCTTTAAGTAGCTGACATTTCAGTAGTTGAGCTCTCACAGAGTACACCCGGACACTTGATGTATAGGGTTAGGGTTGGTGAGTATTTTCAGAAAGGATCCTACTCCCACCAGCAAAGTGTTTTCTTCTTCTTCATGTTTTAAATCCAACCTGTGATGTTTCTGATGTTGTGACTAATTTCTACAATCATTCATACTCTGTCTGCAGTCACATTTATAAATGTTAGCATTGTCACAAACCACATCAACCACCCAAGGATTGGCTAATAGATCAGCTAATATAAATAAATTATGTGAAAAATTAAGTATAGATTTTTATTAAAAAACAAAAGCAAACACATATTATCAAATTTTTATAATTTTTAACTACGTAAACATTTTATATTAAGAAGTATTTACTTAAAAATAGTGAGGCATTTGTTTGTCCACGAGTGACAGATTAACTGGAGATTTTGTAAGTTATTTATTTTTGTCTTCTATTTCCCTGGAATTATAAATAACCAAAAAAAGCGGAAAAAATGTATACAGAAAACTGCAACCACACGTCTGCTCGATAGATGGCGGTACTCATTACTTTCAACTATTGGTTTACGTTCTGTGACGTCAAGAAGAAGAGGTTACGTCAGGACGCTCAGGGGAACACGGTGAAAGAACAAAATGGAGGAATATGCGAGAGAGCCGTGGTGAGTTTTTTATTTATTTATTTATTTTTAAATCACCTTAATTGTCTGGTTAAAAAACAAGACATGTTTGTTCCTTAACTTTGAGTACCTATTCTGATCACCAGTTGTAATGACTTTATCAGTCCTTAACCTTGCATGCTAGTTAGTGGTGTTAGCCGAAATGCTAATTTCTCCCTTGAAATCTATGGGTAGCTTGACGCTAACGACATACCGGCATGGTCGTGAAATCACGTTGGTGACCTTGTCGGCTATTTCGTCCACATGTAACTCTACTGACTTCACTGAAAACAGTAGTTGACTTTGCACTAAATAGAACACGGATTGCATCAAGTACCAAAAAGCCAACATCACCATTGTTGTTCAGAGAAAATTTGTATAACTTGTTATGAGACCCGTGTTGTTGTAACTCTGACTGCTGTCAACCCGAACCTGTGAGTGATCGGTTTTACTAGATTCCCCAAACACTTGTTTCGACATCCTGTAATCAACTTAAAAAAAACCATCATATCTACGTAAAATTGTGTTAACTATAGGTGGACTGTAAAAACCCATCTTAGGCCTTACTGCCATTAGTGTGACACTAAGTTGTTATATTTTGGCTGATCCATGACCAGTTGTCTTTTTCCCACCTCATTTAACTAGGATGTGACAAAACAATGGAACTTGATGCAATTTTGCTTGATTTCCACAAAATATATCTTTTTGGACGGTTTTGAGCTTTTCTTTAACACACAGTTGCACTGTGTCCTCTACATATAGCATGTTATTTCCTCTTGGCATTGTTTTAATGGTCTGCAATATGTTTCATTTTGGATAATAGGCATGACTGTAATGAAGTCTCCTGTAGCACATCCTGAAGGTCTCAGTGGTATTAAGACCTGGGTGTTGAGGTATTTGGTCCATGCATGAAACAATGTCTAAAGTTCCTAGAATTAGACGTTGTAAATCTTGGGCTAGCTTACTGGCATGCAGATGCACTCCCCAACCCCAACACACAGACAGAATTAAATCAATTCAAGTTTTAAGTTGTTTCATTTAGTTCTTAACCAGTTATGACAATAAAAAAGTCTAAATTATTGATGTCTACTGTGGACTTGTTTTTCTCTCAAGTTTGATGCATTTATTCGTTTTTGTCCCCCCCCCCCCCCCCCCCATATATTTGGAACTCATTAACGAACAAATACCTGCTGTTTATTTTAAAAATACTCGTATTAGGTTCTGTAGTCTGTTGTCTGGCACTCCATGAGTACAGCATGAGGTTAAGCTTTGTCTGTGTTTTTTGTTTTTTAGCCCCTGGAGGATTGTGGATGACTGTGGTGGAGCATTCACCATGGGAGCTATTGGAGGAGGGATATTCCAGGCGGTAAAGGGCTTCAGAAACGCACCCTCGGTAAGTTCAGTTTGGACATTTGAACTGTACGTGTGTGCCGTCACATGGGTTTGCTGTGATTATCTTTCTCCTACCTGTAGTGGCAGAGCCAGTGTTTTGAAAGCCTTGGCCTTCTGGTTCAATGACTCGCTCAAGGAAGCTTTAAATATTTTCCAGCGAGATGGGTGTTATAGTGTTTATCTGCTCTTCACACTTTTTAAATCTGTTTGTGCTGGTCTTTTTTGTAGGGAATGAGCCACAGGATGAGGGGTAGTTTAACTGCCATTAAGACCAGAGCCCCGCAACTGGGAGGTAAGACAAAAAAAATTCCACATGTGCCGACACTTATGTCTCATTTCCACTGAGCGATCCCGGTCCGGTCAGGTGATTGTCTTTCCTCCTGCGTAGTGCCAATAGAACAAAAGCTAAGCTATCGACAACAACAATGCGTGTTGTGTTTTTTTTTCTTTTCTTCTTTCTCCAAGATGGAGGATATATAAAGAAAATTAGGCTCAAAATTCTATTTTGAGTATTTCTACATCGAAATCTTTGTGAATCAGGCGCAGACGCAAAAATGTTGTTGGAAAAAGCTTGTAGGTGTGATTAAAGGCATCTGGCTCAAAACTGTACGGCTGGAAAACTCCAATATTGCTTGCCATTTTAGTTGCAGCGGTAATTTTAGGTTGGGGTTGTGAGGGACTGTAAGCTAGCAGGAAAGCCTATAAATGGATGGATGATGGGATGTGGGGATGGACTTACTCTGCCAGCAGAACTTGGAGGTGAATTTTTAATGAACTCCTGCTGTTCTGCAAAAATTATGTCCTAGAAAATGACATGTTCTTTTATTTTTTTTGCTCAAATCTGCATAATTATAAGTAAAAAGTCCACTGGGGACACTTTTACAATAGATCAAGAAATGATCGGAGTGGGACTTTGATGGGGTTATTCTGCTGTTCTGGTAGCAGGTTGTTTACCATGTAAACAACAATACCCTTGAGTCATGTCAACTTCACCAAAAGGTCAAATCTTCATTGGTTTACGTTGCTTGTTAACCATTACTGTGTTTAAACTTTTGGTTGTCTTTTTTTTTTTTGCAAGGTTATATTCATAAACGGGTTTATAACATTTTCTGCTATACTGTCAAAAAAGATGACTGATGGTTACTAGTTGGTAATTATTTGTGGGTGTGTGTTGCAGGTAGCTTTGCGGTGTGGGGAGGCCTTTTTTCCATGATTGACTGTGGTTTAGTAAAAGTAAGAGGGAAAGAAGACCCCTGGAATTCAATAACAAGTGGTGCCATGACTGGTGCTATTCTCGCTGCAAGAAGTAAGTACAAATTTCCCCTTTTGAAAATAGACAGAACTTCAGGTGAAATTTTGCCTTGATCTAACTTGGAGCTCATGTAGTGATACAGAATTTCAGTAACTATATAACATTGGCACCAATTCAAATCATTGAATGCTATCTAGGTGGTCAGACACACCAGAATCATTTTACTTTGGTGAAATTCCATGTTTGCACATGAACAGGAACGTACTGGTGGAGGTCCTCTGTGCTGTATGTAGACTGTGGCTAAATCCACACAGAAACGTATTTTTAAAAAAACTGGCATTACATCTAATAAACTATTAAACTTTAGTAAATGTTTTCTAGAAGCATATGTGGCCCATCTGTCATCACATAATGCAAGAAAGAGACCGTCTATTTTAAACGGTCTGTAAAAGTTACATTCCACTTTGCGTTTCTTTTGAATTTCCTTTTTTGGCTTCTCTCAGCGGCTTTTTTAAGATGTTTAAATTGTGAGATGTGTGTGCACTACTGTTTGCAAAGGCTTTTGTCTGATCAGAGCTCCACTTTTGGGTTCTGTGAGGACAGAACTTATCTAATTCTCTCGCTAACGGTACTACTATGTGACCTCCAGGGACTTCTTACATTTTTAGAAACTTAAAGTAATTAAGACATTGGTTTTATCCAGAAGATCTGTACAGCTCCTAGTAAACTATTGTGGAACAATTTTTCTTATCGTCGATAATTTTTCTTATCATCGATTTTGTTGTGTGCTTTTCAGTTAGCTGATGCTGCACAAGTGCAGCCTGCAGCTTTATTTGGAAAGTATAATGCCAGTAATCATGTCAGAATAAGTCAAGTGTTTGAGCTTTCAGAGCTGCATTTCATTTAGCTTTACCAGAACTTCCCCATTTTTGTATATTTTTGTGACGTGGGCTGCGACGTGTGTGTTTCTCTGTAGATGGGCCTGTAGCAATGGTTGGCTCTGCTGCTATGGGTGGGATTCTGCTGGCATTGATAGAGGGCGCTGGAATCTTGCTTACAAGGTTTGCCTCTTCACAAATCCCAACTGGTGAGTGATGTTTCTGATGCAGACACACCGTTATCAAAGTCACGATGACTGCTTCAGCAAGAAGCTGTCCTCTTTTATTCAAACTGAATCTATAAATCAATTTGACCAACTTTATGGTTGATGAAACATCCTCAAACAAACACAAACGGGCAATGTTTGGTTGTTTTTTTTTTTGTTTTTTGGACAGAATAGTGAGTCATCAAATGTAGCGACTGTAGGTTAAAGGTGACGTGTAGAAAAAAAAAAAAGCTGCAGCAGCTTAATCTCTGAGAGCCTCAGGGCTGACATGCTTGTTTACTCCAGGAGCATTAGTCACACCGTTACCTGCTGCTTCCTGCAAAAACAGTCAGGTGCCAATCACATAAAGATATGGACTGCAAATAATACATCTCAGATAGAATGGGTAACTTTGTTTTAGTGGAGCCAAATAAAAAAAAACAAACGTGTATTTTATTTTGAAATGACAAAATTATCACGTTTACATTTTTCCATCGAACCTTTTTGTTTTATTCTCATGTTAACATTAAAGAGCAAAATAAAAAACTGAAAAAATAGCTGATTATGGTTTTGATTGTATAAGTGTCTTTTTGATTTGATTTTTGGGGATTGGGTTTTCAACTTTAATAATAAAAGGAAGTCGATTATTTTAATCTATTGTCAAAATAAACATTTGCTTTACATGATGATTTCTTAAAAAAAAATATTTTCTATGATTTACTACAATTAAAATAACCATCTTATTATAATTTAAGATCTGTTTTTAAGTGTTTGACTGTCTATCATCTTCAGGACCTCAGTTTGCGGAGGAACCCGGCCCCGCCCCAATGCCTTCCCCTCCCTTTGGAGACTACAGACAATACCAGTGAAAGGACACCACATCCCATGATCCACTAGGCCTTTTGGAATTCCTTGCTGAAGTTATTGTGAAGGAGTGGAGGTGCAGACTACCGATCACATCGCACTCGAGAAACAAGTTTACCATCTGACTACATCAGAGATGTGGTGGATGCAATTCATCTCCATTTTCCCCCTCAAGAAACGTGCACATCTGCCTTTAGCCATTCTCAGCCTTGTCGTGTGCATCGGTGACACCCCACGCCGGCTCAGAACAGACACGACTGACTTAAGGGTTTTGAGATATTTGTGGGCTTATGAGGTTCAAACTCTGCAGTCATAGTCCAAACCTAAGCAACAGTCTGAGTATTCAATCTTGGAAGAATCTGTGAGTTATAGGTGATGAATTACTATGTGTATATAAAGTAAAAGCGTTCTGCTCCTTACCACATATAGTCCTCGTTTTCTGGTCATGAGTCACGCTTGTGCTGGCCGTCAACACTTGCCTGGCCTTTTATTTGATTTTTTTTTTTACCCAAGAGTTCTAGAGGCAGACGTCTGCCCGATACATTGCCATTCCTAGAGCACCAGTTTGTTTTAAAATGATTTATTTATTTATAGAGTTAAATCATATTCTATGAAACAGGGATTTCTACATTTAACATACAGATGGTGGGGGGGTTGGAGCTAATGACGGCGGCAGATTCAGGCAGGTAACAATAAAAAGTAAAACTCAAGCAAGGGATTGATGCATATTGTTTAAAATCTGTGTAACAGATTGTTCTATGGTAAATAAAAAATACAATGGAAAGTGTGTCTGGAGATTAATGAATGTGGCATTACTGTTCTGTTTAGGATTATGTAATAAAATAGTCAGGAAGAGGAATTGGTTTTATTTTACAGTCTTGTTCTGTAACGTGCTTCTCCACTAGAGGGACTTGGGTTTTAAAGCCTCCACATCTTGTAGCTTTCTCTTTAAGATTTGGAGAACACCAAGAGTGGCTTTCCACCCACATTCTCCAGTGTTAGTATCACACACCATTAAAGCTATCCATTCTGCAGTGCAGGACCACGCAACTTCTGTGGCATGTCAGCTGTTTGGTTTTTGCTTAAAGCAATTGTTTGCCCTGTGTGTCTGTTGGGGACTTCAATGGATCATCAGATTTCAAAGCCCAGATATATAAAATATAAGGGAGAGAAAAAAATCATTTTTTAAGTGAGTATTCTATTTATGTTCCTACAATCCAACAGCTCGATCTGTCTGAGGCAAGGTGTTCATGAAATCAACTTAAACCAATATAAAATCGATTTAAAATCAAATTGATGGCCACAAAAAATAATTGAGCCATCATTCCAGTCAAATGTGTGGAAACACTTAGCGACATGACGTACAGTGTGGTACAATGTTTGTACACATTTAATTTACACTTGATTATCTTGCAAGAAACACAATCGAATCGTTCAGATGAATCGTTAAACCCCTAATAAAATGTGATTAAAAACATTTATAAATATTAAGGTGCTTCATGAGTTTATAATGTAGGGTTTGTTTTTACCTGTACAATTCCATTTAGTGCAACAGTAAATACATTTTCATGGCTGTGACCCATTAAAAAGTAGTATTAACTGTAATATTTTATTTAAAAAAAACACATCACAAATACGAGATTTTATAAAGGAATGAATAACCCTACATGAGAAACTAGTATATAAATACAACCTTAAAAAACGTACAGCCAATAACATTAACAGTAAAAATGAAAAATAAAAGGGGTGGGTCATGTGTTGTTTAAAAAATTGTTTATTTTGGGCTCAGGGAATTTCTAAATTAAAGTAATAATAAAACGTCCTTGTCACTGGTGTGGTGGACGGTTATTCGGATGGTGACCCGCTTCTTTTCGGCGCAGCCCTCTGCCATGCAAATGATGTGTCCCGCGTGTCATGCCCTTTTAAGAAAAATGAGAAACAGTCAGTGACGTCCACTGCGTACAGACGCTGCCGGAGGCGAACTAACCAAGTGACACTTGCGGAGCAGCGAGAGACAGCGAGCCACAGACGGTGAGTGCAACGCCAAACTTTACTGCATGCTAAAGGTGCTCAAAACAGTCGTTTGTGAGGCGGGCGCCGCGCGGACGTGTGAGCGGTGGTGAGCGCGCGCAACAGGGGTCACACCACGCGCATCGTTTATCTAGTAAATGAGAAGAATTGCCCTCAAACTAAAAAAAGCGGTGTGTGCACTCCCGTTTAGTCAAGGCCAGGCGGAAGGGCAGGTAACGTTAGCTACAGGGTGAGGATTCCCCGTGAAATTTCACACGTCGACGTGATTTAAAGCCTTTGGTGTTTACTTGACGAGGTGAATATTAAAAGAGCTAGGTTGTAATATGTTTCTGACGCGCTGGCTATGTTTTGGCGAGGCGTCGAGGAGAGGAATGTGTCGGCTAGTTAGCACGGCAGCTAACGAGCCGCAGCTAACGGTACCGAGAAGTGTCGCTCGCCCGTAGCTGGCAGTTAAGCTAGCTAGTTAGCGGTATTTGCTAACTAGCTTCATAACGGTATTTAGAGTGGATGCCGGGTTTGGTCAGGATTGTTTGTGAGCAGATGTACTCTCAAATGTCTGGATTACGGACTGTGTTATTCTATTGGTTTAACTATAAATAGGATTAAGACCTACTCTGAATTTGAATCACGTTTTAAAAATGTTGGAACGATTACACATCGACTTTGATTTGGCTGCCGCCTGAGTACTGGGTCACAGATTGCCGGGACTTAACAAGACCTGAAGTGATAAGCATATGTTTCTGCCTTAAGCAAATTAAGTAGAATCACACCAAAAAGCACAAATAACTTTCTCTCGTCCTCTCTTAAGACTTAGTTTGTTTTTCATTATTAAATGGTTAACACAAATTGGCTCAAGTCAAGCTGACTGAAAATTCATCAAAAAGCTGGTCATTTCCCACCGTCTTTTAAGCTGATGTGGCACATTGCTATAATCACCTGCTCAGTGTCTTTACACTTAACGTTCTGAAGATGAAATATAGGTTATTAACACCCCATCCCCCTTCGACATTCCCCTTCTCTTCAAAGCAACCCAGTCTGCTGTTAGGAGTAGAACAGGAACAGAGTCTGGAGGGGGCTATTTTAGTTATTAGTGACTCCTTTTCCATCCTATCAGCATGAAGTCTTCTTGTGCTTTTGGAAAGAGGATGTGGTTACAGGTCAAAGCCCAAATGACAGACACTTTGGCTGACAAAGTGTTTGTCAGTTGCAAGTCTTTGTCATATGTTACTCACAGCCAAGCTTTTTTGGTCTGTAGCTGCAGTTTTACATTGACTAAGCGGGATTGCACATTACCTGGAATTTAAAAAGAGGTTGTAGTGCATGGCTAAAAGGTGAACGTTACTATCTGATTTTAATGAAGACTTTGAAAAAAATCTGCATTTTTTTTTAAACAATATGTTGCAATACAGTAAATCTCAGCTTTTCCCTCCGATTAAAAAATTAGAAATAGCTTCAAAAAGCAATTATTTCAAAATATATTGATGCTATCTGCTAGGTTTTCTTAAGTTTTGTTGGTAATGCTGTATTTTACAGGCTTGTAAAGTCCTAATTTCCTGGGGAAGTTTACAAGTGCGCTATGGCAGTAATTATAGTAAATTACAGATGGTTAAGTTCAGTGCTTCAGACTAATTAATTCAACTCAAAGGCTTTTTTCCCCTATACCATTGTGCAACAGAATATGGGAAATGTGTTAGTTATGGCAAAATGAGTTTTATAAAGAGATTAAATGTAAAAAAAAATGTAATAAAGAAAACAAATGTAAAGTTTATTAGTGTAGCTATTGTTGTGTTATGTCTTGAGTTTTTTAAACTATAAATTCTTTTCTTTTTCTGTTTTGAAGAATCGGTTGGTGGTGACCACCAATACTATCTTCATCTCTTTGAGTCTTTAAGACATTTGTAGCCTGATTGTTTGAAAAAGGGTGAACCGCAGCCCTTGTAATGTGTGACTCTTTGCTTCTTGGCATCTGGGTCTACATAGATACAAGAGCTGGTATCATTGCAGCTCCTTTGACAGACGGATGTGTGCATTTCCATCATCTGCATGTTTTGGTTGATTTGGAGGGCCGCTGTCAGTTATCCCTTGCTGCTGAGTCAGTTGCTGTCATTATTTTCAGGGCAGCAGGAAATGACAGATCCTGAAGTTTGGACTTGAGTTGTAAAGCCTCTTGTTTTTTCTTTAATAAATGTTTTACTTCGTTTTTGACATAGAAATGTGCTGCTGTCTTGCCAATAGGTCCACCTTATCCAATATCCAACCTTAGATGGAGACCTTTGGTTTCAGACATTGAGTGATGCATTGGTGTCATGTGGGAGCACGTTTTCGGTGTCACATGGCTTTCCCTCACTCCTTATTTGCTAGTGTTACTACGCCAGCTGTGGAATGGTAGCAGTGTGTTTGTTTTGTTTGAAATGACAGTGTGTAGTTGAGTGCAGTGAAGTGAGAGAGTGGTTTGGCTGTAAAGTCTGATGTCCTTAAATGGCTTTGTGCATGTTTTTGTATGGTGCGAGTCTCTTGACAGGCAGATGAGAAAGTACAGCACAGTGGCCATACAATTCTGCTGGATGAACACTCATTCACCCAGCATGGAAGTTTGTTACCAGAGGGTAACATCTTAAAGACCCAGTCCAATGGAAATTGTGTTTTTTTTGTGTGTGTTTTTAAACATGTTCTTGTGGCATTTTTCTCATGATAAAGGACATATATAAAGAAATTTAAACTTAAAATTGCATTGCTGAGTATTACTTGATTGGTATTGTTGTAAATGGGGAGCAGATGAAAAGATGGCCTTGGAAAAACCCTGTAGCAGTGACGGCGCTACAATCGGTGGGCCAGAAGCTCCCTGCTCTCTGCTACATTCTGATGTATGCACTTCTATACGACTAGATCCACTTCTATCAGTTCCTCTTTTGGTTATATAGTTGAGGTTTTCTGCTCATTCAAAACAAAATTTATCACATTTGTTGGTTTAGCTTAAACCTTAAAAATTCCCGCAACCCTTCTGCATCATTAAGAAAATATCACATTTCTATAGATGCAAGGAAGTAGTTTATACAGAAATATAAACGTATTTCTGTCTCAAAGGCGATAAAATTTTTTTTTTTTTTTTAATGCAAAGGGTTTTCTTTAAATTTTTACATTTGTACTACTGGTATAAACAATGCCACTGAACTCCATATGTGTCAATGACGTTTATTAAATAAAGCATCCATATTAAAACAATTACCATTTGGAATTTGACAGAGCAGTGTGTCCTCTGTAGTAACCTTAGGAGCATTTTTGTCATCTGCTTCTTTTTAAAGTGTGCTTTTGGAGTCTCCAGTCAGCCATTGGCCATCCACAGCCTTTGTGGCTAATGTAGAAAACTGACAAGTTAATTCTAAGCTAAAACGGAAAGGGACTTTGCATGGTTGACACGTGACTGTGCACAATCTTGAGATGCTGAGCTTGATGTATCTTAGCACAACATTCATCCAGTCTTGTTCTTCTTTTCTATGCATTTAAATTTGTGTAAACTTTTATTTAAGATTAGTGATATTTTTGGTTGTAGGTATTTTGAACATCCTCCTGAGGAGACCAATGGAGTATACCATAAAAAAATGCAGCCTTGAACGGAATTATGTTTGTTTCTAAATAGCTGATGATTCATTTTTAATAGCTTCCAAAAAGGGTTGATTTATCGGTAGAGGCAACATGGTCAGACTTGGGAACTGATTTCAAATTAAAATGATTAATCTATTAATACAGCCTCAATGAAAGTGATTTGTTTTTTTTAATCCATTAATCAAAGCACTAGTCTATACCCGTTGCTGGACTGTGAGTTGTTATAACTTTAGCTTATGGTCTTCAAATTTCAACAGTATATAAATAGTTGAAACTTGTACTCATGACAGGATAAATGTAGAATGGTTTGCCGTTGTGGCTCACTCATAGTGCGACATCACATATGTTGTTTAAAGGTTTCTTGCTGATACTGTGATTTAATGTTTGAAACTGGAAAAAGTATCAAACGTTTGACAAGTTCATTCCTTTTTGTCAGCACCAGTAATGCCTTAGTCACATGCACCTGTATGAGGGGTTGACCTGTACATGTGCTGCGGGTTTTTGGGTTGTTAAGAGGAATGCAGATGTCTAGCAGACTCCTTTAGGCTTGTATGGCCACTATAACCCTTGTTCTATCTTAGGCACTTTAACGGTGGGAGTGGGGTCATCTGGACCCCACAAGACAGTGCGCTGAACCCTTTTTCTTCAAAGATTTGTGATCTTCACTGGTGTCCATGGATTACATGTAATCTTCTTCAGCTTTATTCACCTTTGTCATGGTAGGGAGAACACGTCAATGGGGTCATCTGGACCCCATAAGATGGCACAAGGGTTATGGGGGGTCATTTGGTTAGTGCATCGTGAATGAGTCATTTGCACTTGTGACATACAAGTAATGCTGCCGTACAGTGCCCTTATGCCACATTCTAGTTGTTAGTAAGACGCAAGTACTGGCCCCTTACTGACTGCGTGAATGTGCATGTTCAGTTGATACGCAGGTGCCTGTAGGACAAGAAATTAAAAATTTGTATGCCATGCCTGTGTCTCACCTACTTAACTTTTACTTACCGTACCCTTTCATGTTGTAAAAGGGTTCACTATGACCTGTTCTTGTTGAAAACAATCTGAATGAACATTTTGGCTCTACAGGCTCACCAAGCGCTCTTATGACTTTGCTATTTTTGTGTGGGCCACCTGGGTACACCTACACATGGTGGTTTGCCCATTTTTTGCACACAGTATTTAGTCATACGGGCAGTTGTGAATAAGCCTTAAGCTCCACGTTTCTTGTGTACGGTAGTTTAGTTTGAAGGGATCTATTTGACTAGTACTAATATGTCTTTTCACTGTAAAGTTCCCATAAGTTTTAAGTCTCTAAATGTCTCAAAAGGGTAGATTTCCCAATTCTGCTAGGGTTTTCACTTCCTCCATCTGTTTTCCTTTCATTAAGAAAGAGGCAAACACCATCTTGGTCTATTCTAAACACCAGAACTCAATGACTAAGAATTCTGACAGCAGGGTGTGTTTCAAAGTGAGAACATCAGATGATTGTGTCATTTAAAGGAATATTTGCCAAATTCTTTTATAGTTCTCCCATCACATCCTTTTTTACTCCCATTCACAACAGCTGGTTTGTGTTAGAGAAGGGTCACATACTCTTCACCTCCTCCACCCAGCAGCAGCTCCTCTTATGGGTGTTCCCTCCATTGTTGTGCTCCTCTTGTTCATTACTTCTAAAAATGAGTGCGATCCTTCTTTTTTTTTTAGCAGTAAATCTTCAAGACATTCCCTTTCTGTGTTGAGCAGGAACAACAATTTTTCATGATTAAAACAGCTCATCCTTTTTTTCACATTTTCCTTTATTTCGCCCTTGTTTTTCATACAGATTGTTGGGCTGTCCAGTGAAGCAATCCCACCATGCGTGAATACAAGCTTGTTGTGTTAGGCTCTGGCGGTGTGGGCAAGTCTGCTCTGGTGAGTATGCCCTCGTGATCACCCTTCCAGCCTGCTATAGTTATCCAGTTAACATGTTTATGTGATTGTGTTGTTTTTATGAAATTTATTTTTACAATTATGTGACGAATTGTATGTGTTTAAATGAATGTGGACACGTTAGAAACGACTCCTGCAAGTAAATGGACACATGCATCTATATTCACCAAGAGGTTCTGCTGAAACTTTAGGCTTGGAAACTCTTGGTAAAAACTCTGGTACAAAAATAGTGATCGCTACATGAGCTAAGTTTTAATTTCCTAACAATAACCAGAAGGATAACCAACAAAACATTTGAAGTTTTGGCAACTTGCTGAACAGTGTTCAGAAAACAGCGCTCAAACTGAATAAACTACCATATAAAGAAAATGTTAGTTGAGGCCTTATTGATCTAGTTTAATATGTATCACAACTAATTTCTGCATGACAATACAAATATTTGGAAACAGAATGCGAGGGGGAAAAGCTCTATTAGCAAATTTGAAACTCCTTTATCCAAACAACTACTTTATCCTTTTAAAAAACCTTGTATTGATATACCTTCTTTTGTCTCTTTCTACTTTTGAGTAAAACATTCATAATCCATTTTTTAACAGTGCAATCTTTGTTGATGTATCCTTAGCAACATACAGTGAGGCAGCTTAAGAAAACATTCAGATTGTTCTGTAGTTATCATGGGACAAATGACAGGAATATTAATTGTCTAGCTGTTATTGAAATCAGGTCTTTAAAGATGACATGTGTCTAAAACTTAGAGATGCCCTACTTTAATTACTTACCAGGTGTCAGAGTGTGGCTTATCCCCTGAGCTAGTAGGATTAAGGTGCTGTCAGATGAATTTAGAACACCTATGTGTACGTTTGCTTCAGAGGACTGTGCTTTTAAGAAAGGACTGTTTATACATGATCTTTCATATTAACTTATAGTCGTACCAGACACTAAAACGCTGCTATTGTTACCAATTTGTTCCCCTTTTTTAAGGAATGTCAGCCATATATATCCCCAAGCTTCCTGATTCCAGGTCCTGACTTGTTAAAGAAATCCTTGAATTGTTGTTTGTACCAGCAGACATGGCACCTGCATGTTTGTTTGATGGTAGATTTTGTCTGTGCCTTCTCTTGCAGACAGTTCAGTTTGTGCAGGGAATCTTTGTGGAAAAATATGACCCTACAATAGAAGACTCGTACAGAAAGGTGAGTGTGTCCTCATGGGATGTAAATGCTATTAAGCTGTCTGCCGATGCTTTCTTTTAGAAAATAATCTGGTTTATCCCACTCATTTAATTCTTTACTGACTTTTAGAGTTTTCTGAATTTCATTTGAACAGTGAACAGTTTGAATTGTTGCCATATTTTCATGTTCACTTGTTTTCCTCTTTTCAGCAAGTGGAGGTAGACGGGCAGCAATGTATGCTTGAAATTCTTGATACAGCCGGCACAGTAAGTAAACCTGACCTCATTGACATCTCTGTAAATATTCCCTCTTCTTCACATACTCCTGAATGCATTTATCAAACACTTTCAGACGTCAGAAAATGTCAGAGAAAATAAACTTTCTCAAATCTTATAATCTCCTAACAAAGTGAATTTAAACATGATCCAAGTGTTGCTGTTTACCCTTTTTATTCATCTGGGTGCAGTGGGCACTAAACCTCCCCTGCTGTACTCATGCAAGATGAGCCTTTTTATTAGTACTACATAATATTTGGAGGATATATAATAGATTTTTGTTTGATCTCTTAAGTCTCAAACAAAATGTCAAATCTCAAGTTTCAAGATACCAACACAGGCAATAACCAGAGTTTATACACAATAAGGAAATTGTCAGAATTAATTCTTCCTCTTTGTTTTTTTCTTTTCAAATGTAGGAACAGTTCACAGCGATGAGAGACTTGTACATGAAAAATGGCCAAGGCTTTGCCCTCGTATACTCCATCACAGCACAGTCCACCTTCAACGACCTTCAAGACCTTAGAGAACAGATTCTTCGAGTAAAGGACACAGAGGATGTGAGTGTACTCTTCATGGGGGGTACTTGCCATACTTTTATAACTCCTCCCAATCAGCTCAAAATAACCTCCAGTATCCTGCTGACTTTGTCAGAATTAGCAGGCATTTGAAATATTTGGTATTGATTATTGTAGTGTTGTTAACATTATTTAGATACATTAATCACAAATTTACTTTGTATACCAGTTGGTTTTCTCATTATCTTATGCCGCATTTACACTGAGTGGGGGCGGCTGGTTTCAATGTTAAGTCAATGTAAACTTAGCAACAGTCGTGCAGTGGAATTCCAGCATGTTAAAAAATTTTTACCTGAACATTTGGGAATATTTATGTCACGTCAACCAATCAAGAACTCTGCTTTAAAAAAACTGGGCAGTGACGTGTTGTTGTGATCAGTCAGAAACCGACATGGTGGAGACGCTCAACGCTGCTATTTGTACTCCTCCCAAACTTCATGTTTTTTCTTATTTTTATTGATATTTGAGACAAGAATAAAAAGGTTCTTCTTTTACTTTATTCCTTCCATGGACAAATCGTCAAACTGGGCTTAGAGAAGTACAGTTGTGTCAGTCATTCAGATACAGCTCCTACATGGCGAAACTCACGTACTGAGACCTTCGTTGAATGATCTCATGAACCCAAGCTTAGGGACATGCTTGCTGGCACATTTGCAAAGCTGTCCAAAACAAATAAATCCAAGCTACTCTTTCAACATCATCCATGCCTTCCATAATGTAGCAATGAGGCACTTCAAAACGTATAGCAGTAGCTCCTTCCACATGCATATTGACCTAAAGTGAATTTCTGTGTGATTTATAAACACACTTTTTTACACACCATAAGAGCAAATTTGCTGCATGGCCAAACAGAGAGGGAGAAGGTCAATTTGATGCAAAAGCCACATTCAGTCTGAACCCAGCATAATGCTGGAGAGTGAGGCAGGAGTTGTAAATTGACTTTGAGTTTTCCAACAATGAAAACAAATGTACTCCTCTTAAGCATCAGCTCTAAATAAGATGCTTCTTATTTTTGGTTTGCTTTTTTTGTTCATTGTTCAACAAAGTACAAACCCTGATGGTCCCTTTTGAAAATATCCTCCAGTTGACTTGTGACATCTGAGTAAGCTCCTAATTTCAAATAAAGCAGAACTATGGCAATGTTATTTTTGGAAAACCAGCTGTCATCTCTGTATTTTCCAAATGTTTGTTTCAGTAGCTATCAACTAACTTTCTTCCTCCTTTTTGGAGGAGCAGATCATGCGTCAGCAGGATCTAAGATGCCCTTTTTTGGCGATCTTTGAAGGGATTGAATGTTACCGTAACCCCTACCCTTTCCTTTCCTAACTTCGTTTTCCTCTTCCCTTTTAGCCGTCAGTATAACTTTTCTCTTGGCTGAGTTTTGCTCCACTCTTTCTGTCCTCCTGGCTCCTTTCGTACCGCATCTTTGCTAGTTCTCATCTTTGTTTGTTTATTTTTTAATGGCCTCTCCAGCTCTTGCCCAGTTTTTATGGTCTTCGTTGTGGCCTCACTGTGGTCTGGCTCTCTGTTTGGGTGATTGGACTGTCAGGGATGATGTGCAAGGAAAGCTTCAGCTCATCAAAAGCACCCTAGGTTGTAAAGCTGTGGTGCTTCATTACGGTCTTTGTGGTTAACAAACCAACATTGGCCTCAAGCTAACATGTGGGCTGGAGGATCCATGGCGTGCAAGAAAGCATTTCATTTACCTTTTCTACCAAAACATGTTCTTTTCTGTTATTATTAAAAAGACTTTATTTTCAACAGTTTTGCTTGTCTGGCTGCTCTGTCAGCTTTCCACTCGGACGTGAATTGGGAATACACCTAAAACAGCTGGAACATTTGTTTTTGTCTTAGCAGGAATGCTCTACCAGAGGAATTTCTAAGCATATTTTCTTTTAATCATCTGTAAAGACCCATTGCTTATTTGGGTTTAGTCTCTAGACCATTGCAAAGTTAAAACAGATCATTCAGGTTTTATTTTTTTTATTTGCCCACACCACCATATGTGTCTCCTGACGGACGGCATTGGGAGTAAAAATAATAATAATCAGCATTAAAAATCCTTCTTCCTTTACTTCCTTCCACAGTTCTTATGTAAGAGATCCTATGACTTTGCTATTTCTGCCCGTGTCCATCATTGTATTATCTCTGTGTTTGTGAGTCACTCAGACAAAATGGCTCGTTACTCATTCTATACTTTGATGTTGTGCATTTTTGTGGGACCTCCTCCTAAATGTAAATGACATTTTAATTCAATCTAATGAAAATGGGGATTCTTTAATTACGGTAATGCTTCCTTATGTCCTGCTGACAAACCTTATTTTTCCCCCATCTCTGCATTCCTGTCTTTCCATCCTTGTTTCTTGTCCCGGCTTGGCTGAGTGCTCGTGCTTGCAGTGCACTCCATTGCTTTGCTAGCAGCCCATACAGAAGTGTTGCTCAGCAGTTCAGTGAAGGATTGTTTGGATATCAAACATCAAGCAGGCACCTCTGTAGGCTCACTGTATACACGTCTGTTTCCTGTCACGATTCTCAAATGCAGGAATGCAGAGAGAAAACTTTTCTAGAAATGTATTCTATGCTTTTTTTGTCTCAAAGACAGTAATCGCTTAACAAAAAAACAAGTGTTTTTTTAATCAACAAGACAATCCTAGATATAACTTCTGGAAGAGAAGAAGGTAATAAAGATGCGACTTTCTGAGCGTAAATTCATGTTTTTTTTCTACTGGAGGCCAACCACAAATAGATTTCTCCTGGCTGATATTTTATTGATGGCTGTTGTGCTGTAAAAGTTTCCATTAGGTAATTGTTTGTTTGTTGGAGGCCAGTGGCAAAAATGGAAACGTCTTGTGAACTGTGACAAACATTGATGCCTCGCTTCTTTTACCCCCCCTCCTCACATTTCCCAAGTAAACTAAACTGTTAAACACACAAAAATGTCACACACTGCACAATCACACACCATCATCTAATTCCACTGAGCAGCTGAAGCATGGAATACAGCTGAAATGTTGGAGAACATTCAGGAAGGAAAGCAATGTTATCCCGGCTGGGCGGGGCCGCCATGACTTCCTACGAGCCAGCATTCTCCCAAGATAGTTAGTCAGGAAACGGCAGACAGGATGAGACGCATCCCGACAACCCTCACTGCTCTGTGTTTGCAGATTGTAATAGGGAAGCCCTAAACTGGACTAAAGGTTTCCGTCCTGCTCCACCTTTTTATTTGTCCTGCTTCTTACTGTAAACGTGTTAATAAACAAAAGGAGAAGTGCTGTCTGTTTAAAGAGATCCAGTAACCACAGATCAGCACTCTGTCAGCTTTCTTTAGAAACGTCTCTATTAAAGACAAACCAAAGTTTTCTCAGCAGTTTCTGGTCATTTTTGATTAGTCAGCTGGTAATTTTACATTTTATAAGCCTTCTCTAACTGTCTGCCTTTTGTCACACCATTGGAGTTGATAGGATGGATAGAAAGCCCCTTTGCTGTCCTGGAGGAAGCATGTGGCAGATCAGTCTAAACTTGTTCAGTTTCCAGTTGCATGTAGCTACGTATGTCTTTTGGATGGCTGAAAGCTGTAAAAAAAAAAAAAAAGGTTTTCCATTTGTGTGGAATGTATGTGATTGAATGTCACGTCGACAGAATCTCATTCTAAGGTGAAAAGTTTGAACAGTGACTTGTTAGCTTTGATAAAAAGACAAGACTTGAAAGATTCTGTGCAGCAGTTTCACCTTCAAATCTTATGGAGGCCTCTTCATCACTTCATGTATTCAGCTTTCTGTCTGACATTTAAGAATGCCTAAACAAAATAGGAAAAGTTTGTGTTCTGTCCTTTGCACAGCTGGGTATGCCACTCCCTGTTTTTGTTCCATAATATTAAAATGATTGTGGAAATTTGTATTGTGATGAGTTGATTCGGGGTTAAAGCAGATATGGTTTTCTTTTTTTCTTCATTTTTGAATCCCTTATTGATCCTCATGCATACCTGGAATACATTATAATTGTTTTTATTCATTCTGTTTTTTCTTTTTTCTTCATTAGAATATTTTTTAAGACTTTAAAGTGTAAGACAGCTGAAAAAGGGAAACCTTTGACCCTCTGGGAAAATGGGTCTCCCTTGTGACACAGACCTGCCAGTTCTATTTTCTCTAAGTGCTAAAGAAGCTTTAGCAAAGTCTGCTCCCATCCAGGTTGGAGCGGGGCTTTTTTCTGCACTAGTCAGGGTTAAATGAAGATTAACATGGATGACGTTGTTGTGGGTGTTTAGTCAGTTATCGACTAGTAAAGTTTTATCATTAAATGGTAAACTACTTTCAGGATTTAAGTCGTCCCATAACATGTGGTCTTTTGCCTTGAACTGCAGTCACAGATGGATGTTTGGGCTGTTTTCATGCTTAGCATATGTTGGATGAGAGCCTGGACTAACACATGCAGAACAGAGTAACTATGAAAAACCCATAATGTCATAACAATCCGATGAAAGACTTGGGTTTACCTATGTTAGATTAATGCAATCCAAACAACCTTCAGTGAAGATGATGTAATGTGCTTGAAACACTCTCTGTTTGCTGAAACAGTTCAGTGCACCGATAGTTTTTAGGCTAACAAAGTAAAAAAAAAAAGATTAACATGCAGTCTTGCCTGTTTTCTACTGTTTTTTTTGTTGTTGCAGGTGCCGATGATCCTGGTAGGGAACAAGTGTGACTTAGAAGATGAGCGTGTGGTGGGGAAGGAGCAGGGCCAGAACCTGGCCAGACAGTGGAACAACTGTGCCTTTTTAGAGTCATCTGCTAAGTCAAAGATCAACGTCCTTGATGTGAGTCCACTTAAAAGCACGAACCTGGAGGTCCAAATCATTGAAAAGCAGGCAAATGCTTCAGGAGTTGTTGCAATCACCTTTTTTTTATTTTTTAATTAAAGTCCTTAAATCATGGATGGACTAAATTACAGATTCCCTTGCTTTTCCTCCCTCTATAGCCCCAAATATTTTGTTTTTATATCCCTGTTATTACTGTAGTAATGCTTTTGTCTACATTTTTACAAGTCAAAGGAAATGTAGGGATTGTTAGAATTTTCCCCCAGCCTAGAGTTTTTCTTCAGTGTAATTTTTCCACCATGCTTTCTAGATGAATTGGAATGCTTGAACATGTCCTTGTTTGTTTGACGCTCTAGATCTTCTATGACCTGGTAAGGCAGATAAATAGGAAAACGCCCGTGGAAAAAAAGAAGGCAAAAAAGAAATCCAACTGTGTCCTGCTTTAAACACCCCCCTCCAACCCCAGCAGCAGATCTGAGCCAGGTGAGTGCGGGCTTAGATTGTGTAACGGTTTATCAACAACACTCAAAAGAGCCCCCCCTGTAGAGATTAAAAGGGAACAGCAGAGTTTTTAAGGCAGCGTAACTTAGTCGATGATCTTATCTGAACCTGATTTATCCGATCTACAGATCCACACATTCAGGAACGCGTGAATTTAATAGACGGTTGCACTTCTATATCTAGTCTGCCAGTACATTTTCTTTTTTTATGACATGTTTAACACATTCTTAAAATGTGCACAGAGGCCAAGAAAGCCTTTTTTTTTTAGCCTTTTTAATTTTAAACACTCATGTGTTTTCTGCAATTATAATGTTTGAACCTCATCAAGTTCCAGCAGCTTCAAATATCTGAGGAAATCTTGGTCCATCCTTGCAGTTTCTCAGAAGTCAGAGGAGCTATAAATACTCTCTAACTAGACTTTTTTTCATTTCATTACTTCCCTAAAACAGTTCGTAGACATGCTAAAGGAGAACAGATCAGAAAATGTGAAACCAGGCACGCTCTCTTTGATTAACAAATATTTCTAAACAGAAATCAATCCTTTATGACCTAATTTACTATCAAATGTTCACAATGTGGTTGTATCTTTAAAAACAATTTCTTTTTAAATTTCTCTTATTAATGTTTCAGATAAAATAGAAAATTCTTTGGAAAAATATTGTATTTATTGTATTTATAATTTGTTTTGTCTTTTAGTCTTCCAAAACTAGGAATATTCCTATATTTAAACCTAATGTATCCTTCCACAGTTGATATTTTAATATTTATTACAAAAATGTCAGTAAACTCTGTTTTTCAAAGATTTAAACGTTATTTCATATTTCTTGGGCTTTAGCTTTAATTATTAAAGTGTTTTTATTTCATGAAACTTGTGCATGTTTGGAACAATCCAGCTTTCCTAACACAGAAATGCTGGATCTTGCTTTAAACTAGGAATCAGATATTTTATCTGCATGTGAACAGTTTGAAAACTCCTGGAATATCAGATATTTAAGTTTTTGCAGCATCTGATTGTTTCTTAGTACTAGAACCAGGTCAAAGTTATATTTGCTTCATTTTTAAACGAAAAAGTGAACATTGCCATTTTGTCATGAATGGCTTTTCTCTTCCATCAGCTGTTATTTCATTAGAGATCTGCAAAAACACATGACTGCATTTAGCTTTAGAGATCAGTGGCCTGTGAAAATAGGAGGAATTCAGGAATGATTTGTTCCCCTGAAGCTGTTGCAGCTTTGAACCACGCATTGTGATGGTGTTCTTCCCTTGTAATTGATTCCTTCTAGGGAACAAATACCTTTCCATCCTGCCAACAGTTCTGCAACACGTCATCATCACTTCTGTAAAGCACAGTCATATTTACACTTTAGTGTACTGACTGATCCCAAGCATGAAGTGCTTCTGCTAAACCTTCTGTTAGCTGCTCAGATGTCTACCAGCTTTGCATTAAAGTCCCCCTACGATGAAAAGCATGATTTTTGAGTTTTTGACATGTACGTGTGGCATTTTCCTTTTTGAAAGAGAACAAATGTCAACTTAACCTTTCCTCTGGGTCCAAGAAAAAACTTCCACACTGGCTGCACATATTTGGAAAATTATGTGTGAATACACACTTTCTTTCTGGCATTTCATTTTATTTGCTGTGCAAGTGAATTCAATCATTTTCATGCGCTAGCACCAAATCAGTTCTGAGCCACAACCAGTGCAATGTAGCCTAAATTATAATGTCATTCTAAGCAGTGGGATCAAAGGCGGGGCTACTCAGCTCAGCACCAACGGCCACGCCTATGTAGAGGAGATTTTGGAAACGGAGGCTTCAGATAGACATAAAATATGGCTTTTTAAGACATTTAGGTTGTGGGATTTTGGTTAAAAACTTCATAATCATAATTAAAACACAACTGGGAATGTTTTCCTGAGAAAAATTGTCATGGGGGGCTTTAAAAAGGAAATCAGCCTGCCTTCTTTTACTACCACACCTTTGTGTTTGCAGTAAGGCACGGTTTTTAAATGTAACATGTGAATGGCACAAATGCAAGTCCTAAAGGTTCATAATTCAAATGCAGCACAGAGAGAACGCTTTTAGTCACTTCTGCTATTTACTGTTTGGATTTAGTGTTGCTGAACCACCAGGTTTGTAATTTTTTTAAAACTTTTCGTTTTTTCCCCCTCCTCTCCAAGCACACTTCCAGTCTGTTTACATATTTAGGCCAATGTTGACCGAGCAAAACGTTGAGGTTGCCATAACAAAGACGTCACGCGGGTCTACGAACACCTTCTGCTGTGAACAGAGTTGGAGAATGCACAACTAAAATGACTGATAACATCCAATTGATCAAACATAAATCGTTAGATTCTGACAGCTCAAAAGCGCCTGGTGTTTGAACCCCCAACCTCAGCCTTTCTAATCAGCGCTTCGTTTCCTTTTTCATGCTCATATTGTGCAGATCAATGTCAGCTGCAGGATAAAGGCTGAGATTGTTTTACCAAAAAAAAAAAAAAACAGTTTGAAGCAGTTTTCCCCCCAGTTTGTTTACATTCCTTCTCAGAGGACTGATCTTTGGAACATTAGAAAGACAGGGACCTTTCTCTGTTTTGCCTTTGTTTAAACGTCTATGGATTAACTTAGAATCCACAAGTAAATAAACAATAAATCCGGTTTACGTGTTTTATGGAGAGGAGCCAGTGGATGTGAGTCTGAAATCTGCTCAGAATGTAACCCAGATGCCTCCTAATGAGGCGTTACCAGGATGTCGAATATATGAGGAGGCCCTAAAGCAAACGCAGGACACGCTTCAAAGATGTATTTCAGCTAACCTGGAAATGCCACTGTATCCCCTGGAAAAGGGGGTCCCAAAGCCCATGTAGTGGGAACAGTAGTTGTCAGAGTTGGTCTGTATGTGCATTGGTACACTCATTTTTATAGGAGTGAGCAGCTGCATTACTTCCGCACTTGTAAAATGTCCTTTTGAACACTCAAGCTAGAAATGGATAAACATGGGACTGCCTCTCTTAACAGAGTCCAGGACAGGTGAGCTTTTGTTATGTCAAACCTGTTTCAGTAGATGAGATTTGACAAAAACATGATTTTTTTGCATATTCCATCAAAACAGCATCATAAACGGCAATAAAATACAGCATGTGCACATCCTGTATCTGCTGTTTGGCACACGCATTCATTTACAAATGACGTGGTCAATTGAATGCTCTGAATGGAGCTCTGTGTGGGGCGAAGGCCGCCACATCGACTGCATTCACAGAGCACACAAACCGGTCCCAGTCATTTACATGCAGGAGTAATTCCACTTTTAACCCAGCCACTCTGCTTTTATGGACGCAGCTGCAAGAGGCTTAAATTAGCAGGATTTTATTCAAACTTAAGTGCTCTTGTTCTTTCAAAGTCCATTTTTAGTTTTAGTGGGACTCCGTTAAATGTGCTGAACAACAGTCATTATTTGCATAGGCACTTTTGTGCACTTTCTTACTCCGCACAAAGCAGAGCAGGGGCTTTAAACGGAATGCCTAATGGGATGTAAAGGTAAATAAAACAATGTTTACATTACCTTATTTAGAGTTTCCAATCATAAAATGTCTTTATGGAAGGATAATTTGAAGTTGCACTTTGACACAACAAAGGAAATGAAAGAGTAGATTAAGTGTTAAGGAGGACTGCATCATCCTGCAATGGACTACACAAGAGCTACCAATGTTTTTTTTCTTCTGTTTTGTTAACGGCAGTTTATTCTCCAGTGTACGAGGATACTGCGCCACTTAATGACATTAACTCAGTTAACATACACGTCTATGCTGGTCAACTTGGCTGCATCTCATCAGAGTAAAACGCTCTGTTTTCCTCCTTTCCGGTAGCCAACATATTACAAATAAAATCCATCAAACCGAGAGAAGGACTTCAGCCGTGGGGCTTTCATTAAAACCCTTGTGCTATCTTAGATGACCCCACCCTCACATTGACCTGTTCTCCCTACCATGACAAAGATGGATAAAGGTGGAAAGATTTCATGTAATCCATGGACACCAGTGAAGATCACAAATCATTGAAGAATAAAGGTTCAGCGCACTGTCTAGTGGGTCTAGATGACCCAACTCCCAATGTGAAAGTGCCTAGAATAGCACAAGGGTTACATCATGGAACATTGAGATTTTCATTGTCTGAAATGACAGCAATACATGACTATAAAGTGTTGCATTTAGGCGAGTTACAAGGCAAATTTAAATCAAGTTGCTTAACTGTCACAATGTTGGCCACAAAGAGGAAGTGACGTAATATTTGCAATTGTGGGGACCACTTAGCTAGCTATTATAGATCAGTTAGCGGCACTGACATTAGCGGTGCAACAAAGCAATATTGGAGCTATCCAGTTTTACAGTTTTAAGCCAGATAACAGCTCAGACAGGGAAGATGCATCAGAATGGAGCTTGCAAGGAGCTTGTGGCCTGCTTTAGTAGCTTCTATGTCCCCAGCTCTTTTCCAGCTGTATTTTTTTGTCTGCTCCTGATTCACAATGATTTTGAAAAAAATGTGAATGTAAGCTTAATTTTCTTTATATAATGTACTCCATTATGAAAAATGCCACAAACGTGTTCAAAATCACCAAAAACACAATTTTCAACTGAGTGGATTTAGTTGTGAAAATGGGTGTAATGCAACTCGATGTCCTCTAGAGGGAACCAGTCTCCATGCTTTTTAGTGTGTGTGGTAAATGGTAAATGCTGTCTTACAGAAATGCTGTAATGAAGAACTGTTGCCCTGAATGGAACGTGCCAGCATTCCAACAGCCCCGCCCCCCCTCCCTCCATCCGCCTAAAATGGTGAATCAGCTGACTGAACTGCTCCTTTCAAAGCCGAGGATGACCCCACAAGAGAGTACAGAGAAAGAAAGACAGTAAGAGAGAGGGACGACTCTGGTCTTCTGCCTCTGAAGACATTCCTCTGTGTCTCGACAGCAGTGTGAAAACGGACAGTCGATACTTCTGCACCACCACCGGATAACCATGTTAAAACGCAGCAAAGTCTTTGAAAGTTTAGTGTCCATGAGCTGCCCACATGGGAAAGAGCAACCCCCTATTTTATTTAACCTTTTGCTTTCTTTTGTTTTTCTGTTGTTTTTTTTTCCCCCCAGCAGTTACGCTTAAAGAAAATAACGGTGATTAAGAATGAAGTCAAACATAGAACTCAGATTCAGTATTTTTCATCTTTTTTTTAATATCAATATTGTATTTGAAAGACATGGAAGTTGACTTTAGTTGTATGATTATAAATATTCTAAAACAAGCATGAAAATAAATGCATCAGTTAATGTGTAGATGTTTTCAAGTGAAAAAGTGACCATTAAAAAAAGAAAATAGCCATACACCTATTCTCCATGTCTGTCATGTCAGTGATGATAGAAAAAAGGTCTATGTATTATTTTTAATTATTATATATTTTTCTTTGTTCGCCCTGTTGTTCATGGACTTCTCTCTGCAAATCTCTCTCTCTCTGACGTGACTTAATTTTATACTCGGTCACTGGGATTTCATAGCTCCCATAATATATTCTAATGCCATTTTTTTTTTGCATAATGCTTCAGAAAAATGGGTCTTTTATAGAAGAAATATGGGGGAAAAACAAGGAATGATTTCTATGTCTCTTGAAGCTGAAATATATTATACTAAACCAACTCTAATAATGCTTCATGTGTTTTTCTGTCAATGATGTTCCAGCTTTTATGGATTATTAAAGTACATTTTAGTACATTTTCATTATACTGGTCGATGTATTTTTGTGAATTAAAAATGTTATTCAAGTGGATTTGACTTATTTGAGAGAAATGAGATGTTTCTTTAAGGGTTGCCAGCTTTGCTTTGAACTCAGATGAGCATTATTTTGTTGGCATTTAAACAGTAAAAAGCCTAATTGTGTCTGAAACAAAGGTCTTTCATTACTACAGTTGTCAGTGTAAGAACTAAACTTGTGTTCACTTGTCCCTGCAAAAATGAAGGTTGAAAGTCTTCATCACAATGTTTTATTCAATATTTTTGTTCTTTTGGGATGAAAAACCTTTAAAATTGTAATTTCATTGTTTTTAAAAAGAAATTAGAAATTTACTGTGCACAAGTTTTTGTACCACACTTGGAAAGTTCCTGCTTGGACTGAAGACATTTTTAAAATGGGTTCAAATACTTCATATGTTGAAAATCTTCCTATTTTTAATGCCTAAGCTGCAAGAAAATAATTTTTGAGGGGTGAAGGCTGTCATTAAACACTACAGTACAATTTAAAAGTAGATTGAAATAATTCCATGAGAACATGGGACATCAGCATCATGTAAGCCTTCTTACATCACTTTGGAGTTTCTAGCAGAGGAAGCTGCAAGTCCACTAACTCCCAAGGTGGGTCATGAAATATTAAGTGCATCACTCGCCACTTCCTGTGTTTGACCACTATCACCTCCTTTGCAACCATGAAGAAACTCCCATCTCGTTAGAGTCCAGAAGTAGAGTCACTATAAAGCAGTTTGAACTCCTGACTTTTCAATTTGGTTCCATTGGAAAATGGTTTTGTGGCACCGGGCAGGTCTGAATGAATGCACTACATGCAATGCAGTTCTGTTTTCTGGATTACGGTACATAACACGACAAAGATGCTCACAAGCCTAAGTCCAGTCTTCAAGGCTAAACTCATGTTTTTGTTGACAAATCAAATCTCAAGTCTTCAGCTGTAATTTCAAACCTTTAAGTTTATAGCTGAAGTTATTTTTTTTTTTGTCTTAAATTGTCAGTGAACTACTTTAAACAACCTGTTGTTAGAGAGCTTTTAATTTTAGACCTGATGGTAAATTCAGAGTTTGAAAAAAAAAAGCAAAAAACTAATGAAAATTGTTTACAAGTCCCAAACTTCAAGCCACGAGTCCTCATCCCTGTTCCATGGAACTGTAGGTTTGACACCTCCTGAAAAGGTAATATTGTTGAAAGAACTGATTCCTTTTTTTCTTACCTTGCAGCAGGGGTGGAGCTGTGGGAAAAGGCTTTGAGCCAATATTAGTATCAATATTGACAAAGATTAAGAAATCAACAATACGAGCTTCTTTAAGTATTACAAAAATAACAGCAATATTTTTAATAAAATCTTTCAAGAATTTCATCACCTTTTTTATTTGTTGCTACTCCTTTGCATTAGTAGTAGCACTGTTGTTTTACAATTAATAACAATAATAAACAGTTTGAAACATGTAGATGTAATGGAATTTCACTGCTGTTTCATTTGCCCCCCTTCCAAAGTCTTCTGCCTATAACTCAAGACCCCCCCCCCAACCTATATGAAAGGTTCTAGGTCCGACATTCCATTGCAATCTTATGGCATCAAGGTGGTCTCCAAATTTAATGTTCAACAAATGAAGGTGTAAAAGTTTCACAATAGTAAGATATGTTTTCTATCAAAAAAAATGACCCATTTTGGTTATTTGCTTTGATTTAAACAAAGAAATTTAAAGCTTTTTTCCATTAGGAGTTACCAAATGTAAACAGATGTGATTTATATTCATTCTGTTTTTTAGTGCTTGTGTTGTCCAGTTGTTGGTAAGTGACAGCATGCAAAACCTAACAGCTAACTCAGCATTGAATCATGCATGTGTGACTTTCTCTCCACAGATTAATTAACAGATTGGTGTGTGTATATGTGTGTGTGTGTGTGTGTAACAGACAGAAGGATCCGGCATGTCGGTCGTGGCTAATGCATTTTCTGGAGAGCAAGCGAACATGAGATTCTCTCTCAGGGGATCATTGACAGTTTGGAGTGCAAGGTTACATCCTGTGCCACTTCCTGTCTAAAATTAATTTTTTTCATGATTGAGAAAATCCTGCTGTGTCTTCATTTTTTCATATTTTCAGGTACAAAAACAAGTCTTTTTTTTTTGTGAGCCTGAGCTGTAAATCAATGTTTTCTCATGCAGGAATCCTTGCATGTACAAGAAACAGCAAACTGCACCTGTATTTACCGTACACAGGTGACCTCATTGCCTTTACTATCATGATCTTTTTATTTCATTTATTGCACTAATATTGATACCAATAGTTCACTCAATCGATATGTAATTGACATAAGATGACTATTAGTGGTCGACTATTAATGTAGGCTAGAAATCTGTATTTGTTGAAATACAGATTTGAAAGTCTAAATAAAAGTGCAACATTTTATGAAGTGTCGTGACGTGAGATTTCACACACAAAGGTAAGTTGTGTGACTGCATGCCAACACCTGTTTCAGGATACCGTGTTCTGTACTCAGTGAGCTCCCAAATGCAAATGTACCATACAAATGACTATGACTTGCCAAAAAAAAAGGCTTGAAATTGACCTGCAATGTCAAAGAATACGTTAAAACATGTTTTTTTTTTCAAAACAGGACCTTATTTCTGGCCTTAGCTGGAAGGACGTATTGTTTTATGAGTATTTTTGTGCAACTAGAAAAAAAACAAAAATCGTGAGGCTTTAGTGACCAATAATTGAGTAAAGAATGCAACAAGAAACGTGTTAATGTTAATTTGGTATTTACATTGTTTGGTTTTTAGAAATGCTTGAGTTCTCTTCTCCCTGTCCTTTCAGAAAAAGCTTTCCTTCAGCAAACATAAATATAAAGTGGATACAAAATGTAGTTTTTTGAACCACATATTAGCATCCCAGCCTTTGTAATAAGCCAAAATCCTACATTTCTAATGAGGGCATCTGAGAGGGGTGAAAAAAATCCATTAATGGTCTTTTGGGGGAGGGGTTGCCTTGATTTTGATGTATTCACATTCATAGGAGGAGGCTAAACTGCTTTCAAAACCTGGATTTAGCGTTGGCATGTAATGGAAATACTCTACCAAGTACATTATAATCTGCACTGCCTAGCCTATGCTGCCTGTGGTTGTATTTGAATTGAGACCAAAACAGGAAGAAACAGTTGAATGTTATCTGGAGCACATGGCACAAATTGTTACCACATGTGATCCTTCTGTACACCTGGTTGCTAGGTTGTCTATTTTCCTGCAGTAAGCTTGGGTTGTTCCATTTACTGAAAAGGATCTGAATTTTCTGCTAACTTACTCTGTTAATACCCACTCCGATGAAAACTGTGTTTTTAACATGTTGTTGTTGCACTTTTCTCATGATGGAGGACGCATTCATTTATTCTTCATTCATTTTTTAATCCGTTTTTCCCTTTTGGGGTCACGGGGCTGCCGGGGCCTATCCCGGCCACTTGCGAGTGAATGTAGGGAAGACCCTGGACAGGTCACCAGTCTGTCGCAGGGCAACAATCACACACCCATTCACACTCACATTCACACCTAGGGACATTTGGAGTGACCAGTGAACCTACATAACCTACCTAGTCCCTGGAGAAAGCCCACGCGTGCACAGGGAGAACATGCAAACTCCACACGAAATGTTCCCCATTGGTGTTCTGTTACAGGGGGGTATTCCAGGAAGCATGTTTAAACTACCCTGACTTTAACCCTGAACTCTGGCTGAAATCTGTCTGAACTTTTTTACTCTGGGTATGTCAGTACCAAAATACCAAATATGAGATGATAACTCAGTGTTAATGCGCGTGCACGGCAAGTACAAAAAGACATCCTCAATAGATCCCTGATTTCCGGAGTCACCACGGAAACGCGTGGAGAAAAAAAGAGAGTACTATATACTAGAGTGAGACGGAGTGAGATTTTAATGACGCCGATTATACGCCCATCTAATAAGAAATACGGCTGCATCAGCAAAAGAAAGAGTTTCTGCTTGGAGAAAAAGTAGGGATACAACAATTAATTGAGTTACATTTATTCAACTTAATTACTTATGTCTATGCAACTCAATAATTGTTTATACAACTCAAATTTACATATTTATCTAATTAAATGTCATTTTAGTCCAATTCAATTAAATGTTTTTCCATCTTAATTTATTGTACTTCTTGAGCTCTCATATGTCAAAGTTTGAGGCCGCAGATATTCTCATTTTTATATCTTTAAAATAACTGATGCAGTGTGGATTTGCAATAAATAACATGCATACATATAACATGACTCTGATTCTAACTTATATTCTTACAGTACAGTGTTGTCCTAGGGGTGCCACAAAAACTCATCACCCTCTCCTTCCCTCTCACTCACGGTGCAGAAAGAATTAAACAAATCCACCCAGACATGCAATGGTATCCCACAATTCCTTGTGCGGCCAATCTAACAGCAGCACCAAAGTTACACCTACTTAATTGAATTAATTTGAATGAAAGTAAAATAACTGTCAGATAACTACGTGTTATTTTTGAGTTGACTGAACTAAAAAAATATTATTCAAATAAATAATTAAGTTGAATGAATGTAAAAAAGTTTTCTTTCCAACATTCATATGTGGTCCTACCATCCTCACCAACTAACCTTCAACTAAACCTGCTCCAGACCCGGTTATGTTCAGAGCATGAGTTGCTATGGCAACTTGACATACCCTGAAACATACCTCCATTTTTGGAACCGAAAGCTGAGGTTATCCACTTCCTTGGCCCCACACTTACCAAGGTAACTCACATAACCTGCTTTCTGGAATATCCCCCATGTCCCCCAGCCAGGACTTGAACCAGGGGCCTTCTTGTTGCTTATAAAGAAAGTTAAGCTTAAAATGACATTTCTGGGTGTTCCTTTAACCAAATCATTGTGAATCAGACAAAAAAATGCCATTTGCAGCCGTGAAATCGGTGCTATAGTCAGCGGGCTGCAATCTCCCCACCCCCATTAAATCGGGTTCCACTTGCAGACATATAGATCCGTGTACGTCTTTGTTTTCCTCGTCAAAGCTGGCATTTGGCTCAAAGTTGAACGTCTGGATAGCGCCAATATTGCTCGCCATTTTTGTCGCACCGCTAGTGTTTTGTCGGTGGTGTGAGGTGCTTTAAACAAGCCGGAGAGAGTGTAAACAAAGGGATGATGGTAAATGAAGGCGGACTTACTCTGTCCCACCCAAAACTCAGAGGTGAACTTCTTATGAACTCCTGCGGCTTTACAGAAACCATGTCGTCACAGGTTTTTTATTGATTTAAATGGGATAATCAGAATTAAAAGACCAATGGGAACGCTTTTACGAAAAATCAAAAGATGATCCGAGTGGAACTTTAATAGACACGTCGTTTTGCAGTTTGTTTAGCTGTAGACTGGATCTTCTTGATCTGGCTTCTGTCGAGCCAAATGAACTAAAACATCCAAATCTGCCATATATATGCTGATAGTGTCTTAAACACTTTGGAAAGTCATTGTGGCATTAATTTATTGCTTCAAACCTTTTCTCTCTTGTTTTATCTGCTGTTCTGCAGTTGCTGGCAGGTTCGTGTCTGGAAGAGTCTGTGATGACACAGGAACAGAGGAAAATCAATGGTAAAGTGTTTAAGGAATCAGAGTGGCAGACAGTCTTTGGGGACCTTCCTGTGTTCACTGGCTCCAGTTTCATTGCTCTCTTTCGTATCAGCAGTAATGTGTTTGACTGGAGATTGAGCCTCTGACTGATGAAAAAAGGCTGTCATCGGTAACATCTGGCCAATCCATGTTGTCATTATTCAATCAGTCAGAATGAAAAATACAGATTTGGAGCAAAATCTTAGAAAAAAAAAACACAAACAAGCAACAGCAGTTATTGACTTATGTGTATTTTAAAGCATAAAGGCACATAAAAATATAGTTCCATAAAGTACAGATTGTTCTGTCTGTACTAGATAAAACAATTTAGTGTTTGGTTGGTATTTTATCTTAGCATCACGTGACAAATAGTCCGCGCCGCACCAGCGCTGCAGTCAAGATTTGGCGATTTATATATGCTGATCTTTCCAATGGGTTGAATAAAGCATCAGTTCAGAGAGAAATCATCACTGCCGGCGCAGGGATACGAAACATTTAAGCTAGGTGACCGGAACTACTTTTTTCACCGTGCGGTTATCAGGTTTTAATGCACACCCAGCAGCCAATCAGAATCAAGTATTCACCCAGACCATGGTATAAACAGGTTGAATATGTATCAAGTGCAGCTGATAGGTCCAGAACGAAGAGTAGAGATGGAGAGCCCTGGTCTGCGGCCATAAGTAGGTCTTTCATGACTCGGACCAGGGCTGTCTCTGTACTGTGAGCTGACCGGAAACCAGACTGACATTTTTCATACAAACTGTTTGTAACCGGCAGGTCTGCCTGTGGCAGGTGCATGCTTGTTAGATTAGGGATTTGGGTTTAGGTGTGTGTTTGCCCTATAAAAGGAACAGGAAGTGAGTGGATAGATAGCGGCTGTCTGCCTGCATGGTGGTATGTATGTTGAAGCTCCTCTTGTTGGAAGGATGTAGATCACCTTTTACTCATTTATTTTCTCTTTTAACTAGATGCTGCAAGAGGCTAGAAGTGTTGCAGATGTACTGAGCCACTGCGTGTTATTTACCCACCCTTTTGTACATTTCTAATGTGTTTTTAGAGCAAAGATGCGTTGCTGTGTGGTGACTCTGATTTGTCTTGTTTTATAGGTCTGGGTTGGGTGTCGGTGTCGGTGAGAGAGGCCCCTGCTGGCAGCGTTGCCTCACTTCAGTTCCCTCACTGTATTTGTTTATTTTCCTTTTTAGTTCGTAGTGGAGGTTTCGTTGTCACGTTTTCTCATTGTGTGTGTGGGTTTGTTTTGTTTTCAGCACGGAGTGTAGTGAGGTGCGCTGTCTCGTACTGGCTTAGTCCAAGGCTCCTCTCTTCCCCTCCCCTCCTGCACGGGCGGTCGACTTGGCCTTCCTGGTTTTTCCCCTTTTATTATTGGCGTTTTATCTATGTACAGATGGTCAGAGTACGATTGCAACTACGGAAATTTTAAATTGTTGAATAAATTAAATGTTATACGTTTTTATAGTCCCAGCCGTTCTTTAGGTGGCTCCGCTCTGTACTGGCGGTACCTTGGTCACATGTGCATTGAGAGATAATGGTGGAATTGAGTGGTGACAACTTTTTCAAGAACGGTAGGTTGGAAATGGGTCTGTAGTTTGCCAATTTATCGGGATCCAGTGCAGGTTTTTAATTTTTTTTTTAAAGTGTGGTCTAATAATGGCAGTTTTGAGAGTAAATTTATAATTGGTTTATTATAGATATGATAATTGGACTGATACTTGAAATGTAGTTTTTGATCTGGGCTGTTGGGAGGGGGTCAAGTGAGCAGGTTGAGGATTTCATAACCCTCAAGATGGCCTCAACCTCTATCTGTGTAGTGAGTGTTAACTCAGAAGGGGTGCTTGGAGCTGTTGGTACAGTTGGAGTTGCAGATAGGGTGGGAATAGTGGGCAGGAAGTTGGATCTTATGGAAGAGATTTTACTGGTAAAAAAATCCATGAATCTATCACAGCTGCTGACACAAGCATCACCATGGGTAAGTGTGGGGGGCTTAAGCAGAGTGTATGGTGGAAAACAGCGGTTTTGAATTTCTAGTGTTACTTTCGATCTTGTGGGAATAGAACTTCGACCTGGCTATTGTTAGGGCTCTGCAATAGACGTTTTGATGGTTGCAATAGGTCTGCTTATGTACTGCCTGGTTGATTTTTCTTTTTATTTCATTATTTTGAGTCTTCGTTCCATGGGTCGTCAAAGTCTTTTAAAGTCTGATATGGTCATTTTTGAACCTCAGTGACATCGTGACCTAAATGTATGGAACGAAAGCTTCAGCAGACAGACACAACTAAATAAACAAAAGACAGCTGTACATTTGATTCTCTTGGGATAAAAAAACAAGTACACCAGCTCAGCACAAAGACCTGGCACTAGATGTCAAGCACAAAGGGAGTGGAGGGATGATCTGGGGTTTAGTCACTTAAGTTAGCTATGAGTCACATGTGAGGCAACTTTATAACAGCCCACAAAAGCTTCTTTAAAAAGTAGTCTTGGCTCAGTTCATTTAAGCTATGTTCACACCGCCCTCTGCAATACACATTCAAGCGGCCACTTATGCTCCGTTCACACCAGGCAGGCATTGATGCACGTTGAACGTACTAAAACACACATTCTTGGTGTTGGGGCTTCTGGTTATTTTTCTACTGCTTCCTAGCGCATATCCACCATCTACAGTTAGAAGGGGTTTGGTGCAAAATGTCAAAGCGGTGTAAATTTTGAGAATTTTGCTCCAAGTTTTTTCTTTCACAGCTCTATTCTGATATCTGTAAATGAACAGCAAATTAGTAATTGCTGTTCATATAAACAGCAGTTATTAATTTCTCCTTACGCATGGAACTTCCATGAATTAAAAGGGACTTCATCTATACCTTACCACCAAATCTAAGTCCCTGATTGGTAAAAGTTTGGCATGGTTCAACCTTGTTTTACTATCAACGTGGGTTTAATGGCTGGATACGTTTGTAGAAACTTAAGTAGCGATGTGTGGATGTGGGAGTCCTGAACATGGAACTTATTTACGCGCGTTTACACAGACTTTTCATTGGAAGTGGTCGCTTGAACGTAGCTTTAGAATGGCTTATACTTAAGAGTATAGTTTGTGTAAAAATGTGAGAAAATTCAACTGAGGATGGCTTTTTAGTGACCAATACTTCTATAAAGAAAACCTTTTGAAAAATAACATAAATCACATCAGTCAAAAGCAACATGTGAGCGGAAATGGCTAAAATCATCCTTTAGAATATTTTATTTTGGATGAAAATGAGAAAACTGACAATGTCAAACACACACACACACATCTGCCATGTTAACTCAATCAATGAGTGGTCCTCAAAACCCATCTAGTAATAATTTATTATATCAAATCGCACTGAGCAGCACTGAGTTTGATGAAAAGTTTGTTGTTTTATATATTTTTGTATATTTTGTTGCTGATTTTCTGAAAGAAAAATACAATTTTGTTCAAAAAATATAGTTGTAAAATTATAATCCAATGTTACCTTCCCTGTGATGCATTGCTTACTGTGCCAGGCTCCCATCAAATCTTCTTAAATCTCTGCTCTCAGCCCCACCCTTAACATGTCAACATATTAGACTTTTATTTTGAAATTCTAACCATTATCACATTTACAGGACATGTAATGCTGATTTTTTTCAGTTCGGGAGCCAGGCTTATCAGCCTTTCTTCATCATCTGACAGTGTGCTCATTGGAAGAGACTCTCCTCTTATCTCCTCTGTGTCATTACCTCACTCTCCCCACTTGTCTCTAGCTCCCCCGTGCAATGGGCAAAGTGTACATGCGAGCTGATCTGCATTCATCTCTTTGGGGCTGGTTGGAAGCTGCAGACACATCACTGACACTTCAATTCAGAAACTTAATTTAACAAAATGAAAGCTCATATAACGCGGCATTATTCCTTTTTTGTGATGGTCTCTCTGTTTTAGTTTTGCATATTAGAGGAACATACTTGTGGAAGAATTTTAAAAATCACAGCCTCATTTCATCAAAAACTGATTTTTTACCCCCTATGAACATGTTAGAGACAGTGAAGTCTCATATTACAGCTGCAAACCACAACTACTGGTGTCTCAATTTCAATGACTTTATGCCGTAATTCACCTTGGTCTGAAAACTGCAGAACATTCTAATATCGATTTAAACCCTCGTTAAGTACATAGGGGAGTTCATATTATCTCATGGCTTTGCACTTCAGGAAACTGAGAGCATTTTCTTTATGAACAAAAACGCATTACATGCACTCATGTTGTGTAGATTATTGCTCCTCTCTGCTTATGAGAACCCTTTATACCCCACTTTGCATGGAAGAGGAACAGATTTACATCATCTGCCTTTAGTTGTATTTAGGGCCAACGCCGTGAAGAAAAATCAAAAGACACTGGAAAAAATAATGGTGGGGGTCGATGGGATGAGTGGGTTTCAGGTCTCAGAGAATTGAAACTTCCGCTGGAAAAGGCTGCTTTCTAATTTCTACCAGTTTTTGCTGACTTGCAGGTTTGTGGCTGTATTGAAAACCATTCCTGGGATTGTCGGGGCTTCCCTGAGCTGCTCTGAGTTCACATGCAGCTCAACAGAAGGCAGGCTCCTCCACTGCACAAGCAGACCATCGGATTTTCCTGTTCTCCTGGGCCACTGTTTAATGAAATTCATAGCTCGTGCAAAATGAGTTTTGTGCTCTTGCAGGTTTTTATAGTTGGCCGTCAGCAGCCTGCAAAATAAAGGCATGTGCCCCTTCAATAAACCAAAACACCAGCGGCAGTGCCAACACTGCCAAACGTGACTTCTGTGTAATATACAGGGCTGAAATCCTAATAAAATGAAAACTAAACAAGGACATTCATTTTTAGTTATAATTTATTATTAAATGAATAATACCTTTAAAGTTCCACTCCGTTTATCTTTTGATCTTTTTTAAAAGTGTTCCCAGTGGTCTTTTAATCATGATTATGCCGTTTTTAGCCAAAATAAAAAGACAACTGTAGATTTCTAGGACATAGTTTCTGCAGAGTGGCAGGACTTCATTAGAAATTCGTAAGTTGTGGGGTGGGAATGCATCAGGATGGAGCAGAGCAGGTGGCTTTTGGCCCGCCCATTGTAGCTTCTTCATCACAGCTACAGGTTATTTCCAAAGGCATTTTTTCACCTGCTCCTTGTTTACAACAATTTGAATAAAGAAAAAACTCAGAGATCTATTTGTAATCTGAGTTTTCTTCATACATGTCCATCATGAAAAAAATGCTACAAGAATACTCTTTTTTTAGCCATCACAACATAACACTTATTTTTCTCAATTACTCTGTCTTTCCCTCACTACATTCTAACATCATACTACTTAAATGTTTCCTTTTGCTTGGTTCAGATTTATCTTCTGAAGAAACTAAGGATAAGAATTGGAGTTTTGCTCCATTTGGCATCACACACCACGAATGAGCTGCGGCTGAACTTCTTTAGTAAACAGTTTTCAGATTATGTAACAATACAGATTCAGACAAGATGTGCCGCATTTTTTGCTGATACTTTAAAAATGTAATCTACATACCCACAGAAAACTCTCAAAACTAACATTCGAGGAAAGTCCAGTAGTGACAAAACAAATGAATACAAACCTGAGAAGAAAATCAATGATTATTATGATTATGCCGAACTTAGTCAATGATAAAATGTACAGCCGCTTTTCATCATTTAACCGCTGGCTTTCTAGATGGTGCCCAGAAAACGGCGTTGGTTTAGTGCAGGGGTCGGGAACCTATGGCTCGCGAGCCATATATGGCTCTTTTGATGGTCACATGTGGCTCGCAGACAAATCCTTAATTATACTTTTTTTTTCATTAGACCAGTCCTTCTCGGGCGCGATGCGATGCCAGAGGCGCGCAGTAGTAGCGTTGCTTGGAGAAAAAACTATCAGTTTACTATTATCTATTATTTCACAGAGTTTGTACCACCTGGAAACCTGTGAATTGCTGTGCCTAAAACGGCGCGCTCCCGTCTCTGAGAAAGAGCGCGCAGTTGCGGGGACGGGATGTGTGAGGGAGAAGGGGGGGGGGGGGGGGGCAGCAGGTGAATCGCGCAGGGATGGCAAAAACGTAAACCCCGCTGCCCCGATTTCAGGGAAAGGAGGTGGTTTGGCAGTAATATCACAGTCTAGCTTACTTCTCAGCCCTAAAGTTAAAAATGCTTATAATTCATTTGAAAGCATCATATTGTCTTTAAGTCACCCAAACAGGAAAACTCGAAAACCTGTTTTACTCATAATTATTTATCGCCCCCCTGGCCCATATTCAGAATTTTTAACTGAGTTTTCCGACTTCCTATCGACTATTGTCTTAGATTCTGATCAAATTATAATATTAGGGGATTTTAATATTCATGTTGATGACCCCAGTGACTGCCTAGGAACGGCTTTTGCAGCTTTATTAGATGATGTTGGTTTCACCCAAAGTGTGAATGAACCCACTCACTGTCATAAGCACACCCTGGATCTTGTTCTAACCCATGGGATAGAGATCAGCCAGCTGAGTGTCCTTCCTCTTAACCCCATCATTTCTGATCACTTTATGATTACCTTCCAGCTTACACTGAAACATCCTTCTGCCCCAGTGAATAAGAAACAACTTAGAAGAACCTTAACTGACCGTTCTGTGTCTGAGTTTAATCACACAGTTCAGCCAGTACTTAGTGATATTCTGAGAAAATACTCTGAGACCAGCTCCCATAGTATCAGTCCTAGTATAAATGACCACTTTGTTAATGATGCCTTACAAGCCCTCAGGAGTACACTCGATGTTGTTGCCCCCTTGAAACCTAAGTTCGTCAGACAAAACCGAGTAGCACCGTGGTTTAACGCTGAAACTCGTTCTCTTAAACGAGAAACCCGTAAGTTGGAAAGAGAATGGCGCTGCTCCAGTTCAGAGCAGTCTCTGGATATCTGGAAACATAGCCTATTAAATTATAAAAAAGCTCTGCGTAGAGCTAGAAGCCAGTACTATTCAACCTTAATATCAGAGAATGGAAACAATCCAAGATTTCTTTTTAGCACTATAGCTAAATTAACTCGCAGTCAGAGCTCAGTAGAACCACATGTTCCTGTTTCTCTCAGCTCTGATGATTTTCTTACATTTTTCGACAGTAAAATCTCAAATATTAGACATAAGTTAAATCAAGTTATTCCTACTATCAGCCCAGAACAGGCTGAAGCGGTAGAAATGGAGGCATCCATAGAAACCTCTGTAACATTAGACTGCTTCACTGCTGTGGATCAAGCGGAAATAACATCAATTATTACGTCCTCCAAATCCTCAACGTGTCTGTTAGACCCAATTCCCACTAGACTTTTTAAAGAAACTTTTCCCCTAATTAATGATCCCATATTAACAATGATAAATACCTCTCTGGAAACGGGTTACGTGCCACAGTCTTTTAAATATGCAGTTGTTAAACCTCTTCTGAAAAAGCCCAGTTTGGATCCTAGCATCTTGGCCAACTATAGACCGACATCAAACCTGCCCTTTATTTCTAAAATCCTAGAAAGAGTTGTAGTTAAGCAGCTTTACTGCCACCTACAGGACAACAGCCACTTTGAAGACTTTCAGTCGGGGTTTAGACCTCATCACAGTACGGAAACTGCACTAGTTAGAGTCTCTAATGACTTGTTATTGGCCTCAGAAAAGGGACTACTTTCTATTCTGGTCCTGTTGGACCTCAGTGCAGCCTTTGACACTATCGACCACGGTATTTTACTCCATAGATTAGAGCAGGACATAGGGATCAGAGGATCTGCTCTCCAGTGGTTTAAATCCTATCTGTCTGATAGGTATCAGTTCGTTAATGTAAATGGCCATTCCTCTCAGTGCACTCGAGTCAACTACGGAGTCCCACAGGGCTCAGTCTTGGGACCGATCCTGTTTACGCTTTATATGTTACCCCTAGGAAACATAATCAGGAAACACAGCATTAATTTTCATTGTTATGGCGACGATACGCAGTTGTATTTATCCATGAAGCCTGACCAGAATGACCAGATAGAGAAACTGAACGCCTGCATCAGTGACATCAAGACCTGGATGACAATTAATTACCTCCTCTTGAACCCAGAAAAAACTGAGGTCATTATACTTGGTCCTAAAAACCTCAGAGATGCTCTGTCTGCTCAGATAGTCTCCCTGGATGGTATAAGTATAGCCCCCAATTCCACAGTTAGAAACCTTGGGGTTTTACTTGACCAGGATTTATCATTTAAGGCTCACATATCTCAGGCGTGTAGAACTGCCTTTTTTCACCTGCGGAATATTGCTAAGATCAGAAATATACTTTCTAAGAGTGATGCTGAAAAACTCATCCATGCATTTGTTACGTCGAGGCTGGATTACTGTAACTCCTTGTTAGCAGCGTGTCCTAAGAGTTCCTTAAGAAGTCTCCAGCTTGTTCAGAACGCAGCTGCTAGATTGTTAGCTGGAACCAGCAGAAGAGATCACATCACTCCTGTGTTAGTTTCGCTCCATTGGCTCCCAGTTGATTCTAGAATTAAGTTCAAGATCCTCCTGTTAACCTATAAGGCCTTACATGGAATGGCCCCGTCCTATAATAAGGACCTCATAGTCCCTTACCAACCAATCAGAACACTTCGCTCGCAAAATGCAGGACTGCTTGTGGTTCCTAGAATTAGTAAAAGTACGGTTGGAGGTAGAGCGTTTAGCCACCAAGCCCCTGTCTTATGGAATAAACTCCCAGCTCATGTAAGAGAGGCCGACTCAGTTTCTACATTCAAAGCTAGACTGAAAACATTCCTCTTTGGACAGGCTTATTGTCAGACTAGTTAGTATTCAGAGATTATTTAACTTAATGTTAGTTTGTTTAAATTAAACTTAATAATAACTATTTCTTTTAAAAGGCTGCTAGAAGTTGAAGCTGGGGTAACTATGGTGCACTGGGGTTCTGTCCTCTTTTCTCTTCTACTTCTACCCTTCCTCTCTTCTCCATTCTTGATCATAATTTATCATTTAGTTCTCCATGCCTCTGTTTGGTGCAGTGCGATTCATGTATTGTCCCTCTTTCCCTCTCCCCTCCTGGGGAGTGGGAGTGCTTCCAGACTCCAGTTGGCTCATCCGTGCTCCAGTTCCTGACCGTTTACCTCGCCTTTGCTCCTGCTCCTACACCTGGCTGTGGATCCTGCCTCTGGCTCATCTCTGGCTCGTCTCTGCTCTGTACCTGACCGAGTACCCCGTCTCTGCTCCTGCTCCTACACCTGGCTGTGGTTCCTGTCTCCGGCTCGACTCGCGCCTTTGACTGTCCCCACAACCACGGCTGGATGAAGCTCGTCTGCTGGACTTTTATATATGTAGTTGTAGATTTAGATAAGTTAATTCTTCTCTAAGAGTTCTGGTAAATCGCCTGTCCGTCCTGGGGGAGGATCCCTCCTTCATGTGGGCACCCCTGAGGTTTCTTCGTTTTTTCCGGAATCCGGTTTTTTTGGGAGTTTTTCCTTACCGCGAAGGGGGGTCTAAGGGCAGGGATGCCAGTATAGCTTAGCCAGTTTGTTAGTTCATTTTAGTATTTTCCTATTGAACTCTTTGTATTCGTGATCCTTTTGATTTCATGTTTTACTTCGAAGCCCAACGAGACGACTGTTGTTGTGATTTTGGGCTATACAAATAAAATTGAATTGAAATTGAATTGAATTAATACTGTGTTTGAAACGGTAAAGATTGTTTAACAAATATGTTATGATAATTATGATATCACAGGAAACAATTAATGTTTAACAAACCCAATAAACCTGCATGTCTTTTTCCACCCTGAAATCCATTTTGTGTTTTGATCTCTAGTGTTAACATTTCAGCTGCTAAATAAAATAGTTCTGATGTAGATCTGGGTTTAGTGACAACTCTAAACTATATAATGTTATGGCTCTTTGCTTATTTATGCATTAAAAACTGGCAATGAAGCTTCTCCTATGAGTTCAGTGAATATGAATGTGAACATAGATTTTTGTGAAAAATACCAAAATGTCAAAAAGTCATTATTGTGAGTTTCCAAAGAAAAATAACTTCCACCCTGCACACATACATACTGTAAGTTAAAGCCTCTTTGCAAACCAAAAGGTCTGCTTCTAAATATAGAGACTTTCATCACATTAATAGTTTATTGACAGTTTTTTTTTCCTTCTCAAAGGAAGCATTAAAGCAGCAATGCACGCTGAAAGTAGTGATATTCTTTGGTTGAATGCTTGAGTGGTAGCTTTGACAATGAATGGTTGTGAATTTTGAGATTCCCAGAATGTGATCCAATCAGGCCTGAATGATACTTTAGAGGAAACAAGCTTTCAGAACCCAGCAGACACTGACAGATAATGTTCTATTGGAATTACAATGCCAGAAACATTTTTATAAGGGCTTTGCGCAAACAAGTTTTCTTCTTCAAACTTTTACTGTTCATTTATTCATCTTTTGACTTGTGACATTGCAAATTGTAAAAGTAAATTAATTAGACCTGAAATAATTATTTTTCTTTGTCTTTTATTGGATGTTTCATTTTTGATGCAAATAAAAAAAAATACAACTAATCAATGAAATAACATCCTAACAGACTTTTCCCCCATTTTTGCTTGTATGGTAGAGCTGTGTGTTAGCAAGACTGGCGTACCACAAAAAACATCTTTTCTTTCTTTTGTTTACCTCAGACTTGCTTCTAAACTCTGGTTGTTGCAACCCGTGCAGGCAGTTCTATTGTTGGACAAATCATCAACAACAGGAACAGTACAGATAAAATTAGATGGCAACAATCTGAAAGGCTGTCTATGTGACAGCGATCAGAGTTTTCATGGTCTTACAACTAAAATCTTTACATTGATGTGAAAACCATACGATATTCTGTTAACAAACATTTAAAAAAAATAATTTCAAAGTATTTTGTGTGCTTCACAATTTTTTGTGTTTAGTCTGAAAGGTTTTCCTGGCTTAAATAGAAAAAAGTAATTTTGCTTTGCATGTCACTAAATAATTGACACATCTATTAATACTCTGATTCAACGGTAAACTTCTGCTAAATTTGAATAATAACCCTTTTAGACAGAGTGTGTCAGTTGCACAACTTTGCCAGGAAATCCATTATTTTCATGGCTTGTGCCAAGTTAAGATGTCAGTGAGAAAAATGGGATGTGAGCTGACAACCACCCACAGCGACCAGCCAACACACCTAACTCTCTAAAACACCAACGACAGCAAAGTTGAAGCATAAAGAATGTTTACTGGTGGTTTGATTAACTTTACTGGTAATATAAACATTAAAACATTGAAATCTTTTACAGACTATCACAAAAAATGTTTGTTTTTGATTGAATTATGATTTCTTTTTAACAAGTGGAGAGTCATTAGCCATTGCTAATACAGAGCCTTTATTGATTGGGACTTTTATGCTCAGTTCTATCAGAATTGAATTAAAAAAACACATTTGCTTTACAGAAAAGATATTTTTGAAAATTGATCTACTTTTATGCTTTTCTGCCAGTATTGTTGCCATCACCGTGAAATGTCTATTATTTCGTAAATAATTGCACAACAAAACATATATCATTGTCAACATTTCAATTTTTCTCATAATGTGAAACTGCAGATGATTCATTCATGTTAAAGCTACTTAATTCCAGTAAATTATAATGTTTATGTAACAATCTTCCCGAAAATGATTATGGCAAATTGCCCCACCCTGTTTCCCGTGAAAGGATTCTGTCTGGATTTATTTGGCTTTTGCCACATTTTCTTACTGATGTGGACATGAAACAGGTTCGCGACGTAAAGAAACGGAAGTAGAAACATCTAGTCTTTACACCTGAGCATATATGAGCTCTGAGTCTGTGGCCTGAGTTCCTGCTACACAAAGACTAACAGGAACTCCTGTGCTTTTATGACACGGAGGAGGATTTGCTCCTCATGTTAGTGAAAGGCTTTCACTTTCCCCCACTTGTAAGGAGGAATGTGTTTAGGCTAAAAAAAATGTTTCATTTCACATGTAAGTGTGTTGGTGAGCCAAAGCTTGGACAAGAATCTGAGTATTTTCCATTAAATAGTTTTTGGACCCCCATAAGATTAATAGTCACATTTTATATGCAACTTTTGATAAAATAAAATGTCAACAGCAGCAATCAGTCTGTGTAGTTTTAGCAAATATTAAAAAACATAAAGAAAATGTTCATTTTCTTCTAAGAAGAAAATGACAAATGAAACCCAAACATGTTTGGTGTGAGCGCAGCAACGGCGGAGAAACAATGTCTCTGTCAGGCGCTCATTAACTGCGCGACAGTTCAGCTTAAACTGCGAGGAAACAGACAGAACCCATTTAAATGAGACAGCCAAGGCAGAGGAGCCAGATGGGGGGATGGGAGCAGACGCACATGCTAGATTTTCCTGCAATTTCTACACTGTCGCTGCAGACCAATGCAAGCTCCAAAGACAGTCCATCAACCGCACAGCCAAAAATAGAGCAGAAAATAAAACAGGGGTTGTAGAAGAACTGTGCTGTATGAGGATGTCATACAAAAGCAAAGATAGTTTTTTTTTTACAGGTGAACTCCAGAATGCACAACAGCCAAAAAACAGTCAAAGAAAACATGAAATTGATGATTTTTGTCAATAAGCATCAACATCGGAAAATAAGGCCACACCTGACTGCAGTAATGACAAATCCTGCGTGGAAACAGAGATACATCTGAGCATATTGCCTATTTGGTTTAGAGAGAAGGAACTGAGAGTGAAGTGCCAACATTTCTTTTTGAATTTTCTTTTTTAATATATTATGTTCACACTGGCATTGGCAACGCGCATTCAAGTAACCACTTCCAATGAAAAGTCTGTGCAAACACATGTATGTACATGTTTTGGCCTTCCGTGTTCCAAACTCACATGGTCTGGCGTCACCACACAAGTTTACAAGTCTGCTTTTGGGCTTTACGTATTGAACGGGCCGACCATGGGACCCGTGTTGAAAGTTAAACCAGTTGAACTTTGACCAGTCAGGGACTCAGACTTGGTAGAGACATATGGGTGGCATCTGTTTTAATTCACGGAAGTGACAACTGTTTAAAAAATGATTATTAAGAAGAAATCAATAATAGCAGTTTGTTCCCAGCAGGAATTATATGACACGTAGGCTGTGTCCGAATTCCCACCCTAATCCTTAACTACTAAAAAACTATTTACTGTGGGACAATCTAGCGCTCTGGATTTTAAAAGGAATTTGGACAACATGCTAACTACTTTTTTTTTTAAACGGCAAATGTGACGTCATTAATTTCACAAAGTGAAAATCGAATTATATGAGCATTTTGTGATGACTATGAGCCAACTGTGTTCTGAAGATGAAAACGTTGATGGTTTATTAAAAAAAAACAACTTTTAAATACATTTGTTTTAAAATGTCTATATTCACCAATCTAGTGAACATCAAATTACACTGGTTTTTCACAGAGACTTCTGGGAAATATCTAGGGCACTTGATTTTGGAAATGTAGATTTGGACAGCACTACAAAATGGCAAACGCACTAAATAGTGCCCTATTTCAGTGTTTCGGGGCACAGTGTCCTGCATGTTTTCCATGTTGCCCTGCTTATGCAAACCTGATTCAGCTCATCATCAGGCTCTGTAAAAGTCTGATGATGACAGTCATCAAAGGTAGGTGTGTTTGACCAGGGTTGGATTGAAAAATTGCAGGACAGTGTTCCCCGAGGACCAGGGTTTGGAAACACTGGCCTATATAGTAAGTAGGGAAGGAATAAGGACACACCCCAAATATATCGGAATAGAGCTGTGAAAGAAAAAGCCTGGACTGCAAGTCTCACGAGATTTGCACCACATCAAGATTTTGCACAAAGCCTCTACAAACTGCAGGTACATGCTCTATTATGGGGTGGCGACAGTCCAGTATAAACACCGTATGCTAAAAGCGTTTTCAAAAACACTGTTAGTCTCTCAGATTTTTTAGCTCTTCTCTTCTTGATAAAAACATTTGTCTCCTTGAAAGTTATTCATACATTCATGTGTGAAAATGACCTGACTTTTGCTCACTTTCACCCCTTAATGCATTTGATTCTTACTTCATTATCAGATCATAGTTGAGGATCTGATGTAGAAAGAAATTACATACACATTCTACCCCCCCGTTTTCCCTGCTTTTTTCTTTCTTTCTTTTTTTCCCTTTTGGCTGCTGTCCATTACAGAGGTTGCCACAGTGAAGTAATCCATTTAGAGATTTAACGGAGGTTTTAAAACAGTCTCCCCTCCCTTGTGCAACCAGACAAACAGATTGGTTTTGAATCACTTATTTGAGGATTAGAAGTATTTTTCCCTCAGTCGCAGACATGCAGAAATGAGACATATTCAAAGGGATTAAAAAGTGATAAACTAATACCATACACAATGATCTAACAATATACATAAATTAATAGCATCAATAAGGGGGGAAAAGCATTTTTAATGTGTTTCTGGTTTTGAGTGTTTTGAGCGCCACACCTGTAAAGCCTTTCAGTTGTTCATGGTCTTTCACGGACTTCCTGGTTTTCACTTTTCAGTAGATGATGAAATGTTCTGTTCTGTTTCTCATAAAGATTCTGACGTTAGAGTAGACCACAGCCAACAACAGATGCACAACAGCTGTCAAAGTTAAGTTAGAAGATTTAAAAACTGTTTGATGTGTGTTCGTTGTGGTTTCAAGCCGTTTAACAAGGACGACTCATTGTGCGCTGAGACGCTGTCACTTTAACCCAATGCATCATGGGAGATGTAGTGCAAACAGCCGCCGAACGCCAGACAAACCTGCGTCGATGAGCTTAATTGTTTTGTTCACTTTTTCCACAGTGTGACACCGGATTCTGTGGAAAGCTACACTGCTAAAGACAAGCTTTAGCTGTTATTTTTGTTGGAACTAAGAGACTTTGTGAGCAGAATCAGAACAAGGAAGTGAAGACTTTAACCACTACTAATTGGTCAGACTGATGACATGTGATTAAGCCTCCAACAATGATTGGCGGACATAGTTAATGGGGCGGGACTTTTCAGAAAAGAGCTGTAGCTGCGCCTAAATAGCAGTACCGTCATTCTTATCAAAATGTCTTTAATAGAATCAAATAAACAGAAAGAAAAAAGTATTTTATGATCTTTCATATTCCTAACTACTCAGTGTTTTATCAGGGCCTGTTTGGATGAACAAAGAGCTGATATTCTGGAGATGGGAAATGTTTTTAGATCAGTGAATGAGGCACACTTGACCATCTCCCACGGCACACCTGACCATCTCCCACGGCACACTTGACCATCTCCCACGGCACACCTGACCATCTCCCACGGCACACTTGACCCTCTCCCACGGCACACTAACACTAGTTGAAAAACACTGATGTAGAGAAACCAACTCTAAGCTAAAGCAAAACTGTGTCACAGTCCAACAAAAACAAAATGGGAACAAACGGAGTAAAGATTTGCATCCTTGTCCTGGGAGGACACTGTCTCTTTGTCCGCCGGGAACAAGATGCTCTGTGTTTTTATTTGTGGCCCTGAGAACCAACTGGTTAATAAAACCAGCAGGACTGCCTGTTAGCCTGTGAGCCACCCGAGGAAATACTGACTCAACAGACACAGTTTTGGAGAACACAACTCAACAACACAGGTTTGCATCTACACATTCATAATGGCATCCAGCCACAAAAAGTTCATTGTGCATAGAAAAGCCAGGTGCATCTCAAGCCAACTGAGGATAGCCTTTTTCAGTTTTTCCCCTGCTTCTGCTGAGAATGATATCTCAAAGGGATTGAAACTTGGAAATGTCTATCTTTTCATCCTTCAAACTCTCAGCAATAGAATAAGAACAGATTTTCCGACAATTTTATTAAGATGTGTTCATTATGCTGAGTACATACGCATATTTGTAGCTCATTAGGCATCTCAGTGCAGCACAGTTTAACCTCCAAGCATTAAAAATGGATCAAGATAATGCATTTATAGTTCAACATGAGGTTGCTGCAGCTGCAAACCTGCCGATTTTCTTGTTTATGCTTCATATTATTCATCTCATCTTAAACAAGCTAACTAGGACAACACTGGGTGCTTTATTGCCAGTATATTTTAATATGAGTCGCAATATTTGTTGGTATTGGACATAAAATTGAAAAAACCCACCCAGTCCCAACTCTTTAATAATACATGTTATGTGTTTGACCCAAATTTGAACTAATAAAAGCATTCATGATTATTTAAGATAACTCGGCATTTTAAAGCTTGAGACATGATGTTTGATGTCACATGGTACTATTGACTACTGGAACAGCAGGAGGCTTTGTCATTTATTTGACATATCTGATAGAATTCCGCTATGGGCAATTACTTGTACTTCCAAACAAATCTTCTTGCTCAGAAAGGGCAGGGGAAGCCTGCAGCTTCGGAAAATAAAACATGTTTGTGTGGGTAATATAGTGTAACGGCGGCAGTAATGAATGAGTAACCTTATACGAAACCAGAATAGAGCTGTTGCCTTTGAGCAAATCACACAACTGTTCATAAGTGACCTTAATTTTCTTTGTCACTGTATGATTTAATTTGTTTCTCCGTTATTTCGGTTCATCACTTCCTGTGTCGCTGTGGAGCATTTTAGAGGATCTTTGTGTCTGGCGTTAGGAGTTGTTAAACCATGGAAATGTTACTATGGATTAGGCTAAAATGTAATAATATTTTAATATGTTCTTGTAAAAAGTAAAGAAAACACAAATTAGAATAATCAAATGTAAGAATTGTACTCTGATTGGCCAAAGAAAAAAGTCATGTTTGAAAATGTGGGTGTGAAGACATTCATTTACTTGGAGATATTTGTCAGGAGTATCAGCATGACCTGAAAATAATTTATTTCTACCTGAGAGATTTTTAAAATCTTATGTTGTCAACATTATAGTTTGATGGATTAGCATAAGTTTCAAATAAAGGTTTGCTTTTAGGAAAGACTGTAGTGATTCACAAAGGGAATATAAAGTTCAAATGAGGTCAAATGCATTTAAATGTTTGCTTGAACCCTGCAAAATAAACTCAGTATCATGTTTAACTCTATAATCATTGGTAGGATGATCCAAACTTTCCTTAAAAAACAGTATATAACTGGATGCATGCATTCTGCTCTGTTGTTCATTTTCGTTCCACTAGGGGCAGTAGAAAAGCATTTCTTGCTCATTTCTTAATGGCTGCTTCTGTAAAATCTCAAAAACACCTTTGGCGGGGAAAATTTGCCATTTTTACACATTTTTTTGTAAAAAGACTTCATCTGTTGTTGTTCATTTCTTTAAATGACTACTGGTATAAAAAATGCAAAATCTGTTGATAATTCATCTTTTATGATACAGTCACACCATGTTAAAAATGCATGGATGAAATTAGGTTTAAATAAGAGGCTTTTTTCCTGAAAACTCATGTCAATATTTTTGCATCTTAATCTAACATTGTTGTGAGAAAACAACTTATTACAACTTACTAACTAAATTTCCGAGGGAAGGACAAAGAAAAGGAGAATTCAATTTGTTTGCTCAAGAATCCCTTTTTTAATGAATTAATCCTATAAAAAAAGTTGATCATAAATTCATATAGCTAAGTATTTTGATCAAAAAAGGGCTGAGAATTTGGCAAAATAATCATGTTATATCCCACTGAAGTAGCTCATATTATATACATCTGACACAATACAGAGAACTATTCAAGCTTTTAAGTTCAATAAAATGGTTTGCTCTTAGTTTTTCAAAATAAATCAGAACAATATCTGTTCTTTCCAGATGTTGAGTCTGTCTGCATGCTGTGCCTCCCTTCATGTCGCCTAAAAATGTTAATCTTACTTTAAATATGTTTAATCCAGATGGGTGAAATTAAAATAAAAAAAATGTAAAAACAAAATGTGATGTATTTTTTTGATTGTACAAAATACTGACAGAACAATCTTTAGTACATTAGTCAAAGTGATTACTCTCAAGGTAGAAAAAGTCCATTTCCTCCATCTGCAGGCACGCCAGCTGAGATGACACAGAAAAGGAAGCCATGACACAGAAATAACCCAACCGAGTTTGCAGTCTAATGGGTTAGTGTGCCGCTGTGCACCGAGAGGTGATGTGATGTAAGGCTCCACAAGGACGGCTTTCAGCCAGCAGCGTAATCCTGGCCTGGTTTGCCTTCATATTGCTCATGTGACGTCAGAGGCGCCTTGCATATTTATGTGCTTAGGGAAAAGAATGCTTTTGCACTGAGTAAGTTGTAAAAGTAAGGCGTTGAATGTTTCATGGCTGCTGTGGTGGGGAACTTTGATGAAGAACAGTTGTGGGCTGCATGAAAGGAGTGGAAAAGCTACGAGGAAGACTGTTTGATGCACAGTTCGCGTCCCATCTCAACCAAATTACATGGCTGTTCTGAGACTTTGGAGATTCCAGCTGGACCTGTGCTACAAAACTTATTTGGTTAATCAGAGTAAATTTGGACTAAAAGCGTAGGTGTTTTTCACATTGTGCCTTAAACCATTTTTTTTTCTCCACCAAAACACATTAACTCTTTGCTCTTTTTGAACACAACCTTCATTTTTAAACATGAATCATCCATAAAAAAACCCTACAATCTGTACAACTTCATGTCCACATGAGGTTTTTGGAACTTTCAGGCTTGCAACTACATTTTGTCATGTTAGAGGATTTGAAAGAACTGAGGTGCATTAAACATTAATAGCAGATAATGCAACCCTGCAATATTTAAAGGATGATCTAAAATAGTTTAGCTAAACCTAAATCAAGATGTCTTTTAAAATGAACTATTTTTAGTGAACCAGTGGTTGATAAAATAGAATAAAACTTTATTGATCCCACACAGGGTAAATTACCTTTCTTTACCGTGGCTCCATTAGAAACAGCTGATTGATGACAAATAACACTGAAAATTCACTTAAGAAAATAATAAAAACATTTATTAGTGTCTGGTGTCAATGAGGCTATGTGGAGTCTAATAGCTGACAGAATAAAAGATCTTCCTTCCTGCAGCAGGGTGTTGAAGTCTCTGTCTGCAGGAACTCCTCAGTGCATCCATGGTCTCAAGCAGAGGAGGATGATGATGATGACGGGGATTGTCCATGATGGATTCATCTCGTGGGAAAAATAATAGGAAGTTCAGATGTTTGTTCCAGCCCATGTAGTCTTTCCCGATGATATAATAATCTATTTTAAAAGCAACATAAGAAAGTTTAAACTGATGCATCAATTTGATTATGTTATAGTAGAGTTGAAAAGTCTTCACTGTGTTCTTACCAACTCAGTTTGTTTCCATTTTTTTTGCTTTTAGCCATTTTACAAATTTTTTAGAATGGCTTTTAACAAAAGCAGTCGGCGCCGTTTTCTTTTCTTTTATTCTTTTCATTCAATTCAAACGATTAAAACAACTTAATTTTTCCCCGAGGGGCAATTTTTTTTAAGACAGTACATTTGAAAATTTTCACATCACCGAGATGCATGACAAAACAATACTGTACATAATTACTCACAACGAGAAGAGGCCTAATAGTACAAATGTACTTCATTGTGTTGTTTTAAACTATTTTTTCCCAATTTGCCTAATTTTATCCTTTTTTTTGGTCTTTTTTTATTATTATAAAGCACTTTGGTGCCCTAAAGGGGTTGTTAGGGTCTAAATAAATAAAGCTTCATTCAGTTATTGCATTTCCTTTTGTCTATTTAATATTTCCAGGTGAACTATAAAACTAAAAATGATACAGAGCAATGTCAGGTCCTTTAGAAATAAGGCAAACATTCCTACCCCATTGGCATATTTTCTTTTAACAGGCAAAAAATTAAATCGGGAAAGAAAATGGTCTTACCAAGAATTCTTGTTTTAAGAAAAAAATCCAGCCATTAAGTCATGGTTTCTTAAACTAAGATTATTTTTGCTGTTGGAAAACTGTCTTGATAAAACTAATTTTCTCACAAGACAGAAAATAAGAGAATTTATTCTTGAAAGAACCAGCTTAAAGGCCCGTACACACCAGGACGAATATTCGCCAGGCGTTATTCGCCAGCGTTTTTCGCCACGTTTTTTGTGTTCACACCCAGGCGATTTTCGCTGACGATGAGCCGAGCGAACATGCAATTTCATTCCCTGACATTAGACGGCGCTTAATGTAAACAGAAATACTCCTGTACACAAGGTGGCGCTGCGCAACTTTACGCTTCTTAAAGTCGCTTTTCACTCAGAAGAAGAGAGCAAGTATTTACGCGCTTGTCAGAATCAAACAAAGAAAACATGAATATTTCAAGCACCAGTAGCTCCAACTGGTACTTGGTTCGGGGATATTTTAGAATGTCCGTCATTATTTCTTCGCGGCTGTGTAGACGCTACTTGGCGTCTAACTTCTTCGCTGGTATGTGTGCTAAGCAAGGCAGTTTTGTGTTTGAGCGCCCCCAAGTTGTGTTTTACTGTAACTTCAGAAGCTCCAGACACGTGAGCAAAAGCGCCATTCTCATTGGTCGAATAGATTTTGATGCGACGCGTCAAAAAAAAAAAAACGAACCCGAGGCGTTTTTTTTTTTTTTGACACTTTGACGCGTGGCGTTTTTTCACGTCGGTGTGCACACTCACATTGGTGCCCTTTGTTTAGTCACGAGGCGTTAAACGTCGGCGAAAATCGCGCGCGAAATTGTACGGGCCTTTATACGTTCTCAAGATTCAGTTAGTGCGGTGTACAATTGTTCTAAAGCCAGTACATTACTGAGTAAATCATTTTTTTAATCTCCCTTACATACAGCATTGAACTGTTTGACTGCGATGACCATAAACACTACAACACCACACATTAGAGACGGTCGAATCCCCACTTAGCAGTCGGTGGTGGTGGTGGTGGTGGGGGGGGGTGTTGCGGTGTCACATGCAGGGATATTTTAAGGACTGTCTCCAGCTGAGTGCTTCTCTAACCTTAGTCTGGGCTTCACCACTGGGTGCCCTTTAATTGCAGGAGCAGAACAGCTGCTGCTGCTCTAGGCAGGACAGAGCCAAGCCGAGTTTCCTCACAGGGGTTAAAGATGGACTTCACATCTTTAATTTGGGGTCTATGCAGGGAAGATAATCACAGAGACTGGAAACAGTCAACTTTGGGTCATTCATTACTCTGCTATCTGCACACTTGCAGCATATGTCCTAAGTGTGCTTGGGCATGAAGCAAAACCATAATTTATTTAAGTTTTTCCTTCATGCGTGTGAACATGAGGGAACTCAAACTTCTAGGGGGTTTTCTATTAAAAAATATTTCATTGTGAAAGAAAGATCACAAATAGTTCACTTCGTTAATTCTCCTCAAGGACAGCAGTGAATGTCCGATCACCATCATCCTTCTCCTGTCAGTTCCTAAATAAAAAATCAAAACCTGTTTCAGCTTTGATTTGCCATTTTTGGCATCACAGTAGACTTTTTCAAAGCGAGTTTAATTTAGTTACACTTTTTCATCATCTCAGTAACACCTCGATCGCTTTATTCAATTTTAAGAATGTTGTGAGTGCTGATGCTTACAGGATTGATCAGACCATGATTTTATGGTCTCAGAAATAAAAAATAGAATGTTTATTTTTCTGTTTTGCTTTGTTTGAGTTTTGTGCATTCAAATATTTGTTCCTGTTTTCCTGTCCTGCATTGTGGTTTTATTCTTAGTTTGTCTGTTAATTGCTGTTAAATGCAACACCTAGTTTCTATTCCTCTCACCACAGCTGCTTCTTGTTTATATGGTCTCTCTGTGTATACGGAGCTCTCTGGTTTCAGATGGCAGATGCCATGGTGACTGGTTGTTTTTTTCTCATCTGTCTGTTTTGTGTTTACAAGACCTTTAGCTGGTTTTTTCCTCCATGTGTGCATCAGTTCACATCTTAAATCTGTTGACTTTTTACCTGCGTGCTGCCTGTCTCCCATACTTAGGTACTCGCAGTCAAACTGACCCTGACAGCTCTAATGTTCCGCCTCACCTCTGAGGAAATGGTCCAGTTTGTAGAAGCCAGTCAGCAGCTTTTTGTTGCGTTTTAAGAGCATTATCACTCAACCACTATCGACATTTTGTGCATATTGCACAGGTAAAAATTGGTCATACGTTAACATCCATGCAAAAAGTGAGAAAAGTTGTGGACATGAACAGTGTGTGATCATTGCGCTGTTCATATGCAATTCATGAGTGATTCGTCTGTCAATTATGTAATTTTAACGTGATATGTGCGCCCTATACGCGATATAAAAGGTAAAAATCGGTGTGTGAAAAGTCCTTTAGACATATGTGGAACGGTCGTGGAAAGCCACAAATTTGCATATGTATGTTGCAAAAATCAAGAAACACTTATGAATTACATATTTCACACACGTATCATGAAAGATTGAAATGTCATACCTGGAAAATACTCCAAAAGTTATGTAGCAGGTGTGTGACACGACCTTAAAATCCTACTCCGATTATCTTTTGATCGATTTTGAAAGCTTTTCCAGTCTTTATCCTAACATCTCTGGAGTCTTATATTTAGTTATTATTCCTTTAACTTCCTGTGGAAAACTATCTTCATTTATATTGTAATTTTAAAATAAGATATGAGATGTTTAATGTGTCCAACACAAGCTGAAAAGCTAACCTTGAAAAATAAAGTGAGAACATTTTCTTGCATTTTGAAGATAAACATAGTGATAAACATCTTGACTGTTTCGATCCCGAATTAAACTATGTGGAAAGCTTTGCATTTCTTTAAGATAGTGGTCATAACCCGAGCTCTCCTTACCTGAAAACCTTTATTGAAAACAAATGATGACACATCCACGCTTGTGCTTCATTGCAGCAGAGCAGAGAGTCCGCATCCAAGCTGTGTTCGTTTTTTAGAGTCAAGTGAGAGACAATAAACATCTTCTGAGTTATCAGCAAGCTACCATTTCATCTGTGACAGTCTGGCACCTCACCAGACTGCAACCAAAACGTTTGTGCGCTGTGTTTTAACTGAAGACTAATGTGCCAGCACGCTCAGGGATGTGCTAGAAGTGATAGAAATGTACACATGAAAGTGCCAACAAAAAAAGGGAGCAGGAATTTGTCGTAAAAACAATGAAAAAATGATGAGTTGTGGTTAAAGCAACAGATTAAAGTTCTAAATCAGCATTGGGGCGTAAAAAGTGAAACCCCTAAAGTAAGTTCTATAGTACTTTTAAAATCAGGCCAGCCTTTCTTTTTTTAACAGCTAGGACCTAAAACTTTGAACGTCAGTGTGTTTCCCTTCCATCAATTATTAATCCCACATCTCCTCTAGATGTCACAGAGAATGAACCAACATCTTGCAAATGGCTTCGGATGCTAGTCAGTCGGAAACAGCGCTGAGTCATTTCTGTGGCACAAAACTCCCTTTTGGAGAACTTCTGGAAAATGCATTTAGACCCATGACTTCAAATGACAAATGCTGTCCTGCTGCTGTCTGAACAAATTTCATCATAACTCTTTTCCCGCACCTTTGTGATTTTGTTCCTGCGTTTTCAGACCTATCTGTCTCTGTGGATTCTCAGTGATGAGACATTCCACTGTGTGCAATCAGCAGAACATTTTCTGAACATCAAGTTTCTAGGTAGCGGCCAGGAGGAAGGTCATGTAGGTCTTAAAGGGCAGTGTCATACAGCTGCTACGTACATTTGGCGTATTTTTCACGTATAAAATTAGGTATTTTGTGATACATACATGATATACGTTGTTTATAATATTTCTTGCATTTGTTATTCGTCAATGTGTGCAGACGTCAGTTTACGGGTCTTAACGTGAACTTGGTTTTGAGCTTTTCAAAATATTTGGTCGGTTGAGAATTATGTATTTTATTTGTATTTAACGCAATTGTCAGGTATATCTTAAGCAATTGTGCTTGATTTTTGTGAGATGCAACTTGTTTATTTTCCACAACCGTTCCATGTATGTCCACGTTATGTCTAAAGGACTTATTGCGATGTATAACTTATATATTCGCGTATATGGCAAAAATTAAAAATTATATAGTTGACGCACAAATCACTAATGAATTACATATAAATTCACGTAAAGTCCACAACTTTTCTCACTTTTTCTACGTATATTCAAGTATGACCAATATTCCTCTGTGCAAAATGCTCAAAATGTACGTTGGCAACATGTGGGACATCAGAAAAATATGGATTTTACTCAGCTCAAGGAAATTACATGCATGAAATGTGAACGTTTAAGAAAATATGTTTGGGAATGGAGCTGCATAATGGTTAGCACTCTCACCTCAAAGGCTCCGGTTCAAACCCCAGCTGGATCTTTTCTGTGTGGAGTCTGCATGTTCTCCTCGTGCATGAGTGTGGGGTTTTCTCTGGGAACTCTGGCCCCCTCCCACAGTCCACAGACATGCTTCATAGGTTATCTGGTGACTCTTGATTGTCCCAAGATGTGCGTGTGATTGTGTGGCCCTGCAACAGATTGGTGACCTGTTCAGGGTGTACGCCACCTTTGTCCAACAGTAGCCTCCTGTGGCCCTGTGACCCCAAAAGAGATTGAGGTTCTGAAGATGGATGGATGTTTGGGAGTAGAAATCATGGCAGAGATACTGAACTGGAAAAGACAGTGATAAGCACATAGACTTGGCACATGGTTTGTGTAGGAGCCAAAGTGAAGTTTCTTTCCACATTTCTTTGTTTACTTTGTAGTTTGCAAGTTTCACCTTTGATTTGTCAGTTAGCGACAGCTGGGTGAATGTTAGATAAGCACGCACTCCCTTGCACTCTGGATGGAGGAGGAGAGCATGGCTTGGGCTGTTTATTTCTGTTGAACGCTATTTTCAATAAAAAATAAAGATCCAAAAAAACAGAATGAAGTGCCATACACACAAACTGAAGCCATCGGCTCCTCAAGCGGCTTCAACAGGAAAGTCACCTCTACAGTTTGCTTCAGTAAAACAAATGATTCTGTCATAGTAGTACTTTCCCCAAGATCTGATATACAATTTATCACCAAATCTACAGTAAATAAATAAGGAAAAAAAATCACAAACTAAAAAATATTTCTGGGGCTTCAGGATCAACTATCTGCTGCAATTTGTTCTTCATACCAGGAAGATTGTTTGGTTTAAGTTCTAAAATTATGTTGCTGCACAAAGTAAAATTACTTTTACAAAATAAACTCAATTAATACAATTATTATTCCCTTGTATTAATTTCTTATTTTATTTTATTATCTCTTATTTTTATTTTTTTATTTGTTCTTTTTTTTTAATTATTATTTCCTTTTAAAGTCAGATGACCTTTGTTCAAACAATAAATGAGACATAGCCTCCTCCTACGGCTGATAAATGCATTAACTGGAGGAGCTGCACTGCTGGAGCCTTTCCACACATTGTTTTCTAGAAAAAAATGCTTCTGGCAAAAACATTAAGGAAAACATGCAGAGACAGCCGGGGCAGTCTGCAGGTCAAGTTCAGGGTTACTGACTCAAATGTCAGAATGTGGAGTTCATCTTGCAGGAACACATGGAAGGAACACACTGCAGTTCCATGACAGACATCTACATTGTATTGTAGTTGTAAAAACTCCAAATGATGCCTAATGATGACTTATGTTGAGTAACAGCATGCCACGTTAAATAACTGTCTGTGGGTGTGAGGCAGAACTGGAGATTTGGTGCTTAATCTGGATTAACGATGATGTAGAGCCCCCATTGGTCTTAAATTTATGACTTAGTGAAAGCCGAACCCCCTGCAGGCTGATGTGTGTGTTCTTCTTTTATGAACTGATTGAGACTTTTTCTTTATATATATATCTTAAACATGGACTTTGTGACAAACGGCAGTGATTATGAGCACTGAAGCTGCAGTAGCAATGACTGAATCTTTTTCTGGTCCCAACCCAAACCTAATGTGATTCCACCTTTCTATAAAATCAGGGTTTGGCTTACATGATGAAATGTAACGTCATGTGTTTGAGCTGTATCAAGCCGCACACATTAAATCCCTGTAAATGCTTATTAATTGTAGCTTGTTCACCTATGTGTGTGTTTGGCCTCTCCTTGGTGGCCTTTGGGTGAGTGTGAGTGTAATATTAGGAGAGCATCACCCTGCAGAGATAAAACCACCGAACAACAGGGTTCAATTAGCCACCGTTTGAGGGATTTCACAGAATTGCGGGGCTTCAAAAAAAATGAATGCTTTTTAGAAAGGGGGTTTCCGGAGTTTAAACGGAGGCCACTCAGCAATCAGCAGGGGTCACCTCTAGCTCCAGAGTATTCACCGCACCGATGGAAGCTTTTTCCTCTGATTGGAAGGGGGACTGCTGTGGGGAGAAAAAAAAACAGCTCCTGTTTAATAATGACGAACAATGCGATGCAAGTGAAGACAGAAAGCTTGTGTGCTGCTGCTGCTCTGCAGGCGCTCCGCTCCAAAGCTGCTCCAGTGAGATGATCTCGTAAATCATCACTGGGAGGCAGCGACTGGAAACGGCACCTAATGAAATGTTGTGGTGCTGTCGGAGTGGGAGGCGGAATGTTTCATGCAGCTTGACTCGACAGAAATAGAAGAAACATAAATGTATTGCTAACTTTTGCCTCATTGCTCTGCTTGCTAATGTGAGACCGTCTGGCACATGTTTGATTCTTTTTTTTTAATCCCGTTAGCATCTGCCGACAATTTCTTTGATCTGTAAAACAGGATTTATAATCTTCTTACAAAGAGAACGCGTGTTGCTGCTCCAATACAATCAATAATCAGAGTTTATGTCTTAAACTGTACAAGAGGGTGTTTTATTTTAAATTCCGATTTCTGTTAATCCAAAACTCTAAGCTGCACATTCAGTGAAAGGATCAAACTGTCAGAGTTTCTGATCTCCCCCCATGTAAATGACATGTGCCGGACACAGCAGGAGTCAGAGAGCTAAGAACCCAGAAACAACACCCTGACGGCACTTCTCCCATATAGACTGCGGTGGAGCTGGGGCCGCATCAGACTGCATTAGTGTGAGGGCACTTGAATTCCTCACACTGCAAGCACTTCAAAGCATAATGACATTTCTGTCTGATGGTCCCACCTGTCAAAAGACCTAAACACATCAATCATGGCTCCTTAAGAGGCTGGTCCGCAGGGAGCTCTGGTATCTAAATATACTTAATATACATATAAATCATAAACATTACATGTAACATACATTGTTTACGCACATTTCTGACTTTGTTGAACCATTGTTAAAAAAAAGTGAATTTTCCTTCATGATAAAAATAAATAAATCGGAATTGGTTTGATAATAAAATTGAGTTTGTAACCCTTGTGCTATCCTAGGCACTTTAACGTTGGGAGTCGGGTCATCTAGACCCACTAGACAGTGCTCTGAACCTTTTTTCTTCAATGATTTGTGATCTTCACTGGTGTCCATGGATTACATGAAATCTTTCCACCTTTATCCACCTTTGTCATGGTAGGGAGAACACGTCAATGTAAGGGTAGGGTCATCTAAGATAGCACAATGGTTAAAGTTGTGGTATGTGTTTAAAGTCCCACTCCCATCATATTTTGATCGATTGTTAAGCAGTCTCTTAAGATGATGCCATTTTTAGCCAAAATAAAAACAATCTGTGCCATTTTCTTGGACATGGGTTGGCCTGAATTAAGCCTGCCCCCACTTCCTATTATCAATTTGTTTACATGCTTTGCCGCTAGTTTGCAGCCCCGGTGCAACAAAAATGGTAAGCAATATTGGAGCTTTTCAGCCGTACAGTTTTGAGCCAGATGCAGAAGAGGAAAACAAAGACGTACCGGTACATGGATCTAGTTGTTTACAAGTGGATGCATCAGAATAGAGTGGAGCAGGGAGCCGGTGGCCCGTTGATTGTTGTTTCTATGTTACAACTACGAGTTTTTTCCAGCGGCATTTTTCATCTTCTTCTTATTAACAACAGTTTGACAAAATAAATATTAGAAAATGCTATTTCAATCCTAATTTTCCTTTTAAATATCCTCCACAAAATATGCCACAAGAACATGTTTAAAACTCAAGTTTCATCAGGGTCTTTAATGAAACAATTTATACTTCTAAAAGCATTTTCCTATTAACCCTTGTGCTATCTTAGATGACCCTACCCTTCCATTGACGTGTTATTCCTACCATGACAAAGGTGGATAAAGGTGGAAAGATTTCATGTAATCCATGAACACCAGTGAAGATCACAAATCATTGAAGAAAAAAGGTTCAGCGCATTGTCTAGTGGGTCTAGATGACCCAACTCCCATTGTTCAAGTGCCTAGGATAGCACAAGGGTTACATAATATAAGTGATGAGTTTTTTTAAATTTAAATTCATTTTAAGTAAATCTGTTTACGTTTGAGTCCTGATAATTGTTACAGTGTGGCTGGCATACACTTTTGAAAAGCAATGCTTTGGTTTAGGCATGAATTCTTAATAATTCACGTTTCATTGCTGAAAACGTTTATCACATTTTTTGAGGGTTTAAATGTGTAAAAAGTGCATTATTGCCCTAATTACATAAAGCTCTTGTAATTAAACAATCATCTCCAAAATTCACAGTAATTATGCGACTCCATGAAAACACAAAGAAGACATGTAAACACATTTTGTGTCAGTCAGGTTTCCCTTTCTCAAAATAAGCGACTGATGTGAATCCTGAGCGTTGCACTGTAAAGCAGCCAGATGTTCACTCCAAAATAATTCAGCTTGGATTTATCCCTTTTCATTTATCTCTCTAAAAAATCTGCATCTGCTTTTGTGGCTCTAAGATCTAGTCTCTCATTTCCAAAAGTGGAGGTGTTTATGTGCTCCTACAAATGACTAGTGGTTTTGTCCGTTTTAGCATGTGCAAGTGCACGTATGAAGTGGTTTCCTGTTACTTGTGGGAAACTTCAGAAAGCCTCATGCAGGGACAATCTTGGACTTCTGGTTGCTGACGATCATAAAAAGTGAAACATGAGTGCATTCCTGAGGGTTAAGGAGAGCAGAGTGGCTGCACAGCTGAGGGCTCATTGAAAGACAGGCACTGTGCAGGAAATTAGCCGACACAAGTCACAGAAACATGTGGAGCATGCCCCTGCATTCTTTACTTAGCTTCTACCGCTCATTAAAAACACCTTTTTTTTTCTATTCCATCATTTAAAGTCATAATCGGATTCTGTATTCTCAGGCTCATCCTGACTTGGTTTTCTTGTGCTTGTGTTTCTAAGCTTTGCAGACTGAGTCATAACGCCGTTTAGGCATCGCTTGTCCCACATTTAGGAAGGGAGCAGTGCTGTGAGGCTATGAGAGCGTCACTGCTGATGATCTGGGACCAGGGAGAGGAGGAGGGAGCAGGAGGAGGATGTGGGCAGACACTCAGCAGCATCTACTGCTAGTGTCCCTCGGGAAACAGAGCTACAAGAAAAGGGACCACAGTTGCAGCTGTTGTTGTAGACACACACACATGGACACACACAAGCACACAGATTACTCTTATCCGATTTCACATGGACCCAGCGTCTGTTTCTCTCTTATTTTCTTACATATTAAAAGTGCTCACTGACCTGTTTGTGCAGAGTTATGTAAAGTCATTAAATGTTCCTGGAAATAATTGAAAATTCTGGAAAAGATGATCAGTTTATCTAAGCTATTGGTTTTATTTGCAACATAAACCATTGTGCTCCACCTTTACAATTTGATATCTAAAAGTCCCGCGCTGGCCATCTTTTGATCTTTTTCTAATTAATTCCCAGTTGACTTTTAGGAGACTTTTAAATATGATCATGGAGTTTTTAGTCAAAATTCCAAAACCTGCGTAATTTTCTAGGATGTAGTTACTGCAGAGTGGCAGCAGTTCATTAGAAATTTGCCTGAGTTGTGGATGGGACTGTTGGTGCAGCCAAGCGCCCATTTTCCATCATCCATCTGTTTACATGCTCTCCTGATAGCTTACAGCCCCTCACAACCCTAACCTAACATTAGCGGGGCAACAAGAATGGCGAGCAATAACTGAGCCGTACAGTTTTAAGTAAGATACGAGTTCGGATGAGGAAAAGGAAGCTGTACAGATCTATTTGTTTTCATAAAATGGAGCGGAGCACGGAGCTTGTGGCTCACCGATTGTAGATTTAATGCAACAATTACAAGTTTTTTTAAACAGCATTTTTTCATCTGATTCACAGCAATTTGAATAGAGAAATACTCAAAAATGCTATTTTAATTTTAATTTTCTTAATATATGCCCTCCATCATTACAAAAATGCCACAAGAACATGTTAAAAACACCAAAAACACAATTTTCTTTGGAGTGGGTCTTTAAAAAGACATTTTAATAAGTATAACCAATATCTCCACAAAAAACAAAATTATGCTTTACTGATTTGCTATTTCTGAAACATTTAAATATGGTCACATACATTAAAACATGTATTTTTAATGTTATTGATCCATTAAAACATACATATTTAATTCCAAGACAAAATGTTTATGTATTTTTTTTAATTATTAAATGTTTTACAATGTGTGAAGCCATACATTTTAGTTTCTACAAATCACAGAGGAATTAAAACTGGATTGACAGATGTGGTTTTAACTGTATCTCCTAAAAAGCTCTATGTACAAAATGGGTGTCCACTGAATGTGTGCTAAAAGTTAAAGTTCAATCAGGGACTCAGATATGATAGTAATGCTTGATTGTGTTCCTTTTAATTAACAGAAGTGCCAACCATTGGAAAATTGATCATGGAGGAAAAATGTGTTTCTTGTTGGAATTCAATGACACCAAATCTTTCATTTATCGAAATAAAGCTGTAAAAGAAAAAAGCCTGCAGCAAGATGCACTGCTTTGGCATTTCGCTCCAAGCCTCTCCCAACTGTACAGATGCACTAGTATACCCCTTGTGCTATCTTAGATGACCCCATACTTACTTTGATGTGTTATCCCTACCATGACAAAGGTGGATAAAGGTGGAAAGACTTCATGTAATCCATGGACACCAGTGAAGATCACAAATCATTGAAGAAAAAAGGTTCAGCCAGTTTGAACAGCACGGGCTTTACGAAGTTTCTTGAGTCTACTTTTAGCACGTTCTCAAATGCCCAGTGTGCACGTAGCTTCAGATATTTGTTGAAGTCTTCTTCATGGTTCTACATCGTACTTTTTTGTTTTGCACTTACACGTGTTGTGTGTTCAAAGTGAATACAGACTACAACTTGACAGCCATTTTCAGTGAGGAGACAGAATATTTCTTTCTTTGTAAAGAGATTTAATTTACAAAGAGTCATCGACAGTTTTACAGTGCACATGTCATAAAAACTACTAAAGGTTTGCAGAACCCTAATGAAAAACATCCACAATGGTGCAGGAAACTACACTTAAGTGACAGATTCAATTGAAAAAAACAGAAATAACTGTGGCTTGACTGTGTCAACTCCATATGTGTGTGTTTGTGTGGAACCTCTGAACATGCAGAAAGTGTTGACCTGAATACTGACATGGCACCATGTGCATCAGCTGGCCAAGACATTAAAAGAGATCCGCGGCCTAACCCCTTGCTGGCTGGGTTTGTTCATCCGGAACAGCATTAAGGATGTTATGGAATGCATTTTTAAAATGAGTTCAGAGATTGTTCTTGCATAAGAGTGGTCTTCTTTCAGACACAAAGCATTCTGGGTGACAGTGGGCAGTGTTGCTTGCTATCCTGAGAAAGTGGCGTTGACTTTAGCTGGTATTGTGCTGTTTGTGTTAAATTAACCAGATTATTAGAAGAAATAAATAACTGCCCTGGCATTATTTTTTTAAATAAAGGACTGTTATTTTGACATATTCATTTGTACAAAATTGATGAATACCTTGCCATGGGATCTCCAAAAAATGAAAATATTACTCACGTTTGGTTGATGAAAAATATACACAAAGCTCTGTACAAACATGTTAACTGAATTCTGAATAAAAAAATCCCTGTCCATTTCCCCAAATGTGTCATTTCAGCTGTATCACCACCTTGTTCAGTAATAATCTCCCTATATATACATAGTCTCCAGTGTTATCCTCCTAATCCTGCATTCAAAGCTCTTTTTGAACGTTTGTACTGCTTCAAACATGCTTTGTGTAATAAATGTACGCCAGATGGCGGTCAGTTAGTCTGTACCCATGATGAGCAGCTCCATGTTAACCCCTGCCCCTGTCTGCACAGCAACAACCTCAGAGGACTTACAGTTGTTTCCCCATTTGCCGTGACCACATGGCAGAGAGGACAGCATTTCACTCATTGTAGTAAGCACTATAATACTCATGGACACTCTGTTGTTGCTGAGTCTGAACCAATCAATATTTAAAATCTATTTAACAAGTTTTCTGATTAAATTAACCTTTTTTCTGTTAATTAACAAAATAAAAAAACAACAACAGGCAAACAAGCAGTTAAATTAAAAGAAAGAAACATTGGGCTTAGTTTTTCTTTCAATGAGGAATTTTTGACAGCAAAAGAAAGCATAGATTGCATATATTTACTTACACAATTGCTGCATATATGGATAAATTATGGCAGCTTTAACGCTTTATTTCCTGAGCAAATGGATTGAGATGAGTCCAGTTAAACCTGAGTCTCTGAGACTTTTGGAAACTCTAAAAAGATTACAAAGGTTTGGTGGCAGTGTGCTCTGAAACAGCCTCAATCTGTTCCCACGTACTTAACACTTGCTAGCAACAGTTGGGTGAATTGTACACACGAAAACATAAAAATGCAGAGAAGTAAGAGTAATCTGTCATGCCTTGTTGCACATTAGTTTAAAATTGTTGATATTTGATCAAAATTGATCAAAAACTGACCATTTATGGTACCACAACAACCAAGCACTCCTGTAGTTTCTCTTTATGTGTGCAGGAACTTGAATATAGGTCTTGCAGCATCAATTCAAAATATTTGAAACAACAATAACAGAAACACATGATCACATGCTGCACTCATACACATGATAAACAAAGTCCAGCATTTGGGACCGATGGACAAAACCACGATCAGATAACTTCTCAGTCCCCGGAGGACCATGTGGTGAGTGCCAAGTTCAGCGTTTCCTTTTGGAAGGTAATTGTACCCGAGACTTTCCACTCATTCATCCATTCACTTCTTTTTTTCACGCCCTCAACTGACCAGCACCTGCCAGTTTGACACAAGTGACAGTCTTCTGGCTGAGGACTCCCTCCTACACCCACACAGCTGTGTTATAGTCAAACAAGGGCTGCATTTTCTCCAAGCCAGTGTCTGGCTGTCTCCTGTCTAAATAAATCCCTGTGAATGGCTGTTGCTGGAATTGGGGAAAGAGTTGAAGGTGGCTGCTCCTCTCAGGACATGGCCTGCCTTTGCCCTGCTGCCCGTTTGCCCAGAAAGGCAAATAAAAGCTGCCTTTTGAATTTTTTGGAGCCACTTTCTTTGGTCGTTTAAAAATATCCCCCTCTTGAAGCTCGGGAGCCACCCAGCCCGGTCTCTCCTTGAGGAGTTTGTCCCTGTCCGGCCGGACGCTGCGCAGGAACTTCTTGAAGATGTTGGTGGTGAGGGAGAACTTCTTGCAGATCTCTTGTGAGCGGCTCAGCCGTAGGGGGTGTGCAGGCGTGTCTGGTCTATCCACGCTGCCTTCTAATGTCCTCTCATCTCTCCTTTTTCTCCATTCTTTGTTTTTTCCTTCCTCTCGTTCCACCTCAGGCAAGTCCAACCAGTTGCCTACGAGGTCTGCAAACACGTTGTCACCTAGCACCAAGGGCTGACGGTTGCGACTGCGGCTCATGAGAGAAGACGTCCAGTCACTGCCATCATCTGCACTGTCCTGAGAGTAGTCGCTGTCCAAGGAAGGACCTTCTCTGGAGAGGCTGTAGAGGATTCCCGGCAGGTCCATCACCTGCGCTGCCCGAGGAGTCTTTGAATGAAGGTAAGGTTCTGGTGGCGGGTTTCCAACAACTGGTCCACAGAAGTCCACCTGGGGAGCTGTGTATCCTGACCACCTTCTGGGTATTGACTCCAGGTCATTCTCACTTCTTGAATTTCTTGCACTTCTTGGACTTGCTTCACTCTCAGACTCACTCTCTAGACTGGATGTTGAAGAAGACGAGGTTTCCAGGCTGCTCCTGCTTTGAGAAGAAATCTCATCACCTCTGCTTGAGGAGTTTGGGCTGTCCACAGACAGCCTTGGTCTTAGCATTGGAGATGGGCTGGGCTCATCCATCATTGTTTGTCTCAAACTTGAGCTGCGTTCCTCTGCTGAAGCTGCAGCTCGTGTGTGAGAAGGAGCTGCAGGAGCTGGATGCGGCATTCCTCTGTTAATGGGTCGTCCTGAAATGTCGAGGCTTTCCAGAGCGGTTTGGACCTGAAGGAGCTTGAGTTCCTGGAGGGCTCCCATCATCGAATTCATCTGTGCATGGAGGCCATCTCCAGCTTCTTTCATGGACAACTGCAAGTAGAGAAAAAAAAAGCCCAATAAGTCCCCAAACTGACTAAGTCATTGATCCGCAGCATAATCCATCTCCTCTAATTAAAAGTAATCAACTCGCTTCCATCTTTTTATGATGTAAAATCAGAAATCACCCAACATCGATTAAGAACATTATGAGTATAAATTCATTAAAGCAATTTATAGAAGTAACTGACTTCTACCTGAAATGGTAAAACATTCTGTGGTTCTTTTATGGGTATCAGGCTGTGCACTTTGGTTAACTCCAAGGTCATGTGATCTAGTTTGGATAACAAACAGGTTTCCCATATGGTCAGCGTATGAAAGGACCCGAGTGACAGCTGTACAGCAGGCTGTTTTAAAAAAAAATCTAACTTCTTCCTCCCTTCTTCAATTTTCTATTTTCTTTTTTTGGTCTGTGTTTTCACTCATCTCCAACACGCTCAGCATGTATCCATTGCTTTCTCTTGGTTCTTCTCTATTCAGGAGCCAGTGTCAAATGGCTCGGACTAACTGATTCCAGGTGAGAGAGGAAATCCAAAACGCTGCTTCCTGATTTGTGTCTCCTCTTGGAGGAGTAGGCCTTTCCCTTGTTCTACATGTTCTTTAAAGTCCCACTCCGATCGTCTTTTGATCTATCCTAAAAGCGTTACCAGTGGCCTTTTAAACATGATTATGCTGTTGTTAGCCAAAATTGAAAAACCTCCGTTGTTTTCTAGTATATAGTTTTTGCAGAGCAGGAGGAGTTGGACAGAAATTTTCCTCTGTGGGCAGGACAGTTGGTGCAGAGGCCTTCCCCCGTTTTTCCTCATCCCTTTGTTTATGCTCTCTCCCTCCATCTTACAGCCCCTCAACTCCAACATAACATTTAAAGTGCAAGAACAATGGTGAACAATGTTGTCCAGCCGTACAGTTTTGAGCCAGATAGCAGCTCAGATGAGGAAAACAAAGGATCTATTTGTCTGCAAGTGGATGCATCTGAATGGAGCGGAGCAGGGTGCTTGTGGCTTGCTGTTGTAGGTTTTACATCACATCCTCAAACTTTTTTTTAAACAAAAGGTTTCCGGCTACTGCTGATTTACAATGATTTGAATAAAGAAGTAATCCATGTCCTCCATTATGAGAAAAATGCTGAAAGAACATATTAAAAACACCAAAAAAACAATTTTCATTGGAATGGGTCTTCAAGAATTTGCAAAGGTACATTTTAAAGGTAGTAAATCTATAATAATTCTATAATTATTATATCCCTATGAAAAAACAAGATTTCTGTGGGAAATGTAACGGAAGCACACAGGTAACGGTTAAGAAAAAAAAAAGTTCAACAGTTAAATTACCGCCCTAATAGACCAAATCAAAATGGAACATTTATATCAAAACAAGCTTGGAATCAGAAATTATATCTGGCACCTATTTTATGGTGAAATGCAAAATCCCTAATCTTACCTTCTGAAAACACGAGTCTCAGGGGTCTCTGTCTGCACCTCTGCTATGGTTCACTTACACTCTACCAGCCTTCCACTTTCAAACCAATCCGTCTGACTCCTATATGTACCCCCTCCAATGGGGGGTCATCACTGCACCTGACAGCCAATCAGCACTGGCCTGCTAGATTATAATCCCCACACAAGGGTGGGGGTAACGGCGGTAGGGGGAGGCTCGCTGATGCGGAGACAGACTGACAATGAGAAAGGGTAGAAGCAAAGCAGCAAGAGGAGCGGGGAGAGTCAGTTGGAAGTGCAGGGATGGTGGGTGGAGACAAGGGGGGGAACCTCACCATATGTTTGGATGTCAAAGAGAAAACTGTTGATAGATTTAATTATGGATGACAATGTTAGAACAAAAGTGGGAGGTGTGTGTGGGAGCAAAAACACCAGGTTGTGATACGTAATCTTCAGGGAGGGGGGAGGAGGGGGGATGTGCTGACCCTGGGTGGGAAAAGTGACAGCGTCGCACAACTGACAGTGCAGCATCTGAAACCATGGGATCCATACACAACTCTAAAGAGAGGATTACTGATGCAAAGTGTGCATCTACGTGGGAAAATACACACATGCAACCAAAATTTTTTAGAAAACACAATTTCCCCACACAATCCAGCTTCTATAACCTAAATGTGTGGAAACTATATGAATTTGATCAATTAAGTCACAAAACAAACATATTGAGAAGAAAAAAAAAACAAAATAAAACCCACCGATCACAATTTTTTGTATTATTTTGAACAACTGTAACATCCTGGCACATGAACCTTCCTTGACACTTACACAGGGTTAAACACTTTGTCTGTCTGACATATGGCTGAGTGGGAGCATAAAGGCATGAATAACCAGGAAGATCAGGTGATAAGGCTATCAGCACACATGCTGGGAACAAAAGCCTAACAGCTCCCTGCTGGCACTGGAAATTAGGCAGTGATGGCACTGGTAATTAAAGCAATCAGGTTGTCCCCCGTCTTTTTGCCTTCCACATATGGTTGACTTCCTTAGTTGTTAATTGTATGTGTCCTGATATAAGCTGTAAAGAAGAATATGATCAGGAATTTTCTCTTTTCTGTGCCAATGCTATGTTCACACTGGGCACTAAACGTGCATTGTTGAACACACATTTAGCCAATGATGTTCACACATAACAAGCATGGAGGGGCTTCTTCTTCTTCTACTGTTTACTACTCTTCCACCTTCTTTCTCTTTCAGCTTTTCCCATCAGGGGTCACCACAGCAAAACAACCTCTCTTTCGAGGATGAGTCACATGGTTAACTATGTTTTACGCCGGATGCCCTTCCTGACACAACCCTCTCAATTTATCCAAGTTTGAGACCAGCACAGAAGCAGAGAAGGGAATAGGGAGCAGCCTGGATTCGAACCCTGGTTTCACGGACGGAAGGCCCCGCAAACCAGCACGAACTAAACTACTCTTCCACCTACAGTTGGAAAAGGCTTGGTGCAAAATGTGGAAGAGGTGCAAATCTTGTGAATCTTGCTCCAGGTGTTTTCTTTCACAGCTCTATTCCGATATATACAAGACTTGGTGTTATCGTCAGACAGTGTGTCTATATTTCTGTAACCCCCCCCCCCCCCCCCCCCCAAGTATTTTCCTGCATTCTGACTTTTACTTCACTCTGAGCTGCAGGTGAAATCTCCTTCACTTCTGTATATTTTGGAAATATTATATGAAAGAAGTCTTATGCAATCTGTAGAAACTGTGCGTATTTATACATGGAAAAACCCGTAACAACTTCAGCACTGCCTCTATATACAGATGCTACCCATCACCAAATGAAACTAAGTTATTTATCTTCTTACACTGAGGAAAACACAGACTCTGTAGTCAATGGTTAGTCCAACTAACTCCAGGCAGTCCAGCACTGCCATTTACAAGCGGAACCTTTTAGCCTAAATATGTCACGCCTCTCAACTTGCATTTTGCCATTTATGAAGGAGGCCTCAAAGGTGACTTTAAACAAATGCCTTCTGGAAATTCCCAGATTAGAAAACAAAAAAGCAGAAAACCTGACGTCTGATGCGTGAATCATCCGAGGGCCTCATTAGGACAAAGACACAGAGGACACAGACCTAGCAAACATGACTCAGGTGGCATGAGGTGTTTGCACAGACATACTGAGCTCAGACCTGAACTAAGAAATATGAGGGAACTTGGATACAAATAAAACTGCACAGAATGGAAATACTTCCCAGAAGAATCAGTATTTTTATACAACCAAATATTCTCATCTAACTTAAGCTTCAAGTATTTTTATCTGGTTTGATTTTAATTTTAAATGAAAAGGTCAAGAAAAGAAATATTAAAGTGCAAGAAAGACAATGCATTGTCTCCAGTCCCTACCCTCTTCTTTCACCACTATTTTTTCTGGCTGTAGAACCAGCCAAACATGCACATTACCTATCAAAGATGGACTACTTCAGCGTTTAATAACAAGGCTGGCAGAATCAAATTAAGGCTTAATGGAAACTTGTTCAGGTCTTCTGGGTGTTAAAAAAGAAAGAATTTGATTGGATTGGATTTTACGGTGCATCTAGTTTACAAACACATTCAAGAAGGGATTTGATTAAACTATTCTATAAATAAATCAATGCTCCTCCGCTGCTGTGTGTTGAAATATACATCTGTGCCTTAATGTCACGTCTGTCAGTGATGAAGAAAAAAACCAATGGCTGAGTGAACACAGAGCGAACACATCCATGCATGCAAAAATTGTCCATGAAGCAGACGGTTTCTTTATGTGTGCTTTTGTGTTGAATTTACTGATCTGGTGTAAAATTAAGAGAAATGTAAACACACAAATCTAAAAGACTGCTCTTTTTGGTTTGGAAACATAGGATTTCACTGTTGTTGTTTGTTATTTGGTTGGAGGAAGGAGGAAAATCCAAGGTTATCAGAACCAAAAAGTCTTCCTGTCTGGAAGGCGTCGGCCAGTAGCTGCATATACAGTGCCCTCCCTCGTCCCTCCACCTGAATTCCTCATTAAAAATGAATGGTGGGGCTGTGTGGGTCAAGGACAGGAACGGAGCCTCTGTCCCCGGGACACAGAGAAGGTCTCTGTGTCTGGACTGCTGTGAACGGCAATGAACCTCACAATCAGTGGAGCAGCAGATCTGCCAAACAGTCATTAAAAGAAATGAGTTACTGTGCACAAGGCAATGAATGCTTCTTTGGTAAGGAACATTAATGTGGCGGCTGTTTGCTCCAAACTGCCCCCAGGGTCACACTCTGTAGCGGGGCAGATTTATCTTTAGCAAAAAAAAGCTGTGTGTCAAGTTCTGTGATTTTTTTTTTCTTCCTTTGATTTTCTTATTCATTAAAGCTTTCTTTTTAGATTTTTGGCTTAGTTTTAGGGTTTGTTCATGTGTTGAGAGACTGTAATTCATACAAATGGGATGAAAATTGTGTTTTTGGTATATTTAACATGTATGAGCTAGTGGGAGAGCACAAAAACAAATGGATGACGGGAAGTGGGGACGGGCTTATGCTGCACCAAAAGGTCCGTCCACAACTCAGAGGTGAATTTCTGATGAACTACTGCTGAAACTATGTCCAAGAAGGTGAAACTTTACTTTTTAAATTTAGGCTAAAACAGCATAATCATAATTGAAAGACCACTGGGAACCCTTTTAGAATAGATCTAAAGATGATTAGAGCGGGACTTTAACTTCCAACACAAGGTCACTCTGCTCTTTGCATTTACATTCAAATTTGACACATATTTGTAAGTTTTGATGAGAGATGTGTTGTTTTATCTGATTTTAAATGGAGTTAATCGAGGCATGCCTGCCAGTGCATTGTCCCAAATGTCACATATGTTTTTTTCCCACAAACTTTAGCAGTAGCTACATGTGACTTTGGGTGCTTTTTCCTTCAAAATAATTATAATCACTGTTATCTTTCAGGAGTACCTAGCACAAAGGGAAGTCTTGTTTCCAGAGTGATTGCTAGTTTTTTTTCTGATCGAATGAGAAATATCTCAAAGGGCAGTCGATTAACAGTGAAAGTAACTCAGAGATCAGAGGATAAACAACAAATTACGTCAACCTCCTCTTTAAAACCGAGTCATTTAGACCCAATCGTTCCCAGCATCTAGAACCTGCTCTCCGGCAAAGACTCCCTGACGCCCTTTTTCAGAGACAGGGAGGTGGTTTAATCACTCATTTCCTGCAAGAACTCATTTGTGCAATCAGAAAGGATGCTGGCTGCTGCTGTGGGAGGCACAAGACGATTACCGTCCATATCATCTTCTTTGGCAGATCTATGGAGACAGTGTCAGATCTGTTGTCTTTCTGGCCACAAATCTCCTTTGGAAGCAGTAGCTCCTATATGTAAATGGTGTGAGAGTTGACGTCAGCGTCTTGTGTGTGGGCTGCGGACGTCAGACTCTTTGGCCCACTCTCACATTGGAATCGGTGTAAAGTAGAAGAGTCACTTCTTGACAGAAGTGGTGGTGACTGCTGAGAAGGGATGAGATGAGCAGCATACATGCTGTGCACCTTTTCTTTTTATGGAAAAGCATGGGATGCACTGCAAAAACAGGCCCTATAAAAATGGGCTAAAAATTCCTAAAATCTGAAATGTTTTCTTTAAACAAGCAAAATAAATAAAAAAAATACTCCAATTGAGTTAAAAGATATTACCAAGAATTCTTATTTTAAGAAAGAATTTGCAGTCACTATGACATTTTCTTAAACGACGATTTTGCTGTTGAAAACCCTATTATTTTTATTGCAAAACAGGAAAAAAAAATTTGGGGGGAAAATAAATTGTTTTTTACTTAATAAGATTTAGTTTTAATAGTGTTTTCTGTATGAATTTTCTAATTGTAAGGAACTGAAAACAGGAAATATTCAGCTTGAAAGAAACCATAGGAAGAAATGACAGAAATTAGCTTTCTAATTTAAATCTCTTGCATATACTGTATATATACATACATTTTAACACATTTTTTTGGGCAAGCTGCAGATTTTTACTGCTGTGGGTTGATTCCTGCAATTTTGAGAGGGACCTGGATGCAGACAAGACATCACTGAAGTGGAAATTGTGGAGGGACTTCTGGTTGCGGTTGAGGACCTCTGAACATGGATGTCTGCAGCCAGGTCCTTTTGGCTATTTTCACTGATTGTTTTTCAAAATCGAACTGCTTGTCTTGCAACAAAATGTTCTGGTGAGTGTATAACTATGATACTAACTGAAGTAATATTTCTTAGTGAACGTATGGTCGGAGCTGCAGCAGCATGCACCGTTTGTGTTTGCCAACTGTAAAATGTGTGCAGGTCCACGGTTTCAAGCAGGCTTTGTCGCAGGTTTGCGGCTCCATCTCAAACACAATGATCACCCACATAAACCCTGCAGCTGCCTTTAAGCCTTGGGCCAATTTTAGCTGAAGGGAAGGAAGGGCTGTTTGGAGAACAGGAGCAGCGAGGGAGGCTTAAAACAAATGAGCTCAAAGTTGAACCGCTGCTGTGTTTTGTAATTTCTATTCCAGTGTTCAGAGATAGGGGAATAATATGAAACTCTTTGGAGGGTCGGACTCTTGTGTGTTTTTCCTGGGGATTTCATGACTTCATGTTTACAGGCTTCGGCGTTGAATTCCTCAGTGACAGCTGGGTTTGAAATTCCCCTCAGGTGTGAAAGTAATAAAGAAGCTCTGCTGAAGTGAGATCAGTCTGCTGCTATCAAAAGATCTGTGCGGGTTTCACTGTCTGAAACGCAGGTGTGAGCCCCACTTCCAGACGTGAGTCAAAGGCACGTCTGTGATTGTATTTTCAGCTTCAAGTAGGCAGGAAGAGCTTAAGCTTTCTTTTTGCTCGACTCTTTGTCTGTTGCAAAAATCATGAGTCACCAATATGCTATAAAAATACTCTATTGTTGCCATCACAGTACCAAGATTTCCATAAAGCACTGTTTAAACAGGAAGCAAATTCATGTTGACAGACTCCTGAGAAACACCGGAAAGACATAAACGGAGAACGTGCTTCTGAACTTGTCTGTCAGCGGCAAATTTCTGCAGTGCTGGATGTGGTCAGCAGTTAACACAGAGGCATGAGCCTCTGTCTGCCAGCTACAAAGTATCGGCACAAACCTGAAATTTCACCACATGTCCATTTTGTATTACTTTTGATTAGTTATTTCTAATATCTTATGCAAGTTTTAAATGAAATGTAGAAGTTATAATCTTATTTCAACACAAATTAAATAATTTTCACTATAGGTTGACCCACTGCTTCGGACAGTTCACATAAATAAATGCAGCAAAGGATGAGTGTTCCAGACTCCGTAAAATGCTGCTCAAATCTTTCATTTTAAATGTATTTCTATATCTCTTTACATTTTTTTTCTAAATTTTTTTGTCCGCACATTTGATATTTTTCCATTACTATTAAAATTTGACCTCTTTCTTGGCCACCCACATCAGGTTTAGTCCTCATTTTACACAAGAGCTACAGAAAAATGTTATCTTCTGCAGAGACAAGTAAACCAGACAGAAAAAGATAAATGGTTACACAAGATCTAGCATGATTTTGGAGTCTGCAGTAAATAAACTGAAATTGCCTCTTTTTAAACATAAACTCTGCAGTGAGATTCCTGGCTTCTTTTTTGGTCCTAACACAGAAGCACTATGGATGGTACTTCTACAACTTTTTGACCTCATTTAGGGTCAACAGAGCACATTTATGTGTTTCCAGTATGGATTTTTTTATATAGACATCTCGTAGATTCATAGACAATTCATAGATTAAAGACCCACTCAATGAAAAATATGTTTTTGGTGACTTTAACATGTTCTTGTGCTGTTTTTCTGATAGTGGAAGAGACACTGTATATATATATATATATATAAAATAACTTTAAAGAGTATTTCTTTATTCAAATTGTTGTGAATCAGGAGCATCAGAAAAAAAGCTGTTGAAAAAAGCTTGTGGCTGTGACATAGAAGCTACAATTGGCAGGCTACAAATTTTCTGCTTTACTCTATTCTGATGCATCCACTTGCAGATATATAGATCTGTGTACGTCTTTGTTTTCCTTGTCTAAGTTGACATCTGGATCAAAACTGTACAGCAGGATAGCTCTAAAATTGCTCGCCATTTTTGTTGCACCGCTAATGTTTGGTTGTGGTTGTGAGAGGCTGTAAGTTAATGGGAGAGCCTGTGAGCAGATGGATGACAGGGAATGAAGACAGGCTTACTCCGCATTAATGGCCCCACCCACAACTCAGAGGTGAATTTCTAATGAACTGCTGCTGCTCTGCAGAAACTATGTCCTAGACAACGACCGGTTTTTCGATTTTGACAAAAAAATGGCATTATCGTAATTAAAAGACCACTGGGAACGCTTTTACAATTTATCAAAAGATGATTGGAATGAGACATTAAGTAACACAAAGAAAAATAAATGTCTGCTAGTCTGATTACCAAAGTCCTAAAACAATTTTAGCCAAAATACGTTTGTTGGATGTATGTCATTATGAATTAGACCAACACAAGCAAAACAAGATGTGCTCCTTTAAAGTGCATCAAACAGAAGCTGTGATCTCTGCATGACAGCTGTAACTTGCTTGATAAATGCCGGGATGTCTGCTACAGCATCTACCCATCTCCTGTGAGTACAGGATGAAAATCATCACAGAAGAAAGAAAACTGACAGCATTGGAACATGGACTGCTTCGCCTCTGAACAGACTGAGCCCCACAGGATGCACACACAAAGACACCGCCTTGGCTTTCTAAATGGCATCTGCTCTCAGTTCTCCTGTTTGATCCTCTGCATGGCGGGACACTTTATCTGTAATGTTACTAAACTCCAAGGTGGCAGCCACAACACAGCACGTCCTCTTGGCATCGGCATTAAGTCCTCTAAAACTCTGAGAGCCACTCCAGACACGTGGCCAATTTGGAGCAGCCATTCATGAAGTCAGATTATGCTGCGAAAGCGCAGCCTTGCAAAGGTTTTTCTGTGGCTGGACAGAGGGATGGGGGGGGGGGGGGGGGGGGGGGTCAGTCTGCTTTGAAAATGATTCCAAGAGGAGCCTGAGCCAGAAAAAATGGCTCTTGTAAATCTGTCGTTCTGGCCACGAGGGTCCAGGTTACACTTGATTTATTTCAACACCTCAAAATGGAAGAACTGAAGGTAAAGAATGAACAATTAATCATTATTTATAGGTTCACATAATAATAATGATAATAATAATAAAAAAACCTACAAAACTAATATATTAACAAATTTAAATGTGATAAATCTGGAAGGAAGATGGAAAAACCGGACAAGACCATCTGACAGAGAAGATGTGAAGCTTAGAGAGCTTAAACATCTGTCCCAAATGCCGGACAGAGTAGAACCTATCTCTGCATGCTATTTTCTTTTTAGCTGAAAGCTAGATACATGAGGGTAGAAAAAGAAATATTATGATGTTATTGCATGAAATTATGAAAGCAGCCTCCCTCATGTTTGCCTTCAATTGCAGGAGTAGCACAACGTGGACTCACCAGTTCCAGCTTTAGTCGCCTCAAACACGAGTCCATGTTTCTGGATTCTAGTTTGTAGAGACGCTGCTCCATATTTTTCTAGTGATCTGAATTCAGAGGAGACCCTTCAGCACCACATGGCTTTAAAGGTTTCCTCCAGGACAGAGGTGCGCGGGGATGTGCGCTCTCACGCAGAGCTGGAAAGAAATTGACTGTTGGATGTGCGCAAACCCTGCTGAGGAATGCGCGCAGCGCTTGTCCTGATGACGAAAACGTGTTTACTACAACAGATGAATAATCAGCTCCGTTCCGTGGCAGCATCCGCGCGGCTGCTGTTGGCACACTGATGGTGCGCGCGCGTCATGCTCCTGTTTTCCTCCTCCTCCTTTTTTTGTTGCTATTTTATCATTCGAGACCAGCGCTTACGCTGTCCATCCAATTTCCTCCAATGAGCGAGCCTCTTGTGGCCGCCTGGGTTTTATTCGGTTCAGGACTGAAGTGAATTTAGATTCCCAGAACAGTCCTGAGAGGGAAAAACAAAAACTGAACTGATTCATTACAAAATAAAATACAATTGTGTCTAGACCGTTAATAGAGCTGCAGAAACCAACAACATACAATCTTAGCCTCCTCTTCTGACAGCGCAAGATATTTCCAGGAGGGTAATGAAAGAACCCACCGGGACAGTTTCCTGCCAGTTTGCGTGGAAGAGGGAAGCACCTGCTCCAGAGCTTGTTTTTCCTCTTACTTGAATCTGAACTCATGTTGGCAAAAAGGAAGGAACAATTCCGTCTTCCATACTGTTAATGCAAAAGCTGTTTCTTCCTCCTTAACATGAAATGTGCAGAATGTCTTACTTTATGTTTCCCCAGTGCACAAGGAATGTCAGAGGTTCTGCTTTTGGTGGCTGTGCTTTATGTTTTATTTATAGCACCTCCCCTGATCAGACCTTGTGGTCTAAAAGTATATATATATGTCAGCTCCTATCAGTTTTTGGAAGTTTTTTCAGATCAGGGAGATCTTTGGCTGAGGGTCAGTAGCCTTGTGACCCCTGACCTGCTTTTTGTTGTTTTATAAGTAATGCTGGTGAACCTGACAAACACAATTAAAAAATATGACAATAAATTATGACTTCACGGTTAGACACTTTTTTACATTTGAATACTTTTTTCTTGATAGTGTCATCCTTGGAATTACATTTATTTATGTAAAACAGTAAAAGTCTGCAAAAACGTTTTTTTTAATTGGATCTGTGTTAGAACACTTTTTGTTCATAGGCGAGCTTCTGAGCTTGTTATTTCACTGTGGTGCAAAAAATATCTCTGGGAGCATGAATCTACCAAATAGCCCATAGGTTTCCTCTGTTTTTTGCAGCATTTATGTAAGACGGTAAATTGGGGTGGGAGAGGGGCTCAAAAGATGCAAGTTTTATAAATTTTGAAAAAGTGGTTGGCGCTCTTGCCTGACAGCAAGAAGGCCCCCGGTTCAAGTCCCCGTTGGGGGACGTGAAACAGAACACCAGTGGGGGACCTTTCTGTGTGGAGTTAGCATGTTCTCCTCGTGCATGCATGGGTTTTCTCCGGTGACTCCGGCTTCCTCCCACCGTCCATAAACATGCATCATATAGGTTCATTAGTCACTTAAATTGTCCATCAGTGTAAATGTGAGTGTGCGTGGGTGTGTGTTTATGGCCCTGCGACAGACTGGCGACCTGTCCAGGGTGTCCTCTGCCTTCGCCAAAGAGTGGCCGGGATAGGCTCTGGCAGCCCCGTGACCCTGAAAGGGAACAAACGGTATGGAAGAGAATATAAAAAAGTTGATGAACTCGGGTAACACCGAACAGCTGGACAGCACCGCACCCTTTAAGCACACAGTCCTTGAATTACAGCAAAGCTGCATGAAGTGGCAGATACTTTTCCAGATAAAGGAGGAAATCCAAACCACTTCACCCATTCTTACTTTGAACACTAATCCTCAGAGAAACTTTCCAAGCTCAGCAGTGGAAAAAGCAACAAAGGATAGCATATTTTTAATTGAGCAAATTCCATTTCTTTAAAAAAAAAACACAGTATATCTTTTTGAAACACTTCGACTAGTTTTTGTGGTTTATGTATTTTTTTGCAGCAGAATTCCTCAGCATTCTCCAGTGCTTTTTTATTTTTTACCTTTGACTATTTTTTTTTAAAATGTAGTTGTCATTATGACTGAAGGAGAATTCTCAGGTCCAATAAGATAAAGCAAATCTTTTGATTTATTCAGTGCTTTGAAAACATAACAATATTTTTAAAAACAAATTCAACTATAAGGTGATAACGTTAAAAAGGAAGCTACTCCCTACATTATAAGAAAAAGTGCCGACTCGTAACAATAAGCGTTTCCAGGCAGTTATTTCGAAAGTCTTTTCTCACTGTAACAAGCAAATCACTTAAGCCAGTTCATCTGAGATTCCATTTGATGGATTTTTACAAGTGAAAAAATTAGATGTGGATCTAATCAAAATCCCAGTTGGGATTCTAACCTGCAGCTGCTTCCTGTCAGCTGTCAGCATCTGCTGTGAATAAGGGCAGATTTCATCAGATCACTCAGCACTGAGACAAAAGGTCGCAAAGCAGCACCAACAACTGTCTGAGGACTCTTTTCTATATAATCCTAACGTGACTCAACAGCTATGACTTGTTGGATTTAAGTTATTTTTTTGTTGGATCGACAAGTGACTTAAAAAGAGACAAAACACCATAATCCCTGCTTTAAAACCAAACCTGCACTTTGTTTTGACTGTATTTTCATGGTTACCGTGCCACACCGTTGTCTGTGTTTTGGTTGTAACACATCCAGGCTGCCATCAAACTGAATGGAGGAGATTAAACTTGAGCTTTTGAGGCATGTCACAGGTCATCTGAGTTTGTTGTGAGCTCATTCATATCACAGGCAGAATAACACGTCGAACACTTGCTTAGGATTGTCACACAATACACACAATTCAATAATGAACATTTCTCGACTGGTTTTAGAAAGCAGGCTGTTGATTCATGTTCAGCCCACAGAATTACAATAAATGCAACGTCTGGACTCAGCCATGCCACGCAATGCCAATCAGTGAGAGCGGAAGGGGAAATTCAGCATAAAGCTGGGCGAGCATGCTGAAAGTTCATAATGTATGCATTAGTGTCAATAGGATTTCATGAGCAAGCATTTTTTTCTTTGACACTTCATGCCTTTTGGTGACAACAATGAAGTTCTTACTCATTATTTTAAAGATTCAGCAAAAACAAGACACAGTGTAACAATCCTATTGTTATGAAACATTGTGATGCATTTCTTGCATAAACTGTGAACTAGGAACATCAGACACTTCTACACAAACAGAGGAGGCTCATTAAGGTCTGTTTTTCAGCATTTAAAACATAAAGTGAAATCTGTTGTGGCACAAATAAACTAATCGGACATAATAAAATGCAAAATATTACAATTTGTAAACAATGCAACCCTGCATTTAAATATAAAGGACTCTAAAATGGTTATAGGATCACTGTACATTTAGTGACAGATGGTACCATTGATTGTTGCATAAATAAATTGTTTTGGGTTTTAGTGTCTATAATTGTGACCGGTAACATGTATGCAGTTGATAATTCAGAGATGCTGCACTGCCACCTAAAGGTTTGAGTGTCTCACCACAGAACCAGTGTTTTTGTAAAGCAAAAAGTTGCACACAGCACATTTTTTGTTTTACAGTAATAAATTGATTTGCTGATCAATTTTTTTTATTTAAAAACTTTACCATGTTCCTCTTTTCTGAAACCATATCTGCAACTATTTCAGTTGGAAATGAATTGTGACATTTACAAACCTGTAATAATAATTACAACAAAAACATTCATGACTGGGATTTATGTGTTGATAGCATAAAATATAACTGACAAGATTTTATCACAAAAATGCCCATGCTTTATATTTTATCATATGAAATGTTACTAACTAGACAACAGGTTTTTGGTAAACAAACTCTTTTAGTGACATTTGTTGTGCATTTTTTTTTTTAAACAAGAACTCACAATATATGTTTTCATATTTCCCATGAGAACTGTTGCAAAAGCAAAGAGATTTACTTTGATCAGATGTGTTGAGTCATATCCCTTCCACAAAAAGCAGAGTCAGAGTCACAGTCCATCTGTGCAATGATGCCACCCAGAAACCCACTAATAATAGTTTTTGAGACGCAAAAATACTTTTTCCAAAATACTTATATGACTGACAGCAAAACACCTGGTTTAACACATCAAAAAGGTCAAAGGTCTCCTGTTGGTTTTCCACTATAGCTGCTATTTTGGTCCATTCTCTCACGCAGATCTTCTCCAGAGCTGTGATGTTTTGGGGCTGTTGCTGGGCATTGACCGGTTTCCCAGCTGCTTGCTCGTTGTAGACTAGTTAATCCCAGTCCTGTTCAGGTGAATAATCTTGTCCATGGTGTCCTTCCACAGCTCTTTGGTCTTCGTAGGGAAGCTGTAATCTTATTGTTTAAGGGTGTGGACAGGTGTCTTTTATACAGATAACTGTCAGGTAGGGAGGGCTGGGGAGCGTGAAGGACCCAAAATGCAGAGACGGGAGGCATACGGTTCCAGGGCAAGGGGTTTATTCTCAAACAAAAAGCGCTGCAGAGCAGGGAAACCTAGACAAAACTCACTGTGGTAAAACGTGAAAACATGGCAGAAGACGGTCAGGGAAGAGACGTTAATGGACCAGCACAAGAAGAAGGCAGAGACAAGACTTAAATAAAAACAGCACTGACAAGACACAGGTGAACACGATCAGGAGAGATTGGGACTAGGGAAGGAAAACTCAAAACCATGACATAACAGTAAACCTTTCAAAATAAAACAGGAAACAGAACTCAAACATGACAGAAACAAGATGGAAAGCAAAAACCAATACAAAGAAACCCAAACAATGACAATAACCAGTTCAAACAGGTGACTGTAATACAGGTAACTAGTCAAGTCAAGTCAACATTATTTATAAAGTGCTTTTAAACCAGCAGAGGCTGACCAAAGTGCTTAACAATGAAAAATAAAACAAGACAAGAATCTACAATAAACACCATACAAAAGTAATACGTTATAAGCCAGGGAGAAAAGTGAGTTTTCAACTTGGATTTAAAATCATTCAATGAACGGGCCTGCCTAACCTGCACAGGCAGTGCATTCCACAAGCTGGGGCCAGTAACGGCAAATGCCCGATTCCCTCTGAGTTTCCACCGTGTCCTTGGCACATCCAGGAGCAGCTGGTCAGCTGATCTAAGCGAGGAAGGGGAATGCAGCTGTAGCAGCTCAGAGAGGTAAGGTGGAGCCAAACCACTTAAAGATTTAAAAACAACTACCGGTAATAGAATTTTAAAATGAACTCTAAAATGGACAGGCAGCCAATATAGAGAAGCCCGAACTGGCGTAATGCGCTCTCTCTTCCATGTTCCAGTTAACAAACGTGTAGCAGCCTTCTGCACCCGCTGGAGACGGGACAAGGACGAGTGAGAGACATCAAAACTAGTGGAAGATAGAAGAGCTTCTTAAAAAAGAACTAACAGGTCTGTGGGGGACACAATTCTTACTTGTTTCTAGGAGCTAAATACTTGTTTTATAATAAAACCATACAAAAGTGTTTCTTTTTTTTTTACATTCTGTGTCTCACGGTACAAACACAATCTTTTTTGTCTTTTACAGTTGAAGAGTATTCATGATGAACATTACAGACTTCACTCATCTTTGTATCCCTTGTGCTATCCTAGGCACTTTAACATTGGGAGTTGGGTCATCTAGACCCACTAGACAGTGCGCAGAACCTTTTTTTCTTCAATGATTTGTGATCTTCACTGGTGTCCATGGATTACATGAAATCCTACCACCTTTATCCACCTTTGTCATGGTAGGAATAACACGTCAATGTAAGGGTGGGATCATCTAAGATAGCACAAGGGTTAAATGGGACAATTAAAAAAAAAGAAATCTGTGATTGACTAACACCCCTTTTTTGTCCTCCCCCATTTAAATATAACTATGGAGATCCTATTCATTTGATATTTTCTTGACACTTCAGCTTAGTTTTTTTTGACTTCACTCACTTTGTTCTTAATTTTACTGTTTTTCTGACCCAACTACTACAATTGTCTCATTTATAAATTAGGAAAGACAGAAATGCAAAGAGCCTTGATAGTTGTGGCAGATTTTAATCTGACGTTTGATAGTTGAAATAACAAACAAACGGACAGAATCTTTTTATACTCAGCAAACAGACAGAAAAAGCTCAGTTCAAAAAGTAAAAAGATAGGAAACAACACAAAACAACAGTTCCAAGACTTTAAAAAAGCACAAAGCTTTGGAAATCAATTCTATCATCCTGCCATTGTACATTAGTCACTTTAGTGGGACAAAAGTCTTTAGAATAGTTGTGAAAATTTTCCAAAAATTATTTAGATTCTGTTTCAGTGAGACTGAAATCCTAAACTATGTGATAGATTCATTCTCAGAATTCTAAGCAACAGCATCACTGTCCAGAAAAATAAAATCCATTGGGTTTGTAACGCTGTGCAAAGCCGCACAATAACTCTGCTGTTGTCGTGAAGGATTGCAAAGCAAATTTATAAGCTGGCACCATACCCCCAACCTCTGATTTAAAACACGACAAAGTACAGAGATCCAACACAAAATACAACAGTACACCAAAACAGTGTTGCTTCATGTCTTAAAAAATACATGACATTCATTTTAACAGCTTCCATTTGGGCAAACAAAGCAAATAAAAACAGCTAATTAACACAAGGTTCATTTGGCACAAACAACCAGAGCACATTTGGCAGATAGTCACAAACCAGTCCAAACAAGAGTTCAGCTGAGCATCAGTGTGCAGCAAAGTCTGGTCATAAAGGGTTCGGTTTGAGTCAAACTTGCATGTTCCAGCGGCTGCATCTCTGCTGCCATCTTGTGAGCATCACTGGGAAAATCTCATGATGGACGCTTTCCATTCACGTCAAAGATCTCAGGCATCAAATGACAAACAACCCGACGTCTGAAAATTCTCCAAAAAGGCAGTAAAGTAGATGTTTCTGTGGTGTTCTTATATCAAACAATCGTTTTTGTCAAAAGTAATTTGATCAGCTGTCACACAAAAAAAAAATCAAAGTTATTTTTAACTTTAGGCAAAGCTGTGAATCTGAAGATGACAATGAAAGAAAAAGATCAATCACAAAAAAGAAAGTGAAGACTCCCAAAAGATTGGATGAATCATTTCCATACCTCTCTGTTCTTTTTTTGTTTTGTTTTAGTAAACAAAAAAAATCCTGAATGCAAACATTTGTCTTCTCAGTTACCTGAACTTTAACTGCAAATGAAGACAGAATAATTGCTCTGTGTGTGAAAATAAAAGTGAAAAGTGAAAGTTTGAATTTAAAATAACCTTAGATTTTACGTTAGCTTTACCGTTCAATTTTATTTAACAAAACAATGACATAAAACAGGTCTGATGATTAATGAGTCATACAATAAAGAGAATACATATTTTTAGATCAGATAAATAAGAAAACAAGACCTCACATCATAAATAACTAAGTTCAGGAGCCGTTTAGACTCACAGACTTTCCTTTGGGCATAGCTCTCTGAAGATCCCTCTTTTATATTTAAATCAGATTAAAATGTGCAAGTTTTTGTTGTGTTGAGCCATTTCTTTCTGTTGACTGTTGTAGATTTACAAGTCAAAGTTCTGCTGTAAACACAGCTAGTTTTAGGACAGAATTTAAAATGCATATGAATGTATGTCTGTTGCTCATAAGTCTAGATTGAAATAGTGTAAATCTAACCCAAACAACAAACTTAATCAGACTTTTATGTCAAAATCTGAATTTACCTTTGGTTCAGGAACATAAACATAAACCGTTTTGAAATATCAATACTCCAACACTCATGGCCTAAAGCTGGCAATAGCTTTTAAATATGGCGGTGTGGATACAAAAAAATATTATTTTTTTTCTGCTCTTACACATTAAAAAGAATGGAGAATGTTTCTTTGATAATTAACTGTCTTCAACTTCTTCAGCCTTCACCGATAACAAACAAAAAGGAGATAATGACACACACACACACACACACACACACACTATGTGCTACCATAAATACCTTTTCATTCAGTGTGTGAATTTTTTTAAATCTGAGGTATGCATGTGTGAGTGTCTTGTATGTTAGCATCAAACCAACAATGTTGGTTTAAAGTATCTCATTTTTTTCACATGTGGACTTAAATTGGCTTAAAAGGTTGTGCTTGTTATACTGCTGCTGTTTCCTCTGACGGTCCCCACAGCAGACTCGCACACAGACTTGCTGGTCTTTTCTTGAGGGCTCATTGTGTTTGGCTCCTCTGGCTTTTTCCCAGCACTTGTTTCACCTCAGATAGAGAGGTGGCACCATTGGTTTGGTTCACAGAGAGTTTGTCTTCCAGCAGCTTCTAAAACACCAAAAAAACATGTAATAGAGAACACGTTTCACCATTTCTGTGTTTAGGTACCAACTGTGTGACAGTTTGTTGAACTATGAAACTACCTTGTGACTGATTGGGGACAGACATTAGAAACTTGTCATAGTGTGTAATGTTGCATTTTTGCAGCATATCTGTTTTAGTCCCCACTCCAATCATCTTTTGATCTCTTTTAAAAGTGTTCCCAGTGGTCTTTTAGTTATTATGCTGTTGTTATGCAAAAAAACAAAGATGTAGTTTCTGCAGAGCGGCAGTAGTACAACAGAAATTTCGCCTCTCATGGTGCGGAGTAAGCCTCGCTTTATTTTCACTCATCCATTTGTTTACACTCTCTCCCGCTAGCTTACAGCCCTTCACACCCCAACCGAACATTACTGGTTCAACAAAAATGTCGAGCAATATCGAAGCTATCCAGTTTTTTAGCCAGATGCAAGCTAGGACAAGGAAAATGAAGGCGATAAGGATCTAGTCGTCTACAAGTGAATGCATCAGAATGGAGCAGAGACGCTTGTGGCCCGCCGACCATAGCACCTACGTCACCTACAAGTGTTTTTCAACTGCTATTTTTTTTGGGTCTTGATTTGATTAAAGACATATTCAGATGACTTTTCTTTTTATATGTCGTCCATGATGAGAAAAATGCCACAAAACACCAAAAACATGATAACCATTGGAGTAGATCTTTAACACCATAGGGGAATTTTTTGCACTAATTTGCTGGGAGTTCATGTGAAGTAGATGTCGTGCCAATTCAGTGGAATTCAAAAAAGAAAATCTTTGGGTTTTCTAGCAATTTAATGTTTTCAGCTATTGGTGCATACGATGCAGTTTAGTCAGACAAAAGCCTATTTTCAAATTGTTAGTATACAAGAGACAAAACACTTAAATCTATGACTTGGACTTGGATCTCACTAAAACGCTATCTAAAAAAACGTAATGTTTGGAACTCGTGAACAATCATAGTTGTTAAAATGTATAATTTAGTAAAAATTATGTGCAACATTAAATATCTTTTTATTTAATGTACACCATTTTCTTTGTTCATTTGATTATTTCCAATCATTTCTAATGGAAATGAACACCTATAATTTACATTTTAAACATGTTAAACACATGCTTTATCTAAAAATAACAAAATAAGACAACATTCTATATAAAATTTAATTTATTGTTGAAATATTTTTTGATAAAACTAATATGAGATAAAGAATTTAATCAATTTTGTGGGTTATTTTCTTTCAAATGCTGTTTCAGACAAGCATTCAAAATAACATGCAGCTTATATTTGCTGCATTACGTTAGCATGGAGTCCCTCTGAAATAAAATCTGCTTCTAACTAAACTAAAACTAAAACCCAGGTTGATTTGAGTCTTTCACAAGACAGCGGCAGTCATGTCAATCTCTGATGTATGGATCACATTTTATGGATGATGATAGCAGCATTGGGTAAATGTTTTTTCCCCCCAGATAATTCTGAAAAAATAAGATTTTCTTCTTTTTTTAGTCTCATAGTGTCATTTCGAAATACTTAAGACAACACAAAACACAATACCAATCAAGTTCCAATAAATACAATCAACATCTTTTTCTTTCTGAACATTTGCAGTCCATTGTCTTTTTTTGATGTAAAGTTCACTCTAAAGTCAGTTTTCAGAAACATTATCAGCATGTGGGGCATTTTTTTGTTTTTTTTGTTTCCAGAGTTGTTGCAAAACATCTGAACCTCTTTAAGAAACTCTTAGAAATGCAGCAAATCTCTCTGCATCTCTACAGTACATAGATTCAGGACAAGTGCTTGATTCAGTTACGGATTATTTCCAATCATTTCTAATGGAAATTAACAACTGTGGATGCATCCATCAGTTGGGAGTTCCCTTAACTTCCCAGTTGGAGGGGAAACAGAGGATCCTTTAGGATGACGTTACCTCTACCTTTTCCCTCCCTTTGAGGTGACCTATGGCCTGAGGCTGGGAGTCACAGAGCCGACACTTTAACTATGTTGATTCCGGCTGAGCTCGCTGTGGTCTGAATGCTGGGGGCCACTGGGTGACCTGTGGGAGGGTGCGACCTTCGCTTCGGCGGCCTGTGGAGGCCGTCACCGTCTGAGGGTAAAGCTGGAGGTGTTGGGAGGCTGATGATAGCTGTGGTGATGCGACCGCTTTTGCTGTTGATTCTGCAGCTGTCATCGGGTTTCATGTTAAGATTTGAGCGACTTTGAGAAAAACAGAACAAGAAAGCAAGCAGATGAAGCAGGTTTGGCAGAGGAAAGGCCCGTTCACACCGGGACGAATTTCGCCGGCGATTTTCGCCGACGTTTAACGCCTCGTGACTAAACAAAGGGCACCAATGTGAGTGTGCACACCGACGCGAAAAAACGCCACGCGTCAAAGCGTCAAAAAAAAAAAAACGCCTCGGGTTCTTTTTTTTTTCAACGCGTCGCGTCGAAATCTATTCGACCAATGAGAATGTCGCTTTTGCACACGTGTCTGGAGCTTCTGAAGTTACAGTAAAACATAACTTGGGGGCGCTCAAACACAAAACTGACTTGCTGAGCACACATACCAGCGAAGAAGATAGACGCCAAGTAGCGTCTACACTGCCGCGAAGAAATAATGACGGACATTCTAAAATATCCCCGAACCAAGCACCAGTTGGAGCAACTGGTGCTTGAAATATTCATGTTTTCTTTGTATGATTCTGACAAGCGCGTAAATACTTACTCTCTTCTTCTGAGTGAAAAGCGACTTTAAGAAGCCTAAAGTTGCGCAGCGCCACCTTGTGTACAGGAGTATTTCTGTTTTCATTAAGCGCCATCTAATGTCAGGGAATGAAATTGCATGTTCGCTCGGCTCATCGTCAGCGAAAATCGCCTGGGTGTGAACCCAAAAGACGTGGCGAAAAACGCTGGCGAATAACGCCTGGCGAATATTCGTCCTGGTGTGTACGGGCCTGAAGGCTGCAACAAGTTGCTTAAGAGTGGATTAACTCAGTTTTTCCTAATCCCTGGTGTTCACCTCCAACTCTGGTCTGAAGCTTTGGAGCGCTTTGCCTCTAAACATGAGACAAGCATCTTCTCTGTTTATTTTTAAAAATCGACTCCAAACTCCTTTTTGCAGTGTTTGGTCATATAAGATATTGTTCTCCTTTTACATTCAAGTTTTAATTGTGTTTTATGTTTTTATTGTTTTTATTCACATATTTATGCAACTGTTTTTAATACTTTCTTATAATAAGATTTTAGGTGATGATGAAAACCCAGAGATTAATTTCAGTCATGCAGGACGACGCAAATAAGCAGTAACAAAAGTCACGCTACGTTACTGTAATTGAGCAGTTTTTTTTTTGTAATTGTAATATCTTTTGTATTTCCATAAGTGTGAACTTTACCTTTTAATTGAGTAAATATATATATAAAGATCTACATTGTTAAACTCAATTAAATTTAGATTTTCTGCTGTTGCTGGGTAGATTTTGTATGTCTGTCACCACGTTGGGATGTTTTTTTTCTTCTGTGATTTAGATCTGTTCACTTTACCACAATAAAGATTAAAACTAAGTTAAATTGTATTTACTCATTCAGGGGAGTAAATACTCTTTTAAAATAGACCATCTTTGTTCCAAAGGCAGGAAACGGTCTGAAACTGCTCCACTCCACTTTTCTAAAGAACACACAGGTATGGACTCACCTGCAGACCTGTGATAGTTCAGAGTTTGGATCTATGAAATTCTCTGACTGTAACAGCTCCTGCCTGTCGGTACAAGGCTATCGTTTTTGATTTTACAATTGAGTAGAACAACACTGTCGTTTTATTGCTTTATATTTATACTGTTTATGTCAAAGAATTTGAGTGATTAAAAAATAGCAATTTCATTACATTTCCCATAAGGCAACTATTTAGTACATTGAAGAGTTTTCAGTGGAAAACTTTGACTTAAGTAAATGTAGAAAATCAGGCTTTACATTGCATTTGAGCCATGATAATGACTAAACCTGCTGTTTTATGTTGAGCAGTCGCATGACTGGGCAGAACAGAACAACACTGCCCTCTAGTGGCCATTACAGCATTACAAATGTGTTCAACGTTAACCTCAATTAATTTCAATTCTTTACTTGACAATTTGATAGCAGTGTAGACATATAAACCTGATTGAAAACACTAAACAAATACTCTTAATATTAACAGAAGTTTAAATGTAACTTTTGAAAGATGTCTAAAAAAATTAAAACCTAATTTGCTGAATCTTTTATTTTATTTTATTTTATTTATTTTATTTGTATTGTTATTGTTACATTGAATTTGTTAAACTGTTGTAAGAATTCGATTCATGTTGTTAAAAGTTTTTTATTTATTTTTATTTTTATCATTGCCAAGACAAAATAACAGTCAAACTTGTTTTTTTGACAGTAAAAGGAAAACAGAAAGAAGAGGACTTATCATTTCTGCCCCTTTTACAAGATTAATAGTTTTTTTTAGTTTAAACGTTAAACTAATGTTGCCTTCTACTTTTACTGCACAAAACTTTATTTATAAGACAGGTTTGAAGTAAAAACTCATTTCTGAGTTTTAATATTTAATATTAATATAATATTTAATACAGTATTTGATTGTCAAAAAATACATTCAAATTCTATAAAGTGTTGTATTATCCTATGATTGTTGAGTCTTACCTGGTGCTGTGCAACAGTGGGTCACCACAGTGTATGCGTATGGTGCTCAGCTCCTGTAGTGTGCTCTGGTGGGCTGAGCTGGGGTGGGGAGGAGGCAGGTCGGCACTGGGAAGGGGGGTGTTTCGCCTCTCCTTCCGGCTGCAGCAGGTCACTGCGGGACTGTCATGGCTGGCCGTGGAGGGGCTGTGTGATGGAAAAGTCTGCAGCGCCATTTCTAAAAAGTTTTGCTCATACATTTGCTCGTCCACAAATTCGTGAGCCTGGAAAAAAAGTCATTGTAGAAGAAAAACAGCTTAGCAACAGCAAGTGTGTCTGTTTTATCTTATATTCAAACTAAAGATTACCCCTAGTTATTCAATTATCTGTTGAGAAAAGCAAACTGGACTACTTTAGGCCTCCATTTAGATACTTTTTCATAACCTAAAGCTGAGTCAGTCAGATGTTGATGAAGGAACAAAATTTAAGGAAACTTGTTATAAAACATAAAAATAAATCTACTATAAATACAATAATTTCCCTCATTTAATAATGTTCTACAGCTTGGAAAGGTCCCAAGTTTATCTCAGCTAAAAAATACACTTATTCAATTTCGCACCTGATAACCACTACTACCTTTAGAAACACCTAGTTTGACATTTTATCTGTCACACAAAAAAGAATACTTTTGACTCAGTGCAGCTGTGAGCTATTTTTCTTACAAACTGAAATAAGAACTTGACATAAAAACTGTAAGCAGAGTGTTTGTGCCATCATTTCTCTGCTGTAGCCCTGACGCACAGATCCACCGTGGGAGAAAACAGAGCTGTCACTGTGATGTACGTCTGACAGCCGCACAACTCCCCTGACTTCTCTGTTTCAGACCCAGGTGTTCAGCTATAAGGAACATTTCAGAAACATGGCCGGAAAAACTGATCCATTTAAGAGAACATAAATGAGGATTTAGTTATAATAACATGAACAGATTTTTATGTTTCAGTAAAGACGTCAAAAATGTGGGGCATACTGTTGAATGCACTCACTGTGGTTTTCTCCAAACAGTGCAGTAGGTGGTGGTGTTGGCTCTCCAACAGAGACATGGACTTCTGTTCTTCCTCGTCTTTACCCTAAACAACAAAAAAAGCCACAGAGAATTTCAGACGTACACAGATGGGAAAGAGCAGCCAAACGATTCCAGACTTTGTGGGTGTAACTGTGGACTCAGATCACCATACCCAGTGAGCCTGAAATGATGGCTTGATATGTACTGAAGACTCTGAATATCAGCTTTGTCATCAGTAATGGAAAATCAGCGAAGTGGTTCTACTGGCCGGCCTCATGTCATACATTTTAAGTGTGACCATCTCAGTTTGTTTTGGCCGATTAAACTTTAGTCTATAGGAACAGGTTGCAAGCATCTGGCCTTCTCATGTATTTACCCTGGTAGTTAATTGGGGAACTGATCCCTCAGCCTGGTTTCTCCCCATAAAAGTGGTTTTTAAAGTACTGTCCCCTGTTTTTCTGTCATTCTTATCCACTGTGCAAAAGTTGCTAATAACTTCCACTTTTACTCGATTGCTAAAATTACTTAAATTCCAAATTCTAAAGATGAATGACTGCCAACTTTCTTATTTCATTATCTAAGAAAGACCCTCTGAGTGTTATTTGATGGTTTTTGAAACAGTCATTGATGTCTGAAAGAGAAAAAAAACACTAGTTTTAGAGGAAAATAACAGAAACTTATAGAGCCATTTCTGTGTTTTCTTCAAACAGGATTTGACTTCAAAGCTAAGCCTCAAATATTGCTTTGACTCAAAGTAATTGGAATTGCCAAACAACACGAGAGGTGAGAAAAAAATGAATTTTCTTCCTGCAGCACACATTGTTTTTGGAGGATTTGGGGCAGATGCGAACCAGACTTCCTATTCCAGTATAGTAACAGGAACACTGAAGAAGAACACAAACCTTTCATGAATTTAATATAATGAATCCATATTACTTACCTTTCTTGAAAACATAAAACATAGATATCTATTCCTATAATCTAAATAGAAGGACTATATTTACCAGATTCATTTTGTCAGAATGTTCTTTGGTCATATTTATTTTATTATTGGACAGCTTGCTTTTTTCTTTTAAACATATTTGATAAGAAACATAGAACTGTATATCTTATATTGCACATATAATATAATGTATTTATTTTGTAAGAAACATGCATTAATGTGACGAGCAGCAGAGCGGAGTTTGTGGGGTGCACCTGTTAAAAATCTGCAGAATCTTCTCTGCCAACATAACATAATTGACATTGCTGCTAATTACTAAGTTACATGAGATTACTAATAATAATCTACCGATCTACTTATCTCCTCATAATCAGATAAATTATTTTTCTAAATTTACATCCAATTACAGTTCCTTTTCCAAAAAAATGTTTAATTTATTTGAGGTATTAATTTGTTTTTGTCTATTTTTATTTTTTTTAAACAAAATTTTAGTTGCAGCTAAGAAAACCCACAAAAACACACCCACAAATTTCAATACTCACAAGAAATCTGCTCAAAATTATCATTACATGAACGTTTGACACTGAATTTCACCAACTAATCATCTACTCAACTCAAAGCACCTGCACAGGTTCAGTTAGTTTCAATTTTCTCAGTTTGGTTCAACTTCAGACTTGACAAATAGCCAGAAGACCATCACTGATTCCCTCTATTGCTTATGTAAGTCATCAAAGTTCCTAGTTAAGGAGGCTGACTGTTCACAGAGAGCTGTGTCCAAGCAGATCAACGGAAAGTCTAATGTTTGGGCAAAATGTGACAGGAGAAGATGCACCAGCTAAAGAGATGAGCGTGGGCTTCAGCGGATTATTAAAAGGACAGGAATATCCAGAAATGGTGGAATGTGGTGGAGGAACAGCTTCAAAAAACATCACATTCAGACCATCATTCAGGAGATTGACTACAACTGTAGGGTCCTGAGTCTGGACCAACGGAGGAAACGTCTCAACTGGGCCAGAGAAAAGAGAAGAAGGACTGGAGTGTTGGCCAGAGGTCCAAAGTCCTGTTTTCTGATGAAAGGAAAATGGGTCTTTCATTTGGGAATCAAGGTCCAAAGATTTGGAGGAAGACTGGCGAGGAACTCAACTGATGGAGGTCCAGTGTGAAATCTCCACAGTCCGTCATGATTTAGGGTGGAATGTCTAGCGTTGGTGATCCAAAATCACTGTCACAGTCTAGCGGGATGTTCTAGAGGGCTTCATGATTCCTTCTGCTGAGGGTCTGGATGGAGATGCAGATTTCATCTTTCAGCATGACCTGGTCCCTGCCCAGAATACTGACGTATTGAGGATGGCAAAGTGATTTTGAAATTACTTTCTTTGATTGATTTGATCATAATAATCTCTGTCTTTATCTTTATGCAATACCTGAGAAGTAAATGGTGATTTTTCAACAGTTTTGTAATTTTCTGCAATCCTGTTTTTGTGAGTTTCATGAGCTGGAAGGCCAATTTATGTAAAAACAAATAAATATTTGAAATCAATTAAAGAGTGGGCCTTAAATCTATAGTCTCCAAAGCTTAATTTTTTGAATGGAATTATGTAAATAGATACACTTTTCTACGATATTCTACTCTTTTGGGAAGGGTCTGTAGAGAGCAGAAAACTTATGAGCACACTGTGCAGCCATTGAGCTCGGAATAAACACAGTCTTTAATAATTATACAGACCTGAAGTGATCTGACATAATCAATAAAGCAGCAAATGTTTATCATCAGGCCAGTCAAACATGATCGAAAAGCTTGGCTGCCTACATTTCAACAAAGAAACTCCACAAGATTCAGTCCTCCATTAAACGTCTTTAAAAGATCAGGATTGATTAAAAAGAACAAAACAAGTAAACATCTGTTTTGATCAGAAACACATTTGTATTAGTGAAGTGATTTACTCAGGTCTCCATTTTATTTCACCCCACTTAACAAAACGTGTGGTGTCACTGAAAAATGAGCAGTAATAGTAATGATAGCATTAGTATTCAAAGGGGTAAAGCTGAAATGACCTCTTATGTGGGGTTATCATCAAACTTGACAATATAATCAATAAATCTTCTTCTGTGACATGGAACCTTTGATTTATGAAACAGTTAAATGGCTGTCAAAAGAATGAAACGCCTAAATGCAAACAGACGTGCAGTAAATCTCTAATCTAACTTTAAGTTGTTAGTGAATCGGTCATTTTGTCATATATGCCCACTCACTCCCACCCCAGACCCATGCAGTGCCACCGACTGACTGTCAGCGGTGACACTACCGTAATTTGATGTCCCTGGATTGTGGCAGCCTCATCACAGACATGGGGGTCGCTCAGCACTCACAGATGGCATTTATATGATAATTCCAACCACTTCCAGACACCCATGAGCTTTCACACTGGACTCGATTAGATTCAAATGGATTTTGGTAGCCATCTGCAAGGAGCAGAGTATGTCACTGAAAGCTAGAGTGATGGACTGGATGGGAAGGATATGGACAAATGGGTTCTGCATTACCAAACATATTTTTTTCATAGTGGTTACAATTTTTTAAAGGTAATTGTAGGAACCAAAAAACAGAGTGGAGAATTGTTGCTGTAAAATACAGAAAATTTGCAAAAGGTGCAAATTAAACCATGTGAACACAAATAGTTATCTAATTCAGTTTCCAAAGTACCACTGTGGTTTTGACCAAAGAAACAAATAAATCTGTTCTTCTTATTTGGTTCTTGAGGCTCTAATGGTCAAGTAGCCACAGGTTTACAACAACTTATTATGTCATTTAGCTAATCACAGTGAAGAAATCATAGTTCTTTGAAATGTACTAAAGGCTGTTAATTAATGATTTCATGACAGGAGCCTGCGGAAATTTAAACTCAGGGCTCTTTTGGCCCACAGCCATACTTTGGATATGCCTGGTTTACATAAGTTATTAAGATGATATTGTGGCAATGACAAAGAGACACTTCTTGACTTCTCAATGTGAAGGTTTATTCTCTCACATGCCACCTTATACAGTATATATATGGAACAATCAGACCACGCCCTCAGCAACTGCAAAGTCTGTCGACTTTGAACCAAAGCTAAGGGTAACACCATCATATGGGGTTTTTGTGGGGATTTCTTAAATTACTTAGAAAAATATGATATTTTTAAGGAGAGCCAAGAGAGGAAACTGAGTGATTAACAATACATCGTTGGCCTGAAGACAATGAACTCAGTCCAATAGAGTCATCGTTCTGTCTGATCTTCAGAACTCTTTGTTGTTCATCAGCACTGTCACACAGTTCTGTGGCACTTTTGCTTTGAAGTTTGCTGCAGTCTCCTTGTCGCATTAAACATTTAATTATAACCTAAAGCTACTGGACAAACGAGGCACAGCAACTGTTGTTCTTGCTAGTTTTACACCAGCATTAAATCAAGCCGCAGAAAAACTGCTAGTGTGATTATTACGCTGATTACCGCCAGCACAGAGGGTGATAAGCGTAACTCATTTTCTATCACTTAGTCCCTGTAAGACAACAAGGGCTCCAACTTCTGCTGCTCTTTTATATCCTTTGAATTACTTTTAAATGTTCCTTTGGTTAATTCTGGCGATAATTGTTGCATTCTGCTTATGTTTGTACTAAAGCTTCTGCCTCTGAATTACCGAGTTCCAGGCAACAGAAATAATTAGAAAAAGGACTTTTAACCAGGAAAAATAGCATTAATGTCCAAAACTGAGTTGCTTTAAAATTGCATGTACACTTTAATAAGCACCTCTGTGATGGGTTTCCCTTAAGATTTGTTGTGTTGGGTCAAAGGTTAGACTCACCGTCAGCTCCAGCAGTTCACTGAGCATTCCGTTGCGTTTGCTCTGCAGAAAGGCATTGGCGCTTCCGGACTTGGCTATTCTTATCCTGGCCATCCTGGTTTTCTGGTAGTGGGAAGAAGAAGAGGTCACTGCATCAGACATGGGGGTTTCACAGGGGATGCCAAATCATTTATTTAATCTGCCGACTCATCAACAAATATCCAGTCATTTTCACTGTGGCTTTCTTTACAGTTTTTACCGAAGAATTTAACACATTGTTCTAGTTAATCTACTTAACTAAAATCACCAATCTGCAGGAATGTATGTGATCAACCCCCCCAACACGTCTTGTATCAGGGATTTCTTTGTAATCTGTGGTGTTGTCTTTCTTAATTCTTTGGTTTACAAGAAGCATAAAAAACTCAAAGACATTTACTGAATATCACATAATTAATGCAACTTTACAATTTTACATATCCATAAATGGAAGGAAGCCATTTGAAGGATATAATTCTCATTTTAAAACTGCCTGAAGCAACAAAAGTATGTTGGTTTGTTAGAAGGTTTTTCATGTAAAAGGCAGGTTTTAGAAAAATAACTATTTTAAATGGCACAAAAAGAGGTTTTGGAATCTAATTAGGTTAATTCTAAAACATTCTGTAAGATAGCAAAAAAAAAAACAGAAGCCAGAATAAGACTTCCTGCGCTTCCTCGTGAGTTTTTTTTTTTTTGTTTCTTTCCAAAGACAAACTAAATTAAAAAAGGCATTTTTTTATTGTGAAAACTCACAGCTGTTTACTAACTACTACTGTTTTAGCAAGATGTACACAGTTGTCCAGGGTAAGTCATCCCTCTCGACCTTGAGCAACCCCTATTGTCTATATCCTCTCTGCTACGGTAAAAAGAAACACATTATTGAACATTTATTAGAAAATTCCACCGCAAAATATTTTCAGCCTAGAGATGAAGTGATCCATTGAATTACTCCAGACCTGATTGGAAACTAGGAAATCTGCACACTTCTTTTTTTCCAGACAAGATGGAGATGTTTTAAAGGTGTCAATCGCATGTTAGATTGGGGATGTAAGGGGCTGTAAGCCAGCAGGAGAGAGTATAAACAGATGGTTGATGGAAAGTAGTCGCGGGCTTACTCCACACCAACAGTCCCGCCCACAATTCAGTGGCAAATTTCAATGAGGTACTGCCGCTCTGCAGAAACATCATAGAATACGACACAGGTTTGTTGACGGGGAATTATTTTCCAATCGATCAAAATATGATCTGAGTGAACATCACAATATGTTAATTGTGTTTTCTTTTACCTTGTTCTTGTGTTCTATTTAATCTTTCCTGATCGCCAGAGGTGGTGCTTGAAGCAACGCCAGTGACGATCATCTGTCATCGTGATCATCCAGGATTCATAGAACCTAACTTTTGTTTTCTTTGCAGGCTGACTGTGGCTTCTCCTGGAGGGCTCTGCTCTCTCTTCTGTGGCTCTCCATGGAGTGGCACACAGCTGCCTGCACTTTAGGTTATTTTGTTTGAACCCTATTTAAGTGTTTCTGCACTCTGTGTAGGAGTGTTGTCTTAGTTTAGTCTGCTCGGCCAGTTCTCCTTCCTCTTCTTAAGGTTGTTTTTCGAGTTCAGTTATGTCTATGGAGTTTTTTGTTAATTAAAGAAGACTGGATCTTCCCCCAATCTTGGCATTTTGTCCTGCATCATCCTGATAGTACGGAGCCCGTGTCCTGACATGGAAAGAATAAAATATATCTTGTTCCCACAAATGAATTTCTTGTTCCAACGAAATACAGTTTAGTTTCCTCAAAACAATAAATTTGTGCGAATGAAGTAATAATTCACCTCATAAGTCGTTCATAAACACGGATGTGCTCTCCGTCCTGCCGCAAAAGCCGCTTTCAGCAGTAACTTCCGTGTCCCTGTGACCCACATTCGTTCAAGAAAGGAAAAAGAAAACCAAGAATGATGCTTTTCTTTTTCCTTTCTTGAACGAATGTGGGTCACAGAGACACAGAAGTTACCACCGAAAGCAGCTTTTGCGGTAGGACGGAGAGTATTTCGGTGTTTATGAATGACTTATGACGTGAATGATTATTTCGTTCGCACAAATTGATTATTTCGTTCGCACGAATTTACTATTTTGAGGGAACGAAATAGTATTTCGTGGGAACTGAATATTATCTTGGGGGAACTGAATATTATTTCGTGGGAACAAGATATTAATTTGTGGGAACGAGATATATTTAATTTTTTTCCATGTCAGGACACTGGCTCAGTAGGATACACATTGACAGTGGAAGTTTAGAAGAGTTCATCTTAGGTGTTTAACCCTTGTGCTATTTTAGATGACCCCACCCTTACATTGACGTGTTATCCCTACCATGACAAAGGTGGAAAAATTTCATGTAATCCATGGACACCAGTGAGGTTCACAAATCATTGAAGAAAAAAGGTTCAGCGCACTGTCTAGTGGGTCTACATGACCCAAGTCCCAATGTTAACCCTCGTGGTATCTTAGATGACCCCACCCTTACATTGACGTGTTCTCCCTACCATGACAAAGGTGGATAAAGGTGGAGAGATTTCATGTAATCCATGGACACCAGTGAGGCTCATACATCAATGAAGAAAAAAAGGTTACGCGCACTGTCTAGTGGGTCCAGATGACCCAACTCTCAATGTTAAAGTGCCTAGGATAGCACAAGGGTTAAAGTGCCTAGGATAGCACAAGGGTTAAAGTGCCTAGGATAGCACAAGGGTTAAACAGGATTCTGGTATTTAGAGAATCTACCTTAAATTTGATCCAGAAGACTTTGCACTGCTCTTCTGAGCAGCTTCTTCAGTTCTAACTGCAGATAAGGAAATTCCTGTTATGTATATGTTGACTACTTCAGAAATGTGACATCAAGCTAAATAGCTACAGTATGTACTGCATTTGTTTTTTGGAAACTGTTTCAACTTAAAATAAATATGTAGCAGAAAAGAAATGGATGAATTCAAACATCTTTTGCTTTTAAGAAATAATTTAGTGTCAGCAAAGATCCTATTTATGTGAAAATATAAGTTTGAATCAGTTTAGTTTAATTTAAACTGTTAAATGAACCAGTTCTCTGCTGACATGTTTAATACAATGAAATAACAATCATTAAACATCTGCTTTTCTTTGCGTCAATATTGTCTATATTTCTCAAAAGAAAATGTCCATTAGTGTTATTAATAATTTTTTTTTTTAAATAATTAAAATCCAAAGGAATCATAGAGACTAACTACAAGGCTGCATTTAAATGGAATGTTTTTTTTTTTTTTGGTAAAAAGCTCTAAAGCACTTAAAAACTGAAGAGAATGCAATTCATTTTAAGGACGGAGGGAATTGTTTGTGTGTTTGGCACAGTACTTTCATGGCTTCATGAATGTCCTTCATTAAAATAGCTACCTTTTTTAATTTGATTGAATGATTTTTAAAGGACTCAAGTAGATCACTCTGACCTTGATTTGATTCAGGGCTTTTTACCAAAGCCTACGCTTTTTTTTACAGCAAGTAGCATGTATTTGTTACAACTAATACACAAAATCCATAAAGGTACATTTACAAAGCTTTAAAAGTAGTCCTTCAAATTTAACACCAAAAAAATGAGTTGTCCTCTGTTTTAAAACAATTCTTCAGTTAAATCTTTTTTTTTTTTGGATTCACTGACGGTGACATAAAGGTTATGATTGTGTTTGACGATATGTGATAAGCAAGCTTAAGGAAAGGAAATGGCATATGAAAAAAGGTGTTTCCCATTCACTAAAGTAATTTCTCAGTATAAACCATTGACTGTATAAGGGGACTGGACTGAGTGACCCCGCCCCCCCTTGTGTTCCAAATAAGAACTAATAAACAGCTATTAAATCAGTCATTATTTATCAGAACATGTTCTTGATCATCCTAATTTTTTTCATGATACCTTCTCTTTATTGCAAGTTTTTCAAGTTATAAACTAGATTCCTGCTGGCACCTACGTTTAGCGTTTGAAAAGACAGATTGTCCTGATCCCGCTTTTAAGTGGTAGGGGTGTGGACTTCTAGCAAATCACTCCTGATTAATGAGAATGGTTGCCACAGAAATGTTGTTTCAGACCAATCACTGCTCACTGATGTCACTTGGCTCCAACATGGTGATGTCCGTATCACGAAAACATGGCGACTGAAATGACTTTGTTTTATTGGAAGTAAGCCGTTTTCAATGGGAGACGCCACACTCACTCTGTAAACTTCTAATAAACAGTCAATGGTTTTAACCTTTTGAAATAAATCATTCCTATTTAAATGCTGTACTGGCAGTCTAACTGCTAGGTCAATAAACGGTTCTCCAAAAATTGTATTTATATAAAGAAATATGAATAAAAATATACCTGCTGATGTTTGAAACTTTAACCTGACTAAATGTTACATTAAGTCATTTACCAGATATTTTATTAATAATTCTTGGGGTCATTTTTGTCGTTCTTTCCCTCCTTGTGAATGGCTGAATTTAAAACCATGGGGTTTCCTGTCATGGAATAAAGGGCGTTTTATTTCAAACTCTATTTGGCTACGTTTGCCTTTGCTCTGACTGGAAGGGAGAAAAGCTAGCTTTTTGTGAAGCCGTGCCCACATCCACTTTCTTCTCTGTAAGGCCCCGAGATAAAAGCCCATCAAACTGCAGAAGTGATAACAGAACAGAGAAAAAGGAGGTGAAATTGCATTTGGCATTTCTCAAGATGAAAAAGATATTAGAATAAACGTACATCACAACTTCAACTGCATGTAGACACGCAAAGTCAGGTAAAGCTTGTCCCGCTGCCCCGCACCCCCTCCAGAAATGCATTTCAGGAGACAGGCAGAACATTATCAACTTGCAAGGCATGAATCAAAAGTAATGGAATTAGTTTGGTTACTTCAAAAGTTGTCAGTCAGACTCCACCAGTGAAGGCATGAGTAATGCTAAATACCAAAACCAATAATAATGGATATTTGCGTGCGTAGGAAATGTGAAGCAGTAGTGTTTATTTATTTATTTATTTTTTAGACAGGAGGTCTGCTTTTTTGTTTGTTCGCTCATGATTGAAGAGTTAACAAACTTGGAAGTAAAGTCCCCTTTGTGTGGTGTGCTTCCTGCTTTTCCTGCTGATCAAAGGGCTTCCTTGACACAGAGAAAATATTATGGAATACTTAATTCCCTTCCCCTGTAAGTGCAAGATATCTGCAGCCAGTTAATATTTAGCAGATCGTCCTGTCTTTTCTGAAGATCTGCTCAGCCCAAACGGTCTGAAAAACGTATTTTCATAGAGAGCTGATCAAAGATCTAACTCATTCTGAGGAACTGAGTCGAACATGCGTCAAATTAAATCTCAAAATGGTTTGTAAACATACTAGAAAAGAGAAAGTAGTCTGACTGCTTTTGATGATTGCAAAGTATGAATTAATCAAAAACATTTACGGTTGATTCAGGTTCTCTTGTGGCCACTCTGTCCCAGATTTGTAGATGAACAGGTTAAGACCCAGCCCAATGAAAAAAATGTTTTTAACGTATTCTTGTGGCATTTTTTCTCATGATGGAAGGCATTTAAAAAGAAAATTAAGCTTAAAATTGTATTTTTGGGTATTTCTTTTTTCACATCGCTGTGAATCAGGAGGAGATGGAGCAAATCTGTTGGAAAAAGCTAGCCACAAGCTCCCGCTCCACTCCAATTGTACCTGCATCCAGTTGTAGACGACAAGGCCCATGTAAGTCTTTCTTCGTCCAAGCTGGCATCTGGCTCAAAACTGTACGGCCGATTAGCTCCAAAACTGCTCACCATTTTCGTTGCATCAGTAATGTTAGGGGCTGAAAGCTGAAGTGTAAGTCCACCCACAACACAAGTTTCTGATGAACTCATGCTGCTCTGCAGAAACAGTTTTAACAAATTTGTCTAAAACAGCATCATCAAATTTAAAAGACCACTGGAAACACTTTTTAATTGATCAAAAGATAATTGGACTGGAACTTTAAAGACTTCCGACATCAAATTGCATTCTTTTGACCCCTTCATAGTTGCTTTTTTTTAAACACTAAGATGTCCAACATATGTAGATCAACAGATTCCTTAGCCATAGTTCACATGAAAAGATCCAAAAGACAATATTTGTGGTTTTGATAAACAGTAAGCGGGTCACTGAAACAGTGGAGGTCTGTAGTTCAGAAACCAGTTTGCATCAAGCTTGTGTTTTATAGGATGAACACATTAACAGTTTGCTCTTTGTTTACATGGCGGTAATGAAACTATTTATTTTCAGATGCCAGATGCAGTTGCTACTGGCAACAGGATTTTGCTGTGGGCGCATCTCTGCAGTTGAATCTGATGAACTGACAGAGTTTCATCCATCATGCTGTCAGATCTTTGATCAAGCAAAACGTGATGGGCTGCTTTTTTTCTATCTCCCAGCTGGCCAAGGAAGAACATTTAGATATACCGTTCTGCAGCTGTTTTGTGTCTGATTATTTCTTTTTCTGGATTCAAGTTGGCGCTCTGACAGTGGGTTGTCACTGCCAAACTTGTTGCCAAAGGTCAATGTCCTTAATTTTCATTTTTGCCCTTAAACTTATTTGGAATAAGGAATTTTGAGCTTTCTAGTGAAAGTTATGTTCATGTTTTCAGTTAAAGACCCATTTCGATTCTGAGAATTTCTTGTGCTATCCTATGGGGTCCAGATGACCCGATCCTCACATTGACGTGTTCTCCCTACCATGACAAAGGTGGATAAAGGTGGAGAGGATTTCATGTGATCCATGGAAACCAGTGAAGATCACAAATCATTGAAGAAAAAAGGTTCAGCGCACTGTCTAGTGGGTCTAGATGACCCCACTCCCAATGTTAAAGTGCCTAGGATAGCACAAGGGTTAAGCAAAGGTAAAAGCTTTTAATTATGATTATGCCGTTTTTAGGCAAAATCACAAAACCTGTGTTGTTTTCTAGGACATAGTTTCTGCAGAGTGGCAGAAGTTTATTAGAAATGTACCTGTGAGTTGTTGGCGGAACTATAAGCAGGGAGTTAGCCCACCCCCATTTCCCCTCAACCATCTATTTACATGCTCTCCCACTAGCTTACAGCCCCTCACAACCCCAACCTAACATTACTGGTGCAACAAAATTGGTGAGGAATATTGGAGCTATCCAGCCGTACAGTTTTCAGCTCAGATAAGAAAAATGAAGACGTACATGGATCTATTTGTCTGCAAGTAGATGCATCAATATGGAGCACAGCAGGGAGTTTGTGGCCTACCCATCCTATTTTCTACGTAACAAATATGCCCTATTCAAAGAGCATTTTGTTTTCTGCTCCTGATTAACAATTATTTGAATTAAGAAATACTCAGAAATGCAAATTTCATCTTTATTTTCTTTATATACGTCCTCCATCATTAGAAAAATGTGATAAGAAGGTGTTAAAAACACCAAAAACACAATTTTCTCTAGAGTGTTTTTTTATTCATTTTTATCAGTGAAAATGGCAGAACTGCAGTTTTGATCATTAGGTTGAAAATACACCAATTTAATCTAGATTGGTAAATGCTCTCTAAAGGGTGGACAGGGGTAGAGAATTTACTTTTTGGATACATTTCTTTGGTCTGTTCATTATGAGCCCCTTTGGAGCTCTATAATGATGGATTCTGGTGATTTACATCATTGGTGGTCGTGGTTGACCGCACAAATCAAGCTCCAGCGTAACCACCCACAGCTCTACAGTCAAACTGCTGGACTGCAATAGAAAGAGACAAGTGAGCCCTGAAAGTACTTCATTACAGACTCTTTCTTTTTCTTACACACAATCAGAGATCTCCCAATCAGGAAATCCTGCTCTACCTGTGAATTTTTACTTCATCCTCTTAATCGCTGCCTCTTTCCTGCATGTCATTTCCTTTCCTTATCCTCACATTTCTAATCATTTTGTCGGGTTTTTTTTATGCTGAACAACCTGCCCTGCTGCTGTGGCTCCACTTGACTTTGCTGTCCCATTACCGATGTGACCTCAATCCATTTACTGCCTCAACACTCCCGAGCACTGATGGCTACTGCTGCGCTGCTGATTGGTGCTGGAATAAAAAAGAAACCAGTTTTCTTCCTCTGCAAGTTTGCTTTTCAATTTATTTGTAAATTATTGATGTAAACTGCAGTTTCGCTGTCTGATTATGTCACATATGTGCTTGTAACAAGAAGTGGCAACGTACTCCACACTGAGGCACACATTAAACATTATGCTGTAATCAACATTAAATCAAGTTTAGATCCTTTACTTTCTATTTTCTCACTGAGGAACAACAATAGATTAATGAAAAGACCTTTTGTAGAGTCCCCCCCCCCCCCACATGACTACATAATTGTAATGGGAACAGCAGCAGCATGCTGTTGAAGAAAAATGAAGACAAATGAGATCTAGAGAAGATGGTAAGGCCGGGACACATACGATTATGGAGGAAGGTGAAACGGATGAAATACTGCAAACTAAACAAATCCTGCCCTGTAGTTTTTCATCTTCTGGTCTTGCTTTTAAAGTTCCCGTTCTGATTACCTTTGCAGCGACTTTAAAAGCATTCCCAGTGATCTTTTAATCATGATTATGCAATTTTGAGCGTATTTATCTTTATATTTGTCCACCATCATGAGACAATGCTAAAACTCAATTTTCATTGGTGTGGGTCTTTAAACTCAAATAGAAAAAAAAGGACACAACTTGATTTGACCCTAGTGACCTGGGAAGCGTTATTAACATAAACCATTAACAGGATAAATACAGGTCAGAGGAAAGAAAGCAGACAGAAATATACCAGATGGGATTTTTCTCTACATTTTTTCTCTAATATAACAGATGTAGTTAATATTGACCCATGGTGATGTGTGACTGTACAAGGTGGCAATTTGGTTTTTCAGAAACACTTGAATGAATCTAAATTTCCCGCTTGACAGAATGAGTGAGGTTGTTGACTTTTCTGATTTTTCTGTACAAAATGTTCTATTCAGAACTGGACTCAAAGGAAGCCACAGTAGACTGCACAGATGTGTTAGAGAGGCTCTTGCATGATGTTTTAACGAATCAGTACATTCATTAGCAAACCACACTCTTCTGTGGATTGAAATCAGTTTTTTTCCTCAAATCAAATCAGCTACTAGCAACGGCTCTAACTTGATAGAACTCTTATCCGGCCCTGCAGAAAGGTCAAGCCCATGGGGGAACTGTGGTGAGTGGCTGCTTAACATTTGGTCCTCAGACTGTCGGTCTGAAAAGAAAAATCAAATAAAATCAAATAAGTTCTGAAGTTCTTTAAAAACTAATGTTTATCTTGAGGGAAACACTTTCCCTTTGTGATGTGTGAAAAAGTTTTAGATTAAAAAAAGTTAAAGGAGATGAGATTAGGATTAAAGTAGTACAAACTCCAAAAATATATCGAACCAGTTATATTTTGGCCCACAGCAGTCCTGGATGGCTAGGACCATATTGATTTTGCAATTCTTCCTTCTCACTGCACTTTTATGTGAATATTTCGCCCCCTCCACATACTTAAAACTCAGCAAAATTTGCATGCACCTAGTACCTTGTGAAAATGAATTTTGATGACATCACAGCAGGAAATAACCGTCAATAAAAATGGTGGGGCCAAAATCTCTTTTGGAGCTCTAAAGAATATTAAAATCAGGTAATGAAGACAAACCACAGATGTCAGGGGTATCCAAAGGAAGTTTTAAATTTACTATGGGACATCCACAGGACCTGTGGCTTAGCAATGCGCTGGTAAAGTGGCAAGTTTAACATTTTAGCACAATATGGAAAATGAAAACGTTTCACAACATTTCCAAAACATATGCTATTACATTAAGTCTACAACCACAACTGAAGTTTCATTGACATTTGACCTCGGGAAGAGTTTGCCATCGTGAACTCTCCATAAAAATCCCATTTAGAACCGTCTACATATTCCAATTCCTCAGAGGGATTACAATCTATCACCTACTTTAACTCCTTGAGTTTCATTGGGAAGCTACTCTTGAAAAAATTTTGATTTTAGAAGCTGTCGATTTTTAACGACATTGGCCTGGCGAGCTTGCAAAAGTGACGTTTCCCTGTTTCTCGCTTATTTTTTACTGGTGTATTCTGAAAATGAAATAGATGTATCCTTGGCTTTAGCTGAATGAAACAATATGACATGAATATATTAGTAAAGTGAGTGTGGTAAACAAAAAACTTCTGTTGCCAAGAAGGTCCTAAAATGAACTTTTGCAGATTCTTCCAAAAATTACATAGATCTGTTCGTCACCCCTAGGTGACCAAAACATAAAATAGTTGCCATGGAGGATAAAACCATCAGAAAAACTGCCATTATTATTATTATTTTTTTTTTTTTACTGAATTTGTCACGTGTACTTCGACCAGGGTGGCAGGGACAGAAAGGAAGAGTAAGGGGTCTGTAGCAGCCGCTCAGCAGTAAGGATGGGTCAAAAGAGGGCGGAAAGGACAGGTAGCGCCTGCGGGCCATACAGCGCTGTCTGCGGCTTTAATTTTAAATAATTTTAAACACTTTCCTTGTACTTTTCACCAAAAATAATTTCCAGTCAACTGCTTTTTATGCAAAGCCATTATTTTTTTTTTTACGTTAAAAAAGGGCTATCAAGGTTTAAAACATTGGTTATCCCCTCACATTCCGTTCAATATAAAAATACCGAACTAGTGAGACCTACTGAAAAATCAAGAGACTAAACTGATGAAATTAAACACCTCCCCTGTGATCATTGCCCTGTTTAACCCGAGTGTCAAATGAAGGCGGGATGTTTTTACCTTCTGAGCACGGCGTTTGTCCGCTCTCTGGTTCTGGTGGTAGATGCGGCTGAAGTTGGAGACGATGACTGGAACTGGCAGAGCGATCACCAGCACGCCGCTAAGGGAGCAAATGGAACCAAAAATCTTTCCAGCGATAGTTTTTGGTACCATGTCTCCGTACCTAAAGATGAGGCAGAAGACAGATTTTGGGATAAGTTTAGCAAACAGCTATTGTATTTTATAGCTGATTTGATGTGTTTTACTTTAATGAATCCCGTTGAGACAGCTGTGTTGCAATATTGGACTATATAAATAAAATTAAATTGAATGGAATTAAAGACAGCAAATAAGCCTCAGAGCATACAGGTTGTAGTCCATTTTTCTGTTTTCATATTCATCTTTTTAACATCTACAGTACATTATTTAATCATTAGAAAAAGCACACCGTATAAATCTATGGTGCCTCATCCCACTGTTACCTCTTACATATCCAAGTAGACCCCCTTCTCAAAAAAGTGTTGAACAGTGGACGTAGGCTAACCCTCATTGTGTTCCAACATGATGAGAACACAGAGAAATCACTAGAATCAGTCCACTAAGGGAATCAATGTAGAAAAATATAGAACCCAATGATCTTCTCTCTGCCTCTTAAATGCTTCATGAAACCAGACTTTTCTAACATCCAAAAGACAAATTCCTTTTTCTTTTGCCAAAATCTATAGTCTACACTAAAGTTCTAATTCAGTTTTAGTTGCAACTTAATTATTGGCTCCTGATTGTCATTCCAAATCAGCAAGCCTCACCTACCCCAGCAGGTCTTCTTTCATTCCACTGCATCTTTAACTGAAAGTAGCACTTAAACCACAGTTGTGAGAGACTTTATTAATCAGAGGATATGCAGAGGAGAGGCAAAATAACTGGTTAAAACTCATTTGGCACCAGTTTTACTTCCTGGCAAGTGTCTTTTTTCTCTTCATTTCAATCAGACATGTTTGAGTAGAAACTGTCTTAGGTCTTTCAGGAGATCTTTGGACGAAATCCTGTCTTGCAGGTACACTAACACTTATCTTTGTTGTGAATCTAATCAGCACACTGAGCTATGTGTAGAGTCTCCCATTGCTAATTATTTCTAATAAGAATATGGCGTTTCATTGCTGCCATATATTGAATGAGCGCAAAGAAAACTGAGCTGTTGTGTTCAGGAACTGAGTGAGCAAACCTTACAACCGCGCAGGTGCAATTCTAACCGAGCGTACCTGCATTTTACAACTACACAAAATCAGTTTTGCGCTTTTTAAACACTAGCATGTGTGTTTTACCGGCATTTGTTAACGTTAAATACAGAAAAAAACACCCATAACTGAAATTGTGCCGTTTAATCCAGTGCTATTGTAAGGAGAGGAGTGTGTTATAGGAAATAATGTGGCTTTAATCATGTATTTGTGTGTGTGCATGTCTGGCAGGTCAGTGTGTGGTGTGGCTCTTTGACTATCACAGTTAGAAATTGGGGCTCTTTATGTCAAACTTGTTCGCCACCCCTGTTTGTGTTACAGGCCTTAATAGAAAAAAACGACGGGTGTAACGTAGATTAAAACGTTAATCGACCCAAGACCAAGGTAAGAAAGTGCAGTGGTTTTTTTATTGCTGTAGGTTTTTCTCATGCGAAAATCACTGCATTCGTTACCGTTTTAATACACGTTACAGCCGCCGTTTGTTTTCTATTATAGCATCTAAAAGAAAGTCCCCCCTCGCCGGATTTGACATGCAACTTTTGGCCAATCAGATCAAACAGAAACGTCACTGCCCACAAGTGACAAACACACCCCTGAACACTGCCTCCAAAGTAACAAAAACGCCCCCTTAACCCTTGTGCTATCTTAGATGACCCCACCCTTACATTGACGTGTTCTCCCTACCATGACAAAGGTGGATAAAGGTGGAAAGATTTCATAGACACCAGTGAAGATCACAAATCATTGAAGATAAAAGGTTCTGCGCACTGTCTAGTGGGTCTAGATGACCCAACTCTCAACGTTAAAGTGCCTACGATAGCACAAGGGTTAATACTGCGCCCAAACCCATTTCGCAGGATCACGGCTCAGTTAGGATTGCAGGCGTGCAGTTGTGAAATGTGGGGTCGCTCAGTTAGAAATGCACCTGCGCGGTTGTAAAGTTCGCTCACCCAGTTCCTGAATACGCCCACTCAGTTGTCTTTGCGCTGAAACGCCATACAAGAATAGCTTTATTTGACCTTTACTGAAATGCAGCAATATGAGCTTGGCTTGTTAAAGCCTGGATTGAAAAAATGGTATAATTAAAGCTGCGAGTGGCATTAAATTGCCCGCATGAGTTGCCCGCCCTCACAACCCCCCTATTACCCCCGTTTTACCAGCCTTCACTGGCTGAGTAGCTGCAAAACACTGCCTCGTTCTCCCCCTCTGCCCCTGCCACCCTGATCAGAGCTGCTTGCGAAAAATTCATTAACACTCTTTTTAAAATGGCGCCTTTTTGGTTGGCTTTATCTCTATAGCAACCATTCTATTTTTTTGTCACCTGAAGATTGACAAACATGTTTATGTAATTTTTGAAAAAATTAACATAAGTAAATTGGATTTTCTGGCCATTGGAGGATTTTTGTTAACCACGCCCACATTCCTAATACATAACATCGAATGCCATATTGCTTTGTCAGCTTGAGCCATGGATTCATGGATTACATTTTATAAAATACTCTTATAATAAAATGCGCAAGCAACAGCAGCTAAAAAAAACCAACAAAAATCTACATTTTTTTCAAACCAGCTTTCCAATGATATTCAAGCAATTTAGGAGATGATCAATTATAATACCTCGTAGGGGTTACATTTTGTTGTCGATACTAAGTGATTTTTTGGAAAATTCAAAATAGCGGCCTGTTTTAAAAGTCAAAGGTCAATGAAACTTCAGTTGTAGTTAAAAATGTGTCTGTGCAAAAAATGTAAAAATTTCCCATTTTGCCCCAAAATGGCTGCCAAGCCATAAATCGTGTGGCCATGCCACAACAATTTTTAAAACTTGTTGGTGGACTTTGATTTTTTTTTTTGAGAGGTGTTGTTGTCTGCCTCATCCGTTCGCTAGACGGTTTCTCTCGCTGGGATGTCAACATTTCTGTGCTGGCTGACAACATAAATATTTTACATGTTGAGATTGTGCAATCTGCCGTGAGGCAGAGCTCTGTGGTGCCTGCACTGTAATTAAACAGGTGATGCACAAAATATAGCAATTTTGAGGATAATAATGACTACAATTTTGAGAATCATACACAATTTTTTAATTTATTTACAGCACAGATTAGACAACACACTTTTTTTTATGATAGTAGGTGAAGATTATGGCAGGTGAGGCACTAACTCACCTGGCTCCCCTGACCACACGTCCCTGATCCGGCAGTGAATATAGTCAAGCTAATGTATGAGAGTAAAAGTAAAGATAGAGAACCATAGATGCAGCATTTGCTTTGAAAAGATTTCTGGTGAAGTCAAGAGAAGATCAGAAGGAGCCGCATTGTGTATTTGTAGATCCAGAGAAAGTCTATGTGAAGAAACTGGATTCCCTAGAAAGGACTGTATTAAATTTTAGGTTCGTACCCCGTCAGTTTCTTACACACAGAAATAATGAATAATGACTCAGAGACAAAACTTATCTTTTGTGGAGGTTTTACTTTGCACAAACACGAAGGGGACAGACAGATGAACATGGTGCATTCAAAGTCTGAACCAACGAGCTCAGGGATGGGCCTGGTATAAAAACCCTGCATTTGCATATTCAGAAGATCGTCCGATGGACCTCGTGTGAAAATAACGCCCACAGGTTACTGCTGGAGAGAAGCTCCAAGGCTAAAGTGAAGATAAGTCTGAGGCCTGCTCAGCAGAACACACATGCACAGAAAAAAGGGAGGATGAGAATAAACTGTGAAAACAATAGCTTGGCTGTGCTGTCTTCAAATGTAATATAATTTTGAGATGACAATACATAGTAAATCAAGGTTAAGCCATTAATGTAATAAAAGGTAAAAGTTAGTTTAATAAAATGTAAAAGGGAGTTTCTAACTATTCTGTTTCTAATCACTCCTAACAGTCTATGACTCAGTACAGAGAGAGGAGCCTTGGTTTGTTTGAGAAAGTCTGGAGTGACAGAGAAGAATGTTGGAGTTGTTCATGACATGTATGAGAGCTGGAAGACAGTGGTGGGATGTGATTTTAGTGTGACAGAGGAGTTGAAGGTGGAAGTGGGTTTGCACCAAAGATCCAATTTGAGCTCCTTCTTGATTGTTGTGGTGATGGACAGACTGATAGATGAGGTTAGACAGGAATCTCTGTAGAACATTTGCAGATGACACTGTGATCTGTAGTGGGAGCAGGTAGGAGGTGAAGGGAACATCAAGAGAGCTGGAAGGAAATGAACGGAGGTCAGTGGCAGGAAGGCAGAGTATCTGTATGTAAATGCAATGGACAATTATGGAACGGGGAAATTACAGGGACTAGACGTAAAAAAAGGTAGAGGACTTTAGCTACGTAACATCAAAAGTCCATCGCAATGGATAGTTTGGAAAAAAGGTGATGAGGTTGGAAGGAGTGGAGGAAGGTTTCAGTGACAGAATGTCAGCAAGAATAAAATGTGTGGAAGACTGTAGTGAGAGCAGCCATGTTGTTGGTTTGTTGACTCTCACAAACATGAGGCAGAGCTGGAGGTAGCAGAGATGAAGATGTTGAGGTTCTTTGGGAATGACAAGGATGGATAGGATCAGGAATGAATCCATCAGAGAAACAGTTCATGTTTTTGGTAGAAATGCAGGGAAACAGACTGAGGCAGTTTGGACCTGTTGAGAGGAGAAACAGTGTCCATGTTGGTAAAACGATGTTGAGGTTGGAAAGTTCTTATTTACCTCTTGTTCTTTATTGTTTTTTATTTACACATCTTGAGCTGAGAGGGGTTGGTGTGAACAAAGAGGATGCAGAGAACAGGATTAGATAGAGGTGACTGATTCACTATGGAGACCCCTGTAGGGAGCAGACGAAAGGCAAGGGAGGAGACCATGGTTGAGTCACTGACAAGCTGAAGCCATGCTGTTGTGTGAGGGACAAAGTGATTTAGAAACAGATTTCTGTGATCAGCATGTAAGTGGTGAGAAAAGTCGATGTAATTGTCTCCTGGAGTGCCTACTCACTTCAGGGTTAGATTGTTTGACATGAAGTGAGGGGAAAGGAAGGGTCCTGAAGCACAATATGATTCTGAGAAAAAAAAGTGTAATTAAGCAGCATTGAAGGGAACAATACACCTTTAGCTTGCAGAGACTTTTATTGTAAGATAGGTTTTTGACCAGTAAAGTCACCTAAAGAACCACTTTAAAAAACCTGATCAAGCACGGAGAGTGGATTTATCTCACTAGGTTTTTGTAAAACTCTTGCACTTGTTAAAAACCTTTTATTCTTCTACCTCTCTGGCTCTTTAGCCTTTTAGGTTGCTCTGACTTTCCCCTCCGCTGCTTTTTCGACACAAGGAGGCTTTTGACGGGTGAAACCAATGCACTGTTGACCATTATGCCTCCTGAGAATTGCTCTCCCCAGACATGAGTGTATTGTGGCTCACCACTTCTCAGATTTTAGCGTTTTTTGGTCAAAAGCTTCAAAAGCGCTGTAACTGGCAGACAGTGTACCACATGCTGATCGCCCCCTTCACCAAAAGAGAAAAATAACAAAAATACTCACATCTTTATTCATCTTAATGGAAAACATTAATAAGAAGGCATGAAGCTGCTCCATTTTTCAAGCTGTTAGAACCAAGATTACATCTTAGATGCATTTTTATGCTAAATTTATCATTTTCATCAATTTTTTTCCTGTAAACAAATGTGATTAATAATTATTCAAAACTCTTAATAATCAAAGACTCTATCATAACAAAAAGTTAAGTGGTAATATAATATTGGGGAAAAATGGCACAAAAACTATTGATACAAAAGGTAAAACTGCAAATGTGAATAAAAATCAGTTATCTTAAACTTATATGTTTTTTGACATCTTATCGTTCTACTTAATGTGACTTTCTGTTTAGCTCATCTGAAGTTATTCTTACAATCTGTTGTATATTATATGCTTTTCTCTCTGATCAGAGTGATGTAATATAAGCTGTATAACTAGTTGTCCTATATAGTTATTTTTGAGTTAACATTGTTTTCCCTTTCTGTATTCCTGTTCTGTAACAAAACGATTCACATACTTTCAGTTGATTCGAGGTGGGCCTGGTCGCTGACAAGATAGTGGAAAGACATCATTGGCCGGAAACTGAAATTCTACAAGTTTTTAGAATAATTTTATTCCTTTCAAAAGAGGATAAAAACCAAAGTGATCCAATCTGTAAAACTGTCACAGCAGAGCTTTAACTCCAGTGTTTATATTTCTTCATCAGAACTTTTCAACCCTTACCACGATCAGCGTGAATCAGCATATTCTATTGGAGAGAAAAGCAGCTTATTACTGGTATGTAAAACTTTATATGCACATCAGGGAAAAGACGCTTTGAATTGTTGCTTGCCAGTGGAATGCCGCTTTTCTCTGCTGATCAACTGATTTACGTTGCATAAGGAGTCAAGGTCAGAGCAAAGCAGGCTTTGACAGAGACAAAAACTGAATAAAGAAAAAACGTAACTCTTAGACTTGCCGGTTAAATAAACGATTTTGGATCAAAATAAAAAGAGAGTATCTTCTGACTGAAATAGGGAGGGGTTGGTGGCTGGACACTTCCGGTTCAGGACTTCCGGTTTCGGCTAATGATGTCAGGGTGCCCTGTTGTCTGCAACTGGATCCTCTTGGAGGAACCACTAACATTTGATCTCGATGTGTGTGTATTGGTGTCTGCCCTTGCAGATAGTCTAAAATCTTTTGCACACTCTGCATGTTTTATCAGCAGTGAGCACTAAGGCTATTGTTGCGCACATTTGGCAGTTGGTTGTCCTGTCTCTGCACTGTTGATGGCCAATATTATGTTAGCTGGAGGTATCAGAGATGTGGTACAGATGGTGGTCAAAGCTCTTAATGTCAGCTGCTACAGTGAGCAGCAGCTGGGATCTTGGTAAAGGGAGGGGAGTGGAGATTGAGAAGAGGAGCTGACCGTGTACAAAAAAAAAGTGAAATTGGAAAATACAAAGGTAAAACACAAAACATGATTACTGTTAGCTTTAATTTTGTGCCTTCAACTCCTTTAGTAACAAACCATACAAAGGTGAAAATGTGATTGCATGTGTATTTGTAATCAGTACTCCTATTTCACGGATTAACCCCCGCAATAAATGAGAAATGCCAGAAAAGCCCATTTTGCATAACAAAAGCAAACATGCAAATTTGCTTATTTAGCACACAATTCAGTTAGGAAATCCTGAGCAACTTGTTTCTGCGTTCTGTTTCGTTTAGACACGTTTTGCACGCACAAACCTTTGATGAATCAGGACTATTGCAGTGTTACAGTTGCTGGAACAGTTTAGCTGCAGATCATGGTTCAGCAGACAGGCTGTTGTGTCATTGCTGATGGTGCATTCAAACTTGTGTGTAAACAAAGATCACTGACCATCACATTTTCCCCAGTAAGGCTCATCATAATTGTCCCACTAACTTAATGGTGCCCTTTTTCCAGCTAAGCACCCAATATGGTTGAATTTCAGCTATCATGCTGTTAATGTAACACTGCACACACGGCAGCCTACAGATGACAGCCTGTGAGACTAAATGCAGCCATTACAGAGCCGGTTAAAATGGCCGGCTGCCTCATGAATGAGACATTCCGCTGTCAGTTGATTCTCAGTCAGTTTCAGAAAAGGTAAAAGGACTCCAGTGGTTTGAAATGGGGCTGAAAAATGGCAGGAAGAGGCAATTTGACATGGCCCCATCCATTAGTATAGATTCAGTACTTTTGTGCAGGGCAGTCATTTCACAGAAATTCAGCTGCACAAAAAGGAAACAACAGTGAGAGTCAGATAAATCAAATATGATATTGTTTTAGCTTATGGCCTTTGATTGAAAATATAGTAACGACAGGAAATGTATGACATCTGCCAATTCAAATTCCTCTTACAAGCTTCACAGCTACCCAAAGTAAAATGAGACAGCGGCTTTAGGATATTATTTATGTTTACCAGAAAGGAAAAATACATAAACTCTGCAGTTCTTCCACCAGACATTGCTTCTGGCTTTGAGAAACAAAATGACATGACAGGAAAGCTCGAGTGTGCAGCGCTTGAAGATGAAACCAACAAAATAATGGAACATCATAAAGTAAAGAAGATGCGTTCACGGGGCTTATTGTTATTCTTGCTGAGGCCTGCTTCTGGCTGCCAAACAATCAGAGAAAGGATTTTTACACTTCGCTCTACTATTCTGGCAGCTGATGAGAGAGGACATTCTCCAGACTGCTTCTCTCTGACTCCTTTGATTTAATTATGTTTGACACCTCATGTGTGAAACGATGGGCATACAACTGGATTCTCAATGTTGCCTTTTGCAGTCCGCTAGCTCTTTGCAGGAAATTGCGTTTTAAGAGAAGTTTAGCATAATTAGTAAATAAATAGTTGCATAAATAACAAAACTCTCTTAAGGTGATTCAACAACTTCATTTACAGAGCTAACCTCATGTACATTTATAAAACACGAGCTCTGTAAATGAAAGCTTTTCTCTCTAAAAAGTTCTCTTTTTTTCCTCCACAGTTTCTTTGACTAACTTTATTCTTGTTTAATAGTAATTGCTGGTAATTGACTGTACCAGTTTGATCTGAAAAATGACTTTTTACTGCCCGAGGCTATGCACAAAGTTATATCTAGTTCCTCAGAAAAAACGGAAAAAAAAAAAAATACTCCCTGCTGTGCAGCATTTGAAGCCGTTTTAGTCTTGTGTTTACAAAGTCAGTCCATTGATCTGAATGGATCTCCTCTCCTGATGCTGCAGGATGGTGTCCTTGCACATGGTACAATGCATTTGGCAGTCAGGGACACGGTTAATGTTATGGTATCAAAGCAGCATGCAGGCTGAACTAAGCTGTCTTAGCTGCAAAGTAACAATAAATAATAGATATAATATTAATGTTATCAATAAACATATAGAGGCCATTTAATCTTGGCATTTGATGAGCCTCATTTTATTCAGGCTACACTGCTTTGCTGCATTACCGAACACAAAGAAATCCGAGATCAACAGTGTCCTGTAAATGTGGCTTTTCTTCTAGTAGCTCAATTCTGTTTGGTGCTTTTACAACACCTACTTAAACTTTACATTTAAGCCACGTTTTTTCCCTTTATGTGCGTAATGTTTGAAATTTGTGACTGCACAGATGGACCTATAAACTAAGATGAATCTGAAGAATTCATTCAATTAAAAGTCTTGCTTTGGCACAACGGGAAAACAAAAGAATGACAAGACAAAACTGGTATCAAGACCGATCTGACAAGGGAACAACTGAAACAATGGGCTAGCATGCACTAAAAAAAGGCATCACTTTAAACAGACAAGCCTGTGAATGATGTTCAGGAGTGTTGTTAAACGTGGGGGCAGAACATCGCTGAACACAAAATTTAGCAAAAAACAAAACACAAACCCAAACAAACCAAAAACCAACAATCCTTACAGCTAAAACAAATTTCTGTGACTTAAATTTACATTTTGCTATTAAAGAAAAATACATTTAAAGTGCTTTAAAGAAAAAAACAATAGTTGTCTTATTCCGAAATACAAACCATTGTGGTTTTAATCACAGAAACAAATACAGTACCGGTACACAGGTGGTGGCCACATGTTTACAACAGTTTGTATCGGATCTAGCCTATCATAATCAAGATATCAGACCCACAGTTCTTAGAAAGTGCTGGGGGCTGCATATAATTGACTTTTTGGGCCAATGGACACTTGAACGTGGACCGCTTATGGCCCAGGGCCGCCCTTTGGACATGCCTGCCTTTAGATGAAGGCTTTATTAACTTAGTGGGCAGATTCAAAAGCAGAGTGATCTGTTCTCCTGGTTCCTCGTGTAAGCAGCTTCTAATTGAGTTGTGGTCTTTTTTGATAAGATCAGACAGAATAGTGATGTAGCTATCCAGCTTCCTACATATATAAAGCCACCATTAGAATAATTGTCATAAAAAAAGATCTTAAATTTTAATTGATTGTTTTTATTAATAATAGAAAGAAAGAGAATAGCCCTGGTTGGAGGTCTAAGTAAATTGTGATAGCAGAATTTACAACTTAAGTTTTATTCCTGTCAACTATAAATATGCAGCAGACTTTTTTCCTTTTTTTCATTATTTTTAATAAATACTATATCAGATGTGAAATATCTATCTGAATAAGAATCCTAAAAATGCTGCTCGGACACAACCAAGAAACACTACAGGGCAGCAGGAACACACGAAGCCCCCAAATGCTGATTTCAAAACGTGTGATTCATAGTTGTGCTTTGAATTGTAATCAGCATTCATTTAAAAGGGACATGAAGATGATCTGCTCTGCAGCAACAGCATTATGAGTGAAAGGTTTGCTATAGAAAAGTAAAATGCATTCAGAAAAGCTCCCACTCAGTAAACTCTCTCGATAAAACACCAGTGAACATGTCCTGTTAGAAACTTCTTTTTTTAAGGAGATGTCCAAATTAAAATAATACAACAAAACTCCAAACTTTTAAATAGAGCAGTGGTTCCGAAATATATATGTGGACATTTTGAAAAACATTTCAGGCTAAAAAGAATAGTGGCTTCTAATTAATAGGCTCGCCTTGATGCTTGTTGTTAACCTTTACGCATAAATGCACTGTTGCACTAAAAACAACAGTTGCTCAATGCAAGGTAGAGAGAGTAGGTAAATTAAGCAATGTGGTAAAAGCACAGCATGAGGGGTGTAGCAGGTACAAAAAAAAAAACAAAGTAATGAATGCTTGCACATGGCCATACAACACACACCAAACTGGGTGGAATAAAAAGTTATGGTTTTTTGGAAATTTCTTTTTTTGTTTAATCTTGTTTTTCTTTCTTTCTTAATAAAGAACCCCTGTTTGTGTTGTATTTCCTGACTGATCTGTGATTGATATCAAATAAAAAAGACTTAGACATGCTACATCACAGAGACACCATAAATCAAAAGGGAATCCGTCTAGTTGAGTGATGCAAGGTTATTGAAGAAAGAGTTGAAAACAAATAAGTCAGACAGCTGGGATGTAATTGTCTCAATGTGTAGAGTAACAAAATACTGCAACTCAAATTCATAATCCCAAATTATACTGTAACACTCCTAAAGAGGCATGAACTGTCGATTTTTTCTGTCATGAAAAGCCAAAACCCAGAGACTGAAAAAGGTTAAAATATGTAAAAATCCTTAGGAAACACCATAACAGCGCAGTGCTTCTCAGTAAGACCTTTGTTTTTGACGAAATGTGTTTCAAACTTAACACCTGTATTGCTTTGCTTTATTAAAGACGGATGATGCAAAATTTTTCAATCTATCTGTTTCTACCACTTCATCCTACGTCTGTTCAAGCTTTCTGTGGACCACTCACAAAGACTATCATTAAGCCACACAACCATGCACTCCCACACAAACCTTTGTGGCCACAATTAACCTCTTGTGAAAACTTTTGACAGTCCACCCCTACAAAATAAGCAAGTAGTGTCCAAACGTCTATGATATGCTAATTCCCTAAACTTCCAATGTACCCGTAACATCACATCATTCTAAAAAATAATAAAAATAAACCCACCAACTATTCTAACATGTGGATATGCATAAAATTGGCAAACATGTACAGGGCATATGTGCATATGTGTGCATACACGGTGCACATATCTTTCTACGGGGATGCTGCAGGCAACAGCTCATAGCAAACACCTAGACAGCACACAAGGGTAAGCTATAGTGAAATAGGTGAGACGCAGGCACAGTGAATGAAATTGTCATTACCAAATGTGCCTGGTAGCTTCTGGTGTGCCCCTTGCGCTCTCCATGCTTGCAGCCTGACTGTCAGAAATGAGGAAATTAGAAATAAATTGTAGTTTGTGTGTAGACAAACAAAATGTAGTTTGTGTGTGCATCCTACGGGAGTCCGATAGGCAATTATGCATCACCTGCATGCCCCGTGCGTGCAGCGTTTGCGAGCGGACAGTAAGGAGCTAAGAATGTGGTGTTAGGGCACCCTATGATATAATCACCTGTACATATACTTCACAACACTTTACCACAACAACAATGGTATGTTCCATTTTCATGACGTCACTTAAGGTGACCGCACAAGCCTCAAGGGAGCTGCAACACACTCCTGTGCTACCTCTAAGATGCAACTGCTCCTCTCAACCCTCCACAGGGCCGGACAAGCCAATAACCCACAGCACCCAGTGGGTCAACCCTCGTACGGGTGCATGTGACTACGGCAGGGGTGCTCATTACGTCGATCGCGATCGACCGGTCGATCTTCAAGTACATGAGGGCAGCTCACAGGCCAGCAAAGATTAAAAACAAATGTACTTGTTAAAAATCCACCAGCCAATCAAAATCCTCACCGAGAAGTACGGGACTTGATTGACATGCAGAACGGCCAATCGGACATCCTCTGATACATACGTCACTGCAGATGCGTGTTTAAATGCACTGAGCCCAAATTCTGTCTGTCATCAGAAAGTCGCTCTCTGCCCCGCGGCACGTCAAGTCCCCGGCAGAAACCACTCCGGAAAACCGGAGTGTTTATTGAAGCCGCCCCGCGTGTGTCTTCCTGCTATCAGCTCTACAGTTCTCTGCCGATAAATACGAGCTCATTAAGGAAGCTGTTTTTGTCCGTAGCACGCGCTTCGTACGGAGCCAGCAGCGCTTTGGAAATGCCACACATTGCACGGTTTAAGACAGAGCATGACTAATGATAGTCGCTACTTTCTGTCTTAAACCGCCTCATATGTTAATACAAAAGTATCTTTGTGTAATCCTACTGTGTAGTTTTTAATCATCAGTACATAAACAATAATGTTCAAATAAACATGTAAGTAATAAACATAGATAGATAGATAGATAGATAGATAGATAGATAGATAGATAGATAGATAGATAGATAGATAGATAGATAGATAGATAGATAGATAGATAGATAGATAGATAGATAGATAGATAGATAGATAGCATGCAGACATAACAATGTAGTATTTATGAAAGCAAACTAAAAAAGAAATCAGACTTCCTGTACACTGTTATTCCATAGTATAGTATTTACTTTGATGCTTCCTGGAAACATATACAAACTCTTTTTAATGCTGGGGTTAAGGTGGTTTTTAAAATCAATGTTATGCACTTTAAAACCTAATTTGAAACGTATAAGAAGACTCCACGAAAGATTGATTCTAGCATGAAAGAAACATAGGTGTATCAAAAGATTTCCCAAATGGTTCACAAAATAGAAAAAAGTATTCAAATTAAGAAAATATGTCTTAATTATCTTAATTCTGGGAAGGCTACTTAATGTTTCTAAGTTCAAACTTCAATATCCACTGAAAAAACTCACCTCTGTGTTTAATGTAAGGATTAAACATATTTTAACGTTTGAAAGAAGCTTTTTAGAGGCTATGAGTCAAAAAAACAAGCTATGTTGATGAAGCTGTCCCACTCTTACACAATTCCTACCTCTCTTTGAATGCTCAAATGCAGATACCACAAATTTCTTTTGATTTTTTTCTCTATACCAATAAAGGCCTAATATTATTTAATATTAAAACGTTGACAATACAAAACAAAAAAACAAAACATGTCAGAGATGTCTTTAAAGCTCCTTTTTCATGTCCAACATGTTTGTGTTGCTCATGAGTCATTATTCCGTTCGATCACCATTGCAGTTGTCGTATGACGTTACTGGCTTTTATTCAATCTGCTTGGCATCCTGTTTATATAATCTACCCTTGAATATGAAAGGCTCTCACGGTGTGAGTCCTGTATCAGCGTTGGATAATCTCCTTGAAGACACAAGTGCAACGCTTGGAGAATGTCCCTCCACAATATCAACAGGATATTGAACAAAATCATAAACAATGACACAATGAAGAGGCTCCTAGAAACAACCAAAACCTATGTAAGCACCAGGTAACCATGACACTACACATAATGAAGTGTGTGTATGTTTCAACTAAGTCCTATTTTCCTCTTCATGCTTTTAAACCCCTAATTGATTATTTATAATGCTTTCAACGAGTGAATCAGGTTTTCTTTTGCCATGCTAAAAAAATGTCTGTTTCATTGAACAAACAATAATCTATCTATCTATCTATCTATCTATCTATCTATCTATCTATCTATCTATCTATCTATCTATCTATCTATCTATCTATCTATCTATCTATCTATCTATCTATCTATCTATCTATCTATCTATCTATCTATCTATCTATCTATCTATCTATCTATCTATCTATCTATCTATCTATCTATCTATCTATCTATCTATCTATCTATCTATCTATCTATCTGATTATCTAACCAAAGAAAATTCAAACACAGAGGTTAGGATTTGACAAAAAAAATTATCAATTTATGATCAATGACTGTAAATGGTTAATACATATCCTCTTTCAAATGTCATTTTGACACAAATACAAGGAATATGCCTGTTTTTGTGATTATTAAAAAAATGCACAAGAACAAGTTTCCAATGTTGTCAAAGTTGACAAGCAGCCACAAGTTTTAAAACGGAACCTAATTCAGAGGTGAAACAAAAACCAATCATTTCTACTGAGCGGTTTGGTCTGGTCCAGTTTAGAATGGTCCAGGCAATTTAGGAGAGCGTTTCCAGTCAAAGTTGGACCGTCACGGTGTATACGGGGTGAGGCTAACAACAAAAATGGAGGTCATCCAGCAGCTCATTTTATCCGCTTGACTTTACATCTAAACTTGTATATACAAAGCATTTATTGTTGTTTACGAGAAGATTACGGGCGGCAAAGAGTAATACTGCTACTTTCACTGAACTCTCTTTTGTCGTAGTGACCTTCAGCCAATCAACAGGGTTCAACAGTAGCCCAGCCCGAACCAGTCTGTTCCATTTTTCAATGGACCTACAACCAACAGGGGCCCAAAAATGGTACGAGTCGCTCCAGTTTAATGGGTCCGTTTTAAAATGGAAATGCTCAAAATACCAGACTGGACTGGATTGGACTGAACTGTACCACTCAGTGGAAACTAGGCAAAAGTTAACCATCAGTTCAGACTCAAAAACCCACTCCAATGTTTTTGGTGTTTTTAACAATGTTCTTGTAGCATTTCTCTTATGATGGAGGACACATATAACGAAAACTAAGATTAAAACTAAGTTTCTGAGAAAAATAATATTTCAAAAAGTTTGTAGAGTGATCCCTTGCTATAACGCGGTTTACTTTTCACGGTTTCGCTACTTCACGGATTTGCATCGTGCATTGTGTTCTGCATTCTGATTGGCTAAAAAGTCACTCCGCTTCTTCTCTACCTGTGCGTCAATAACGTTGCAGTTTAATATGTTCACGTACGTAATTCAGCTTGCCAAATTAACATTACGTACGTGCAAATTCTCAAGCAATTTCTAGTTTCTCTAAAACCCATAGAAAAAAGAGCGACAACAACTGCCTATCGCTATGTTCTTGAACAAACACCTGCACCGCGGGCTTCAAAAGCAGAAAACACTGCAGAGTGGAGTCAGGATGCAGCGGCTCAGTCTAAAGAGCAGTAAATACACCTGAGTCACTATTTGTCCGACTGTACTTTATATTTTTTTCATAATCATTTTAAAATTTCTCCCCTTTAATCCAATTACTCTGGTCGCAGTGGGCGGGGCTAATCTCCGCAATTTGAAGCCTTCTGTTCACATCTATGATTAAAGTTATTATTTGACAGTACAGTACAGAAGTTATTTGTTGGAAAAAAACGTTTCTAAAGTACCTTTATTTGTTAAACAAATGCTTGAGCCTGTAAAATGGTTTGTTCTTTCTTTTCAATGTATAATAGAGTATTTTTGTATAATAATTGTAAGAAAAAAATAAAGGTTTCTACTTCACAGATTTTGCCTATCATGGGTTCTTTTTGGAACGTAACCCCCGCGAAAAACAAGGGTTTACTGTATTACAAATATTTAGTACAAACTATAAGATCCCTGCTCCGCTGCATTCTGATGCATCCACTCGTGGAAAAATACATCCAGTAACGTCTTTGTTTTTCTCGTCTGAGCTGGCATCTGGCTCAAAACTGTACGGCTGGATTGCTGTAATTTTGCTTGCTATTTTTGTTGCACCAGAAGTGTTAGGTTGGGGTTGTGAGGGGCCGTAAACTAGAAGGCGATAGTGTAAACTAAGGGATGATGGCCTTACTCCTTGCCAACAGTCCCACCCACAACTCAGAGGTGAATTTTCTTATGAACTCCTGCTGCTTTGCAGAAACTGAGTCCAAGAAAACAACACAGTTTTTTTTTGAATTTTGTCTAAAAACGGCATAATCACAAATAAAAGACCACTGGGAATTAAAAGAAAAACACATCAAAAGATGATTGGAGTGGGACTTTAACAATGTGTCTTTTAGATCTTTTTCCATCGGTTTGTTTTTCATGAGTTAATGAGATCACAACGATTAGGTTTGTGAAGAACTCTTTTGCAAAAATCTGCAATTAAGGAAAGATTTTTCCCATAATGTTTTTTTCTTTTTCTTTTTTAAATAACCAATAAAAAACAAAAACAAATAAAAACCAGCCCTCCTGGCCCACCTTTGGTTGATAATGAACAAAAAGTGACTTGTATCTTTTGATTTATCACAGCAATGCAAAACATTGCCTGGCTTCGCATTTCACATTTATTTGTTTGTAGGATAAACCCCTTGACATGTGTCATCTTGTTTTCAAGGGGGTCCTCAACATACAACAAAACAAGCATACACCGACAGATACAGTTGAGCAAACTTTACATATATCAAAAACATAATGAAGAACTTAAAATATACAAGGCAACTACATGTACACACACACACATACAAACACAGATATTTATTACACATCTTAGCAGTTATTTTAAGGGGAAGGAAATAAAAAGGCAGGAAAGATGTCAAATTCAATCAAAACAGTTACATGAGTGTTGAAGATGTTCTAAAAAGGCAGTTTATATGCAAAGACTGAGGTTAAAGAGTGAATGGATGGAGGAAGATTGTGCCAGTAGGAGGGTGCTTTGAAATAAAATAAATATTTTCCGATTTCTTGAGCTTCCACTGGCTTGTTTTTAATGACTGCTCGGTTCTTTTCCATTTCACACAAACACAGCTGAGGTTAAGCAGGATTGCGGGATTGGGTGAGAAGCAAAAGCGAGAAGAAACAATTATGTAAATATAACTTTAAACTCAAATAAACTGTCCATTAATGCACACCCTCGTTTTTCTAATAAGCGCGGTGGTTTTCACTGACCAAACGCAGACCTTGCAGACCACAGTTGTGATGCATGCTGCCCCTCTCTCACATTTATGCCCCCTTCTTTCTCCTCATCAGAACTGATGGATTCTTAAATCAACTTGTTCTACCAAATCTCCAGAAAGTGAACATGAGAAATGGCAGAGTTGACCATTTGTCCTGTGCGACTGCAGGGGCACACAACCTCCTGTATTGATATTCATACACAATTTCACTTTTGTGTTTTCCGTAGAGGGAAAACAAGAGACGTGGTGATAAAAGAAGAAAAGAAGGAGGAATGAAATAAGAGTTCAGAGGGATTAAAGGGGGGAAAACAGAAACTAGAAGAAAATATATGATGTCTGCTATTGCACACAAGCTTATAAGACATGTGGGATATTAGTTTGTGTGACCTGCTGCCACTAGAAAGAAAGCCCCATCCATCATAACCTTGCTGTGTGAGTTCTTGTTTAAATTAGAGGTATACCTCGTCGGGGTACAGCTAACATCAAGGGCAAACAAACCTGCCACACAGGGATGATGAAAATGACCTAAACTTTAGGGAGTTTACTTAAACACATGAATGAAGAGACTTCAACTGCTTACCGAAGGATGATACATGAGAGACAAATAACTTAAAAAAACGGAAAAATATTGACTTTGCATCTTTTGTAACCATTATTAAGTCAAAAATTACTTCCATACATTTCCCTGTCCAGTTGCTTTCCATATAGTCACACCCTTTATGTGTGTGCAAAACCTCTCTGAACCTCTCTGAACATTTCCATTTTTCATTTTCTCTTATTTGAACTTTTGTATACTTTTTAATCACAATTTAAGACGTGTATTTTTTTCTATCATGCTCTAAGAGAAGTCAACATATTCCCCTACGCTGTATGCAGTGGGCATTTCATGGAACAAAAAAATCACTAAATCTGCCCAGACTATGATAGTATAAAAATAATACAAAGTAGTTATCAAAAGTATTTTTCCACACAAATATGTGCTTGATGAAATAAAAAAAGGAAGTTTTTTTAATCAAATCTCAGTGCACATAAATGACAACTTTCTTTTTAAAACCACTGCAGTTCCCTCCATAACAATAGAAATTAGCAAAACCGTTGGCTACTTGAACGCATGTTGCAGAGGGTGGTGTGAACATAGCTTAAAAGTTAACTTTTGTAAATCCAAAGTTTATATGGATTAAACCTTAGCTAACTTTCTTTATTAAGTTAAAGCGATGGAATAGAAAGAGAGTTTTTGAGACCTACAAAGTTACCCAACACATTCTACCCTAATTATCACAACATGTGGACATAGCATGAATTATAACAATTTATGAAGCTTTACTAAACTCCATCTGGAGCTACAAAGAAGCACGCACACAATGTGAAAATACTTCGCATTGTGGAGTTTAATGAAGTTGTTTAAACTTTTGACATTTCAAATCTCCATATAACTGTGCAAAATAGCTCATAACTAAATGTGTACATCAGTACAAAACACAAATGACTCCTTTTTGGACAAGCGGCGTTCTTCCTTTTTACAATTACGTTTGCTTAGTTACAATTACTTTTACCCGAAAAAGACCTAAGACACGACTACAAAATCATTTCCTGCGTAAGAATCTAATGTTCTTCATTTTCCACCGGTATAGCATCACAAGCTTTACCACAGTCGCCTTCATCCTGATGGAGTCATACTCTAAATCATCATTTCTGTTTCTTCAGCGCTGATAGATGAGCTCCACTGACAGTTTCTGCCACAAAATCACCAGAGGCAATGAAGCACAATGTCCTGCAAATGTGAAAGGAAATTCATATTTGTCTTTTGTATTGGATTCTGCTACAAAGATGAGGCTGTGCTTGCAGCAGAACATTCAAGAACAATGGCTTTCGGCAGATGGCCGAACAACACAAATAGTGTGAGGTTTTCTTTGCTGTGACAGAGAATAAAAGGGGAGATTTTAACATTAATGAAATGTTTAAAAGGCTTTATGGCATCTTTTGTGGCTAAATAAATGTGCTTATTTTCCTTTCAGATATTCAGTTCAGAAGTTATCACAGCGAATCAGCTTCCTCCATCTAACCCTGTCTTCTCCATCCTATACTTTAACACCAGCTTACCTTCATGTCTTTGTTCTCTGCATCCATAAACCTCCTATTTGGTCTTCCTCTAGAAATCTTGTCTGGCAGCTCTAGACTCTGCGTTCTACTACCATCTTTAATGTCTCTCCTCTGGGCGTGTCCGAACAATCTCAGTCAAGCATCTTTGTCTTTATCTCCAAAACATGTAACATATGCTGTTCCTCTGATGCCATTCATCCTGGTCACTTCTTAAGAGAACCTCAGCATTTTCCTCTCTGCTTCCTCCAGCTGCGCTGCCTGTCTTTACCTCAATGCTTCTGCCTTCAGGCCACAGAACATGGCTGGTCTCACCGCAGCTTTTTTTTTCTTTCAACATAACTATATGTGCCAAAAAAAATGACATTGGTTTTTGTTGTAGCTTTTAAAGGCCCCAAACATTAAAAAAAAGTAGAAAATGTAAAGAAGCATGCACAAAAGTTCGAGAAAAAAATCCATCAGTTATATAAAAGAAAATACCTTTTATTTATATACTATACTATATACTTTTTTTCTTAGTTCTTCAGGAATACTGTTATCTTATTTTGTAAAGTTGTTTTCTAGCTCATTGTTCATACAAAGGCAATTACATTTTATAGCCTTGTGCTCTTTATCCACACAAGGCAACAATTTGAAGAATCAAAGCATTTGAAACCCTTGCTGAATTGTTGGGTTTCAAACAGCACAATTAATGAGTAAAACTCATTCAGACTTAAAAAAATTCAAATGTTTTTTTTTTAAACAGAAAAAAACGTTGTGCACGAATATGACATTCAGAATATAATTTAAAAACTGGCCAAGAGTAGAAATAAAAGACTAGTTTGTTTGTCCCTAAACATGTATGGAGACTAAGACCCACTAAAATGAAGAACAGTACAAAAATGTCTGATGCAGAAACAGTCTAAGCTAAATAAATATATTTTTGTCATATGGAATAGATGGTGGAAGAGTCAATATAATAATTTTTTTCACACTTTAAATGTTTATGTTTCTTCTTCTATACCCTGGTTACCCTAGCCTAGATATTCCAATGCTTGCTGAAAACAATAGATTAGGTTGTACTATGCTTTTCATCCATTGTCATGAAATTAAAAATCTACTACATGATTTGATATGCTTTCATTTTTTAAGTAGTATTATACTTGATGACCTTTCTAATTGCTTGCAAGGGCACAACGAATAAAAAAGTTAATTATTCATAAATTAATATTTGTTAAAATATCATCTAATACATGCAATGTTAGTATTTCTGTGGCTAGTATAATTACATTAAATTATTTTACTGAATTTATTGGAAAACCTTTTTGTTTCAATTTGCACTGTAATACTCCTCTGCAGATAAACTGCAGCTTTCCTTTTTTCAGTGTTATCGGATTAATTTTGATGTGAACTGTTAAAGGCTTCCCTATGTGCAATGCCTGCAAATGATCTATAATAAACAAAACAAGTGACTGTTTGAAATCTGGAACATAATGGGCAGTGACAGCAGGAAATACCTTCAAATCCAGGTTTTTAAGGTTTCTAATGGTTGTTCACCGTGAACTGGTAGAACGTGTCATCTGGTGAGTCTAATGCCAGACAAGAGAAGTCATAACTGCAGCCAATGATTTGACCCATGACCAATTAGTTTCTTGTGTCTGCTTTAGTTCTCCTTCTCTCTGTTCTGGGCCTAATAACCTTCAGCAGAGGTGTATCCAAGGAAAGGAGCTGAAGTTTTTGATCATCTGTGCTTTAATTTTCCTCCACTGTGATGTGACTAAATGCATCACAATTAGCAAATGATCTTTGAAATTTGCCTCTCGTGTCAATTCAGCAGTAAGGTTATATAAGGGTGGTAAGTTAAAAAGCAGGAATATTCTGTCCTGTCATTCCCTCCCTAATGGGCCAATCTGCTAATTCTGTGACTGAGCTCCACATAACAAGGTTTCTACTGACGGTGCAGGAACCTTTTGGGATTTCAAAGAGCTGCTGGATAACAAGCCCACTCATTGTTTCAAAGACTGAGCTAAAGAACTGAACTGTAACTATTAGTTTATAAATTATATCTTTTATGAGACAATGACAAAATAAAGAAATGCTGTTCAGTATATATTCTTTTTCAGGCTTCTGACTGTAAACTGGAATAATTTTAGCACCATAAAAGCAAGTGTTGCTGACAGGCTTACTTTAGTAGTTCTCTGCATGACAACTTCTTGTGTGCAGTAGCATTATTTTGTTCTTGGAGATATGGAACCTATATCATATAAAAATACATTTTTTTAGCTTTTAAGTGTACTGTAATGTTCATTCCTCACAAAAAACAACCCCAAAGTGATATTTTGATACATTCACCCATTTCTGAGTATTCCTCTGGAAACCTGCACTGCCAGCACCATGCAGTGCCTTCCCAGTCCACAAAAACAAGTGGGTTCTCACATTGTGAGGACCAGCTCCTTCCAGTAAGAGTCTGTACTGCCAGCACCGCCCCCAGGCTAACACACACACACACACTTTCTCAGCTGCTCTGATGGTGATAGGCAAAATCTCATTTACACAATATGCACATCCAGCTTTGCAAAAGTTCTGATAGTGTTTTCATTCATGGGCGAAACTCAGTTTTTAACTACTTGCCAACTCAGACAAGGACCATGAAGACCTACATGGATGTATTGGCTTGTGGCCCACCCAGAGTATTTTATTTTAACAAATATGATCTATTTGAAACAGAGTTTATTGCCTGTGCCTGATTCTCAACTATTTGAATAACAAAATACTCAGAAATGCAAATGTAAGCTTATTTTTCTTTACATATTTCCTCCATCACAAGAAAAATGTTGCCAGAACCTGTTAAAAATACCAAAACAAAACATAATTTCATTGTAGTCAATTTATTTTCCTTTTCCTGAAGGATCAATAAAGTGTATTGAACAGGAACAATTGATCTGAACATCAACAAAAAAGTGTATAAAAAATAGCCTTAACGCTTTTAAGAAATAAACCAGTTTTTTTACCAGAGTTGTTTTATGAAAAAATAAGTCAAAACTCATTGCCCACTAAAGACACAAACTTATGACCCTACTAAAGATTGGATTCTTATTAAATTTAGTCAAGGCTAAAGGTAAGCCGGTCCGGTCCGGTACTGGTACAAGATCTGGCGGATGTACATACAAGCTGGAAGGTCAAGTGTGTGTCGGCTCTTGCAGACTAATGCTGCTAAAAATGTAAACCAGGCGGCACTTTATCTCATCATTTTAACCTCTCTATTGTTTTAAGTGTCTTATCACCACTAGAAAATGTAATCTACGTCCCTCTCTCCCCTCACATTATCCTCTAATTCTGTCGCTTTCCTAAAAATAGTTGTGTTACGTCGTGAGTGAAACGGCTCTTTTAGAGCCGCTGTTTGGAGTGAAAGACAAGAGCCGGCTCCTTTATAGGAGCCGTGTTCTTTCTAAAAAAAAGAAAAAAAACTTTCTTTTAACCTTTTTTTTTTCTCTTCAAGCTGCGCCTGACAGGTCAATACATGCTTATTTGTTGAGGGCGTGGTGTTGGGAGGCTGTCGTTGCATGCACAGCAGCAGCACATGATCCAAGTATGAGATAAGCAGAAAGAGCGCCAGGTGTAACAACAACAACAACAACAACAAACTACATCAATACAAAAATTTAAAGTAGAGAAAATTACACTGGACACTGTAAATGAAGCAAAATATGGAAGCACTTCACTTTTATTGATAATACAAAGAAATAGTGTTGAGTCTGCAGGAAAATAATTCAATCTAGAACTGCCTCCACAACCAACCTGAACAGGAGAGATCAATACTGACAGAAGAAACCAGATCAGCTCCTCAAAGCTGAAACACATGGTTTTCTAAATGTCGACCTTTCCTTTTTTGCTGTTGTTGTTTATTTTGTTTTACACATTTTAATTTGTATTTTGTGTTGTGGTTGCATTGTTTTGTGTTGTACCGCTTCAAATTTGTTTTAAAAGGAAAACGCTTACGGTAAATTTTATATATCAGTTGTTAAAAGCTGAATTGTTGTATTGTTGGCTTTTGTTTTTATTATTTATTTTGAATGTTTTATTTATATAATAACATTTACAAATACATATGTGCAGATACATATATACACATCAAACACATTTGATTTGTTCGGCATCACTCAATTCATTCAGTCAAGTAGGCATATTTTATGGAAGTTGGTTTCATTGCAACGTGACAAGAAAAACAATAAATGATTCCTACAGTTTTTTGAAAACTATTTTGATTGATAGTTCAAGATAAAACCTAATGCAATGGTAGAAGTGAAACATGCAGCACAAAAATTAATTTATATTTGAAAAAGTAATTGAAAAAAGAATCATGCAGAGAAGATTGTTTGGGAGGAAGATTGCAAGTCAGGATGAAGATGTACAATCTGAAGTTAGTAGAGAAGAAGAAGAAAATGAGAAAGGGGGGTTATTTTCCACATTTATGAAGTTTTTTACAACTATCAATTCAAATATTTTTTCCACAAAGCCCCGTCTACATTTTTATTTACAGTTAAATCTATTCTCAAATGCATCTATATCTATATTAGTGTTGTAACGATTCCTTTTAACAATGACTTAATTCATATCATAATTTCAGTGATGTGTGGTGAGGTTGATGGCTGGTGAGGCACTGACTCCTTTGGAGTCAGATTTATAATTGCAAGAACAGAATATTTCACCATTCATCCAACAGCAGGTAACAGCATTTAAGATACACACAAGAAGATATTTGTCCTACAGAGAATATTTCTATCATTAACATGGATAGAAAACTCTTCTTGTGTATAAATTATTCATTTATACTGTAAACAAATTAAAGTATACGGATGTGTTCAGCACACATTTAATTTTGACCCTCAGTAACTATTTCTAGTATTTTTTCCAACCTCAAATTCTGGTGCTTTATTGTTGTCAAATGTTGTCTGTGAAAATGATCATAAAAATAATTGTTTTAGGCCTAACATTTAGTTTTCAAATACTTAAATATTTTTCCACTCCCATGTTATTTAAAAAGAAAAATTGAAAATCATGTTTGGCCTAACTTTTTGAGTCCATGTGTGGATCCTTCTCCACAAAAAGCCCTATGACCCTGTTGTAGAAGTCTGCCTTATTTTCCTTTAGTTTAATGAGTCTCTCCATCTCAATGGAGATTATGGAAAATGAAGAGATTATGGTCTGTTCTGTTTCTACTGCAAAGCAGCTGTCAGCTCACGTCTGCCCCTTAGGGAGGCTCGCCTCACCAGCAGTCTTTTCTTCGCATTTACAGTCAACGCTTTGACCGCACGTCACTGTTTGAATCCTGCAGTCAGACCTGAGGCGAAGCGCTACAGAGCCTCAGCCAGAGTTTCCACTCTGTATGTGATCGAGCAACACTCAAATTTGGCAATTCTAACCTCAGAAACTTTGGAAAACGTTAAGTCAACTGAAAATGTATCTTTAACACGGATCAGTGGAAAAAATTATTTACTTTACGTAGTTTTTCTATTTTATCACAATGACCGGTGAAGCTGAGCCTCGCTTGCCTCCCCTGACCGCATGTCACTGCATAATTTGTGGTTGCTGATCTGATTCATAGTCGGTTTTGGTTCATTCTGAACGATTCAGTTCACTGACCTTGATTATCCTTGCAGGATAATCAAGTTTAAATTAAATATGTACAAACAAACAAGTAAACACGAATTAATAGGAAATCTATTCACTTTTTTGCTTCATGAAGTTCAGCCCACTGTTGTTTTTCCACATAAAAAAAAATATAAAGGGATCAATATCAGAACATTCTACCACACTGTATGGTCACATGTCTTTGCTAAATTCAAAGTGTTTCCACTGAAATGATGGACTGATTATTTTTTGCTGACATCACATGTGTCTTGTCCGCTGTGACAGCACTTGGTTGTTTTTACTTTAAGAGTAAAATAAACCTAATGTATCTCAATCCAAATGGTATTTTCCAACATTGATTTTCAGCCATTTATTTAGTTTGGAATGATTTTACAATGGTATACCAGTAGTTTGATTTGATTAAAATAACAACTGGAATCAGAAAGATCAATTTTGTTGGATAAATCAATTCATTTATTGATAATTACACCCCCTAATCTTGATTAAACCTGTTATAGTGCCGGCATAAAGAAAAATTTACTTTCAACCATGGATTTAGTCGTGTGAACCACTATTCTTCCGATTATTATAAAAAAGAAAGAAAGAAAGCAAACACTGTTCTGATTATTTTCAAATTGGTTACCAGCTGGTTTTGTTTTAGTCAGGCCACAGTTATACCCCGAAGAAGGAAAATGGTTTACTAATGATTAACAGTTCAATATATAAATATAAAAAAATAGTAATAACTTGTTCCATTGATCTGCATCATTACCTGAAGAACCAAAAAAAGATTTTAGGAGCCAGTAAAAAGATGATGAGACCTGTTCTCTACCCAGGTGGTCAAACAGAAACAGCTGATCACTATACTGACTATTTTATCTGAGTGGTTTACTGGATTAAAGTCATCCATCTGTACAAAATTTTTGAAACAGCTGTTCACTGCTTTTCGTTTCAGACATGCAGGCTTTTGAACATTACAGGATCCTCTGGAGAAACTTTGGAAAAGAGTTAAAGAGCAGATAAAATAAAACAGATTCTCATCAAAACGCTTGTTGAACTCCTTTGGGAAATTACAGATAAAAGAAACTAAAAATTAAATAAATGAAGGGTAATAAAAAAATAAAAAAACATTACTGGTGTAAGACGTGAAATGTTTGCTTCAAGTGTCAAATCTGCAACACCACAGAGAGAAAACTAAACCTTCAGAAAAACACTCGGCATCAACAAATTAGAAAATAAACCTTAGAAAAAAATCGAAACTCGCAAATATGAGTCATTAAAAGTGTGAATCTGTTAAAGATGTTTGAGTAGTTATAAAGCTTAATTCAAGAAACATCTGACTTCCATCACCCCAAACCCCAGGAAGTTGTTTGTTGTAATCCACAGCTTGTGGAATTTCCACATAAGTGGATGACATTTTAATGCTTTGCAATGCGCTGAGCTCTCTTAGTCACTGTGCTAAAGAGATACTGAAGTGACATTTATGCTGAGAAGAGGCTCGTCATTACCATAATGAAAGCTTTCCTAACAACATATTCTGTATTTCACATCATAGTAAATGCCATATTTGAGAAGCTGCTTATTGAGGCAGACAGAAGTGTGCAGTACCACTTTTTTGTGTGTTCTTTTGTAATCTTAAATCAGCTGTCACTTTTTTTTTGCTTCATTATAGAGTACAATATGAGAAAGAATGAAACTGCTTTCTTTGGATCATTTTAAAATGTCCCCAAAATAGGTTACGTGGGAAAGTAGGCTGCCTGAAAGGCTCAAGGGACCCAAGGAGCTACTGTTGTATCACTCCAGAGGAGTCCACCCCACTTCAAGAAATCTTAAAAATAGATTCAAATCTAAAAATGAAATATTTGCAATGCATTCTGTTTGGGGCTGCATGGTGGGGCGGTGGTTAGCGCTCTCTCCTCACAGCAAGAGGGCCCTGTTGGAATTCCAGCTGGGATCTTTCTGTGTGGAGTTTGCATGTTCTCCCCATGCATGCATGGCCTTTATCTGGGCACTTCTGCTTCTTCCTACAGTCCAAAAACGTGCTACATAGATTCAATGGTAATTGTAATTGTGTGGCCCTGCGACAGACTGGTGATCTGTCCCAGGTGCACCCCACTTTTAACAGTAACCAGACTGTGACTGCTAAAGGGATACAGCGGGGTAAGAAAATGGATGGATGGCATTCTTTTTCGGCAAACATAGACACAATTTGCATATATCACGAAAATGCAAAAATAAAGCAAAGAACTGAAAACAGAATTTCTTTTATTTAATTTTATTTGCGAATAATCTTTATTGTACAGGACAAATTTAGCATGACTGTTAAAGACTCCAAAAACAAAGTTGAAATGCATTAGACACATTTATAGATACGGGTACTCTCTTGCATTGTGACAGGTTAAACTTACTACAAATCTCTAATGATAAAATTCCAATTTAGCATCACCTTTTCATTTAGGTAATGCTGTTAGAACTCAAGGCAGTCGAACAATGTCGATTAGCAAACCTAATTTACCACATGAACCATAAAATATAGGTCATAAAAACAAACGTTTTAACAGACAGACTAATTAAAGTCTGGAGACTCTCTGAGTCTCATTACAAGACACCAGTGGACATTGTTCTGTGATTGTTATTTTTCATAATATGAGCAAAACTAATAAGAAAACAACAGAACCCAAAGAGAATGGAGGGTATTAATGGAGTTCATCAAAAGCTGAATATATTACTACTAAATATGTTTCCATGCCCAGTTCTCCTGGAGTGTAATAAAACCAAATGTAGCCAAATCAAAAGATCCTTTAAAACTACATATCTGGCCTTTGGGGTCTTTTAATAAAAAGTGTAAAAGCCAAGAAAGGGAAATGTGAATGTAAATGATCATTTTTTTATCCAAAGGTCAAAATGGATACAAAGTACCAGTAGTTTCTAAAAATAGCATCATAACATTGAGGATACTTTTTCTGGCAAACAAGACTCACATTAACTTTCTTTTTTGTTTTTTTGCATTTAAAAAAAAAATAGGTTGGCTACAAAGTTTTTCTTTATCGGTACACATTACTGTGTTGCAGGGAAGCATATTTCTTTGACTAAAAACTTAAATGTCCACAAATTAACAACTATAACTTTGATTAGGCCTATAGGAGGCAACATGACATCAATCTTTAAACAAAAAGGACTGATGACAGAATTCTGCAGCTGGCAATCATTGGAAAGTTAACTAGAGCTCCACGTTAGATTTTAAAGATGTCGATCAAAGACTTTAATCCTTACAAAAAATATATATTTATCCAAAACACACTCAAACACTGACGTATGGTGGATGTAAAAACAAAAAGCAAAAACATTTGCGTTCTGCAGAAAATGTGTCATTTTGAATTCATGCTCTTTTTTGTGTGCATGGGGTGATGTCCCTCTCTATTCCCCCCCCCCCCCCCCCCACCAATAATTTCTGTATTTTATGAGCATCATTAGGTTTGGCATTAAACTATAAAAGGAAAGAAAGAAAAAGCAGTAATGGTTCTTAGCTTTTTTCAAACAGAAGTGAAGATTTGAACTACTTTGACTCAACTTAACTTTAATTGGTACCATACAAAAAATGTCTTGTAGCTATATTCTATTTTGCTGACTATTTTAAAATAGATCATTTTGATTTATATTAAAAGATTCCCAGTGGTCTTTTAAGTACAATTATGCTGTTTGTCACGAATTGTTTCCGGGACCCAAAATAGGACAAAATTTATTTTAGTTTTTAACTTGAAGGAGCCAAGGTCCTGGAGAAATACAGCCAATGTACAGATGCTAAGAAGATAGGAGAGGGTTAGTGATGGGAAATGATCTTGAGTAGTCAGAGCAAAACAGGCTTACTGAGATGAGGAGTGATCTGCAGGTAGAAGAGGTGCAGATTGAAGTCCTGGGTACAGCAAATGGATGGAGGTGTGGCTCCAGACAAGTCAGAAAAGGGAAAGACGCTCGTTGGAGCGTGGTAGAACTAAGGGACCTGGGGCTCAGTCACAAGCACCCTTGATTTTCAATCTCCAGAACGGTCTCTGGGAAACAGTTCCAAAAACTGCAGAGGTGTGGGGACTTACGAGGCTTGGGGCAAAATGTTGTGGTAGAGAAACAGTAAACAATGGTCGTAGCAGCATGAAGCTGAGAGCAGAGACTGGAGAATAGAGTGAGCAGGTAAGCCAGGCTGAGTGGAGAGCAGGCCGGTAGACAAGCTGGCAGAGACAACAGAGCCGGTGAGTTGACTGAGCGCTTGCAGTGCAACGATCTGGCAGAGAGTGAAGGGCAGAGATTTTTAGGAGCAGGCACAGGTGGAGGAAATCAGACAATTAGCAGCAGCTGCTGCCATGACAGTTTTTACCCAAAATAAAAAAAAAAAACTGTCTAATTTTCTAGGACATAATTTCTGCAGAGCAGCAGTAGTTCATCTGAAATTCACCTCTGAGTTATGGGTGGTACCATTGGTGCGAAGTAAGCCTGCCCCATCTTCCCATCATCCCTTTGTATGCACCCTCTCCCGGTAGCAACATTCCCTCTCAACCCCAAACTAACATTAGCAGTGATACAAAAATGACGAGCAATATTTGAGCCATCCAGTGCAGATGAGGAAAACAAAGATGAACATGGTACTATTTGTCTACAACCGGATGCATCGGAATAGAGCAGAGCAGGGAGCTTGTGGCCTGCTGAATATAGCAGCTGCGACACAGATACAGGCTTTATCCAAACTGGATTTTTGGAATAAAGAAATACTCAGAAATGCAGTTTTAATCCTAATTTTTTTTAATATACAGTCAGAACCATAAATATTTGGACAGAGACTCATTCTTTCTAATTTTGTTTCTGTACATTACCACGGTGAATTTTAAATAAAACAACTGCATCTATGCAATCTTTTTGTACAACCCATGCAAGATGAAAGTCTGCACTTCAATGGCATCTGAGTTGTTTTATTTAAAATTCACTGTGGTAACGTACAGAAACTAAATTAGAAAGAATGTGTCTCTGTCCAGCAGTTCTTTAAAACCAGAAATGGTTTTGTGAGTCAAATTTTCTTTTTTTGCTCTAACGACACCACCAGATGATTTCTTGTTTGTGTGGTATTTTCCCCCTTTTTGCAAGTTTTTAAAAAAATCTTTATTCGCTTATTTTTTTTATATTACTGTCACATCTTTTTTTTGTCTGTTTTCATTTTTTTTCGCAAATAATGGTTCTATTCAATTTCTTTGTAAAAGCATAGCCGCAGGATTGGGATAAAACTAATCCGTGTGAGCTAAAGCTCTGGCTTACAGATGTCCGGCCTCTTTTTTTCTTTGGTAATGTGATGGATATCTTTCATTTTTATGGAATAGATTCCTTCTTTCATCCTACTCCAAAAGCACAAGATACCCGTGAACTTCAGACTGTATTTTTAAGTAATCTTTTGGAAAATGGTCAACAAGAAATAAAATAAAAAAATCAACTTTAACTATGGGTAAAAAGGAATAATGTAATACTTTTCTTTAAATTGTGATTGATGTGAAGCTACACTTAAGTAAATTACCAATCTCTATATTAACAATATATTTCATGACAAATCTTTTATTTAAATAGAGGTGGTGACTAGGGAAACACACACATCTATAAATGATAACATTTCTTTTCTAAATGAGACAGAAAAAAACACTCAAGGCTGAAATACTCTTGTGAAAGAAGTGTTTTGGGAGAGAAAAGAGGCATGAAGGCTCTAACTGTGGAGTTCGTGACGTCCTTGAACATCACAGATGAAAGCACCCTGCTGAATCTGCAGAGCTGCCAGATGAGGTCCTTCAGCTGACTTTTCTAATGAAGTAAGAAAGACATTAGCTGCTAAAATGTTGAGGCACGATAACTAACAATATATAGCTTTGTTGTAATGTCAGTTGTAGGTTTGACGATTAGGTCACTCCAAGACTATTACCATCTGTTTGTACTTGTCACTCTGTGAAGCAGGTCCTTAAACAAACACTATTTACCCCACAGGCCCCGGGCAAACATCTGCTCAGGTGTGATAACTTTCAAATATTAGGGAGGAAAGCTTACCGAAGCTACCTTGCAGTCAGGAAATACATTTTATTTGACATTTTCCACAGAGGTAATAATGCCAAGATTCCCTGCCCACAAAAAAAAAACACACCAAAATCTGTCACTGGCTATTTCTATGAAAGCCTTGCCTTTTTTATTTGCTCATAGCTATGTTTAATGGGACGATCCCATGAGTCAAACACGCAAGGACACAAAACACTTTGTTATTCTGGCGAGTTTCAGAATATATCATGACTCTGTGTCTTACTTTATATTGTATTTCTGTCTCTGTATCTCACAATCTCATCCGTCTGACCCCCCCCCCCCCCCCCCCCCGCGCTCCATTTTCTCTATAGGTTGCTTCAACTGCCCCCAGAAATGTAAGCATTCTGTGATAACATGTGAGCCTTTTAGCATGGAAAGGGGATTTCAATCTCAATAACTCTGTACCTTATCTTTTTTTCCCTTTTTTAAGTATATTTAAAGATCATCTGCAACATGTTAACTGCAGACAGGTACTGTATTGTTAAAACGTTGTAATACATAAAACATATTTAGATTTTAGATTATAGACTAATTTCACACAAAAAAAAACTGAAAATATTAAACAAAAACTTTATTTGCAGGAGTTGGGTTACTTTTTAACTTTATTTTGGAACTGAGATTTTAGCAATCTTTTTCATCTTGTTTGGGATTTGGGCTATTTTTCTCTTAAGGCACAATTAAATGAAATTCTGTTGCTTTGAATAGAAAAGCTTGGCATCAGTGCTGCCCTGAGGCACTTTGCAGGAAAAAGTTAATACGATTCATTGAAGTTTAATTAAATACAATGGGATTCAGGAGATTCTGACAACGTTTTGAATAAAGTGAATTTATTTACTTAGAATAATATTGATTTTTCCATATTGCCATTCTGACTTAACTGGTTTAATATCTATGTTTTTATAATGCAACTTTTAAATTTTTTGTCACTATGAAACCAGTTTATATGGCGTTTCATCTCTGCCATAAAGTGAAAGGGCGTAAAGACAACTTAGCGGGTGTATTCAAGAACTGAGTGAGCGAACCTTACAACCGCGCAGGCGCGATTCTAGCGACCACGTATTTTAAAACTGCAAGGCTGCCATCTTAACTGAGCGGGGTCAGTTCCTCTTTGTGCCCTCACCAGGATTTACGTTCAGTGTTAAGGGGGCGTTTTTGTCACTTGGGGGGGGGGGTGTTCAGGGGTGTGTTTGTCACTTAAGGGCAGTAACCTTTCTGGTTGATATGATTGGCCGAAATTTGCATGTCTTATTCTATTCAATTTATTTGTATAGCTCAAAATCACAACAACAGTCGTCTCGATGGGCTTCGAAGTGAAACATGAACTCAAAAGGATCATGAATACAAAGAGTTCAATAGGAAAATACTAAAATGAACTAACAAACTGACTAAGCTAGGCATCCCTGCCCTTAGACCCCCCTTCGCGAGGCAGCGGGGCCAGACTTTCATTTCTCAGAGCAGGGGGGGTCAACAAGCGGCTCTTGAGCTGCATGCAGTTCTCTGCCTTTTATAATATTTTCTATGTACAGTACTTTTACCACCATAAAGGCCCGTTCACACCGGGACGAATTTCGCCGGCGATTTTCGCCGACGTTTAACGCCTCGTGACTAAACAAAGGGCACCAATGAGAGTGTGCACACCGACGCGAAAAAACGCCACGCGTCAAAGCGTCAAAAAAAAAACCCGCCTCGGGTTCGTTTTTTTTTTTTTTGACGCGTCGCGTCGAAATCTATTCGACCAATGAGAATGCCGCTTTTGCACACGTGTCTGGAGCTTATGAAGTTACAGTAAAACACAACTTGGGGGCGCTCAAACACAAAACTGCCTTGCTGAGCACACATACCAGCGAAGAAGATAGACGCCAAGTAGCGTCTACACTGCCGCGAAGAAATAATGACGGACATTCTAAAATATCCCCTTACCAAGTACCAGTTGGAGCTACTGATGCTTGAAATATTCATGTTTCCTTTGTTTGATTCTGACAAGCGCGTAAATACTTGCTCTCTTCTTCTGAGTGAAAAGCGACTTTAAGAAGCCTAAAGTTGCGCAGCGCCACCTTGTGTACAGGAGTATTTCTGTTTACATTAAGCGCCATCTAATGTCAGGGAATGAAATTGCATGTTCGTTCGGCTCATCGTCAGCGAAAATCGCCTGGGTGTGAACCCAAAAGACGTGGCAAAAAACGCTGGCGAATAACGCCTGGCGAATATTCGTCCCGGTGTGTACGGGCCTTGAGGTGAAAGTCTTACATTTTCTCCAAAATGTACGGAGCGGCCCTAATGTGTTGTTGTGTCACTTCGGTAAAGAAGACCTAGGAGAGAACAGCATGAGACAGTAGGGAGAGAGGTGAGGACGTGACAGAAGACACCCCCCCACCCCCCTATGGTACAAAGGTGCAGATATGTGCATAATGCAGAACAAAATCGTTTTGGAAACCCTGGAAAAGCAAAGAGACACGATTATGAAGCATAGCTTAAACAGGAGTAGAGCAGCTGCAGTTCGGTTAAGTTAGAGAGTCGACTGCCAAGGGACCGTCAACAAAGTGCGTACTGTGTGAAACACCATTCTGTAAAAATAAATAAAAAAGCGAATACATGTTTAAATTTAAATGACCTGGTAATGAAGACTCCTCAGTACGACGGAGTATTAGGGCCACCAAAAAAAAAAAAAAAGTAAAATTACGACATTTTATCTCGTAAATTTACGAGTTTTTTTCTCGTAAAAAAAAAGTCATAGATTAACAAGGAGAAAACACCGAAGTTGTCCGTTTATCGGAGCATCGCTTGAAGATGAAAGATGTGGAGCCTTTTGTGAAGCATTATTTCCAGGTTTATTATAGGTTTGAAACAAAGAGATTCTGAACCTTTGGCGACTCAAAATCAGATTATTGTCAGTGGAGCCGGTTTTCCGGGGTTCAGTGTCAGTAAAGCGGAGTTTCATATGTAAAATAAGGAGCTCAGAGACACGTTTGGGTGTAGAGGAACGCTGCAGCCTTTATTCTCCTTTTCATTCACATACCCTGAAGTTCATCTGTCACCTTACGTCATGAATCAGTCATCAGATCCGAACACCAATGCGGAAGTAAACGTCCCGTTATATCATCAAACAACAAAGATGAATGAAAATAGTCTATTATATTAGCATTAGAACGTTGAAAATGCCAAAAAAGTGATCCTCCTCCCCAGACGGAAGCGTCACACAAACGTATAGATCTTGTTTTTGGTGGAGGAAGAAAGGATTGAAGTGGAAAGCTGCAGGGACACCGATGGCTTCATCGGGGTGCAGAGATCCTGCAAACCAACCATCAATAAATAAAACTTTAATAATGCACTAATAGCTTGCATGACTGAATGACTGAAATATTTCACACTAGTTGGTTATCAGGCATAAGTATGCGTGTGAACACTATCTGTTTTGTGTGCATGTCGACAGGTGGACATTTTTGCAGCTAGCAGGTGTGTTTATAACATTTGAGTGTGTGTGTGGACGGGCCCCGCCCTTTTTGTACTGCATTTGAACCTTACCATAATGATTAACAACCAGTAAACTTGTTGCTGTATGCTGCTTCATGGTCTTATCCCCCTTCCCCTCCTATTATCACCCCCTACCCCCCCCTCTCTCTAGCGTCCCTCTCTCTTCTTCCCCTCTTTCCTTTTCCGTCCGGTCCAACACCAAAGATTTTCAGACATGATTGAAATTAATAAAGTTTGGCCTCAATTACAAAAGGGGTTTATTCAGACATACCTTTGGTTTGTCAGAAGATTAATAACCCCTCTTGTTAAAGCAAAATATGTCCAACACAAGAGGCCCTCAGCTCTCGTCTGTCTGCCCAGCTGTTGGACAGGACAAGTTAAAAAAAAAAAAAAAACTTTAATAAATTGTAAATCAAACAAACGAGCTTCCAGATAATTGGAACGTTCAAGCTCATTCAGATCACCTGTTCAATAAAGTTTAGTCGGTCTGCTCTGTTGCTGCGCAGCGTTCACCTGCTGCTCTGCGTGCTCACTTCCACTTAATATTGTAAATTTACGAGTTTTTTCTCATAAATTTACGAGTTTTTATCTCCTAAATTTAGGAGATAAAAACTCGTAATTTTACTTTTTTTTTTTGGTGGCTTTTTTTTTTGTTTTTGTTGGTGGCCCTAATACTCCTTCGTACGTCAGCATAGTCATGCTACAATATTATTATTATGCTAGTCTTCATGAAATTTCAAATTTTTGCAAAAGGGAGAGCTAGGGCCGACTGCAGAAAAGAAGTGTTCTGCTTCTTTTCTGATCTGCTCTGCCCCGAGCTCCCCTCTCACGCCAAGCAGTTTTTACTATCCAAGAGAATAACGTGTAAATCAAGTCATGGCATACAATAGCTCTGTGTCTGTCCGTACAAGCACAAGATTAAGATACCAACACTTTCTGGTGTGAAGGACAGTTGGGTCAGCATCCCTACAGATGTTTCCTTTCTGTTCAATAAGCCATTCACCACAGACAAAAAACAGATACAGCACTTCCATGCCCTTATATGGCAATTCATGCCTGTGTGTTCTGCTTAGTGTTTAGTTTAGTATTTGTTAGATAGCACATAATAATATAAAATATGTTTAGTTTTTTGCACCTTATCTTAAATTCACCAAATTTTAGAATAGAGTATATAATTATCCTTTAGTCCTCCTGATGAAAAGAGAAAAAGACAACTGTAGCTGATGGATGGAGGATAAAGTAAAACAACTAGAAGCTTTGAATTATGAAAATTTGTAAAGAGTTTTTTAGACTAAAAGCTAACATTCAAACCTAACGTTTAGTTTTTCAAAAGTAAAGTAGGGTGGAAATTGTATTTATTTTTTTCCGATATCATACTGAAAAATGTAAAAAGGGGAAAAAGTCCATTCTTTTCAAATTAGTCCTAATTTTCAAGTAAGGTGGCAACTGTAAAGTGATGTGAGTCATCTGAAGAAAACATTTAAAATAAAAAGGGAGTTCAAGACTACATTAGATCAAATGAGATCCAAAGCAGCTTGGGGCAAAAGGAAGTGGAATGACAGAAATGTCAAGCGATGTGATATGATGGGAGACAAGGAGAGCATAAAAACCATGCATTCCAGTGGGGAATGAAAAATAGGGAAAGATTGCACGTGTGTATGCATGCTCCTGCCCAGCGGCCAAAAACAAGACAAAAGGCATGGAACATCTGAAACATACAGTTATCGATTCTTCTGAAGCTCCACGCTCCCCCTCACACAGAGTCTCTTCCATCGTTCCCCAGCTTTCATCTCACTGGAGCTGGGGTTGGTGAGAGAAAACACTATGTGCTTGTTCTGTTCAGAGTTCCCCCCACCCACTGTGGTCCTCAGCAGGGTCGTCTATACCAAAGCATACCCCCCCACCACCACCACAAATCCCACTCAGCATTTGAGGCCTTGCCTTGTGCCCTTTTCGACTGACCTCAACCTTTAGCAGCACGAAGCAAGCCAAGAGGAGATTAGCTCCCTGGAATTGATTGTGTTTTCACTGCAGTTTGTATGTTCAAAAACACTTCACGGTGTAGTCAGAGAAGGTTAAGATTTTTATCATGACTGCAGCCACAAAGAAATGCAACTGCTATCCGGTGTAAGATTTTTTGTCTCTTTAAAGAGGGTTTATATTTCGGGGGGGGGAAATTCAAGCGAGAGCTCCATATATATAGCTGGCAAACAAAATTTAAACCAACTTTAAAAAAAGGCTTGGCTGGTTCAATGGCAAGGGAATATACAGTCAGACGAAGAATAACCTCCAATAACCAGTTCCAAGTAATATATTTCACCACATCATTATTCATTGAACAAAACCTCAGTCTGAAGATATCAGGAGGGAAAAAAGCAGCCGGGGACTGCCGCATGCTTTCGGCTTATGGATATATTAACCAGGGGGCATCAACAATGGTCTTAGAAAGCCAATTACTGTCTACAGTAAAGCCAGTGAAATTGGAGCAGTCACTCTGTAGTGAAAAATGTTACACACAAGCAGAAATATACAAGTCAGTTACATATATGAACAGAAAGTTCATCTCAGGGTTTCAAAGAGCCCAAAATGTATGTGTATTATGTTTTGTTGTCAGGTAACATTAATGCAAGGTAATTGTTTTGTTAATCAAATGGTGAATGAGCCACTCTGTGAGGTTCATTTGTTTTATAAATCTGACTGACGACATCAGTGCTCCAACAGTCGTGAACCTCACCGCACGTCACTGCCTTTGAGTGTGCATTTTTCACATGCTGCTTTTGAGTTTTTATGTTTTTGAAAATCACAGCATATTCACTGGAAGCTGCATTAATGGAAAGTTAAGGTCAGTTAAGAACCTGAAGATAAATTTGGGAAATTTGCTTTGCAGTATTTATTGCATTATGGAAAAAAACAGCGTGAACTGAGATTTGTACCTCACCTTGTTATGCTGACACTAGTTGAAGGATTTATCAGTGCAGCTTTGCTGAAAAGAACGTTCAATGAGTGCTATAGTCAAGGCCAGTGGCCTATCAAGATATATAATAATTCAATCAACCTCAGTAATTTTTCCCATGCCGTGAGTGCAATCCACCTGCAGCTGCTCCCTGCAATTTACAAATCACAGTTGTTTTGCTGTCTGGAGCAAGAGTGTGATTCCTCAAAATCTAACAGGAGCACTATAGATACCACATTTTCCATTCAGACACTTGGGCAGAAGCAAACCACCAAAACACGGCGTCATAGGATCAAAGCTAAAGTTGATGGAGAGCATGATAAATGATGGACAGACTGTTTTTGTAAACACCAGCAGACCAAATTAAATGGTGGGGACAACCAAATCTCTTTTTTTTTAAGAATCTAGTATCAGCTATTTAGGAACAAGTATTAGGACCACCGTAACAGAAAAAGAAAATCAATGTACCAGAATAAATTTGTATAAGTATGAAAAAGAAGTCGTAATTTTACCAGAATAAAGTTGTAAAACTTGGAGAAAAAAGTTGTAATTTTACAAGAAAAAGCCATGGTTTCTGGAAAATATAGCTGGTTGTGTAAGCCTCCACCCACATTATGTGTCAACATGTTTGGAGAGGCCATAAGGCTTTAGTTTATCATAGGAATCCATGAACCACAATGCATCTGGAGATCTGCAACTATTGCCATTGGTGTAAATGGCGCACACACAAGAAATCCACTCCTTGTGGGTCAAGAATCATCTTCTGAGGAGGCACAGTTTCTTGCAATTTCTGTTCAGTGTTCTTATACTTACACTTAAAAATTACCAAACATTTTCACTCAGAATCAGAATAATGTGTCCTAATCGCTTGGCCTGGCTTCGTTGTATACAATCAAGCCCTCAGGCATGCAGATTGTTTTTACAAACATTTGTGAAAGAATGGGTCGCTCCCCCAGAGGGGAGTGGAAAAAAAGGGACAGTACATGAATTGCACTGCACCAAACAGAGGAATGAAGAACTAAATGATAAAGTGGTGGACCATATAAACTGACGGAGAGGGTTCAGCGCATGTTAAAGCGCACAGTGCAAAGAGGTCGCCGACTTTCTGCACAGTCAATTTCTTCAGAGCTCCAAACGTCATGTGACCTTCAGATTATCCCAAGTACAAAACAGAGAGATGAATGGAACGGGTCTACATGCCTGAGCAGCTGCATCTAAGCCACACATCAAAGCATCGGATGCAGTGGTGTAAAGCATGCCGCCATGGACTCTAGAGCAGTGGAGGCGCGCTCTCTGGAATGAGGAATCCCGCTTTTCCATCTTGCAATCTGATGAACGAGTCTGGGTTCGGAGGTTGCCAGGAGAACGGTACATTTTCAGCCGCATTGATTGGTGTAAATTGGTGGAGAAGGAATTATGGTGTGGGGTTGCTTTACAGGAGTTGAGCTTAGCCCATTAGTTCCAGTGAAAGGAACTCTGAATGCTTCAGGATACCAATTCCATGCTCCCAACCTTGTGGGAACAGTTTGGAGCAAGTATTGAATTCCATGGGTTAGAAATAGAATGGCACTTCAGTTCATATGTGAGTCAAGGCAGGTGAGTGAATACTATTGGTAATATAGTATATGATGACTCGCTAAAAAACTTAGTATTTCCTTATTTTTGAAACTGATGTTGAAGTAACCATTTACAATGCACTCTACATCTCTTCTACTGAAACACGATGGTTCTTTTATTGTTGTTTATATTTTTCTTTTTGCCTCCTAAAGTTATATTGAGCTTATTCTCATAAATTTTCAATTTATAACTTATGAAATTATAACTATTGTAAGTGTGGATCCGTCTAATTTCTGAAATACACACTTAAGCTGTAACTTCAGAGCTTATAGTTGACGCGTCCTTCTTTAATAAACTTCCACAGTCCAAGTTCTTCGTTTTGAAAGTTTAATTCCCAATAAATGTTGTTACAAAAATGTAAATACAAAAAACATATAAACAAAGAATGTTATAGTACGGTCAAAAACTAGTGCGCTCTCTAGCTCTCCAGCTTCGCAAAATGGCCCAAACAAACCTTCTCACCTGCGTCATACCTCTTCAGCCAATAGAACAGCTGGGCTCCAAAGTTGACCTACATATCAGTACCAACGTCTTAGAATGTTTAAAATGGCTCTAACAACTATATTATCGTAAAATATTGACTCTTTTACATAGAATTCTATAATATTCTCACAAAATTTTGACTATTTACTCATAGTTTTGGACTTTTTTCTCATACTTTACAATAGCCATTCCGTTGTAGCTATTGTTTCAACTTTAAATAGAAATACCTTGAGATTTTAGGTAAGAGAGTAATTTCCCAGAAAACTTTGGATTGTCCGAATATTCCGTAACCCTCACAAAAGAAAAGATAGAGTACTTACAGTGAGGCAATAAAGTATTTAGTCAGCCACTAATTAGTTCTCCCACTTAAAAAGATTAGAGAGGTCTGTAATTTTCATCATAGGTATACCTCTAAAATGAGAGACAAAATGAGAAAAAAACAAAAAAAAAAACAACTGAAAATCACATTGTCTGATTTTTAAGGAATATAAAACAAGTATTTGGTGAATAACAAAAGTTCAACCCAATACTATGTTATGTGCTTAGTTGGCAATGGCAGCCAGCAGTCAAGCATTTTCAATGGTATTTTGGCCCATTCCTCCGTGCAGATCTCCTCTAGAGCGGGGCAACACAGAGTTTCATCTGTGATGACTTGCTTACTGATGCTGCTTACCTATTGCAGAGTCAGTATTCCCCACAGAGGATCCTCCTACAGAAGGCGTTACAGGTCTGTGAGAGGCAGAAATCTTGCTTGTTTGTAGGTGACCAGATACTTATGTTCCACCATAATTTGCTAATAAATTCTTGAAAATCAGAAAATGTGATTTTTCTGGATTTATTTTTCTTATTTTGTATCTCACAGCTGAGGTAAACATATGATAAAAAATCCAGGCCTGATGTCGTTTTAAGTGGGTGAACCTGCACAATTAGGGGAAGACTAAATACTTTTTGGAAGAAATTGTAGGAGATAAAAAAGATATATCTTGTGAAAACGAATATTGATATATTGGTGTTATGTGCCCCAAACTTGAATTGTAATACTTTACTTAGAAATAAATTTGACTAAAATTGTGAAAACATAAATATTTACAGATAACAAAGAAAAATAAATAAAATTAGATGGACAATCAAATTTTAATTGTCCATCATTTCAAAAAGCAAAACTCATAAAACGATAATATCAATAGGAAGCATCAGAAGTGGCTGCAGCACATGGATGGACACTAGACATGGGCCATGTCTATATGTGTCAGGAGCCGGAGCCAGGGCGGGTTTGGTGGGTGTTTTCTCACTTCCGGTTTTGGGCTTTTATTTTGTTACTTCCTTTCAGGGCTCACTGTTTCACTAGGTAACTTCACCAGTCATCACCGGCACCTGTCTGCTCACCTGTTTGTCATTCCCATTTGTGTATTTAAACCCTGGTCTGTTTGTTTCTTGTCACTGGGTCGTTTTGTAAGTTCGCTTCAGTCATTTTCAAGTACTATTGTGATTAAACCTTGTTTGCTTTTGAAGCTCTTTTCGCTGTCCTGCATTTGTGTCCCGACTCAACCTTGACATTACGACCCAGTCACCATGGACACAGCAGACGCGGAGAGCGCACGAGCCCAGAGCAGTGACCGGGATTGGATCATCAGTCAGCAGGAGGAGCAGCTGAACTGCCTTCGACGAGGGATGTTGGAGATGTCGGGGCGCCAGGAGCAGCAGCTGAGCTTAATCGGCAACCGCCTTGATGCCTTGGCTAGACAGATCCAGCAGCCGCTTCCATCTCATCCATCCCCTCCTGTGCCCGCCCCGGTGGTTCCGGTCCAGACGTCTTCCAGTTCGGGGATTCGACTGGCACGTCCTGAGAGATTTTCTGGCGACTCCGGGGACTGTCGAGCGTTCGTCACCCAGTGTGAACTTCACTTCGAGTTACAGGCTGCTAACTTTCCCACGGACCGCTCCAAAGTGGCGTTCATCATCTCTCACCTCTCCGACAGAGCCGGAGCGTGGGCCACTGCGGAGTGGCAACGTGGGGGGGAGACCTGCTCATCACTCCCTGCCTTTCTACAGGCATTTTCCCTGGTTTTTCAACATACGAAACCCGGCAGGGAGGCGGCGCGGGCGCTGATGCGGCTGACTCAGGGGGACCGCCGGGTGGCAGAGTATGCCATCGAGTTCCGGACTCTCGCTGCTGAGAGCGGGTGGAACCCCGCAGCGCTCACAGACGCGTTTTTGGAGGGATTATCGGAGGAGTTAAAGGACCATTTGGCTCCTTTGGAGTTGCCCTCTTCTCTGGAGCCGCTCATTGCTTTGGCCATTCGTATTGACAATCGGCTGCAGGACCGTCGGCGAGGTCGCCGCGAGGCGGGTACCTCGTACAGGGTGTCCCCAGTTGACCATGGTCGTATTACCACTCACTCATCTTCTGTCACCTCCACAGCCGTTCCGGCAGCACCATCGGAGGAGCCCATGCAGCTAGGGCGTGGTCGGTTATCTCCCACTGAACGCAGACGGCGGATGGCGGCGGGTGAGTGTCTTTACTGTGGTCGGCGGGGTCATTTCTGTAAGGATTGCCCAAAAGCCTCTGCTCGTCCTTAAGAGTGGGCACATTGACGAGCGGGGGTCAAGCGCCCACTAGTGTTACATCCACTTCCTGTATTTTGAAGGGGCAAATTTTTTCTGAGGGTAAGGGGTTTTCCATTCAGGCGTTATTAGATTCTGGGTCCGAACGGAACCTTATGGATGCAGAGCTGGCCAGACAGATCGGTCTCAGGACCAGGTCCCTTTCCCATCCATTGAAGGTCATTTCCCTTAATGGTGAGTCAGTTGCTACTGTTAACCAAATTACTGAGCCCGTTCACCTCATTTTGTCTGGAAATCATCACGAGCACACAGAATTCTATCTTTTCGAGTCCTCCCATAATCCTGTAGTGTTAGGTTTTTCTTGGCTCCTTCTCCATAATCCCCATATAGATTGGCCTACTAACCGTATTGTGAGTTGGAGTGATGACTGTCATGGAGTCTGTCTGCGTTCAGCTCGGTATCCAGGGGCTGACTCCGCCGACCCGGTAGGGCAGCCGCCCTCACCTGACCTCTCCAGTGTTCCGCCTGAATACCGCGATCTGAGAGAGGTATTTTCTAAGTCGCGAGCTCTTTCCTTACCCCCACACAGGCCTTACGACTGCGCTATTGAACTGTTGCCTGGAGCCGCCCTTCCCAGGAGTCATCTCTACAGTCTATCTAAACCTGAGAGAGGGGCCATGGACCGGTACATCACTGACTCTCTCCGGGCGGGCCTCATAAGACCCTCCTCATCGCCTGTTGGAGCAGGTTTCTTTTTCGTGGGCAAGAAGGACGGGACGCTGCGTCCTTGTATTGATTTTCGGGGGCTCAACGCCATAACGATTAAAGACAGGTATCCCCTGCCTCTTATGAACTCCGCGTTCGAGTCTCTGCAGATGGCGCGGGTGTTCACCAAGTTGGACCTGCGAAATGCATACCATTTGGTGCGCATAAGGAAAGGCGATGAGTGGAAGACCGCTTTCACCACTCCCCTGGGACATTATGAATACCTAGTAATGCCTTTTGGACTTTCTAATGCTCCGGCGGTATTCCAGAGACTCATAAATGACGTGCTCCGAGATTACATACATCATTTTGTGTTTGTTTACCTTGACGACATTCTTGTTTTCTCCAGGAACCTCAACGAACATAGGCGGCATGTTCGCCTGGTCCTCCAGCGGCTCCTGGAGAACAAGTTGTTTGTCAAGGCTGAAAAATGTGAGTTCCACTCCCCCAGCGTGTCATTTTTGGGCTTTGTGATTGCTGAGGGGGAGGTTCGTCCGGAACCCGCCAAGATTAGTGCTGTGGTCAACTGGCCTACTCCAGAGTCCCGTAAGCAGTTACAGAGGTTCCTGGGGTTCGCCAATTACTTACGTCGCTTCATCCGTCATTATAGTTCGGTTGCGGCTCCACTTACTGGCTTGACCTCTACCTCATCCCCGTTTCGCTGGACTGAAGCCGCTGAGGCCGCTTTTTGTAAACTTAAACACCTGTTCACTACGGCGCCGGTGCTCGTTCAGCCGGATCCCTCCGTCCAATTTATTGTGGAGGTCGACGCCTCAGACGTGGGGGTTGGTGCGGTATTGTCCCAGCTACATAAGGAGGACAACAAACTGCACCCCTGTGCTTTTTTTTCCCGCAGGCTTACTCCTGCGGAGATGGGGTATGACGTCGGGGATAAAGAACTTTTGGCCATTAAACTGGCGCTGGAGGAGTGGAGGCATTGGTTAGAGGGGGCGGGTCAGCCTTTTGTGGTCTGGACGGATCATAAAAACTTGTCTTATATCCGGACCGCAAAACGGCTGAACCCAAGACAGGCACGGTGGTCACTTTTCTTTGCTCGTTTTGATTTTGTGGTGTCCTATCGCCCTGGCTCCAAGAACGTGAAACCCGATGCCCTTTCCCGACAGTCGGAGCCCTTAGTTGAGGTTCAGACCCCTCAGACGATAATACCCACCGCTTGTGTTCTGGGTGCTCTCTCCTGGCGGTTAGAGAAGGACATTAAGGACGCCCAGAACCACGAGCCAGACCCTGGGGGGGGTCCTCCTAACAGACTTTATGTCCCAAGGGCCATGAGGAGCCAGGCCCTCCAGTGGGCCCATGCTACACGGTTCACCTGTCATCCCGGAGTGCACAGGACTATCACCTTCTTGCGTCGCAGTTTCTGGTGGCCCGGTTTGGCTAGGGATGCCAAGGAATTTGTTTCGGCCTGTATGATCTGCGCCCAAAATAAGGTCAGCACTCAACCACCACCTGGGTTGTTACATCCCTTACCTGTCCCGAGTCGTCCTTGGTCACATGTAGCGTTGGATTTCGTCACGGGACTGCCTCTGTCCGCTGGCAAGACGGTGGTTATGACTGTGGTGGATCGTTTCTCTAAGGCAGCCCACTTCGTGCCTCTGAGGAAACTGCCGTCTGCCTCTGAAACAGCCAGGCTCATTGTCGTACATGTGTTCAGACTACATGGAATACCAGTGGACATTGTTTCTGACCGTGGGCCACAGTTTGTGTCACAGGTTTGGAAGGCTTTCTGTGCGGCCTTTGGTCCCTCGGCCAGTCTCTCCTCAGGCTTCCATCCCCAGACTAACGGGCAGGCGGAGAGGACTAACCAGGACCTTGAGGTGGCCCTCCGGTGCGTCTGCTCCCGTCACCAGTCGTCATGGAGCACCCTCCTGCCCTGGGTGGAGTATGCCCATAATGCCTTGACGTCATCAGCTTCGGGTATGTCCCCGTTTGAGGGTTCCCTGGGCTACCAACCACCATTATTCCCTGAGCAGGAGAGGGAGGTGGCCGTGCCTTCGGTGCAACACCTTTACCGACGCTGTCGACGCATCTGGAGGGAGGCTCGTGCAGCACTCCTACGCTCGTCTGCAGCAAACAAGAGACTGGCTGATCGGCACCGGCTACCGGCACCCACCTACACGCCGGGTCAGTCGGTTCTCCTGTCCACCTCCAACATCAAGCTGCGGACGGAGTCAAGGAAACTCGCGCCCAAGTTCATCGGGCCATTTGTGGTGGAGAAGGTCATCAACCCTGTGGCAGTCCGCTTGCGTCTGCCACGAACCATGCGAGTGCATCCTGTGTTTCATGTTTCCCAGGTCAAGCCTTACATCACGAGTCCTCTCCAGCCCGCGCCCGCCCAACCACCACCACCCCGCATCATCGACGGTTTGCCCGCTTGGACGATCAAGCGCATTATGGACGTCAGACGTCGAGGTCGGGGCCTTCAATACCTGGTGGATTGGAAGGGTTATGGACCTGAGGAGAGGTCCTGGGAGCCTACGTCAAGGATCTTGGATAAGGGCATGCTTAAGGACTTCCACAAGCGGCACCCTGACAAGCCTGGTGGTGCGCCCAGAGGCGCCCCTTGAGGGAAGGGTATTGTCAGGAGCCGGAGCCAGGGCGGGTTTGGTGGGTGTTTTCTCACTTCCGGTTTTGGGCTTTTATTTTGTTACTTCCTTTCAGGGCTCACTGTTTCACTAGGTAACTTCACCAGTCATCACCGGCACCTGTCTGCTCACCTGTTTGTCATTCCCATTTGTGTATTTAAACCCTGGTCTGTTTGTTTCTTGTCACTGGGTCGTTTTGTAAGTTCGCTTCAGTCATTTTCAAGTACTATTGTGATTAAACCTTGTTTGCTTTTGAAGCTCTTTTCGCTGTCCTGCATTTGTGTCCCGACTCAACCTTGACAATATGACATTGAGAACATACAATGCTTTTTGCCACGCAAAAAAAAAAAAAAAAGATTCAAAGCCTTTTTGCTGCTGAAAATAAAATGTGCTTTATATTTGAAAACCAAGGTCCCAGAGTCTGGATGGATGTTAGACCACTGTTTTCACAGTCAGTGAAGCTATCTACCCAATTCCAGAGCACTTCCTGCTGCCTCTTCTTATAAGCTGCATGGACATGCTGATTTTATTTTCCAGCCCCACCCACACGTCCAAAGGAACCAAAAGCTGATTCGGTTACTTTGGCGAATACTGAGCGTGATTGAGCAGAAAACTCTTTTGACTTGAATTTGATAGTAAATCTATGGGCTGTTGTAGAAAGAGACACCAGACACAACAATGCAGATGACCTGAAGGCAGCTGTTAAAGCAACCTGAGCTTCCATGACACCTACACAGTGCCACAGGGTGATCACCTTCATGCAACAATGCATCAATTACATGCAACAAGAGGCTTAACAAAGTAATGCAGCAAAGCCATTCAAATTTACTGTCCAAGAAAGTTTTATCCAATAAATAAAAGAAATAAAAGCCAATTAACATGTCAATCTATGTGCAATAATTCTACATAATTTATATTTTGAATGACTAAGAAAAAACATTGAACTTTAACTTTAAAAATGTAAATGCATGAAAAACTTAGTATTGGGCAACAACAAATCCCTGCATAAATCTCTTTTATACTTCACTACTTATTTAGCAGGTCCCAAGAGTCTTTGTATTTTTTTGCTCAGAACTTCTTTTTTACGTCCTGATTTCAACAACTGCGCCACTTAAAAAGCTCAGCATTGATCAGAGAGCAACATGTGTTTTGACTGTTTTGAAAATGCTTTGTTCTCCCCAAATTCAACAGCATTTCCTTTTTTTTTTGCAGTACAACTTCAAGTCCAAATTCATATCTTACAGCTTTAGTTAAATTCAAAACCTTTAGCTACTGCAGAGGACAGTCACTGCCAGCACAAAAATGTGAACCCACCATTAGAAACCTAATTTTATGTATGATGTGACTACTGCGCAATCACGTGGCGAGTGTGAATTGTCACAGCACAAAGTCTAAGCAGTCAAGGCTGAAAGCACATTGAAGCTCAGACCAAATTGAACTCAATGCTCATGGAAGTCCCAGGAGGGCCAGGGAGCAATGTGATCAGGCACTCATCTGCTTTAGCCTCTGACTGCAGCCCAAGGGACCAAAGCCTTGTGCCGACAGCATGATAGCATGTGTACATTGTACCACCACAGAGCTAAACTCCCTGTAACAGATGGTCTATTTGGCTGCAGCCCTTTAATTAATGCCAATGAGGCTTTCAGTTTTCATTGAATTTCCAGTTAGGCGGTTTCCAAGCCTCTAGTTTTGTGAGTTTTTTTTTCTTCTAGGAAAATGAAAGAGCCTCCACTACCTGCAGAAACATGCAACAAAAATCACTTGGGTGAAGATTGAAAGTTTTTTTTAAAGTATTCTGATACAAATGATCAGCCAAGTGAGTTGGTGTGGTGCTGCCAACACCTGCAACCACAACATGGATTTATTCAAGTAAAGCAATTTTGGGGGGGAAATATACTGGATTCGAATACTAGATCAATTCAGTAAACATTTGCCTAGCTATTTATTACAGACAGAAGATATGGATTACCTGCCAATGACTGTACAGAGAGGTGGATGCTTTCACATCCTTTTTTTTGGTGACATGCAATATTTACACACTAAGTGTGCCACAGTCAAACCTCAAGTAGATAAACAGAAACTCAGACCCAGAGCCAGACCTTGCAACATACCCCTCTCAAGTTAGCAGCTCCACTTCAAATTAACTTATAAGTGACAGTCAATGCATCTATTTAGAAGAGCACAAGGACAAATATCTTTTCAAAATAGAAAACTAAGTTTGAATGTATGAGAGTACTTTGAAGCTGCAAATCAATCATTGTTAGGTCTCCAACTACTGTAATCAAAAGACATCATCATTGGTTATGTTGATCATCCCTTTAAGTCTATGAGATGAGCACTTGATGGATCTCTACTAGAAAATGTGAAATAAACGTTTGTTTGGCTTGTTTACTTACCTATTAGGAACTTCCTATAATGTTTTAAAGACTCACTGCAATCATCTTTTTATCTATTATAAAAGCATTTCCAGTGGTATTTGAATTATGATTCCCCCAAAAATCTGTGTTGTTTTCTAGGAAATAGTTCCTGGAGCGTGGCAGGAATTCATCAGAAATTTGCCTATGAATATGGGCAGGACCGTTGGCGTGGAGCAACCCCGCCCCTTCTTCCCCTCACCAAGAGTTCGGAGGAGGTATTTCTGTTACAAAAACAATAATTTTCAAGCAGCATTTATTTGTCTCCTCCTGAGTAACAATGATTTCAATAAAATTTAAATAAATACCCAGAAAGGCAATTGTATGCTTAATTTTTGTGATATCCCATACATCCTGAGAAAAATGCCACAAAAACACCAAAGACACAATTTTCAAGCCAATTAAGATAGACACCTTTGATTCAACACTGACAAATTGTTTTATGTTTATGGATGTTTTAATAGCTCCCCTTTGGTTTGAAATGGGTTTATGAAAGGAGCATTGTGTGCATCTCATTGCCTACATCCGTTGTCCATGGTCTGTCTTTTGAACTCTTTTATTATACTTCGAGTTTTGAAAATTAGAAAAATGAAAGCAATAAATAATGCCTTGATCTTGTTATTTTTTAATTACATTATAAATTCATGCATGCATTTTAGAGTCACCTTCTGTTTATTACCAGAAAGTTTGAATTTTTGCTGCTTCATGGGTATTTAAAGGACAGAAAACACAAAATGACAAATTCATTGTTTATACATTCAGTAGCATTTAGGGTAAAATGAAAAGAAATTCCCCCAATAAGCATCTGTAACCTGATTTAAAACTCTTTCTGCAGTCTTTAATTATTCAGGAAGCTTCTGCTGCAGGTGGAACACATAGACACTAACATTTATTTTGCTTGACTTTTGAAAATCAAACATGTTTAGGACGGAGCCCATTAAGTGTTTTCTTAAAAGCAGGGTTTTAAAACCTAGCCTATGCCCAACAGATGCAGCCCCTTAACTACTTCTGCCAGGTGAAAGCAATTTCTGAGCAATTTCCTACCAGGAGGAATCTCTCACATCCTAGATGGGAAGGGTGTGAAAGACCTGGCTGTGAATGTGCCGAGAGGTGAATAGTGCAGGAATTAAATATGCCTAAATAGCCATTTTTAACAGAAAACATGTGCTAACAGTTATGAACATACACAGGTATTTTACATAATAATTATCAGTACTACCGGAAGAAATGAGAAATAATTTATCCTCTTTGGGTTTCTAATCTTTGACCAACCTGGACATTGAGATTAAAGACTCACTCTAATGAAAATTGCGTTTTTGGTGTTTATAACATGTTCTTGTGACATTTTTCAGTGAAGGACAGGTATAGAAAATTAATCTTATAATTACATTTTTGAGTATTTCTGTATTCCAATTTGACAAAAAAAAGCTGTTTGGAAAATAGTGAATTTTTGATGTAGAAAATATGCAAGCACAAGCTCCTTGCTTGCAGCTCCCCGCAATGGGGAGGGGAAGAGGGGTGGGGTTGTTCTGCACTGAAAGAGAGCAAATGTAATGAAAAATCGTTTCATTTTTGTATTTCTGAGTATTTCTCTATTTAAATCAATCAGTCAAACTGTCGCAAAGACGCTTGGTTTGAATTAATGAGCTATTGTGATGTCACAACAGCCCAGGAGGGCATGTGCATTGTGCAAGCTCCCTGATCTGCCCCATCTAGCATGAACAAGCTCAGGTGCAGGAGAAATCCTGATGTCACATTGCTGCATTGCTCGCATGTATTTTGAGTGCATCCAAGGCTGGATTTTGTCATTTTCTTTCTGGCATTTCATTATAGTTGCTGTGCAAGTGAATTCAACATGTATTAAATCAGTTCTGAGCCACAGCCAGTGCTGCTTGCTGGTGAAATGTAGCAAAATTATAACGTAATTCTAAGCATTTTTCATGAGCTTGTCAAGTTCTTTTTTGTGTGTAATTTTATTAAACAGCAGAGTCTGGTACACACATTAGTTTGGTAATTCCACACATTGTTCAAAAAGTGGCGATTTGGAATATCAAAAATATGTCACTTTTCACGGTTTGTTTTATATCTAAAGATAAACTTTCAGTTGATCTGTCAGTTTTTGTGTGGTTTTGTAAAGTACTGTGTTAAACCATCAGGTTAGAATCAGGTCTGATTGCTAAAGCAAAGCCGTTTTTTTTTTTACTTCAAGGGTCACCATGGAGACAAACTGGCGGAAAGGGGGGATCAAGGGCGGGGCTACTCAGCTCAGCACCAACGGCCACGCCCATGTAGAGGAAATTTTAGAAATAGAGGCTTTGGATTAACATAAAATATGGCTTTTAAAGACATTTAGGTTGTGGAATTTTGGTTAAAAACTTCAGAATCATAATTACTGTGATACCACTGGAAATTCTTTTATATAAAAAAAAAAAAAAAACTCTGATAGCGGGACTTTAAAGCAACTTGAGAGAATCTGTCAATCAATCGTTTATAGGTGGGGGCCAACGGGCACCACATGTTTTTAAAGAGGCATCTGTAAAAGCATTTATTACTTGTCGTAAATTAAAAGATATCATAAAAAAATAAGGACTAGCAAGAAGATGTTAAGAAAAGTTATCAGAGCAAAAAAGATTATTCTGACACAAGTAGAATAACTGAGTAATGGCTGTTTGTTTCTTTGTAGAAGTCTACGGGATTTTGGCTTCTTTAAGCCAGCAGGTACTTCCTGTTTGGAACGAGAGAGGTGAGGGGTCACTCAGTCCAGTTCTATACAGAGTTGGGAATGAACTCTACGGCTCTGCAGAAAGTATGTCTTAGAAAACGACACTATTTTTTTTATTTGGGCAAAAAACGGCATAATCATAATAAAAAGACCAGTAGAACCACTTTTGAAATTGATTGAAAGATGGTCAACTTTAGGTATTAAAGTTTTGCAATGTAAGTATTTGGTGTAGTCATTTTTTTTTAGTTTTGTCTGATATTAAAGATATATTAATACTCTAGCTGATCGTTTGATTCCCTTTTTAAAATGATGCCTTAGTAACCAACTACAGTTTTTAAGAGGAAATCAATCAACAAATCCTTCCCTGATTGCTTTGTGATTGGTTCTCCTGCAGCACCTGTTAGCTTGAATATTCATCATTGACGCTGACACACTGTCATGAAGAGCTTCTGCTCTGTATGGATGACTTTTTATCACCAAAACATCCCACTTTGTAATGAGTTACCTTTTTCCTCAGTGGAATATCATCAGCTAAAATCAGCACACATCTGCATTCATGTGTTGACTCTCTGACTCTACTACATTCTAATTGGCGCGGTGAGGAAATAAAAACGGCAGTAATCTTTCATCTGCGACTGACTACAGGGAGACTGGTGTCAGGTTAGGACTGTGTCTTCTGCTTGTCTGAAACGGTGCTCCTGTGGTTTCCTGAAAGGCGACATGTCAGCGCTAATGTGTCTGAAGATAAGTAGCTTTGTCTTTTCACCTGCTTGCCACAAGAGCTGATGGCACAGCTGCCTCATTATGTTATTTTTTTCAAAGGCGTAATGCATTATTTGATGGAGCAAATTGGGACTTAATGTATAATTGGGAGCAGATGGAGCAGGGGCGAATGAGACTGACAGACAAAGACAAGTGAAGAGTTTCAGCTGAGGGGCTCAATGAGTTAACTTGAAAGGCTCAAAGATTCAATACGCTCATTTTGGAGGGAAGTTATAAAAAGACATCATTATCATCATTAGCAACCAGTAATCCATTAACACAAAAGTGTCCTGCTGTTTTCCATCTCAGGGTGATAACAGAGGTCTATATCTGAAATAGACATGCTTAGAAACACAGTGAATGGCTGATATTTGTATGTGTTCTTTTGGTTCATCAAATGATGGCAACATGTGTAAAGAAAAGAAACCTCATTATGAGGTTCAGCCTAAAAAAACCCAACAATAAATTAAAAAAAAAACTAATCTGACCCAATGATCTATATTTGTATGACAAAATATAGATTAAAAGGTAATAAAAGCTTCTCTTTAATATGTTTTTGTAGATCCTCATTCATGCAGGCAGATTTTATTTTGATTTATTTGCTAAATTGTCAAATGAACAACTTTTGTTTACTTTACTTTAAATGTTGACAAAGCCTTTTGGATAAGAGGTGAAACGTCTTCTAACTTTAAAAACTAAGACCAGATGACAGCCCATAAACCTACTACTATGATGGAATCAACCTGGATGAATGAAAGTCTTCATCGACAAACATTTGTTTAAGTTTATTCATTTTAACAAGTTTACAACCAAATGGTTTGTTATTTGGGAATTAAAAAATATGCTCTTCGATGTTAATTTATGAATCTTCCCCCCAAAATGTGAATAAAAAGAGTAATCTGATTTACCAATCTCAACACTGCAAACACTGAGATTTCTTTTGCTGTGCACATGTCACAGGTGATTAACAAGATAGAAAAAAACTTTTGTTTTTAATATTTATTTAAAAAATATTAAAGCTGTGTATAAATATAGATAAATGGGTTAAAGAAAACTGTTTGTGTGGATTTGTATGCGTGAGTTCTAGTGGACTAATCAAATTCATGTCTCTGAAGGGTTTAGGACACATGTGCCAAACTCAAGGCCCGGGAGCCAAATGTGGCCCTCCATGTCTTTTTATGTGGCCCGCGAGAGCATAAAAGTTTTTGATTTCTTAAAATAAGAAATGGGTGTGTATTTATTCATATCTAGGGGGAATTGGACTTGAAATATCAGATTGTGCAACTACACATTAGGACTTAAACACTGTCCATACAACCTAATCTAACAGAATCAAATTTAAAAGGATTTATGCTAAAGTAACAAGAAAACATATGTTTTCTATGCAACTGGAATTCTCACTTTAAATGGTTATAATAAATAAATAATGAGTTTTTTAACATTAAGGAGTAGTTACATTTAACTTTTCATTACATTTAGTTACATGTATAAGTTACATCTGGCCCTTTGAGGACAGACACTCTGCTGATGTGGCCCTCAGTGAAAATAAGTTTGACACCCCTGGTTTAGGATAATGAAATCGTAAGCAAAAAGGAAAAACAATATTTTTTTAAGATACATTTTGTTATTTCTGACCATATCAAACTGACACAGTTAGGATCATGTGGCTGAAAGTGTTTCTTCAATGAAGTAGCTCAAAGCTTGGTGCTCAGCTGACCCGTGGCAGTTCTTCTTAGGTCATTGAGGTAGTTGAAGGGAAAGAAGAGATCAGTAGATCTTAGAGGAGCAGCAAGAGTTTCATCTCAAGCTACGGACACCCCGGGCAATGTGCTGACCCCGCATTCTTGAACGCACATTTAGCTCATGGTGGTCACACTAAACTAGCAGGGAGGGGCTTCTTCTTCCTTTTCTACTGTTTAATAGAGAATGTCCCCTTGTACATATACTTTTCATTGAAAGTGGCCCCTTGAGACCATACATCGTAGACTTGATGACCAGAGGCAGCTGAAGAGTGACAGGCAGCAGGGAGGTTCAGCAGCCAAAAACACAAGGTTGTCTCTATGTAAGTGTAATGCCATCTAACTAAATTTACAATAAATGTAAAAAAAACTTTATTCATTGACTTACTGCAAAAAATTTTGAGAGTTCTATAAAAAGGTTAATTTATTGCTAATTTATTACTAATAGAAGTAAGTTGTGAATGTTTGATCTTGGCACAAAACTTTATTACTTAAGGAAAGAAAACAAAAAAAAAGGAAAAGTTTTGACTTTAGATGTCTAGTAAAATAAAGGAATGAGCAAGAATGAAATCCAAGGGAGACTTGAGCAGCCAAATGAACAAAGTACTGGCTTGTGGCCAAAAGTTTTGAACTACTTATGATCAGTAAACTCTTTTCTCTTAACAATGCTGAGCAGTGCTGGGTAAGGAATGTGAGATTTGTTGTGTGAGAAATTGTCAAACTTCTTAGAACTGTTCGTTGCTTTTTGACAAAACTTATCATAAAAACTAGATTTTAAGAGTATTAACAGTACAATCATTATGCAATCATTATCACTATATCTATCAGATATTTAGACATTCTCTGCTCATAATGAAGAACTAGCCGAGCAGCTCTTGTGTGAGTGGTGGTGATTCTGTTTCAAGCTAAAACTGTCATGGCCACATTGCTTTCCAAAAAGAGAAAGCAACATGACAGCCAATCTATTGTGCCGAGGAGAGTGGAGAAACACATTCCTGACAGCTCGAGAGAATGATGCATTGCAGCGCCACTTCTTCTGAGGAGACACAGTCACAAGGGAAAAGGCCACACAAGACTTTTCAACCACGCCAGTTTGTCTCCATGGTGACCCTTGAAGTAAAATAAAAACGGCTTTGCTTTAGCAATCAGACCTGATTTTAACCTGATGGTTTAACACAGTACTTTACAAAACCACACAAGAACTGCTACGGGTCAGATTATTAATATGACTTTATGGAACTTCAAATCTGTATAAAGTTTTCCTCATCAGAGACAAACAAACACCAGCCGTTTTTCTCTCTAAAAAAACTGCAGGTATTTTGTGAAATATAAACGTAGATGTGACGCCTTGTGGCCTTCAGTCTTTTTCTTTTATTGATTCTAGCAGCATCTATTTCTTTCTCAAGTATTTATTTACAGTAAAATGAGTAAACACTGCCTGATACCTGTCAAGTTCCTTACGATTCTCTGGGTATTCACTGACTTACTTGCCCCAGCTGCCATTGGCTTGTGCAACCTCAATGAGCTTCTAAGTGTTTTGAAGAAAGGTTACCTCGCTTTAATTTTGTAAAATGCTTCCTGAAGCGATTATCTTATTGATTTAGTTTCAATGATATTTCTGCATTTTTGCAAACATGTACAGCACCTCTATGGTAGATCTCCTATTATTAAACCAGGTAATATTATATGAAATCACAGACAAGCACACATCAATATGTCTTTTAATGTGTTTTTTTTAAACAATTTTCCTTTGAGGCAGCCAACCTACAATGCATTTTCCCAGAGTATTTTTATTGTTGTTATGGCTATTTGCATCCAAACCTTTTTTAACAAGAATTGGAGGTATTTTTGCTTTTTTTAAAGCAAAAAACGAGAACTTGAACTATAGAATAGGAAGAAACAAAATTACTATTTAAATTATTTTCTAGCCCATGCTCCCATCTTCGCCCTTTGCAGGAGTCTTTTATTTGAATTTCAGATGGCCAGGCTGCAACTTGCAGATATGGCTTTTGATTGTTTGGACAAGGTTGGGTGACTTGGCCATCCCCAAACCCTACTTACACAAATGCTTCTAGAGCAGGTGTTGTGTGCAGCGGCAAAAAAGAGTCCCCCGAAAAGCAACAAGCAAAAATTTCATGTGTGCACAGAGAAGTCCTAAATACCAAGAGAACAGCCAAAACAGCTCCACAATCAGCACTCATTCTGAGTGCAGAGATGCAGAGAGCAGCATAATTTTCATGCACACTGGGACTTTGAGCCACTTCAAAAAGGCTAAATGAAATATCTGAGGGAATAGACTTTTAACAAATAATAAAAGTGCATAACCTTGCCAAATAATGATTACTGTGCTCCTATAGATTAATTAGAGACATGATGTGACATGATGATGGTAGGAACATGCTATCAAAGGATCAAACATAATGCATGAGCACTTAGCTCCTTGCTTTTAAACAAGTCTCTTTATAAGTTATACACTCATTCAATCTACTGAATAAAATGACCTTTGAATGAAAAGATTTGAGCTGCTTTTTCAAACAAAAAAAGCCTTTTTCAGAAAAAAAAAGGTTCTTTAGAAGTCTTATACTTGACCCATTTCTTTTAGGGGACATTTTGGAAAGATAAAGTGAGTTTAAATTGACATCTAACAATAGCTATAAGGACCTCTTTGCTGTAAGGCAACAGTGCTTAATTACAACTTCTACCCATCTGACCGTCCGCCCATCCACTCATTCATTCATTCATTCATTCATTCATTCATTCATTCATTCATTCATTCAATCAACTTTATTTACATAGCACCTTTCCTGCTAAAGAACACATCAAAGTGCTTTACATAATAAAATAAACAATAGTAAAAAAATAGGGGTTATTAACAGACATCGTAATGAAATATAAAGAAATATAAATAAAAAAATCCAAAACACACATATAAAAAATACATAAAAGCCTGTGCACATTTAAGAACTACTTAAAAGCTATACTGAGTTCATAATTCAATTTATTGACCCATCCATTCCTCCATTGATCAGTCCATCAATTAATCAATCAACCCTTCCATTCACCCATTCATGTATTCATTCATTAATCTATCCATCAACTAATTTAAACATCCATCCATCCATAAAATTATTCATTCATCCATTTTCTATCTATCTATCTATCTATCTATCTATCTATCTATCTATCTATCTATCTATCTATCTATCTATCTATACAATAAATATTGCAAATATTGAAAGCAAACAATGATTTTTTTAATTTATGCTTAGTTTGTGAATCCAATTTTTTTTGGAGTTTGTATCTGAATATTTTTGAACCCAACAGTTTGTACCACTTGAGTGTGTTTGTGGACAAATCCCGCCCCTTTTGGACTACCATTTGCACCTGACAGATTATAAACTTCCAGCAACTTGTTGTTTTGTGATTCTACCCCAGCCCCTTCTATGATCATCCTCCTATTTCCTTAACTTCCCTTTTTTCTCCTCTTTTGTTCCCTAAGTCCCTCTCCCTCTCTAACATCTTTTTCTCTTCTTCCCTTTTTTTCTTTTCCCTTTGCCAGAAATAATCAAAGTTACTGTATGCACCTTTTTTTGTCTGTAGCCCAGTACCAATCAGTACTGATAGTAGTCTGTGGCCCGGTGTTGGGGACCACTGGTCGAAAACGTGTTTTCTCTCTCCAGTCTCTCTGAGATGTAAGGTGTAAGTTTGACTTTATAGTGCACAGACAGCACAGACTAAAATTTAAAGAGATCCAACATTTAAAATTTTCTAAAATTCCTAAATGTCCCTTTTACAAGTTCCCTCAGTTCAGGAACATCTTCAGCAGGTTAACAATTAAAATAGTTGCTTCTGGTTTAAACTTATACTTTGTGATTAAGATTTTTCCTTAATGTCGAAGAGGAGGCTAACAACCGGACAGTACCTTCAGCCGCGTCCAACTTTTAAGGTGTAACGGATAAATTAAGCAATATGAAACAACACAACCATCAGAAAACTGGTATTTTCTATATATAATACTAAACATGAATCTGCACGTCTGCATCTTTAATAATGTGAGATTTATATGAAACATTCAAAAGTTTATCACCACATCTAATTATGCAGAGCGACTTGGTACGTGGAAACAACTGTCTCCATAAATCCAGACATCGTGGAAGAAGAAGTCCAGGTTCTTGGATTTGAAAACACTGCAAAAGAGTTCTCTCTGTATTACTTAAGTACTACACACAACTCTTTATTTATTGTCAGTAATATTTGATCTTTGCCTTAGCAACTGCAGACTAAAATGAGTGACCTTATTGTGCCTTTAGATTGTTCAAAGCAGTCTCAAGAGTGAAGAAAACTCTCACAAAAACATAAAGGTGTACTAAAAATCTACACAGCAAAAAGTCATATTCATTATTGCTGACTTTAGTCAAAAGCCTTGTTTTGGTAATCAGCCCATAACCTAAATTTTTTTTAAATCATAATAAGATTTCAGCTTTTTTGCACATACATTTTCTCAGTTATCAAAGATTTGCTGTGTAATTGGGCCTGACTTTATGTATTTTGCCCCATTTTGTGCTTTATCAATGAAACACTTGAATGGAACCTGTGTCATTTTAGAATAAACTGTATAGTTGTTTGAGAAACTGGCTTATTTTGGAGACTTTAGCTTTCTTTTGTTCAGCTGTCCCACATTTTCCTGGTTTGAAATCACTGAAACGAATAACAGAAGAGGTAGCAGCTTCTAAAGCTTTAAAACAGCCTTGAAGGTTTAAAAAAAATAACCCTTCCTTGCAGGTCAATAATCCTATGTTCCACCAGAGCCAGGGAGCTTGAAGGTTCTGTACAGTAACCATTCTTTATTCTGCACTTTTCTGAATGAATGATAATCTGCCTGAAATTTGTCTTATAGTTTAGGGTTTACAATCCCATATGGTTCAGTTACTGTTAATTTATTTTTATCTGAATTTTGTACTTAAGGTGAACTTTTGATCCCTTCCGAAAGCTTTTATGCATCTAGCTGCAGACGCACCACTGCAGCTCACATTATACTTCAAAAAAACAATTAGATTCAGTAGAATCAGACCCTGCATTTGCAGCAGGGTTCAAACAAATTGATAACTGATCCATACAGGGGAACGTCCCAAGGAGTGGAGTTAGCCATGTGAAAGAACAAAAAGGAGAAGTTTGTACTCCTCCTGTCCCCTTTCTGTCTGTTCCTTAAGCGAGACATGGTTTGGTCCAGCACACTGAAGGTAAACTAATTCTCAATATTTAATATACCGGTATATATTAAATATTGTTAATCTTATAACTCGATTTTTCTCAATTTTGTTGAGCTAAACCTTTAACTAAAATACCATAAAATTACCAAAGAGACCATTTTTGCATTCACCTTTTAAATATTCTCCAACATCTTAGTACTTTTAAAAAAAATCATATTCCTTTCTGTTACCAGCAGCTAGATGGCTCAGTTGACTACATGTAAGACTGGTGGGTGGGAAACCAGGGTTCAATTCCCAAGGGCTTCAGTACGTGTGGGTTCTTGGGCCTTCCCACTACTGCTTTACTATTTTGCCACAAGGGGGCTCAAGTCTGGGTCTCCCAATAACAGGGTTGTGTCAGGAAGGGCTTCTGACATAAAAATCTCTGCCAGACCACCTGTGCAACTTAGTTGAAGCTGATTTGCTGTGGAGCCCCTGAACTAAAATGTGATTGGATTCGACAATAATTCCTGTTTTCATTGTTTGCTTGTACACATATTTAATTACCACTTGTTTATCTAGCAAGAAATAAAAGGAATTTGGAAAACTTCAGAGTCACACTTGTTGAAGTTGATTGTTGGACCAAAGAACTTGATAAATGCAGTAAATGCACCTCTCTCAATTTCTTCTTCTCCTCTACTAATTTTAGCTTGAACATCTTCATCCTCACTCTCCTGAACAATCTTCTCTGCATGATTCTTTTTTTAAAAACATTTTCAAATATAAATTAACGTTTTTGCTGCATGTTTCACTTCTACCATTGCATTAGGTTTTATGTTGACCTATCAATCAAAATAGTGTTCAGAAAACTGTAGGAATCATTTATTGTTTTTCTTGTCACATTGCAATGAATCCAACTTCCATAAAATATGCCTACTTGACTGAATGAGTTGAGTGATGCCGAACAAATCAAATGTGTTTGATATGCAGGTGTATATATGTGTTTGCTGTTATAAAGATAAAACTTTCCAAATAAATAATAAAGATAAAAATGTCTAGTGTCATTTTCTCTACTTTACGTTTATCTGTTGATGTTGTTTTTTTGTGCTCCCTCTGCGTGCGTGCTCAGCACAAACACATATTGATCAGTCGGGTGTGGCTTGGAGAGAGAAAAAGACAGGTCAAAAGAACTTTTTCTTTTTAAAGGACACGGCTCATATCTTTCACTCAAAAAAAAAACTGCCGTTTTATTTGCGACTGACACATAACTGTTGTTAAGGGAAGCCACAGAATTTGCGGATAGCGTGAGGTACGTAGATCACATTTTTAAGCAATGATAAGACACTACAATCCACAGAGAAGCTAAAATGATGAGATAAAGTGCTGTCTGGTTCACAGTTTTAGCAGCATCAGCCTGCAGGTGCCTGTGAATACGTTTTAAAGCAATAAAGATCCGACACACACCTGGCCGTCCTGTCAGTTCAGTGTACCTCCGCCAGATCCACCCTTATGTGTTGTTTAAGTGTTCACTACGACCCATCGCTCACAGCATACCCACAGGAAAAAATGTGCCCAAACATTTTTGCCCTACAGGGTTAACAAAGTGGTCTACGAGCTTGATATTTTATGCATGCCCTGTACACGCTTGTTTATTTTTGCCCATATCTACCTGTGAGGGCAGTTGTGACTGAGGCATTAATAAGCTTAAAAATGATAAAAACCATGAATTCCAAGAGAACCAAAAAGGCAACAAAGCAAATGACCTGGCATGGAAGAACTGAAATCCCGACACTTATATGGGGGGGGGGTTACACAAATCAAGACAGCTGTGGATGCTTAAAACCTAAACCTGGTGTGACTGAGACAAGCAATACTTGAAAACAGAACATGACAAAAACCTCAGAAACATCACTAAATTTCCATGTTCACAATCCTCATACTATAGGGAATATTTACATAACTCTGAAAAATGTCTTGTTAGTCATTTTATGTGAACAAAATGTATATAAAGGAAAATGTATGATCTTAAACCTTTCGCTGTTTGCAGCTTACACAAGACACTTTCCATTGTTCTCTCCTGGATGCTTTGATTCTGCTCAACAAGACCCGTGTTGAATGCATTGTTTTCATCTGTTTTCATCCTCACTGCTTCTGTCTTTTCATCCCATCTGGAGCAGTTTTTCTTTTTTCTCTCCACTGTCCTCACATTCTTCTCATTCATTCTTACTTCTATAGGAGTATAAAAAGTCACACAGAGTACTTTAATGTGTCACTGCCGTTGGCAAAATCTGTTTCAAATATTCAAAGCATTTTTTTTACAAAGACTTCCAAGCTCTACAGAGAGTTTAGTCAAGTTAAAGAAGGGTAAAAACAAAAGTTAAAATGACAGCCTTGCTTTTCTTGTTGGTTTTAATACTTTGCTAAACCAACTGATTGTGACGCAGAAAAAAGTTTTACATAATTAACCAAAACCAACTGATTATGACGCGGAGGAAAACACTTACCCAAATAACCAAAACCAACTGATTCTGAAGCTGAAAAAAAGCTTAGGCAATTAACTAAATCCAACTAATTTAAGCATGGCAAAAAGCTATTATGCAATTAACCATGATCATGATTCTCACCTAGACCAGGACCCAACCAACCTATTCTAAAGCTGAAAAAAAAAGACTTACGCAAATAACTTAAACTAACTAATTCCTACGCAGAAAAAAGCACTTACTCAATTAACGTAACCCAACTGATTTTTACGCAATTAATATAAACCACCTGCTTTTTATGTGCAGAAAATGTTCAAAACATATATGTAGCTAAATTGTCTATATGCAGTCAGCGCAAAACTGCTTTTCTCCAATTCAGAATTCTTTGGCATTATGGAAATTATGCAGAGTTCCAGAGTTAAGGTAGTTTAAAGAGCATGTATCATTGAATGTTTCTGTGCTGTATTAAATGGTTAAAAATGGTTAAAATGGTTATAAACTCAGTGTGTTGAAAACTGTTTATATATAATGTTCCTATACGTCATAAGTCTATGAAAAACTACTAGAAGACTAAAAGCAAAGACACCAAATACCAAATGTGCCAGTAAAAAACTAATAAAGTTTACAATTCCAGAAAATCAAGTCTCACCATACCCATCAGTTCAAATGGCTGAGAGACATCTGTCAAGAGTCAAAATGATTACCCCTCTGTCAGCTTTAGTTCCATCATCCAAATCCTTTTTTAAATTGAAACAAAAACACTTCAGACACAACATGCAGAGAGAAGCCCTCCTGAGGACGACAACAGAGCAAAATCAATAATGGCAATCACCATTAGATGTTGGGTGACAGGTTTGTGGAAAACAAATCCAAGGAGTTTACTGAGAATTTTTATAAATAATAGACAAAGAGTAATTCAGAAGTGAAGAGTAAACTGAAGTGGAATGAGTTTATCTGCTCCACAAACAAGCAGAGCTGCACGAGAGAGCAGTGACAGCAAGTCCTGAACCTACTTTACAGCTGAAAGAAGAGCCTTTGAAATAACACAAAGTATATGTGTTACCAATTCTGATAATCTTTGGTCATTCAAAACAAATACATGCTAACATGCAACAACCAAAATCAACTGCAAACTAAATTCCAAGGTTGGGAAATTTTCTAAATAAAAATATTAATTGACCCAAAACTTGGGGTTGTATTACCACAGTAGTTAATGTTGCTCAAGTGGGGCACTGTGACTATGTGTGTAGAGGGTTAGCTCGAATATTAGCTTGGGTCTTAAGAGGTTAAACAAAATGATGAAATAAAGATCGGCCGTATTTTACTGGTTATGTTCTATTCTAGATGTTCTTTTGGTTTTCTGTGAGGTATATTTTTGCAGCCTTATGAAATCAGAGATTTTTAATGTCAGCAGGCTGGGAATATGTTTGGGAAATAACGGAAGTATTTCATCTTAAAAGCTTGAAGCAGAGATGTACAGTGCCTCCCAAATAAATACTTTGTATCTGAGCTCTTTGGATCCCTGAAAACAATCTCTGACACCTGTGATAATTAGTTTGACAGATGATTTCAATTAAAAGGGAAAAAAAACTACTAAAAACGGAGGTTCCACATTACTAAGCAGGCCAACATTTTCAAGCAATATGGGAAAGAAAAAGCTTCTCTCTGCTGCTGTAATAGTTAAATGCCTTGGAGAAGGTATGAAAACCTTGAATATTTAACAAATACGCAATTGTGATCATCGTGCTACTAAGAGATTTGTGTCTGATTCAGAGGGTTGATGCAGATAAAGGGCAAATGAGGAAGATTTCTACCAAACAAATACATCAGGTTAAGAGAGCAGCAGCAAAAATACCATTGTAAAGCAGCAAGCACATATCTGAAGCTGCAGGTGTCTCTTTAGTCCCCACAAACATCAAGGTGTAGGATCCAGAGGCTTGCAGTTATACATGAACCTTCTACTCTGCCACCCCTAAAACAACAACCACAAGCAGAAACTGCTGCAGTGAGCCCAGACATACATGAAGATTAGTTTTCAGTCCCGTTCACTGATGAGTGCCGTGCAACCCTGGATGGTCCGGATAGATGGAGCAGTGGGTGGTTGGTGAATGGTCACCATGTTACAAAAAGGCTGCAACGTGGTTGAGTCATGCTTTGGGTTGTAGTCACAGGGAGAGTACTGGTCGGCCACTTTAGGGTCTTTGACCTCAACTCTATTGAGCAACTAAGGAGCATCATTAAGCAAAAATCTATGAGGGTGGGAGGCATTTCACATCCAAAAAGCAGCTCTGGGAGGCTATTCTGACATCCTGCAAAGAAATTCAAGCAGAAACTTTTCAAAAACTCGCAAGTTCTATGAAAGCAAGAATTGTGAAGCTGCTACAAAATAAGAGGTCCCATGTTAAAATGTAACTTAACCTATTCAGATGTTTTTGATTGGAACAGCTTCTGATTTAGGTAAATATGACCTAATAGACCAAATTCAACAAAGGACAATTTTTTTAGTTCTTCAGTTCTTCATAGTCTGTGAAACGTTGTGGAACTCCGTTGTAAATAACAATGTGGAACAGTGCATTTTAGTCATTTTTATTATTTTAATTTTAAAAATAACACTTATCTTTAGGATTGTTTAAGTAAGGGTTAATGACCGACGATGTGTGCATTAGCACTTTTTAACGCACGCCGTGGAAGCTTGAACCGTCCTCCTCCATCCCACCTCACAAATCTTCAGTTTTGTTCTATTGAGGGGGTCAGGGACCCAGACAACCAGTCAGTATTTGGTGTGACCACCATTTGCCTCACGAAGTGCGACTCATCTCCTTCGCATAGAGTTGATCAGTTTTGATCAGGATCATGCTTAAATAAATCATGCATAAATAATCATGCTTTCTAATCAGCATCTTGATATGGCACACCTGCGAGGTGGGATGGATTGTCTTGGCAAAGGAGAACTGCTCACTATCACAGATTTAGACAGATTTGTGAACAATATTTCAGAGAACTGGTTATTTTGTGTATGTGGAAAATGTTTCGCATCTTTGAGTTCATACCATAAAAAATGGGAGCAATAACAAAAGTGTTGCATTTTTATTTTTGGTCAGTGTAAATAAAATTGTTTATATATATATATATATATATATATATATATATATATATATATATATATATATATATATATATATATATATATATATATATGCTTATTGTCCCAATGGGTTAAATTCAGTATTAGTTTAGAGAGAAAGTTCCCCTCTTAACGGTTGTTTTTGTCCAGATGATGTAGCTAAAGTTTATTTTAGTGAAACCAGCGCAGTGATATAGAACATTTATGCCCGGACCATGGTATAATGAATATTTAATACATACTCTAATGGTTAGTGACTTGATAATTATGATGATTGTCATTTGCATTGAGTATTAGGAAAAATTATAGAAAAAATGTATTTGCATAATCATTTGGAACGCGCTGTAGAAGCTACTTTTTGATCGGTGGGATAATAGCACTCTGCTCCACTCCATTCTGATGCATCGACTTGCATATAAATAGATCCATTTGGATGAGACTGTTCAGCTGGTTAACACCCAAATTGGTCCCCATTATTGTTGCACCACGAATTTCAGCTTGGGGGTTTGTGGGGCTGTGAGCTAGCAGGAGAGCTTGTAAACAGATGGATGATGGGATGTGGGGTGGACTTACTCTGCGCCAACAGCTCCGCCTACAAATAAGGGGCAAATTTCATATGAATTACTGCTGCTCTGCAGAAACTATGTTCTAGAAAATGGCTCAGGTTTTTTTTTATTTTGGCTAAAAAACGGCACAATCTAATTAAATAAAGCACTAAGAATGCTTTTAAAATAGATCAAAAGATATTTGGAGTGGGACTTAAAACATGAAATACCACCAACTACCATTTAAATGAACCATGACAAAAAGTGTATTAATTACAATGATATAAACATTTAAAACTACATAATGCTTCATATTAATAAGTGAGAAGATTGTGTTGAAAGAAAAAACAATCAACGTACTAGTTTCCATCTGAGTGCATTAAACCAGCAATATCACATACCGGTGATGGATACAGCCATCTGCAGCCAGGAAAGAAGTTCATCCCTATCATATTATGTGCAAAAACCTGCCCTATTATATTTTTGGCTTCTGATATTCAAATTTTTAAACTGGTCAGTCATGGTGCATGATTACTCTGCTTCTCAAAGGAGAGCCAAGCTGCAGTTCCAAGCTGCTGTTCATTATAGGCTCCTGGGAAATGGTTTCAGGACAAAGACATTTGATATGCAACTCACTCAGTTTATTTGTCAGGTCTTTCCTGTTGGTGATTATGTTCTGTTGACCATTCATTTATATTTAGATGACTTTTAAAAGGTTGCATCACTTTCTTTGGGTTATTTCTCACCCTCTTCCTCAGTCAACATTAGATCTCTTGTAAGACTAATGGAAAATTTAGCAACAACAAAAAAAAATCGAGATAATAAATATTATTTTAACTCTCCAATGCCATCCCCATTTGGTACATGTATTTCTGAGACCTATTGCATTAAAAATTAGAATTTACCAATGTGGCATGAATTTCATACCATTTTCTCACCCCCGGTGTACTTGTTATTGCCCAAATTTAATTGAATGACCATCAATTCATCTTTTTTATCCTACTGTAAAGGCAGAGTACACCCAGTTCATTGCAGGGACACACACAGACAGATACACTCACAATCATCCCTAAAGGACTATTTAGTCACCAATCAATCTGTGAAGCATGTCTTTGGACTGCAGGAGGAAGTCACCGTGCCTGCAGGAAACCCACATGTGCACAGGAGAAATGTGCACTCCAGCCTACATTCAAACCAGGATTCTCACTATGAGGCGACAGTGCTAACCTCTACATCAGAACAAAGCTCTAATGTGTTGCCTGGTGATAATAATAACTAAAGCTTCTCCCCAATGTTGTTTGTGGCTGGAGATTATGGCCAATGGTGTAGCATTTCATTTCAACAAGGGATCAACTATGGTTACGATATAAAGCTTGTTTTTTCTTTTTAATCTCTGTTAACTTGTGTGTTTTAAGCTTTTCACCTTGACAGGGTCATAAATGTTAGTCTGTAAGCTGTGCTGCAAATTCTATTAAACACAGAAAAAAAGTTTAAAGCGCAGAGAAAAACTAAAGCACATCACCTTCAGGTAGGTGTCCATGGACAGAAATGCACACCAGGATGAATTGCTGGATTTCATTTGAATTCATTTATTCTCAAAACAAACCCGAACTGCAACCGAAAGCTGTTGAAGATATGAGGTAAAGTGAGACACAGATCACCAAAAACGTGAGAATTTCATAAAGCAACAAATTTGCTCTGCACTCTCTGTCCCACATCTTTAAACCACCAGGACTTTAGCTGGAAGATGAATAGTTCCTCAACTAAATAAGCAACCTGTTGGTTAGTATCAGCTAAATAAATGCAAAAGCTGCTCTATATTTTACAAATATCCATAAGGTATAAAACCATGGAAGAAGAACATAATTTTGTCGCCATGACATCACATGAAGGAAAACATTTTATGGTTGGAATAATCAAGTATAATTACTCATTACATTTTTTTCGTTGGTAAATATATTATATCTCATATTATTATCATTTGCAATGAGCTGATATAATATCTTTAGGTAAAGAAATAAAAGTATAAAAAATTAAACCATCAATATAAATTATTAACTGTCCAGCAATGTGTTTTAATGTCTGATTCAAGTGGCAATTTTTGAAAAAAGTTGCATGCAGCTATACATTTGACAATACATTAATGTTAAGGTATCTGATTACAGCCTTAAAGCATGACAGAATAATGACATCTTCAAATCTGCAAACTGACACAAACAACAGCAGCTGCTTCAGATTACAGAGCTTTGGGTGCTGAAGTTATTAAAAATGAGTTTCCTAAATATGGAAGCTCTCAGGTGAAACAAAGGTAGTTTGTTTGAGAGTTGAGTAAAACAGAAATCCCAAAAGTAGAAAAATTAAAACCTTTTGCCCACCAAACTTTTAACTGGAAATTTACTCTAGAGTCACTTACATATTCAATCCATCACTTAAAATTAAGATGATAAAAAAGACAAGGCGCAGTGGTTAGTGCTCTCGGCTCCCAGTAAGATAGCCCTGGTTCAAATGTTGGCTGGGACCTTTTTGTGTGGAGTTTACATGTTCTCCCCAGTCATGCCTGAGTTTTCCCCGGCTTCCGTCCACAGTCCAAAGTCATGCTTCATAGGTTGATTGGTTACTCTAAAAGGGATTTGGCAGTTTAAGAAAATGGATGGATGGAAAAAAGACAATAAATGCAAATGTTGAGCCTAAAATTGTACCAATACTTAGCCCTAATTTCTTGCTTACTTTGCTGCATTAGTTATGTGTAAGCTGAGGTTCAGTTTGTTTAGTCTGACAAGTTCAAACACCAAAGGTAAAAAAAAAATTTCTTAAACTCCCACTCCAATCAACTTTTGATCTATTGTAGAAATGCGTTCCCAGTGGTCTTTTAATTATGATTATGCCGTTTTTAGCAACAACAAGAAAAAAAAATTTTTTTTACATAGCTGGCAATAGTTTGTTAGAAATTCACCTATGAGTTGTGGAAAATAAAGGGATAAAGCCACAATGGTGATGGTGGAATAAGACCAGTCATGGTAAACAAGTACCATTACATTTACACCTCAGAAAGTAGAGTCTAGTATTTTAAATATTACAGTTTTTCTTAAATGTTAAAAAACATTTCACAAACGCGTCCCCCATGTTCCCCAATGTCTAAACACTATATAAATCATTACACACTACAGCAAAACAATTGAAAACACAATGCTCAATTTGTGAGAAGGTTCTTTGTTTCACAACTGCCAATGCATATTTTTAGAAACTTTACAGTAATGAATGCTCTTAGATCTCTGCAGAGGATTAGGCATTTTGATGTGTGAGTTTCATTTGAAGAGTATAAATCTATAGTAAATTCTGCATGTACACTACTGTAACACAACTCAGTGCAAAAACAGAATCTATTGTGCACAACAGTACTCTTGAAAACATGATCAGGGTGTGAAGTTATTTTATTTACTTTATTCACATCACACACACACACACACACACCACAATCCCTGTGCGGCATCATTTGGTGTATGGGTGTCTGTCATAAACCTTCAATCTCCATAAGAAGAACTCTTCTATAGGTTTCAGGAAAGGGGAGTAGGATGGCAGACAGACGTTTAAGAGGTGGTTACTATTGGTGGTGAACCCCTCTCTGATTTGGTTTGTTCTGTGGAAGCTTACATTGTCACAAATGATCACATAGATGTGATGTGTGGGCCTAAGATGGTGTTGTTGGCGGTTTTGGCTCCTCTAGGAAGGTGAGGAGACATTGGGTGTTGTAAGACCCAAGGACCGCATACCGATGGACAAGCCCTCCAAACCCATGGCCGCACAAAGATTAATATTCCCCCCCTGTTGACCAGGAACCTCAGTGATGGCTCTTTGGCCAACGATATTACAGCCTCTTTGCCTTCGTTTCTGCAGGTTGAAGCTGTGTTGTCTGAATGCCCTGGTAATGGTGGCTACGGTAGTCCTTCCTCTGCCATTGTCATGACATGGTCAATGACTATTGCTCGCATGTCGTCCGTAATAATGGTGTAAGGTTGTCTTGCTTTCGCTCCTGGACCTCCTCCTCTCTCTTGTTGGCCTCCTCCTCTTCTTCCATGGCCAGCTCTTCTACCTCCTCTGACTCAAACCCCTCTTACCCTGACTCTGCCTTCATCCACTGTGTTTGTTTGGAATCTTCAGCAAACAGTGCTCTCTGAACTTGCTTTTATACATGTAGTCACAGCATTAGGAACAACTGTCTTCAATTTTGAGTCGATGTGTGTAATGAATAACGTCAGGTCTGTTCATTGTGTTCAACTATTGCTGACTGTGGCAAGCATTTTGCATCACATGAGTAGAGCTGTGACGGTGTCGAATTTTTCATCACCGCGGTGATGAACCACCAGGGGGCGCGGTGTCGCGGTTAACCGCAGCCCCCCCCCCCCCCCCCCCCCCCAAAAAAAAAAAAAAACACAAAATCCCTCGGCGGCCGCATCGGAAATAAATACAGTTACAACGTACTATTCTTTGTTAACAATGACAACAAATGACAACAACTAACAACTACATATCTAACTTGTGAACTAACTATAGGTGTTGTAGATTGACTGTGTGTGTGAGCGCGGAGCGTCTTGTGTAGTTATAGTAGGAAGGTGCGCACACGTGTGTGTGTTGATTCTTCTGCAGCGGACCGCTCTGGAGCTGCACGCAAGTTTCACCTGTGCTCTCTGGTACAGACATCTTCTCAGAATATTATTTATTGCCCAGTAATAAACAGACTGCAGACACTTTGTCACCTCTCCGGTTGCCATGAAGCCTGACACCCATGAAGAACGCGGGGCAGGAGGCTCCGCCTTTGTTTATACAGACACGTAACGTTAGGCTGCAAAAAATAGTTCCCAAACAAAACATGTAGTGATTTTCATGGAAATCTAACAGCGCGCGTTCATGTTTGGTGTTACGGATTGAAGGAGGACAGTAACCCCCCCCCCCCCCCCCCATATAACACAAAATCCTCCGGTGGGCGGCCGTGTCGCGCACTTAGGAACGCACGCAGCTTGTAATGGAAATGAATACAATGGAAATTAATAATTAGAAAGCAGTAAATTTGTCGTATTTCCTCACGAGACGGAAACTTCTGTTGTAGAATAAGGAAGTGTGCTTCTGAAAGCGCGCGCCTGTTTGTGTAAACGGAGCCGCGTGCCACGTGCAGCGCGAAGGCAGACACTGAGAGCACGTAAAACGTAAAAAAAAAAAAAAAAAAAGTGCGGTGATGCGGTGATGCGGTTATCGTCACAGCCCTACACATGAGCTTTCATTTGAGATTATGAGCAGATTTTCTTTTACAATTTGTGGTTTAGTGAAAAAATAAATGTGTTAAGATTTATGAGAATGGATAATTGTGTGTTGTGAATTGTGTCTTCATGTGAAATGTGTTTATGATATTGGAAAATGATGGCTAGATCTAGGAAATTTGTTTGGACAATTGGTCATTTGGCATTTGTACTGGCTTTTGTGTCTTAGCATTCGAGAAAAAACTGTAGAGGAAACTCAGAAAACGTTTTAACCTAGAGATAGGATTTCAATGCATTGGAGAAAGAATAACACAACTACTTCAGATTAAGAAAGAAAATTAACAAACATACAAACACATGATAAATGTACTTGTATCAAACTATCACTGTTAGACTAAGAAGAAAACATCTTCCAGAAGTTTCTTATGATGTGAGGACATACAATACAAGAGAGACAGTACAGTATAAGAGAGAGTTCGCCTCAGCCCTGAGAGCCCAGCAGAGCTCATTCATTTTTAGGAAAATGACTCATTTTGATGTGGTCACTGACAGACTGAAGCTTTTCATGGGTGGTTTGAGTTTGCCTGAATAGAAATGAAGAAGAAAAAAGTCCTCTGTTTACTCTGCTCTTCAAAAGAGGGCCCAAGTACAAATGCGTTTTTGTTTTTTGTTTTAATCAACAATATCATGCCAAAAATTCCTTCGGTATAATTTATTTGAAATTAAGTCAAAAGAGTAGAGCTGATGCACTTTTAAAAAAATACAGTTTAATCAATAAGAATCCACAAACGATCTATTAGCATTTGGCAAAATGAATTAGTCACAGCGCTGGCAGGCTGCACGGTGGCGCAGTCTCACGGCCTCACAGCAAGAAGGCCCCCGGTTCAAGTCCCGGCTGGGGGACTTGAAACAGAGCATCAGCGGGGAAATTTGTGTGTGGAGTTTGCATGTTCTCCCCGTGCATGAGTGGGTTCTCTCCGGGGTCTCCGACTTCCTCCACCGTCCAAAAACATGCTTCGTAGGTTAATTGGCAACTGTAAATTGTCCATAGGTGTGAATGTGAGTGTGAATGGGTGTGCGATTGTGACCCTGCTACAGACTGGCAACCTGTTCCGGGTGTCCCCTCCCTTCACCTACAAGTGGCCGGGATAGGCTCCAGCAACCCAGTGACCCCGACAGGGAACAAACAGAAGAAGATGAATAAAATGAATGACAGCGCTGGCATAGCTTCCAGTTCCACTGTGACCCCAAACAATGAAACGAGACCTTTGGATTTAATGGAACAAACCTAAGACAATAAAACTTAATTCAGCTGGAATTTTTTTTAATTTCAGACTGAAATACTGAAAAAGTTAACTTCTACTTTTAAAAAGACAGGTATCTTTTTGCTTGGTTAAGTTCAAGTAGTTTCTCTGTAAATGGCACCTTTCATATTTGCAGTAAATCAGACATTTCAAGATAGCATTGTACACTATGTTGTCATGTGCTGGATTTTGCAGGAACATCTTTGCCTTTGTGGTCTGTTGTGGTAAATCGTAGCCTCTATTAATCCTGCGCTTTAGAGCCTGCTCCTGCCCTACCGTGATCAGTGTGTCTGAGCTGTCTTTCAGTTTTGTCTAAACACTGGTAGAATCGCCTGATATAACTCACTGCTTTCATTTGTTGGTGGTACATACATGCATGTATGTGGAAGGGTTTGTCTTTTCATGAGGATTTCTGCACTTTCCTCTCTTACTCTTGAGTTTCTGCTGTCTGAAGCTTTTACCAACCATGTCATCACTTAGAGGTGTCTACTTTACATATTCCTAGATCTTTGTTGCCTCATTTTTGATTGTGTTTTTTTTTCTGGCACTTACTTTCCTTTGACCTTCCTGCATCAATTTAGTGAACAACCTCAGAGATTTGGAGTGAAACCCTCCAAGGACTGTAGGGAGCTTCCTTGTCTTGATGTCAGTGACCTCTTTTTCCTCTTTTGGGAAGCCTATTATGCCAGCAGGGTGTCTAATGACACACAAGGCATAGCGGTTGATTGCCTGGACTTTGTGTTTGCTATTCAGAGAGACAGAGCATCTTACTAGTAAATGCTGCTCTTGATGTTGACCTGTGCAACTGATTTGGAGTCGGCCTCTGTGGGTTTTTTTTAAGTTTCCATTGAGCACCTGATGAAGGTTCTCATTGTCCTGTTGATGTTGTGCAGTTTTAAGCAAACCGGGATCCATATGGGAATGAATGCACTTCTGGCAAATGGTGTTCACACTGAACAGGCAGGGAGCTGTTTCTTCTTCTTTTGTTTTTATTTTACTGTTTACTTGCACATGTCTGCCACCTGCAGTTGGAAGAGGCTTGGTCCGAAATGTTGAAGTGGTGGAAATCTTGCAAATCTTGCTCCAGGCTGATTCTTTCACAGCTCTATTCCAACAGATGAAAGACGTGGTTCATAAAATTCCAGTTGGACACAAAGTGCAATTATTAAGTTCTGCTATGTGATCTCTTCTCAACCGGTTAGTAATTCCATATTGCACTCAATGACTGGTCAGAGTTCACCTGTTTGGTGTTAAAGCAGTTGAAAGTTCAGCTGGTTGAGGTGTCAGCACACGTTCATTGAATTCCCGGTTTGTACGAAGAACCTGATAATGGTCTTTAGAAATTGCAGTTATGCATGAATGGGAGAGTTTTGAATGCAAATGCGAGTGTGGGGGGGCTTAGATAGAAAGAAGTTGCTCAAACACAAGTTGCTGAGGACAGTGTGTACTTAAATTTAGTCTTTAAAGCACTTTGAGCAGTCTGGTGCTTTACTCCCCTGGTGTTCCTTCCAAACTCTTTCCAGGGCACATCAATGAATTGATCCACGTGCCTGCTCATCTTTGCGTCTATGTTTGACGATTGTGTCCTTCATTTTCTTTGTTTGATCTCAGACATGTGTATTTTGTTCGTGTGATGTTCTTTCTTTTCATTTGTAAAAGTTTGTTCATTAAAATCTTTAAGTTTCTGCCATAAAGCCTGGCCTCCTGGATGTCCATTGGTTCCTGATGCTATGATACCTAACAGGAGCTTCTCTGTTGTACATAGGCTGGTAATTAGATTGTAGTTTCACGGGCCTAGCCCTTTCTGGGAGACTGCAACTGGATGTTTGCCCTAGCCGGGATACAAACCTGGGTTACAGTTTTATTTTTGATAGCTGAAACAAGTTATCACCCTTCGCATTTGTCTCTATTGTGCACCTTTGCTCTTTCTCAGTGTGTCATGTTCAAAAGCAGTGTCCCTGATTGCTCCACTTTTGCTTCACAGACAGTGGCCACAATTTATGAGACACAGCTGGAGACTTTAAACAGTCAGGTCAGGCAGTCAGACTGCCTTTTTATTTGCGTTTCACAGCAACAAATAACAACTAAACCCCAAATCCTTTATTCAATTGAAACGTTGTATTCAGTCTTGTGCAATCTTCACACCAGGCTCCAAAATGCGACAACTCCCAATGAAAAGTCCATGTAAACACGCACATATGGGCTTCCGTGTTCAAAGCTTTTGCATTCACGTAACACTGTGTTTTAAGTCCATCCACAAGGAAAATGCACAGCCATTGAAGGCAGTAAACCAGTTGAACTTTGACCAGTCAGGAACTTTGATTTGATACTGAAGTATGAGTAGTGTCGTCTTCTAAGCACCAAGTCTTTGAAAAATTGATCATGAAGGTGTGATAATTGCGGTTTCCCCGACCAGAATTATGTGATACCAAGGCTTCCACATATCGGAATAGAGCTGTGTAAAAAAAAAGCCTGGAGCTAGACTCTTCCAACTATGAATACATGTGCTAGTATTGGGTAGTGAAAGACCAGAAAGCGCATTCAAGAATGCCCGTTTAGCTCAATCTGGAAATACCTGGTGTGTACGTATCATGATATCATCTGAACTTTCAACCATTGAAATTTTCACAACTATAAGATCTGAAAAATAGCATCTGGATAAAACCTGTCAATAGTTTTTTGCACTGGTTATAAAATATTGAGCATATTTATAGTTACATGCAAATTACTTAAGTAGGGCAATAGTTTAAAGTGTTGTTTTTGGAACTGAACAAAGGCACACATTCCATTTTTTAGATACACTGAAATACATGAAAGAAAAAAAAAGAATGAAGCTTCAAGAAAATCAAACCAAGGATACCCAAAAAGCAGGGATGGGCAATAACGGGCCTGGAGAGCCAGTATCCCCATGTTCCTTTGTGATATCCTTGCTTTAAAAGATGTCAGTTGTCTTGTCATTTAAGAAAGGATGGCAAGGAACTGATGTTACAGCAAAAGCCTAATGACTAATTAAAGAACTAGGATCAGCAGTGATAGTTAGTAATTAAAGCTAGCTTTGAAAATAAGGGTGGTCGAGCGGAATGGGACATGATTATTTTATAAACTTTGGGCTGGGACTGGGACTGGACAGGAGCTAAAATCCACTCCCGTGTCATCCTCTACTCTACTAGGTAAATTGGATTTGGTGGCTAATTTTAGGGGAAAATGTAGGAATCTAGCATACTTCTGCCCTATTCTGATTTGATTTATTTTCATTTCAAGCATTAATTGTAGTCAATACTTTAAAAAAAATCACACAGATTTATAAAACTTATTACAGAAATGATGAAATGTGATTGGTTTTTTTCAGGTAAAAAAAATCAAGTGCTTATTGATCATTGATTATCTTCAAAAAACATTCATTCATTGGACGGTAACTTTAATCACACACTGTGTGGCAGACATGTAATCATTGATTATCATCATTAGAACACATTATCAAATTAACCAGTAATCATTACTACACATTGCAGATTAAGTAAAGAAAATAGACAGCTATTTGTTGTAGTTAAAACATTTCAGTTATCATTAGTTGCACATTACACAATGTAATACTCCTTGCTTGTAATTAAAAGAACTTCGATTATGTCACCAAAATCAAGTTCAAACGTGTTTGGAATTATTCAAAAACCTGTTGATCCTTAACTCCTCTTATCTTCATATCAAATCAGAATTCTTTTATACATTTTCCTGAATATTTGGATATTTGAAGATTTTTGAACTCATCAACCTGTTCGAAAGTTGAGTGTCACACACAGAAACTTTTCTTTGTGGTTCTTCTCCATTTGTTCTGGAAGTTCCTACATCTCCTCAGTTTGTAGCCTCCTTCCTTTTCTAAGAACTGTTTTTGGATACTAAATGGTAATGATTTCCCCCCGGCTCTCTATAGAAGTTGTGCGGTATAAAAATCAACAAGTCATACAGTTTAAAAGTCTGGATGATAAAATAAAATTTTTGTATGATCAAGATAGCCATCTTTATGTGTAATTCTGACAAATTCTAACATCTTTTTTTCAATTTTGCAAATTATCTATGTCCTGTATGTGGCTCAGTAAGGATTTTTAACTAAACTTAACCTATACTCTGGAATTGTAAAGAAAGAGAAGTCTTAAAAAGTCAAACATGAAGAGGACAAAAAGGTCAAACTGAGACAAATTTCACCCAAAGTGTAAAATTGTTGGCTTTCACTCTCACTTTGTCCTGACAGTGCCTTTAGCTACTTCTGACTCAGTGTCACTTCAGATACTCTTCTGACCTTACAACACACCTACCTCAAATATACCATTTAATTGTTTAAAAGTATTAAAAGTTATATTTGTTCCCCAGCTTTGGCTAGTTAGGCCTCATAAATCACTGCGGAACCCAAACAGGCACTGCCAGCTCTTTATGGTTTCTCATCCACTCTGCTTTGAATCCCCATATACATCTGTTATATTCCTTCTTTACTTTTTAATTATTTTTCCTCCATGTCAATGCTGTCAAAAGAAAAACAAATAGTTTTTTAAAAATGTATTTCAAATAAATTTCCTCACTGGTTAATTCTTTGGTGTATACTACTTTGTGTTTAGTATCCACATGACATGGAAAATACGCTTAAAGAGTGCGTTTAATCTGCCCATTCATTAAAAAAATTTTTTGCACAACATTAAAGGAATAAAAAATGCAGAAGAATGCATTCAACGTCTAAAATAAAGCCTACTACAAATATGTTTTTGACAAGAACTGTAACAGTCACTGTAACTGACGTGAGTTAACTTTTGGTCTGTATCAATACCTAACATTGATTCATTTCTTCATGTGACATTTTTGTTGTAAAAATGCCCTTACTTCTGCATGTACAAAACTAATGTACATTCATTTTATGTTGCGGATTCAAAATAATTTCGATATGAGAAACAAAATGTCAACATAATGTCTGAGTTTTTAGACCATTTTGCTGTTTCCTTTTAGCTGTGCATTCTAACCTCAAATTAAGGTGTTGCTTTATTATATTAACTTCTTGCACTCCCCAGTCATGTCTTCGGTTCAATCAGCCTGTAAGAGCACTGAAATGTGACACACAGTTCCCATTGCATCCTGGGTTAGCATATTTGGCCATGCATTGTGGAAAAAAACTATTAAACTAAAATGTGAATGAATTTGCCATTCTTATTTACTTGTTTTGACACATTTAATTCAAACTTGATTATCTTGCAAGAAATACAAGGAATCTGTAAAACTTCACCTGGACTGTTCAGTACCCAGGTATTTCTGGATACTGAAACTTGTTGAATTTTTGGCTAATGATGTGCTGGATCGATTTTAGGTCAGGGGATCGGATTGTTCAAAATTAACCAATATAGACTAGGAACCAGCAACCACAAATATCAAATTGTGATATGAATCAAATTGTTGTTACAATGAATCATTACACCCCTACTAAGAGATTCTGCTTATAATCTATATTTATACATAGTTGTTAAATTTGTCAATTTTTAATGTAAATGTCAAGGGCTCTTTTCCCAAATTACTCCTTAAGCTGCAAACACACAACCCTCCCCAACATGGGTTCCACTTCTAATGAAAGTCTATGTAGACGCACATAAATAAGCATTTTGGGCTTCAGCGTTTAAAACTCACACTTAGCTACGCAAGTTTCTACGACTGTTTTCAGGCTCTACGTACAAAATGCGTGGCAATCGAATGAGCGTTGAAAGTTTAACCAGGTTGAAATTCGACTCGGATTTAGTAGTGACGTATGGATGGCGTCCCTTTTAATTAACGGAAGTGCCAGCCGTTTGAAAATTAATTATAAAGGAGAAATTAATGACTGTGATTTATGCCAAGCTGGAATTTTATTACACCAATTATTTGATTTATTGAAATAAAGCTGTGTAAGGAAAAGCCTCGAGCAAGACTCGCGAGATAGGCACCACTTCAATATTTCGCACCAACCTTCTTCCAACTGTTGGTAGCAAACTTGCGCTTGTTAACAGTAGGAAAAGAAAAAGAAGAAGAAGGCCCTCCCTGCTTGTCCAGTGTGAACACCATGTAGTAAAGGCGTCTTCTAAAAATGTGCGGCCAGTGTGGACCTTTTTTCTTGGCCGCATGGACCCAGAGGAAAGGTTAAGGTTAGGGTTGAGATTGTGGTTAAGGTTAAACCAGCAAATAGTTCCTGAGGGCGGTTCCTGAAGGCGGCTGTTTCTGCTGCTCACTGCTCCTCCGGGGATGGATCAAATGTGGAGAGCACATTTCACACACCTGGCTGTGACAACTAATTGGACTTTAACGTTAAGTTTAATTTTAAATATGTGAGGAACAAAATTCAGCATCTGGGTGCACTTAAAATACGTAGGGGCAATGCAGCAGTGTGCATCTAACATGAATTTCCATCGGTTTTTGTGCTGGTCGCACGTAAATATGTGCAAATAGCATCAGCTTTTATGAAAATGGCTCAATGCCTGGTGTGTACTTGCTTATCTCAGTCATAGTTCTGCTCATTGGAAGCACAAGCGGCTCAGTTAACTCTTTCCCAACAGATTTCTGCTATCAAGTCAAACAAGAGACATTTGAGTTCACTTCAAAATTAAACTGATTTGTTAATCAAGAGCTTCACACCAAAATGAGGTAAAAACCCATTTCCACAGCAGTTTGTCACAATTTTAGGATTTTTTTGTGTGATCAAAATTGACCAAGTTGACCTGCGTTGTGTTTCTGTTCCCTCACACACAAACTAAAAGACCATGTTTTTTATTTACAATTGAAAGCGGTAAAACACACTCAAAATAAAATGCCAAGTGGGATTTATCTCTGTTTTTTTAACAAAACACTGGTGAAGATAGCTTGAAAAAAAAAAACATTAGAAAATGTGTTAATGTTGTGTCGATGAAGCCACATGCCTGCATAATTACAAAAGTAATAGCAACTGATTCACCACATATTGTTCCCTAAATGAGTTAAATAAAATTCCCTGTAGTCTTTCTGACTAACTTACCACGGGAGAACAATAAATGCTGATTACTTTTCTCAATTAATCAGAACTCTCTGATCTTCCTCTACAAATGAAACAGAACCTCTCTAATCCATTCAAGTTATATATTGAATTAAAAAAAAAACATTTTGACATTTATTTTTAAGGATCTGATAAGCTGAATCATCATATAAATGTATATTTAAATCAAAGCTAGAATAGAAAACATGAGACCGTCTCCTAGAGATGCATTCAGGCAGGAAAAAAAACAACACTTGCTGGCATTATTTCTAATGTCAGGCAGACGTCACAAACACCACGAAACACATTCACATAAATGTAAATCTTAAGTGTGGACATTAAAGGGAAAATGTTTCCTCCATGTCCTGTTTTAGTTTATTTCAAAGCACAATCAGAAGTCTGGGGTCTTACTCTGAGGCATGGACTGCAAATGTTACGCACTTGTTTCCTTGTCTATATCCTTCCTCAGCGAACATTGAAGGTTATTAGCGATCTATCTTTACCTTTTCTCTGAGACTCTCGCCAGCTGTGTGGTGTGATAAGGACCAAGGATCTAAAAATAACCCGCTTTTTCTTATTACAGAGCACGCCGTGTCATTCAAGGGTTCTTCTTGCGCTCTGACACAAACATCCTGAGATACTATGTTGGACTCCACTGCAGATAGCATCTTCTCTCCTCTTTTGCAGCCCCACCTATAAACATATTCCTTGCAGTTTAGCATTTCCTTACTTCCTTTTCATTGCTTCCCTTATATTTTGAGATTTCTCTTCTGCTTCTCCCTTGGAAACTTTTGGGATATTTCTGCATCAACACATTCTTGATGTGATGTGAGATTACACCATAGTACAGCTGCAAATACAGTAAAGGCAGCTGTGGACATCACATGCAGCACTCTACAAAAACCTCAAGCAGCCTCAAAGATAATATTTTTCAAGGACTTTCAAAGATTTTTCATGAGATTTTTGGCGTTGTCTTCTGTGGGCTTTCTGAAGGACATTCTTTCTACAAAGACTCCCTTTATCAGCCTTTGTCTGTCAAGTCCTTGTACCTGACTGTCCTCAGCGAGTTTAAAATCGGCTATTGCCTTTTTTATTATTTTTCTGCATTGATACAACACAGTCAACTTGTACGACTTTCTTTTATTCTTGAAAACATTCACAGGTCAGCGCTACATGGCCAAACAAACAAGAACAAAAATTATCTGGGAAAAAAATTATAAACTGACTTTTTTAAAGAGCTTTCATAAAGTCAGGAAAACTATAGTTTAAACCCCTTTAAAAAGGCAGAATCTTGTCTCATTTATTCAACAGATGGTTCCAGATAAAGAGTCATATAGATTTATATTGACTATATATATTCTGATTTGATCTATGGGAAATGGAAGGGGAATAAAGAATTTAACATAACATACAGTTTTTTTCTAAAGTCTAGGCTGCAACTGATGGTCAAACTCAGCTCAATGGAAAATCCCAGAGCAGCTACAATAACAGAGGGAGCAGCAGTTCCTTTTTATAGGGTGTGCTGCAGCTCTCACTGGATGACAGCTGGTACTGGTCAACCCCAAAAACACACATCCTAAATTGGGTAGGACAAGTAAAATGAATAATTGTACTTTTTTTTAACAAAATGCCTTCAAATGCTGACTGGTTCACAGCAAACATTAATGAAGAATGTGCATTTTCTGCTAAACTGGCTCCCTCAAGCTACGGGCACACCAGTCATGTGACGTGTGTTCAAGAATGCGCTAACCACGCATTCTTGAACACATTCTTGAATACATTCTTGATTACACTGGTCAAGCAGGGAGGGGCTTCTTCTTCTTTTTCTACAGTTTACCACTGCCACCTACCGTAGAGGCTTGGTGTGAAATGTTGCGGCGGTGCAAATCTCTCGAATCCTGTTTCAGGCTTTTTCTTTCCCAGCTCTATTCCGATATGAAAGACTAGATGTTGTTAAATTCCATCTGGGCACAAACTACAATTATTAATTTCTTCTCCATAATCAATTTTCAAATGGTTTGCATTTCTGTTAAAAGGGACATCCTCCGTTCGTCACTACCAAGTGACCAACCCTGATTGGTCAAAGTTCGACCCGGTTTAACTTTCAACATGCGTTCAATGGCCGCGCTTTGAGAGAGCCCAAAGTCAGTCTCAAAAATGTGTGTAGATACATGTAAACACAACAAGTTTGAATGCAACAAGCTTGAAACACACGTGCTTTTACATAGACCTTGCTTGAACAAACTCTGCTGAGGGCGGTTTAAACGTAGCTTATGCCTGTTCCATCATGTGAAGGGTTTCCTGAGCACTTCATGTCAGATTACAACTCAAAAGTTTGGTTCATCACAGGGAACATGTTACTATGATCAAGCATGCAGATATTTTTTTCTTCTGTGAAAACTAACTTACTCAATAGGGCAACATCATAAAAAGCAAACATTGTTGCTTGAGTATTTTTCAATTATTCCTCACAGAGAGTAAGTAGCTCTTTACACCAAAAAAAAATGCATATATGCTGCTGTTCCTCTTTAGTATTTCACTCAGACTCATAGCTTCATCAGTGGGCTCAAACACAACAAGCCAGGAACATTCTGAGCAACAGCAGCCTTACTGTAAACATAACAGCTTTGAAATGATCTGAACTACACGTTCAGATGTGAATCAGCCAGAGGTGAACCTCATCCCCCACATGCTGCCTCTCTTTATTCCCACCAGACAGGGGCAATCATCAAAGGGGGAAATCAGTCCGAGTTGGAAATTACAGAAGCAGAAAATGAAGAGTCCAGACTTTATTATCTATATTAAAAGCACATACAGAAAAGCTACTATTAGAAATACTTAAAGTTAGAGAGTTTTCTTGCTTCTTTACTGTATGTGTGGTAAATAATTGGCCACTGTAATTCAACCCCTTTTGAAATACCCCAGGGTAATTGCTTAATCAGTATAATTAGAATGAATCCCATTCTTGCACATAGGCAAAATCTATGTGCCAAAATGCATTTAGCTGTAACACAAAAGACAAAATAAGGCATGCTATTAAGAGAATTAGTTTTGCTTTCTCAGTACTATTAACTTCATCCTTTTCTGCACTGATGCTAAACCAGAGATCAGTATGTAAATGAAAAGTTTTTGAAAATAAAGTATTTGTGTTAAAGAACTAAAATTCAATTTCATCATTTCCCTGAATAAAAAAAATGGAGAAAAACACTTAAAAGGAATGGGAGTCATCAAGGTTTCCAAACACCTTTACAGGTTTAATTCTTTAAAATGAGTTTAGGTGTTAAATGAACCTGTGTTGAGGCTAAATTAAATTCCGCAGCTATCATGAGAAAGGTTTCTATTAAAGAGCTTTGGCTTTGGAGATTGCCTGCAAGTGCATCTTTGCCTGATAAAGCAGAGAAAATTTCTAATTTCCTACGGGCTGCGCTGTCTTTGACCTCAGGGGTTCAACAAAATACTCCATTAATTTATCTGAAAGCAAGCTGCCAAAGACAACCTTAACAGTCTGTAAGCTCTGTTGATTTGTGTGAAGGCACAGTCCCACTTACAGACTGTGAAGCTTGAGCTGGCTCGATGCAGAGATCCTAAATTAATAACAAAATAATGTGGATCTCTACCGCTTTATTTACTTGTCTAAATGCTTTCCAAGTCCATACTGGCTGTTGCCAGTGCTCCTTTATATAAATATAAATACAACATATTACAATTTTTCTTCACAACAATCGTGTTATCTAAAGGCACAAAGCAAAGGGGAGCCATCAAAGGACTCTATAGAACAGGGGTGGGTAAAATTTTAGATTTGTGGGCCAAAAAAGGTGATAAAATTTGACAGAGGGGTGGGACCAGAAGCAGACGCATGATGTGTTTTGGTAATAAACCTAAAAGAGAAGGAGAAAACATGAAATACGGACAAAAACATGCTTTCATTTTGATTCAAAATTAATATATATGTTGTAAAAAAAAGAAAATTTAAAAGTTTTTCTTTCAAAGATGTGATTTTTGTTCTCATTTTAGTGCCAACTACAGCAATGGGTTGATGTCCATCATTCAAAAAGCATACTTAGAGGAATGTTGCGTTCGTGTGGCATCGAAATGATAGTAAAAATAAATGTCCTACTCAGAAATCACATATGATTACTACGTGAATGCAGAATAACATTCTTAATCTGAACAAAGGCTAAAGTAATTCTAGTGTACCATTCGTGGGGACACACTGGAATTACAGGGAAAAGAAAACATTAATAAGGACTACCAGTCCTGCTATAGAACTAGGATGAAAAACTAAAAAATACAAATTTCCGATTCAGCACAAGTCTATGAGAGTTTTCTATTAGGTATGAGACTAATCCCTGTAAATAAGTGATTGTTGATCTAAGTTTGCACTTAATATTATCTACCATCAAAGACAGCAATTCGGATTTGGCCCAAATGTTGGAAAGACTCAGATGGGGATTCTTCAACTTTTTTTTTTTTTTTTTTACTTGTCCGGTCCAACAGCTGAACAAACAGATGAGAGCGGAAAGCCTCTTCTGTTGGACATATTTCACTATTACAATAGGGGTTATATAACATTTGACACACTAGGTGTATATTTAAATAAACCCCTTTTGTAATTTAGGCTAAACTTTATTCATCTTACTCATATCTGTAACAGTCTGTTGTTGGACAGGACAGAAAAGAAAAGAAGGAAAGAAGAATAAGGGATACCCGAGGGGGGGGGTTAGTAGGAGGGTGATTAAAGAGGAGGGGGGTAGAACCATGAACTCCATGACTTTGCTGGCTCTCTATAACTCAGGTGACTTCTCTGGTCTACCACAGTGAGTCCTGGATCTGCATATATCCAATAAATTCAACCAACTGTGTGTTGTAGTTCATTTTCCTCATATGAAGGCTGTCTGTCTGCAGTCCCTTTCACACACTGTCATTAGAAATGATCTTCTAAAAGCCCTTACGGCAAAGATTGTCCTTCTCTGTCTTTCTTTAATCATTTACGGCAAGACTGTTATCCTGAGTTCCTGGAGTTTCATTGATCGCCTCTCTCGTAAATTACGGTACTTCAGATAAAATAGTCCACTAAATACCTAAACATTATTTTCACAATCTCATGACAAAGGTTAGTGAAAACTCAACTGCATTCCTCCAAGAAACTCAAATTTGAAATGGTAAAAGTGGGTTCCTACATCTAATATAAACAATAAAAGTCCTTGGTGTGGGGACTTAATAAAAGCATTACAATTCTTTGTTTCAAGATGACAGCAGACTGGCATCTTAATCCCTGCACCTGTTGTAGCTCAAAGGAAAAAGGAGTCTATTTGTAGCATGAATACTAAATATTTCTAAAGGTCTATAGGTTTATCCTATAGTGGCAAGGGACCCACGCTCTGTTCCCAGTCCGATATCAGGAAACCTTATAGGCAAAGAAAATAATTTTTCACTTACAGTTTAGCCGAAGCACACTGTTGCATTACTGGTCCCCTGACACCCTTTGTAATTTGAAAATGAGTCTGTCAGATCCCGCAGTAATTTAATTGGGAAATTCTTTTGGCAATGTTAGGCCAAAATATTGCCAGAGCTGTTAAATTTATTTTCCTGGAGAGACTCATTTGCTTATCCTGGATTTCCTACATTCTAATGTGTGCAAGCAAATATTTGCAGACATGACAGGATGACAGAATCAACGTGGCACGGGCTCTCATGGTACAATTGTGTAATTAATTTATCTCTCACTTCGTTGATTATGACAATAATCATTAGTTCCTCTTTGTGGGTTTGTGCATGTGTGTGACATTGCAGATGATGAAACATAAAATCTGGAGCAAACGGTCATTACAGTGAGTTATTTGTTTGCCTTTTCCAATTCAGCCCAATCAACACTTTGTTGAGCGATTGCCAGCCCAGAAGCCCAACCCGTCTGACTCCTCCTGTCCTCCCTTTGGCTCCTGGGCCCAGTCCACTTTGCCTAATAGAGTTGTTGAGCAAAGAACGCAGAGGGGAGCAAGCTAAAAGTCTCTCAGAAGAAAGAAGCAGATTATATATAGCCACTGATTAAGGCAGAGATGGGAACATGACCTACATGCAAAGAAACCTTTTTTCTCACTTTCTGCTACATGAACGATCCTCTGTCCAGGTTTCGGGACTCCACAACTGGGAGAATCACTCTAATTATAACACCAAAGTCAGCTTTCAATGCACACCTCATTAATATTTTTCTCATTATTGGGTTAATAATATTTTTGAAGGTATTGGAAACTTGGGAGACTGTGGCGTGAAAGTGAGTCTTCACTTTCTATGTAGGAAGAAATGACCACTATGTCCTTACTGTGTAGCATATAATAGTAAAAACTATCTACCTTTCAGACATAAAGCCAGTGTTCTCCAAATAGATATTCCCTTAGGAGATTCACATGTGATGAGGAGAGGAAGGGGGAGAACAAGACTGAGAGGGAGACGGAGGGAGAGAACGCTTTCTACTTCCTCATCATCATAGGAACCTTTCCCACTGATGCCAGCGTCTGCGTGTCCAGCTGGCTCCGACAGCACCGGTGTCGGCAGGCAGCCGTGGGGAGCAGACCGTACCGAGATTGAATTCAGATCTTTTTATCAACCACCTGAGGTTGATTTAACACCCCTGTTCCTGGTCAGTGAAAGAGGCTGATTGTAGAGCCAGCTAGTCCTTCTTCCTGCCTTCGTTCCCTCGGCTGCAGCCCATTACCCAGAACGGCAGCTCTGTGCTGTCTGGGCTCACGCAGACGCTGAGAGTTTGTGGCGAGGCGGGTCATGAAGCTAAGACAAGATCAAAAGCAGTAACCTCCAGTGGGCACGGAAAGAAATCTGAGTGTAAAAGTTTGGTTTCCCTGTAATGCCATTCTATATATTTGAAAGAGTCACCTTTAAATAATTCAACCTTCTAAATGTTCAAACTAGAAGTTTAATTTGTGATAGAACAATCCTTGCCGGACGTAGTTTGGACACATACTTTTTTATTCAAGAATAGAGATTCTCTTCACTTTAACATTATTAGGTTTTTTTTAAAGAATCTTTAGCAAAAGTATAACTCTTTTAGCAGACCGTTTCTTATTTATGAAAGGCTTTTCTTCCTTTGTTTACACTCACGCTCCTCAGATGCTTATGGAGAAGAGACAGAATGGATTAGGAAATACACCGGCTTTTCACAAGATATTTAGTTGCATTTCCGTCAAATAAAGATGGTCTATGATGCATGAGTATAGTTCAAGATGGATCTTTATGATGTGGATATTATATATTAATGGTTAAAAACACTTATATGCCTTAGTCACAAATGCCCTGGGTGAATACGGGCTAGCAGTTGGTAACAAATGGGCAGATCTGTACGGAGCACGCAGGTAGCCTGCACGAAATCTAAGGGGTATAGACCACACATTGAGCAAAATGTTAATGCACATTTTATTATATAGGCATGCTCCAGGCAATTGGTTATGAACACTTACAAAAAACAACCTGAAAGGATAAATAAGGGTTAAGATGGTGGTATCCAGGTACGTAGTAAGTGTTTTTTTTTTCAACACCCTTAAAAACCTGTTCAATGGGCAAGGGGCCCATTAGTTTTTTTCAAGTAATACGCATGCACTTTGCATTCCCTGTGCTTGCAATCTGACTGTTAGAAATTTGGAAATTAGACAATCATAGTTTTGTTATTGTTTGCATTCAACGGGCACTTCCGTATCAAGTGCACACCCTGTGCATGTAGCATTTGTGCACGGCTAGTAAGGAGCCAGTACCGCACTAATGACTAGAGTGTGGTGTAACGGCACCATATGACAGCATCATCAGCACCATCCATAAGTGCGTGTAACTTACATTATCCTTACAAATACTTCACAATATACTTACCACATGCAGGAGAATGGTACTTTCCATTTTTATGGCATCCCTTAAGGTGGCTTCACAAGCCTGAAGGTAACTAAAAGACACATCTATGCTTCCTTTAAGATGCGGCCACTTCTGTCTACAACCGTACAACCCAAAAACCTGCAGCGTCTGTACGGGTCAACCCCCTGTAACACATCCCATAGTAAACCTTCCTGGACAAATTCAGATGTACTTTGTTTATGATCTGTTTATGTTCCTCAGTAATTGCTGACATGCGTATATTTCTGTATCATTTTAGGCTTCGTTTATAAACCAGGTTACCGTAATTTCCAGACTATAGAGCCGCACCCATTACATTTTTAAAGGACAAACGACTCCGCAACTCCTGCTGCTTCATCACTGCGGTGATTAAAGACCGGATTGTGCAAACCCGTTGGTGATGGTGGATTTTTTCAGACTGCTTTTGACGATTGCTTGTAACTTGAAAGCTGCGTCATATGCATTTCTCCTTGCATTTTCCATGATGAGGGTCTGTTCGTGCCATTCATTGAAAAAGCGGGAATTTACATTAAAGTTGCGTCTTCCTCGACAAATATACTATACTATACTAAATATATTCCTCCTGTCTCACTTTTTCCTTTTCTGCTCGAGCGCCCCTAGCGGCCGTTAGAAAAATTGCATTAAACAAAGAAAAGAAAAGAAAAATTGCATAAATTAGCCACATCATTGAATAAGCCGCAGGGTTGAAAGCATGTGACAAAAGTAGCGGCTTATAATCCGGAAATTACGGCAATACTAAATAAGCAATTTCTTTTTTCTTTTCTGCTAAACAAACCTATTCCGTTTCAACTTCCAAACATGAACGCATGAGTTTTTACCATGTTTTTGTTGATAACTCTTCTGACTGCAGTCCTTCATGAAATGTGGGGGAGACATTGTCCAAGCTGCAGGCTCTCAATGCCGCTGCCCATTGTGTGTCACTCATAATGGCTGCACATTCAGACACATTGTTCTGATTTACAATTTACATAATGCTTTCACCTTGGTATTTCTATCCTTTTGTATACACAACACAAAGGACGGCACAAATGTTGCACACTCAAAAATGTACACGCACACACACACACAAAAAGAAACGGTGTGGTGCAGGTAAGGTCAAGCAGCCTGTTCAGAAACCAATCCACTGCAAAGACTAATAAGAGCTATTCTCCTCAGTGGATCCACATATGGCTTTTTGCTGATTTCTTTTATTTCTTTTTTTATAACATTGGAACAGATTCTATTGATCAATCCTGAAAGAGGCGCTGCAATGTTAGAGGATTGTTTCAGCAATTCTGTCAGCAAAGTGTTTCACACTTGAGCTTAATAAAAGATAAAAAACATATACATCATTAGTGTGTTTTGTTCTGGGTTAAACAATACAAAGCCTGACCATCCACACATTGTGTTTTCCATGAGGCCGGTCTCTGTGCAGAGTATCCTTTATAATGAATGCCATTAAAAAATGTATCTTGTTCTGCAGTCTCGTTTGGGCAGGTGTCTGTAGAGGTGACCCAAGAGGTATAACAATATTTTAAATCAGCAAAATGCTGCCTGGGCTCTGTATATATTAGTTGTGTAATCATAATCTTATCAGAACTTGCAGACAGTCACTGTCTTAATTTGTACTGTTCTCTTCTCTGGAGTTAGTTATTTGAAAAACTGTCCATGTGATATTTGGAAAATTGTGCATGTAAGTGTCTCCCAAGGGAAGAAATATGCAAGATTAGATTAATAAGTCAAAAAAGAAAGTTAAATGAAAATTTTGCTTTAAGTCAGACGTTTTTTTTGGGTTGTTGTGGTACATTTTAGCCCTATTGTTGCTAAGTTTTTTTTACGCAAGATTTTAAGTCGGGTCGCAGGCTCTACGTACAGAATAGATTTATCACACGCTGAGAGTACAACATGTTGAACTTTTTGGCTGCTAAAAAGTGACAACGCTGTGACCAATAAGAAACTTCGATCTGGTAGTGACGTGTGGGTAGCATTATTTTCAAAACATGGAAGTGCAACAAAACAGTAGCTTTACATGCCCACATTAATTGGAGGGCATAGGACGTATACTTATAAAGTGCTTTACTAGCTTCTTAGAAAGCCCAAAGAGCTCTGCAGGCACATACACTAATAAACACACACATTCACACACTGAAGGGATCTCTTGCCCAAGGACACTTTGACACATGGGCAGGCAAGGCAGGAACAAAACCTGCAATCTACCGAGAGGTTTACCGCTCTACCTCTGCACCACGGTCCCCCAAAAACTGATAAAAAAAACCCTAGTCTATATTGTATCTTTAAAACTTTATTTTAAAGATGACAGCTTCCTGGTCGGTTTTTTGTAACCATGGAATCTACAGGAGTTAAGTCTAATACTTGAAGCTACTGAGGTGTGTAAATGACCTGACAGAATGAACTGACTGATGTGCTACTCGATGAACATGAATGAAAGTCTTTATACCCTGAACCAAATTTGCTGATAATTGCTAAAATTGCTCATTCAGATTCAGTTTGGCTACTATACAGACAATTGTAACATCGTAGCTAACATTAAAACTATGATCTCTGTAAAGCAAACAACCCGTTGTTGCTGCTGTCGTCTGTTGGTACTCAGTAAAGTCTGGGGTTTCATGCAACTTGTGTCTCCTATTTCCTTTACACAGTCACAAGTGTCAAACTATGAAATGGGCTGGAAAGGTTGGATTCTATCCCCTTATTTACATGTGCTAATCCAATAACTGGATAACTTGATAAGGAAACTTTACATAATTCCCTATGTAATGTTGTAAGTTACCTAAAACTTGGAAATCTTAAGACTGTGTCACACAGCCACTATAGACATTTTGCACATTTTATATATATGAAATTTCAGTCTTTCATGAAACTTGCGTGATATACATAATTCATAAGCGTTCATAGCCTTCGTCTTTTGTCGACGTGCGCAGATGTCCTTCAAGACCTTTGGTCAGGGGTCTTTATGTTAATTCGGTTTTGTGCAGTTTTTTGTTGGTCGAGAATTACGCAGTTTACGCGTATATTATGTAGTTTATAAGCAATTATTACGTAAATCTTACACAATTGTGTGTAATTTTTGAGAGATGCATATGCAAATTTGTGGCTTTGCACGACCATTTCACGCACGTCCAGCGGAATTTTCATGCATAAACCATCGATGTATCTCTCTACATTGCCCTCCTTCGCCCCATACTCCACCTGGACTGACCTCTACAACCATCCGTGTTTAAGATCTGAGGTTTATCTATCTACGGTCTGACCAGGTGTCATCTGCCCAGAGCCTACCAGCCAAAAGACTATGGACTATTTCATGCACACTTTTGTAGCCTAAATAAAACTTTATTGGCATTCCTAGGATCTCTCCTTAAATTGCATTAGAAAAATAATAGGTGCAGGTTGGCGGAGTGGACGGGAAATCAATGGGGGACGTTTCTGTGTGAAGTTTACATGTTCTCCCCATGCACGCGTGGGTTTTCTCCGCTGGCTTCCTCCCATTGGCCAAAAACAGGCTTCATAGGCTAATTGGTTACTCTAAATTGTCCATAGGTGTGAATGTGAGAGTGCATGAGTGTGTGATAGTGGCCTTGCGACAGACTGGCAACCTGTCCAGGTTGTCCCCTGCCTTCGCCCGCAAGTGGCCGGGATAGGCTCCGGCAGCCCCGTGACCCCAAAAGGGATAAGACGGATTAAAAAATGAATGAATAGGTGAAATCCAAAAATAAGCACAACTTTTTTTTTATATATTATAAATGTTTAAGGCTGTAAAACTCCTCACTACACAATTATTAGACTATTCTCAGACAGACATGAAGAGTTTCAAAGTTCTAATCGGGATAGAATATTTGTATGTAAATTTGGAAAGCTGAATGCATTCTTTACTGGAGACAGGGGACAGACGAGACAGATTGACAACAGTTTACAGCCAATCAGGAAACAGAACACAAAACCAAGCCAAGTTGCACAACAAAAAATCTGCGAAACAGCAAGACCATTAAAGGTGAACCGAGATAAAGCCAGGGACCCCTGTACACACAAGTACAAAAGGCATGTAAATAAACTAAATGTGTGCATTTACTGGAAAAAAGAGAGGTTGTGAATAATTTTGTGCTTTTGCTATACACATTTGTCCTTGTGTGAAATGATTTATGCCAACAAGAATATTTGAGCAGGTGTAACAAAGTAAAACTGTACTTTGTGCCGTCAGTCAATCATGTCACCATGAGAAAAGCTAAAATGGATTCTTTCAAGCAAGATGTCCATCAACATCACTTATTATACATCTTTTGATGTGTCTGACTAATTAAGCATCATGCTTATGTCAAAAAATTCAAGCCTCATATAACTCACAGAATTCTAGTTTATAATTTTAGGCTTTCATTTGAGATATCGTGTGTGTATAAAGATTAAATGTGCGCATTTTATAAAAAAATTTAAGAAAATAAATTCTAATATTGCAAAAATCTCTTTTTGCAATATTTATCGAGCCTCTAGCTGCAGCAATAAGACAGAATGAGAGTATTAAAGGAATTAAAACCAAACACAGCCATCATAAAATTAGTCTCTATGCAGATGACATATTACTGTTTTTAAGTAATATACATTCTGTAAATGAAACGGCAACAATCATTAATGAATTCTCTTCTATATCAGACTATTCCATTAATTGGAATAAATCTGTTTTATTACCACTGAACAGTAATGCGGAGCAAGGACTCACAATACCAGTTAAATCAGGCAATATAAAATATCTAGGTATTTATTTTTCCCCCAAAATATCAGAACTGGTGCTGCTAAACTACACCCCATTACTGAAAAACATACAGGACGATCTAACACGCTGGACCAACCTGCCTTTGTCCCTTATGGGCAAGGTAGCCACGGTTAAAATGAAAATCTTACCCAAAGTTAATTATCTCTTCTCAATGATTCCCGCACAACCGCCATTAAAATGGTTCAAAACATTAGACTCATCCATATCAAGCTTTCTATGGAACAATAAACCTGCAAGAATTAGTCTAAAAACTTTAAAATCTGCAAAAAGCTGTGGAGGATTAGAATTACCTAACTTCCACAATTACTTTCTTGCAAATAGATTACAATACATCTTAAAATGGTTAAAAAATAATCCAGAAACCAACTCATGGTTAGACTTGGAACAGGCGTTATGTGGAAAGATCAACCTGTCAGATCTTCCATTTATTAGTCAAATAGTTAAAAGACAGGATTGTTTCAAAAGTATTAATATAAATGCCACTTTAACAGCCTGGTGGGAATTTCTCAAAATATCAAAATCATCAATTCAACCGTGCAAAATGACACCCATCTGGAACAACCCAGACATCCTCATAAACAAAAAAATTATCCACTTCCCAGCTTGGCAAGCAGGGGGCATAAAACAACTAGAGCACATAATTATTAATAGAAGATTCATAACTCCCCAGGAACTTCAAGACAAACACGGAATATATAACTTCTTGGAATATCAGCAACTTAAATCAATTATTACTAAAAAGTTTAAATACAGAGACAACGATTTAAAGCTACCAGATGTAGTTACCACTCTGATCAATTTCTCAATGAATAAAACTCTCTCCAAAATATACAAACTTTTATGTAATTTAGATAACAATATTTCACTTCCGACAACAAAATGGGATGCGGATTTGAGCATCAGCACAGATGAAAGTTTTTGGTCAGAACTTTGTCTAAACACCTTTAAAATGACAAAAAATCCAAATCTGCAGCTAATCCATTTCAAAACTCTTCACAGAATTTACTACACTGGACAGAGGATGTTCAAGATGGGTCTCAGTAACTCAGACATTTGTCAGCACTGTGACAGTAATCTACTCGACAATTACATGCATGCACTATGGTTCTGCACGCCTGTCCAGGCTCTCTGGCAGCAGGTATGTGCCGATCTATCAGTCTGGCTTAAGGTTTCAATCACAGCTTCACCGTCACTTTGTGTGCTTGGTGACATGAGTGCCATCGATGTAGAAGGAGGATTAGCATCTATCATTTTCATAACTTTTTGCATTGCTAAAAAAACTATTTTAATAAATTGGAAAAGCAAAAAAAATATAAATATAAGTCAACACAGAAATCTGCTGCTTGATCATATCAGCTTGGAAAAAATGTCAGCCCAAAGTTCAAGTAACTTTGAAAGAATTCGGTCTCTCTGGTCTCCCATAGCTAACTCCGTGACTTAGGGGGTGGGGGGGGCATGGTCGTCGCTGCTCTTTGCCCTTCTGCCGTGGGCCGGGGTGGGGGTCGGGGCCTCCGGTGCCTGGCCGGGGGTGGTGGGGGCTCCGTTGGTCGGGGGGTCGGGTCCGGCGCCTGGGTGGGGCGGCCTGGGGCGCTGCGTGGTCCTCTGGGCTTGGGTGTGGGGGTGCGTGGTGGGGGGTGGGGTGGTGGTCTGGCTTGGCTTGGGGGGGTGGTCCCTTTGCCTGTGCTGGGGGGGGTTGGCGGGGGGCGCTGCTCGGGGGGGGGGGGGCCCAGCGGCGCTGGATGGGCTTCCCGTCTACACCTGGGGCTGGGATCGGCCCTTCCCTGGCTCTGGGGCGGGACGGGACAACCCTCTTGGGGCCCCCGGTCGCTCTGGGTGTCATCCGCTTCGGCTGCGGGGTCTGGGGGTGGGGTGGGGTGGGGGTCTTGTCGGCCCTGTCCTGTGGGGGGGCATTCTGGGGGAGGGGGGGGGGGGCACTATTGGTACGGGGCAGGGGGGGTTGACGGGTCGGGGTCTCCGCTGAGGCCATCGGCGGTTTCCCCGGCCGGTTGGCTGCCTCGGTCCCGTCGAGGCCTGACCAGAGCTCTTCTAGGGCCGGCGTTTGGGGGTGGGGGCCTGGGCTTGCTCCGGGGGGGGCCGGCGCTTTCTGGCTCCCCTCTCTCTGTGTGGGGGTGGTGGTGCTGGGCCTGGGGTGTCTGCGCCTCCGGGGGTGGGGCCCCGGGGCTGGGTGGGCCTGGCCCCCTTGCTGGGGGGGGGGCAGGGGACGGCTGTTTGACCACCGGAGGACAGTCTATCATCTGTCCCCAACTTACCCCCTTCCTCATATAACCTCATAATAGGGTGAGGGGGTGGGGGGCTTAGCCTGCGATGAGCCTTGGGGGGGGGGGTTTACTAGGCAGTGACCCCCCTCCTGTGGTTGCCGTATGGAGTGGGCCCCCCCTCTTTCGGTTTTATTTGCACCTTAGACATGTAGGGCCCTTGGTAGGGGGGGTGCTTGGACATCACTGCCAGCAAGCAGCGGATGTCCTCCTAGCACCCTACCCGCCAATTTTAACCGCACCTTAGACATTTAGGGCCCCTTGGTGGGGAGGGTGAGGGGACGTCACTGTGAGTAATCAGGAGACGTCCCCTTAGTGCCCTACCCGCCAATTTTAACCGCACCCCCCTTAGTACACACACCCCTCCCCCCTCAATATATACATCCCAACATAAACACACACACATGCACACACACACTCTCTCAAACACACATACACGCACACACATTTTGCAAGGAAGGTGGGACCTAGGACCATCTGTCCCCTGTCTCTTCCCTGGTGGGGGGTACGGGCCCCTTTGCAACGGCGGCTGTGTCCCCGGGGTGCTGGCCTCCTGGGCCCGGCGGTGCTCTCTCCGCGCGGTGGGGGGTTCACATTACATCTGAGCCGGGGGTGTTCGTGTCCCTGGGGGGTGGGTTCTGGTCCTTGCTCCTGAGTGCTGGGCCCCGCCAAATTTCCAACTGTGGCCGAGCCTGGTCGGGCCATATTTACAACACCCCTTGTGGGCCCTCTTTTTTCCCCGGGGTTCCCCCCTTCTGGGCGGGGGCGGCGGGCCCCTGCCTCGCTCCTCCCTGGACCAACCGTGGGCCGGGCGGATGGCTGCCTGGAGTGCGGAGTGGGTCTCCCTTGGGGGGTCCTGGCTCGTACCTGGGGTTGGGGCGGGGGGATGCCCGGAACTCCTGGGTGGTGGTGGGGTGCTCGTCTGGGGCTGTGGGCGTCCTTCTCCGGTGGGGCCCTGCGTTGGGTTCTCCCGGCGCGGCGGGGGGGCTGCTCTCCTGGTTGGGCTGGGGCGGCGCCCTCTTTCCCTCCGTGCCTCCCTGCTCTCTGGCTCTGGGGGCCTTGCGGCGGCCCTGCTGGCCCTGGCCTGGGTGGCGGGCTTGGTCGCCCGGGCGGCGGTTGTTCCCTGCCGGTTCCCGTGTGGCGTTGGGGGGATTCCGGCTGCCGCTGCTGGTGCGGTGGGGGTCTTGGGGTGGGGATGGCTGGGCACTCTCCCTCCTTCTTTTCACGTTCCACCATCCATTTTAGAAGAACATAAACACTCACCTGAGCACAGGTGTTAGCTCAACAGACTGAATGACTGAAATATTTCACACTAGTTGGTTTTAAGGCATAAGTATGCGTGTGAACACTATCTGTTTTGTGTACATGTCGACAGGTGGACATTTTTGCAACTAACAGGTGTGTTTATAACATTTGAGTGTGTGTGTGGACAGGCTCCGCCCTTTTTTTTTTTTTTTTTTTTTTTTTCATTTGAACCTTACCATAATGATTAACAACCAGTAAACTTGCTGCTTTATGCTGCTTCATGGTCTTACCCCCCTTCCCCTCCTATTATCACCCCCTACCCCCCCTCTCTCTAACGTCCCTCTCTCTTCTTCCCCTCTTTCCTTTTCCGTCCGGTCCAACACCAAAGATTTTCAGACATGTTTGAAATTAATAAAGTTTGGCCTCAATTACAAAAGGGGTTTATTCAGACATACCTTTGGTTTGTCTGAAGATTAATAACCCCTCTTGTTAAAGTAAAATCTGTCCAACCCAAGAGGCCCTCAGCTCTCATCTGTCTGCCTAGCTGTTGGACAGGACAAGTTAAAAAAAAAAAAAAAAAAAAAAAAAAAAAAGAAAATAAAAGGTGATGTGATAGTTTTTGGCTTTTCAATTTCATCTCCCGCCCATATGTGTATGCAAAATATACAGTTTTGGAGAAATTACAAAAATCAGCTGTTCTGTACTTTGTGCCCCTAAACTAAATGATGACATTTTCTTGCAAATTCAGAAATGATTTAATTACTTTTAAGCAGAACTTTTTTTATTCATAATGTTTTGGTAAAAATTCATCCCCACACATCGGGCATGCTCTCTGTGGTAAAACAATAATTTTATACGTTAGTTGAAATAAGCAATGATTCCAAACAAGTAAAAAGATCAGTTTGCTATCCCTGAAACAAAACAAAAAACGTAATTTAAAACATTTTTTTTTCTTTTAATGCATTCAAATCTGGCCTCTAAATTGAATCTCAGGAGAATGTGACAGATTAAATTAACAAATAATCCTACCAAATGTGTCTGCTTCCTACTTTAACTACAATAACTCAAAAAATACCAGTTTATCCAAATGAATAAAATATGTTTTTTAGGTTCTTAGACACTTTCTTATATGTTAGGGAGTTATTACATGTTACTAGAAAATGCCTCTGCATTAAACGTCACTAGATTTATTGGAGTGTCTGGGAGGAATGGTGAGCATCACACTTCCACAATGGCTCTCTGTCACTTTCACAGCAATGAACCTCAATGAAACAGTCACCAAAGTTTCTCTGACTGAATGTCATCACTTTAACATAATCATAGCATAGATTATGTCATGAATATGTCAAAAGAATAAGGACAGGTTCTGTTTTCTTTTAGTTTTACACTTGAAACAGTATTTTCACACGTACTCTGAAAAAAGGTTCTGGGTTTCTGTGGGAGGGTTTACCTACCAAAACAAAAGTCAGTGTGGGTTTGTGAAAGTGTCACGAAGTTTACAATATTACTTCATTACTTCATGAATGTGGACAGAAATATTTAAAATGCCTTATTTAGTGGAATGCAGCACAGACAAAATAATTGAGTTACATCGTCTCATGATGGAATGTGTGTCTCTCGACTTTTGACACACACAGAAGTAAGCTGGAGAAATACACAGCACTAAAAGAACTGTCGCTGTTGTTAACTTAAAATATTCTAAAGTATTTTCTGTCATTTTTCTGTAGCAAGGGAGGTAACTGCAAAGCATATTCCTAAATGCAGTTTATGTAGCTAAATTGTTACAAAAAATACAATTTGTTTGATTCATCAAAATGTCAAGTGTTTACTTACACAAGAATAGCGTTCCTCAATATATATATATATATATATATATATATATATATATATATATATATATATATATATATATAAGATGGACTGGAAACCCCGAGGTCAAAATGGGAAACACCTAGAGAATGAGAGGGCAAAGATCCTGTGGGACTTCCAGATCCAGACTGACAGGATTGTAATGGTGGATAAAGAACAGAGGAAAGCTGTTGTGGTGGATGTGGCAGTGCCAAGAGATGGAAACATCAGGGAGAAGGAACACGAGAAACTGGAGAAATACCAGGGACTCAGAGAAGAACTGGAGGAAGCCTGGAAAGTGAAGGTGACAGTGGTGCCTGTGGTAATTGGAGCACTCGGGGCAGTAGTCCCCAAGCTGGAGGAGTGGCTACAGATACCTGGAAAGACCTCAGACCTCTCAGTCCAGAAAACCGCAGTGCTATGAACAGCTAAGATACTGCAGGACCTTCAAGCTCCCAGGCCTCTGGTAGAGGACCCGAGCTTGGAGGAGAAACCATCCACGGAAGGGAATTGTGTGTGTGTATGTATATATGTCATAAAATATATATATATATTGCAATTATCACAAAAAACTTCAATCCATTAAGTAATGCTATATTAAATCAAACTTTTGTAATACTTTCAAGTTCACCTTGCCATTCACACCACTGAATGTCAGGCAGCTTGAGGGAAACATTAAAGCTCAGAGGAATCATTATAAAGGTGACAGAGTATTTCTTATGGGACACCTCACCTTCAGACACACGGGGAACTGAACCTGCTTTGTAATCCAGTTAAACTCTTTCCTCTCAAACCATTTTTAAAGTGACAGCTCACACCAGAGGATACATTCCTACACAGCAGCAGCCAAACTCAATCATTGCGCATTTCTGTATTCTCACCTAACTAAGGGTGTAACAATTTATTGACTTAATTAATTAATGGATAATGCTCTGATCTGATATCTGTAAGTTGTCAATCAAACTGACCTAAACCATTAGAAAAACGTTTCAAAATGAAATAAATCAATGTTGAAAAATGCCATTTGGATTAAGGTACGGTACGTTTATTTAACTATGACGTAAAAATGTGTCATCACAGGAGACAACACACACATGATGTCAGAAAAACTGATCAAGGCCTCATTCCAGTCCAATGTGTGGAAACACTTGAATTTTGCAAAGACATGTGACCATACAGTGTGGTATAATGTTCTAATAATGTTCCCTTTGGATTATTGCGATGTGGAAAAACAACAGTAGGCTGAACTTTATAAAACTAAAATGTGTATGTATTTACCATTAAGTCCTGTTTACTTGTTTTTATTGTACACATATTTAATTTATGCTTGAATATCATGAAAGAAATACAACGAACCTGAAAAACGTCACCTGCATTGTTTAGTACCTATAGCATCATGGTCTGTGGTGAGTTTTTCTTGCATGCTCAGCCAATGCTCTTTATGCTCTCTATTCTCCCACTCTCCACCTGGTGTGCCTAATCATTGTCATTCATCCCACCTATGAGCCACAGTATTTAGGACTGACAGTTCCTCATACTCTTTGGCAGTTCGCTGTGCCTTGGCTTACATTCTTGCATTTTAGTTTTTGCTTCTGGTTTTTTATCCTTTTCCTGTCCCAGGTTAACATTAAGTCTGTCCTTTTGGTGTATCGATCTGCCTTTTCTTGCCTTTGGATTACGAATGTTGGATTTGTTTGCCTCCCCTGACTAGATTCCTCCTCTTTCCCTGACATTTTAAGCATGCTCCTTCTCCAGTTATATGAATCTAATCATTGTAAAAAATAAAAAATAAAAAAAATGAATTTTTACAACCCTACATCTAACAATTTTTTAAAATTTTAAATTTTGTTTTAAAAAAAAAAACAAATGTGCTGCAAACGTAAAGATAAAAGATATTACAGCTACAGCTAGAAATCAGTAAAATCAAAGGTGATCACCAAAATCCTAATGAGTATCTGAACAGTACTGATATTTATGGAATGTGTTCGTCCACTGTCCAATTATATAGGAAGCATTAGGTGAAGTCATCAAAATGCCATGAACACTTGTGTTGACAAATAAATGCTAGACTGGTCACCATTACTCACACTTGCAGGCTGGAGCATACAGAAGTATAGGGAAAGCTGTCCCAGGACTCATTTGAAAGTCAAAACAATTCTCATTAATTATTAACTTGGATGAAAAACTTCAAACAAACACAACTAAATAATTTATTTGATTTCTTAAACTGTGCGTTTTGATCAAGAAGAAACAAAGATACACATACGGCGTGATTAAATGAACAATTTGCAACAGAAATCCCACTCACCCCAGTGTGGTCATGGTGACTATGGTGTACCAGAAGGAAGCTGGGATGCTGGTGAACTTGGTGGAGCTGGAACCCTTTTCGGCATAGAACATGACTGTGGCAAAGATGATAATGGCCATAGTAAGGGAGAAGAGGAGGAAGCCCAGCTCTGAAGCACAGCTCTTCAGAGTGTAGCCAAGGATCCGTAGGCCCTGTGAGTGGCGAGAGAACTTGAATATCCGAAACACCCGGAACACACGCAGAGTTACAAAGGCGCCGCTCACGTCTTCGTTGTTGGTCATCACCAGGCCGATGTAGTATGGCAAGATGGCCACTACATCGATAATGCTCATCACAGAGCGCATGAAGCGGTAGCGACTAGGCGCGGCGAACAGCCGCAGCAGGTACTCCACGGTGAATATCATGACACAGGCGGTGTCTATGCAGAAAAAGGCCACGGTGTAGCGCTCACCACAAGGCATATCTTTCTGGTTGAAAGTTGAACCACAGGGCACTGTCTCCACCACATTAGTGATGACTGAGATGGCAATGAAGAAACCAGTGACATAGTAGAAGACAAGGGCCATGGTGGAGGTGTGGGGGTTCTCAAAAGCGCGCCACATGGTCTCCCTGAAGCTCATGTTTGGCAGCTTCATGTCCTTGATTTCCTCCTGGTCGTCCTGCAGCCGCTCCAAGTTTTCCCTCTTTCTGTCCTTGTACTCTTCATAGCAGCAGTCGCCGATAATCTCAGGGATGATGCCAAAGAATGTAAGCTCCTCATCGTATGCTGAGATGCACTCATGACGAGGGTAATGCAGCTTCCCAGTCCGGTAGAAGTTAAGGATGCTTCTGAAGGCATCGGGGTCCCGGTCAAAGAAGTACTCCTTAGTTTCCTCGTTATAGAAGAAGTCTTTCTCAGTGCTGCCCAGCAGGGTGTCTGGATAACGGTCAAGGGTGGTCCTCCACGTCTGAAAGCGCCGACCGCTGATATTAAGAATTATCAGCTCATCTTGTCTCTTGCTGTTGTCTCCTGGTGCGTTGGGCATGGGGCAGTTGGCTACAGGCATCCAGCCAATGGCTGCAGCCCTAGCAAAAGGAAGCCACGCTGCCACTCCCGTTGCCATTGCAAAAACAAAATGTGGGATTATAGTGTTCCTCACCTTCAGGCTTGACTGTTTCTGGATGAAGGTGGCATCTGAAAAGAGGAGAGAAATGTAAACATATGCCATAGCAGATCAACCCTATTTGTTGATCTTTGTTCAAATTTTCTGCTGAATAACATTTCCTGACATTCTGCAGCTCCAAATTCAACAGAAAAGGGTTTTTTCAAACGAAAACAGTATAACACCTTCGATTTTTGCATTGCGGATGCTTATTTTCAAACATTAATTAAAAAGTGAGTAAATGTATTGCGTTTAATCAGCTCTGCATCAGCAAAATTAATAGACGAACAAGAATCCCATGAGCTGCATCATTACAGTTTAGCAGAGAGAAAAAAAACAAGAACTGAAATAAACCTGTTGAATCTAAATCAGGAGGGAAGCTGCTCACTATTTATTCACGCTGCAATGTGAGCATGACACTTCAAGTCATTCATTTGTTACTAGAGAACAAATTATGAATAATGCATTTTAAAAATGTCAGTTGAATAGAAAATTTAAGCATTTTTAAATGAGCCCACCCTATAAGTGTTTCATTAAAACTTGCAGCTTTTCTTTATGCACAAAATGAATGAATTAGAAATAAATCACTGATTTGATCCTTTTTATTGCGCAGAAATTAAACTTTTGCAGACATTCTTCCTTTACAAACTGCCACAAAAAAAGATTGTATAAACACATACTCACCAAACAAAGAAGAGTGGGTGATTAACTAAAAAACCCCAAACTGAAGCAGCCTCAGTGATAATGCAGTCTACAGGAACTCCGGTCCATGTGTGGAGCAGAGCCGGAGAGCAGCACTTCTTTTCCCGGTGGACCAATCTAAACTCCCGCAAACCGCTGCTAAACTACTCCAATTAACTACTCTGCGCACGAAAGCGTCAGTCAATCAGTCCTGCTGTGAGACGTGAGCGTTGGAGGACGAAGTCTACATCATGGCTTCTTTGTTCTCCCGTTTGTGCGGAGAAAGTGAAGCGATGGAGAGCCGTGGCGCGCACTCTTCCTCTCGTTCAAAGTACAATGTGCGCGGCTCGCTGTCTGTGCCAGCTCCTGTCATCACTCCTCCTCCTCCTTCCTCCCTGCCTCAGTTTGAGCCCTGTCACTTTAACTGTTTGCAACAAGAGGTGCTGCCGTTTATCATCAACACTGACGCGGTGCTAAACCCAAAATAAAATACAATAAAATATAAACAAATATATTAAGACACAAATATAAAAAAAGAGAAAGACTAAATAAATAAACATGATTATCAATTGAGGAAATAAATAAGTGACATAGACACACTCCCCCGTACCATCAGGCTTTATTCACTTTAGACCAGGGGTCACCAACCCTGTGCCCGCGGGCACCCACGCGCCCCCGAGCTCCCCTTGTGGCGCCCGCAGGGAATGCTACAAAAGTAGCATTGCTCAAATAGCAAATCAATATATTGTGGCGATCCGATGGTTAGCCCCGCCTTCAGCTTTTAAGACTTTAGGAAGTGGGGCATCTCAGGTGTTAAATCGCTCACCATAAGTGAGGGAACTGTGAGCAGAAGTGAGGTTAATGCTGTTTGTCTGGTGGTGGGTGTGTTCCAGTGACGTGCGGTGAGGTTAATGGCTGGTGAGGCACTGACGTCATCAGTCAGATTTACAAACATATGAACCATACTGAGTAACTTATTCACCATTTAATTGACAACAGTTAACGTGTGTTGTTTAAAATATCATTTCAACGTGTTTTTTTTTCATATACAAACTGCAGCATAGAAAAAAGCACAAACGTTATTATCATCTTACCTTTACTTGTAAATAAAGTCCATACGCCGCTCCTTCTGAAGAAAATGACTTGCCGCTTGCTATCACTTAGTCTATTGTTTTTTAGCGTCATAATCTCAGGGCTCACCGGCGCCCCCTAACATGAGTCACAAGAATGTCTGGCCTCACCCAGCGGCTTTTTTGCCGGCGTTTAGCGCTCAGCACAAGAAACACGTCCCTCACATACAGTTATTTATAAAAACAAACACTGTACATCATATACATCTGCTAAATTATGTAAACTCAGCTCATATAGTACAAGTGATTGAACCGACATACAGAGAGACAGCAGTACCCTCTGACTGCATAGGTATTGCGCAATCCAAGGTGAGGCTCAGCGGGCTGGTGCCTCATCGCACGTCACTTTTTAGTATCTGAACGGCAAATGCGGAAATTCAGCGATTTTGAAAAGAAAAAACACCCAAAAATGGTACATTTAAATGGAAAATGACTGCAAAGCAGAAATTACTGATTAAATATAATAATTGAATTTATTTTTTCTCTTTTCTTCCCATAATAACAGGTGAGGCACAGCCTCACCTGCCTCTCCTGACTGCACGTCACTGGTGTGTTCAAAATGAATGGACAGATGCGATTGTCCACAAACTAATATGAGAGTCGTTCTCAAAAAACTGGGGTTGTGGCGCGGGTAACATATTCGGACGTGTCCAGTGGAGCCGCTATCAAGTAAGAGGATAGTGAATTAAGACTCTGGCGGCACGGTACTTACCTGAATAGTAGAGGGTGGCGATTCAGTGCTTGCTATTAGTAATTGTAGCACTTTACTTTTGCTATCGTGAAATGTATGGCAGGGTATGGAACGGCCTGAAACCTGCGAATCAGCGCTCCCGCTTTTGAGAAAGAGGCGCCTGTGTGTGTGTAAGGAGGAGAAGGGGAGGGATAGTGGGGCAGTTTGCGAGGTAAAACGGCGCACTGAGACCATTGCGCAACACCTGGATCATTGGGTGGCTTAAATTACTCAGCTCATTCTAATAATGTCATTCTTCACTAACTATTGCTGACATTTTTAACAGTGGTCTGTATTTTCCATATACATTTATTTTTACGTTTTTTTTAGTTGGTGATAGTATTGTATAAATAAAGACAGCAGGTAATGCAGGTTGGAAAACTGCTGCACTTTTCAGATCATAAATAAACAATAGATTATTTGTTTATGAAAGTGTTGAGGATTTTGGATGATTTTTACTTTTGTTGTTGCACAAAATTAGGAAAATGCCAAATATTTTTGGAGTAATCCCAGTGATGAGTTCTGTGATTCAGTTTTTAATGTTTTATGAGACCTAAACATTATTTTCACAATAACAGGTTTTTAAATAATCAAAAACCTCTGATACGTTTCACAAAGACACACACACAGCACCAGAGACACACACAGGACCAAAGACACACACAGGACCTCACACACACCAATCAGAAATGAACTTAATTGCTAAAAATGATGTCAGGAGTTCAGCTCTAAAAAAAAATGACAAAAGAGCAAAGAAAACAGAATCATTTGATTTATTATTTGTAATTATTAATATTTCCTGGCTTTGTTTGTTCATATTTGCATAATTTTGACAGAATGTATTTATTATTCTGGATTAATATTCCTGTCTGTTTTTATTCATATTTATTTTTAAAAATTTAAAGTTAAGTTAAAGTTTTAAACGTTTAAAAGTTTAGCTTTAGTGTGTTCAATAAATGTTTGTCTTGTTCGGCCCGCAACCTATAGTGCAGGGGTCGGGAACCTTTTCGGCCAAGAGAGCCATAAATGCCACATATTTTGAAATGTAATTTCGAAAGAGCCATACAATAATGTAGTGTCCCTTCCCCACACTGAGGCACGGAGACTTAACCTCTTTTAAAGTTCTTTATTCCGATTACTGCAGACCGCAACAAACGCCGTTCAATTAATTCAGCAACTCTTGAATCTCTCCCGCCGAGACGAGAGCGCTTCTCCCAACTTTATATTCGCGCCTACCGCGTCAGCCCTCCTATTTCCCTTATTTGGCCCAGAGCTGAACCCCATTGGTCCAAACTACCTAACAACAGGCTGAGCGACAGAACTGAGAGCCAATCAGATCTCTGCTTGACGCGTTCAATGAACTCCAGAACTTTTAACGCGACCCAACAGCCATCCAACTCAGTCCGCGACAATATGTTTAAAACTAAATATACAAATGAATGTGTGCATTTGATTTAATTTCAACATTTTTAAAGTACAATAAGTCTGTGAATTATTTTTAATATCATTGTTATGCTGTTGCTAATAAATGATGAGTATTTCTCGTGGTAGTTCTGCTGATGGTTTAGTCTGGTTGATACGTGGTGAGTTTCTGCTTCATGCAGGTGTACTTTAAACGTGATCTTAGGTCTGAATGTTCTGTAGATGTGAGACAGACTGATCACATGCAGACATGGAGCCAAACACACACTCACACGCTGCAGTGAGTGACGGGCAGCGGGTTTTACGTTTTTACAATCCCTGCACGATTCACCTGCTGCCTGCCCCCACCCTGTGCTTTCTTCATCACACATCCCGTCTCCGCATCTGCGCGCTCTTTCTCAGAGACGGGAGCGCAGTTTTAGGCACGGCAATTCACAAGTTTCCAGCTGGTACAAACTCTGTGAAATAATAGATAATAGTAACTGATAGCGCTGGCGCAGATTTCTCTCTCTAAGCACCGCTACTCCTGCGCGCCTCTGGCATCGCATCGCGCCTGAGAAGGACTGGTCTAATGAAAAAAAAGTATAATTAAAGATTTGTCTGCGAGCCACATGTGACCATCAAAAGAGCCATATATGGCTCGCGAGCCATAGGTTCCCGACCCCTGCTATAGTGTGTTTTGGATTTAGACCCCCTCTGCAACTGAGTTTGACCCCCCTGTAATACGAAAATTCATGCATTTCTTGTGTAAAATGAGCAAATAAAAATAGGACACACAAAAGGATGTCATCAAATTGTGTTTATGTGTGTGTGTGGGGCGGCATCTGCTGCCAGGGTATTGATGACGTCCCGGGAGTTCCTGTGCCCCTGACCCTGTGGCTCTTTTCCACGAGGTGGTGGAGTCCACAACATCAGAGCAGGGTGGACCGTATACCCCGAGAAGCAGGTAGGGCCCCTTTTTTTTGGCCAAACAAGGGTACCCCAATTTTTTCATTTTTGCTTACAGCAACTAGAGCCTGGTCTTCAGGCTCACCTTCCCCTGGCACTGTCTGGGGCCTCTCCTGGTCACCTGTGTCTGTCTTCCCAGTCGGGTGGTTGGTTTCTGGCCTCGGTAGGGCTGGTGGGCAGGTCGGCTGGCCATGGGTTGTCCCAGCCTACCTCTGATGGTGGGGGAGGGTAGGGACTCAGGATTCCCAGGCTGTGGCATTCCTATTGTCTGCGCGCCGGCATAGGTCTCGAGTGGTCTGGGCATTGGGTATGGGCCCGGAGCACCGTGGGGTGGGACCGGTCCCTGCCTCGGCGGGCGCTCCAGCTCTGAGCGATCTTTGTTCCTCCAACTCCTAGGGAGGCTGCTGGGTCTTGGCCTCCGGCTCTGTGGTAGGGGTCTGGGGCGCGGGAGGGTGGTTGCTCCCCGGTCTTTGTCTGATGGTGGGACAGTTGACAGATGAGATGAAAGCATGTGTGGCAACACGAGCGGTTCAGGCATACTAAATGAAAATTGAGGACTCAACCAGGTGGAGACGGGATTCCAACTAAAAAAAAAATATAGATAATTAAAAAAGGATTAAAACCAGATAAAAACAATAAAAACAGGAAGGGCCTCAAGCCCACCTGTAAGCAGAGCTGGCACACAACAAAAACCGATAACAGAACAAAAATACCACGTTCACATGCAGGTATACATTGTGTAAATCAAGCAAACTAAAAAAAACAAGTGACTTCCCACTTGTGTACCAGAGTCACTTTTACAGGTGGCCAGGAAGGGGTAGGTAGTCACGAGTCCCAACAGGCCTCCAATTCCCAGGAGCACCTGCGCAGTCACATGGTCGGCCGCAAGAGAGGTGGGGGAGGGACGCCGCTGTCAGCGGCTGACCCGTCGGACCAGCGGAGTGGATGAGGGGGACCAGTGAAAAATATGGAGTTAATTCAGTCTCAATAATCAGAAATGCACACAACCTGTTTTACAAATACACACGCTCCGATTCACATTAACTCCATAGAAAAACACCTGTTAAATACACTCCCAAATGAGGGCAAAAAAAAGCAGCGGGTTCCACCAAACACCCTGCGGAGGCAAACCAGAAGACGGGCAGCAGGGCATTACCTCAGCAACCAGAGGACATGCAGGGTGAAGAGGCACACATCACACACATACCGATCAGCGCTGGTTGCATCTAAAGGGAGGGGCAGGGAGCTATGCGCTCCATTCCATTTCGCCCTTTCCTGTCACATGCAGATACGCTGTGTGACGAGGGATTACGACAATCACTGCAGTAAAATAAAAAAAGGACACCACAAATGCAGCAACAGACAGGAAAAATGTGCAGGCAGCATGCCCCGGCCACAATACCTGTACTGACAGAGGAGCAAGAACCCAGAACAGGAGGCAGTCTCAGCAGGAATTGAGGGAGTGACTACACTTGTGCCTCAATTAGCTCATCCTGCCACTCATGAAATACATTTTTGCATTTTAAACTAACATTGCTGTGAACAAAAATGTATCAATCAACCAATGTATTATAGCTGATGCTTTAATGCATCTCATTTATTGCAAATTGCAAAATTGCAAAATTATTTTTTGTGGATCTTTTCAAAAGGTTTAAAAACAGCCAAATTTACAAAGAAAAAAAAAACTTCTCTCAGCTTTCTGATGTAGTGGACTTTATAGGGTTAAACTTAAAATTTGATGTCTAAGTGTTTTCTTAATCCAAATTGTTGTGAATCAGCAGCAGACGAAATTTGCTGTTTAAAAAAGAGCTTAGTGGGCCACAACTAAGGGTGTTAGTAAAAAAAAATCCATCCATCCATCCATCCATCTTCCTCTGCTTATCCGGGACCGGGTCGCGGGGGCAGCAGACTGAGCAGAGATGCCCAGACTTCCCTTACCCCAGCCACTTCCTCCAGCTCCTCTGGGGGGACCCCGAGGCGTTCCCAGGCCAGCCGAGAGACGTAGTCTCTCCAGTGTGTCCTGGGTCTTCCCCGGGGAAGACCCAGTGGGTCATGCCCAGTGGGACATGCCCGGAACACCTCTCCAGGGAGGCGTCCAGGGGGCATCCGGACTAGATGCCCGAGCCACCTCAGCTGGCTCCTTTCGATGTGGAGGAGAAGCGGTTCTACTCCGAGCTCCACGCGGGTGACCGAGCTTCTCACCCTATCTCTAAGGGAGCGCCCAGCCACCCTACGGAGGAAGCTCATTTCAGCCGCTTGTATTCGGGACCTCGTTCTTTCGGTCATGACCCATAGCTCATGACCATAGGTGAGTATTGGAACGTAGATCGACCGGTAAATTGAGAGCTTTGCTTTTCGGCTCAGCTCTCTCTTCACCACAACGGACCGATAGAGCGACCGCATAACTACGGACGCCGCTCCGATCCGCCTGTCAATCTCACGCTCCGATCTTCCCTCACTCGTGAACAAGACCCCAAGGTATTTAAACTCCTCCACCTGGGGCAAGTACACTCCACCGACCGAGAGATGGCAAACTACCTTTCTCCGGTCAAGGACCATGGCCTCAGATAAAAAAAAAATCGATTCAGCAATATATCGCAATAGTTAATTTGGCGACACTTGTATCGATTCAAAAGGCTTTCAGGACGATATTTATTTAATTATTTCTGAGCGTCCTTCAGCGTCTGAATCCTTACCACTTCACCCTCCGACAGCTAGTAGCCAGCAGACCACACAGAGCCTCATTGAGCAGCTCTACTCTGCACAAAACAACAGGAAGAGTTCGGTCAGAGGCATCTTTTTTCGCTGTTATGAGACATGAACTACTTTTTTTACTTGGGATGGGTACCAAACTGAAACTCTGTGCCATGTTGCTGGCAGCAAAACATGAAAACGTGGATTGTGATGATTTGTAGCGGGCTCAGATAAGAACGAGTGAAGCACTGCAGCTGCACAACAGCTAATAGGCTAATGCACTTTGCATCAACCAAAATGCTGTCGGCAAAGCGGGCCAAAGTTCTGCAGAACCTCCCAGCAATGGATTCTAGTTTAGCGACCTGAGCGATCAGAGCTACGTGTACAATGCTCTGAAAAAAGGCAGACATAGTGGCAATCAGCGTTAATTTACTTTGGTGTGAGAAAGTGTGGCTGCAGCAGTGCGGTGCAGATACTGTATGTCATCCTGCCTCATCATTACACTTTATTGTTCCTGGAAAGAATTACGTATTGAAAGATGTAGCATTTGTTCTAAGTAATATTTAAAAAAAAAGAAAAAAGAAAAAATGTGTTCCGGTACAATATCGGGATATGTATCGTATCATGGGGCACGTATCGGGATACGTATCGTATCCCCAGACTCTTGCCAAAACACCCCCCTGGTATTTTGTATGACCACCATGATTTTTAAGGACAGCACCAGTTCTTCTAGGCATTGAATGAACAATTTGGCGACATATTGCATCAGTCTTTTTCCATTCTTCAAGTGAACCTCTTTTAGAGCCTGGATGCTGGATGGAGAGTGATGCTCAACTTGTCGCTTCTTCGCTTCGCTCTTTTTCGCTCTTCTCTTCCCAATCGAACACCTGTCCACAGGTGTTCGATTGGGTTCAGATCAGGAGACATACTTGGGCTTTCAATCGCCTTCACGCTGTTCTTCTTCAGAAATGCAACAGTAGCTTGAGAAGTGTGTTTTGGACCATTGTTGCATTGGAAAAGTGCTCGTCGAAGTGATGGAAGCATCATCTCCTTCAGTATAGAGCAGTACGTTGTTGAGTTCATGGTACAATGTCATGCACCAAGCATTTTCTTTGAAATCCTCACCTTTTTGACGCCATACAGTTTTAAAACCTTTAGTTCCAAAAAATGGGATCATTGTTTATTGAGTCCCAGTAGTCTTCAGTTTTTTCAGTATGGGCCTAGCAAATTGTAGGCATGCTTTTTTGTGCATGGGCTTTAGGAGACGCTTCCTTCATGGACGATAACCATCCTTCTTACATTTTTTGAACACTTTTGCTATAGTATTTTGAATGATATGTAAAGATTTGCTGATCTTGTAGCCCTCAATTTTTTTGTGCAAAGAAATTGTTTCCTTTCTCAGATTTTGTGACGTTTCTTTTGCAATGGGAACCATTGCTGACCATATGAAATGGGAAACATTGTAAACATGGCCCGACCAGGCTCGGCCATAGTTGGAAATTTGGCGAGGCCCAGCGCTCAGGGGCAAGGACAAGAACCCACACCACAGGGACACGGACACCCCCGGCTCAGGTGTGATGTAATCCCCGGCTTCTGGTCTTGCCAGAAAGCTCAGGGATCCCTCTCCCTGCGTGGAGAGAGGACTGACCATCCAGCTTTAACACCAATGGGAATGAGAAAATATTCGCCTTGGGGAAAGTAAATTCTATTTCTTTAATGGTGGACAGAATGCAAAAAAAGATCTTTTGAATTGAAGAGTCATACGTGCTGCCTTTTACACCTCATTTTTTAGAAGGACATACTTTTTTTTTTCATTGAGCTGATTAAAAAACATTTACAATACTTTGGCACAGGGGAAAAAATGTGCTGGCACGATAAGCCTTGTCTCAAATGCACATCCTTTGCAGTTTTATTCCTTATTCCTTATTCTTCATAAAACCTATATCTGTTTGCCATTTAAGACTTCATGTGATCTTCAGCTCATATTTCAATAGGGGTGCCTTAAAGGCAGAAGATAGCCTCACAGCCATGCATGCTACAGAACGTTTTCCTTTTTTGTTTTAGGTTCATATATCACGGCATCAGAGCATTTGTAGCACTGCTGGATCTTTCCGTTTTTGCTATTTTTAGCAGTGTATCTGCATATGGTGATGCCATCTTATCTTTGAAAAGCTTACACCTTTCTCATGTTTGAGGATATCACGCAGTAGCAACTCAGTGCATTTAGGCACGTAGACATGGTCAAGACGATCTGCTGCAGTTCAAACTAATTATCAGAATGGGGAAGAAATGTGATTTAAGTGACTTTAAACGTGGCATTGCTGTTAGTGTCAGACAAGCTGGTCTGAGGATTTCAGAAACTGCTGATCTTCTGGGATTTTCACCCACAACCATCACCAGGGTTTACAGAGAATGGTCAGAAAAAGAGAAAATATCCAGTGAGCATCAGTTCTGTGGGCAAAATTACTTTGTTGATACCAGAGGTCAGAGGAGAATGGCCAGACTGGTTCCAGCTTATAGAAAGTCAACAGTAACTCAAACTGGTTACAACCGAGCTCTGCAGAGGAGCATCTCTGAACACACTACACATCCAGCCTTGAGGCAGATGGGATGCAGCAGCAGAGGACCAAACTGAGTCTACAATTCACACAGGCTCGCTGCCATGACAGTAGCTGCCCTGCTGCTGCAAATTGTCTCTGATTTCTTACACCTGTGCCTGCTCCTGTAAATCTCTGCCTCTGCCCTTGACTCTCTGCTGGATTGTAGCGCTGCAAGCAAGCAGTCAACTCACCTGCTCTGTTTATACTGCCAGCTCGTCTACCTGTTCTGCTCACCACTCAGCCTGACTTCCAACTAACCTGCTCAGCCTGTGTTCCAGCCTCCACTCTCAGCTTCATGCTGCTGCTTCCATTGTTTGCATTTCTGAAATTTTGGAACTGTTCCCAGAGAACCTTCTGAAGAGTATTATTTGGATTGTGAAATCAAAAGTGCTGGTTATTGAGCCCCATGATTCTGAGTTTTACCACGCTCCTACGAGTTTCCTTGTCCTTTCGGACCTCCGTGTCTGGAGCCACACTTCCTTCCATTTTCTGTTGAGGACTTCACTCTGCACTTATTTCCTCCCTGCGGATCACTCTCCTCATCCCAGTAAGCCTTCCTCCTGTTTTAACCCGTCACCAACATTCTCCTACCTTCATAGCACCGTGGATTTGCTACGTGTCTCCAATGCCTGGGGTCCTTAAATCTGGTGTCTTGCACTCCTGAGATTGTCCTATTTTGGGTCCCTGAAACAATTCGTGACACACCAAAATCGGAAGGTAGAAGACTGAAAAATTTTGCCTGGTCTGACTCAGTTTCTGCTGCAACATTTGGATGGTAGGGTCAGAATTTGGCGTCAACAACATTAAAACGTGTGAGCAGGTGGGGCAGAGACTAGTTGCATGATTGAGTGGTTTTTGCATGTTTTCTGTTTGCTGTGTTTCACAAACTCTTTGCATGCTGCATGCGGACACACGCCTTGATTGTATGCACCTGCTCTTAATTGAGAGATAATATAAGAGCAGAGGAGAAGAGCTGATGGGACGAGGTGTCCCACTGCAGGAAGCAGGTTCCTTATGGGGGGGGAGGGCTGTCACTCCACCCAGAGAGCATATGCCCCAGGAGCAGGGCGCACACTCCAGGAAAAGAATGCGCTCGCTCGAGGAAAGGTTCCCACTCTGGGAAGAGGTTCCCACCCCATCAAGAGGGCGCATGCCCCAGGAGCGCTGGGACATGCGCGCCCTGGGAGTATGGTGCACACTCCGGGAACCACCAGGCCTACCGCCAGACTACTCCCCAGATGAGCTGATGTGTGGAAGGCGCATGCACTGGGAGCGATTGGACCACTGGGACCGCCAGTTCTGCTATGCGATCGACACTCAGGGGTATGGCAGGGACCCTGCCCGTGGTGTGTGTAGACCAAGTAACATTGCAGACTGGTTGGGACACACAAGGAGCCTGCATATGTTAGAGTGGCTTTGGTGCTGCCGCTTGTGTGTTTCCACGCAGGAGTCCCAGCGCGTCGGAGGAAGGCCAGCCAGAAGTTATACGACACAGAGAGGAGTGTGTGACGCTGAATACGTGCAGAGCAGTGATGTGCGGTCAGGTGAGGCAAGTGAGGCAGAGCCTCACCTGTCATAATCGTGGTAAAGTAGAAAAAGGTAAATTAAGTAAATATTATTTTCCACTGATCTGTGTTAAATATACATTTTCCAGTCAACTCAACATGTTTTCCACAGTTTCTGAGGTTAATATCGCAGAATTTGAGTGTTGCGCGATCACAGACGGAGCGGAATCTCTGGGTGAGGCTCGGGAGCGCTGTGCCTCACTTCTGACGGTAGAGCTCAATGTTAACACACACGTGCGGTGGAAGCCCTGCTATAGGCCAGCATAATAGGCTTCAGGTGAGGCATGCCTCACTAGGGGGCAGATGTGAGCTGGCAGCTGCTTTGTAGCTACACTGGTGCCGTAGAAAAGGACAACAATAAGAAAAGGATCAACACATGGACTCAAAAAGTAAGTCCAAAAATGTTGTTCAATGTTTGCTTTTTTTTTAAATAACATGGGAGTTAGTGGATAAAAAATGTAAGTAAAATCATTTATTTTATTTTTATGATCATTTTCACAGACAATATTTGATAACTGATTAAAGTACCAGAATTTGAAGTTGGAAAAATACCAGAAATATTTACTGAGGGTCAAATGTGTGCTAAAAACATCTGTATTATTCTTTAATTTGTTTACAGTATATATGAATAATTTATACACAAGAAGAGTGTTCTATCCATCTATAAATATTCTTTGTAGGACAAATATGTTCTTGTGTGAATTTTATAAGCTGTTAGGTGCTGTTGGATGAATGGTGAAATATTTAGTTATTTTATTGTAAATCCGACTCCAGAGGATTCAGTGCCTCACCAGTCACTGATGTCATCGCATGTCACTGGTGCAGAGGGGGACTCTGCCTCCCCTGTAAGTATTGGGAAAGCGTAGCCACAATTCTAAATGTGCTTTTATTACTGTTATGATTATGCCGCTAACACAAAGCTACACTGCTCCTAACATGTCTCTTAGCAGCCGGACACACGGAGAATGCAGTGATGTCATCGCCCCGCCTCCCGCTGGAAATGTTTATTCGAATGGAATAATACGACAATGTTCGCAAGGTGGATGTTAAAATGAAAATGCAATCCCCTCTTTTTGCATTTTCGTTTTAATTATGACACAGAATAAGTGGAAAATGCATTTTGAAGAATTGATTTTTTATTTTAATTTTGAGTCATTTGATACAGTTACATTTTGAAAATAAAAATAAAAACATTTCTGTTAATCCATTATAATTGTCAAATTAGACATTTCTAAATGGATTTTGCTACACATTTATCAGATAACTTTTTGAAGATGAAATGTCAAATACCATTTTCTTTATCATTTTAATTAAGTTACAGAATAAGGTGTGTTGAAGTAGAAAAAGGAAAAAGCATTTTGAAGTAATGCTTTTTCATTTTAACGGTCAAAAAACGCAGCTTCATTTTGAAAATGAAAGACTTTCTGGTCTTGACAATTCATTCATTCATCTTCTTTACCGTTTCTTCCCTTTCGGGGTCACGGGGTTGCCGGAGCCTATCCCGGCCACTTGGGCGTAGGCAAGGGATGTCCTGGACTGGTCACCAGTCTATCACAGGGTAGAATATCCTCAACCACACATCCATTCACTATCACACTCTCACACCTAGGGACAATTTAAAGTTGCCAATCAACCTATGAAACATGTTTTTGGACGGTGGGAGGAAGCCAGAGATCCCGGAGAAAACCCACGCATGCACGGGGAGAACATGCAAACTCCACACAGAAAGGTCCCCCAATGATGTATTTTTCATGGGACTTGAACCGGGGGCCTTCTTGCTGTGAGGCAAGAGCGCTAACCACTGCGCCACCGTGCAGCCCCGTATCGTTTCGACAATTATTTTTAATTATGCTACAGAATCGCTTCCATAGGCAGCAACCTCCGACAGCAACTGGGAAAACATCTGGAGGGCCTGCTTAACTGTACAAATGACACTTGGTCTTTAAAGTTATTAAAAACAACTTTTTCTGTTTATCCATTTTTTTTCCACCAAAATTGGCCCCCACTCTAATTTTGACCTCCTTTGAAGTCATTCTCAAAACTTTGTGAACCCCTGATGTAAAGGATGAACAAGCAAAAGACCACAAATCATCACACTGAGTTTTTATTTGATGCTAGTGACCTTATAGTAAATGTATTTAGAGCCCCAAATTGATGTTTTTCTCTTGTTGGCCAAAGTTCAATTGATAAACATTTAATTGTATTTTATCTTTATTGTTATGTTGCCAGATCTGATAAAAACTTTCTTTAAAAAAGATAAACAATATCAGCGAAATCTGTGCAATACATTGAGTAAAGCAATATGGCAGGGAGGTACAGCTTTGTTGGCAGTCTCATACCTGACAACCCATTTCAGGAATCTTTTTTTTTTTCCATTTGTGAACCTATTAAGGTTTAGCATCTTCATACCCAGCAAAGTGGTTATCCCACTCCACCACCAATATTCAGTATCTTCATCCCAGCTCCAGGGATAACATCCTCATCAGTAGGAAATATTTTCATCACCTAAACCCAGGTGATGGTGCTTGTTGTTTATCCTGCCCCAGGTGCATCATGGGAGCCATTTAAAACCACCCAAATGAACTTTATGGCAAAATTATACCAACATGATGTAAATCTTTATGTAATGTTACTAATTGTCATGAGCATATGTACATTTCAAGCAGTTGAAAAAAAAAGCAGTTTATGCATTAAAAATGAATAGATTGTATCTGTTTTCTCTCTATTTTTTATGTCTGACCTATGGGGTAATAAACTGCATATGTTTGAAAACACAACAAAGGCCAAAGATGAGATGATGGTTAAAGGTGTGCAGCAGAGGATTACAGGAGATTAAAGTGTGTTAGTGTAAGACCTCACAATCATACGAATCATTGGGTTGTTTTATTGAACGTATTGCACAGCATACAGATGAGCCGTGCACAGTTTAAACTCCCTGCCTGTTTGAAGCCAGTGGAGTCATCTTGGCTTTATTAGACTTGTTGAGAGTCAACTGACAGTTGATTGTTATATAGGAAGAACCAGGCCATCAGTTGTTTTCCGCAATCTGTACACATTTTTTATTGGAACTTCACAGGTTTGAACACCTTCCAGGCAGTGAAGTACCAATCTGACCTTTTTGCATAATTATGATAATGATTTGAATATTTCACATCATTAAAGGTTTTCATCAAACTGGCTGCTTGTTTGTGTGAAGTTGGAATTTAGCTTCTGATGAAACAATCCAAACTCCACAGCTGCTGCAAGGTTGGTGTGTTCACTATTTGAGTTTCTACACCTGCTTCAAACTGCTCAGGGTCATAGGGGACTATTGCTTATCCCAACTGTTATTGGTTGAGACGCTGTGTCAACTAGTGTGGACAGTATGCCAGTCCATCACAGGGCCACACGTACTAAACAACCCTGAACGCCTACTCTCAGGGTCAATTTAAAATGACCAACCTATATATGTAAGATAAAGGAGGAGGCCAGATGACCCATAAAAAAAACAATAAACAAGGGAAGGGCATGCAAAAAAGCCCCAGCTAAGACTGAAACTAAGGAAAATTCTTAGATAAAATAATCAAATTTGGGTAAATATTTTAGAATTTTTCCAACAAGCTTGCAATATTTTATTGTTTATTTAAGCAGGAGCATTTTAGATCCACTCCGATCACTTTTTGATCTATTTTAAAAGCGTTCCCAGTGGTCTCTCAGTTACGATTATGCTGTTTTTAGCCAAAATAAGAAAATCTGTGTTATCTAGGACAGCGTTTTTCAACCAGTGTGCCGGAGCACACTAGTGTGCCGTGGGAAATTACCCATTTTCACTGATCTAAAAATATTTACCGTCTCCAGGAGATCAGCTCTGTGTTCATCCAAACAGGCCCTGAGAAAACACTGAGTAGTTAGGAATATGAAAGTATTCGTAAAATAGTTTTTTTATTTGTGTTTATATGATTCTATTAAAGACATTTAGATAAGAATGACGGTACCGCGATTTAGCCGCAGCTATAACTGTTTTAGGAAAAGTCCTGGCCCTTTAACTGTCTCCACCAAAGATTCTTGGAGGCTTAATCACACGTCATCAGTCTGACCAATCAGAAGTGGTTACATTCTACAGTCTTCACTTCCTTGTTCCAATTCCGCTCATGAAGTCTCTCAGTTCCAACAAAAATACCAGCTAAAGCTTGTCTTCATAAAACAAGATAAAATGGATACACAAATTTAAAAATACATATAAATAAATAAATAAAAATAATAAAAAATTAGCTAAAAGCCAGGTTAAAAAGTTAGGTCTTGAGCCTTTTCTTAAAAGCATTAATGCCCTCTGCAGCTCTCAGGTCCTCTGGCAGACTGTTCCATAAACGGGGGCCATAGTGCTGAAAAGATGCTTCTCCATATGTTAACAGACCAGTTCCAGAGGATCTCATGGTCCGCGAGGGTTCATACTTGACTAAAAGATCTGATAAATAAGAAGGCGCAAGACCGTTAAGACATTTAAAAAACTGTTAAAAAGTATCTTTTTATTTGTTTATTTTTTAACTTGTCCTGTCCAACACCTGGGCAAACAGATGAGAGCTGAAGGCCTCTTGTGTTGGAAATATTTTACTTTAACAACACGGGTTAAGGATCTTCAGACAAACCAGAGGTATGTCTGAATAAAACCCTTTTGTAATCGAGGCCAAACTTTATTCATTTTAATCATATTTGATAATCTTTTGTGTTGGACCGGACGGAAAAGGAAAGGAGGGAAGAACAGAGAGGGATGTTAGATGGGGGGGGGGGGGGGGGGGGGGGGGGGGGGGGGGTAGGAGGATGATTATAGAAGGGGGGGAGGGTAAAACCACGAAGCAGCATAAAGCAACAAGTTACTGGATGATTATCATTACAGTCAGGTTCAGATGTAATACAAATATAGAAGGGGCGGGGCCTGTTCACACACACTCAAATGTTATAAACATACATGTTGGCTCCAAAAATGTCCACATGTCAACATGTACACAATACAAATATTGTTCACACACGCATACTTATGCATTCAGACCAACTAGTGTGAAATATTTTATTCAATCACGCACAATATTAGTGCAAAGGTGAGCTAACACCTGTGCTCAAGTGAGTGTTCATGTTCCTCTAAAATGGATGATGGAATGTAAAAAGAAGGAGGGAGAGTGCCTAGCCATCCCAGCACCAAGACATCCGCTGCAGCAGCTGCGGCAGCCAGAACCCCCCAACGCCCGCACGGCACCAGATGGAGAGCAACCGCCCCCCGGATGATCACATCCACCACCCAGGCCAGTGCCAGCAGGACTGCCACGGGGGCCCCCAGAGCCAGAGAGCAGGGAGGCATGGGGGGACAGAGAGTGCCGCTCCAGCTCAACCAGGAGAGCAGCCCCCCCCGCCACGCAGGGAGGGCCCAATGCAGGGACCCGCCCTGGAAGAGTGCCCACAGCCCCAGACGAGAACCCCATCACCACCCAGGAGTTCTGGGCATCCCCCCGCCCCAACCCCAGGTACGAGCCAGAACCCCAAGGGAGGCCCGCCCCGCGCTCCAGGCAGCCACCCACTCGGCCCACGGTTGGTCCAGGAAGGAGCAAGGCCGGGGTCAGCCGCGCCCGCCCAGGAGAAGGGCACCCAGGAGAAGAGGGGGTCCACAAGAGGTCTTGTAAACATGGCCCGACCAGGCTAGCCCACAGTTGGAAATTTGGCGAGGCCCAGCGCTCAAGGGCAAGGACCAAAACCCACACCACAGGGACACGGACACCCCCCAAATCAGGTGGCATGTGATCCCCGGCTCTTGGTCTTGCCAGAAAGCTCAGGGATCCCTCTCCCTGCGTGGAGAGAGGGCCGCCGGGCCCAGGAAGCAAGCACCCAGGGAACACGGCCGCTGTTGCCAAGGGCCAAGTACCCCCTACCAGGGATGTGGTAGGGGACAGATGTCAAAAGTTAAAAGTCTCTTAAAATCAATCCTGAAGCATACCGGGAGCCAATGCAGGGATTTTAAAATTGGGATGATGTGAGCTCGCCTCCTGGTCTTGGTGAGAACTCGTGCAGCAGAATTTTGGAGAAGCTGAAGGTTCCTAATGTTAGTTTTTGGGAGACCAGCAAGCAGGGCGTTGCAGTAATCAATTTTACTCATGATAAAAGCTTTCATTAGCATCTCCATATTAGCAAATGAGAGTAGTGGGGGGACCCTAGCCAGATTTCTAAGATGATAAAAAACAGTTTTAACCACCTGTTTTATATGGGGGATAAAGGTTAGCTTACAGTCAAAGATAACACCTAGGTTTCTGACTGTTTCTGAATGACTTAATGAAGGTTCCTGTAGCTTCATAAACTGCTTCATAAACTGTTTCTTTCTCTTGGCTTCAGGACCGATAACTAAAATTTCATTTTTTTCCTGGTTGAGCTGCAGAAAATTATTTGCCATCCATAATTTCACATCTAAAATACACTTAAAAGGTGCTTCTATTGGTTTTGTGTCATCAGGAGACATAGCTATGTACAGCTTGGTATCATCAGCATAGCAACGAAAACTGATGTTGTGGCTTCTGATGATATTCCCCAGAGGAAGCATGTAAATGCTAAAAAGCAAGGGGGTAAGGATGGAACCTGGAGGCACACCACAATTAATTTCATGGACCCCAAGAAAGTGTCTGTCCATGCATACCATAAAGTTTCTCTCAATGAGATACGATTTGAACCACTTGAGAACAGTCCCTGAAAGGCCAAGACTTTTAAGTGTTAGATCTAGTAGAACTAGTACTGAGATCTGACCTGAATTCAAGGCACACCTGATATCGTTAAAGTTTTTTAACAAGGCTGTCTCAGTACTGTGGTTCGTTCTAAAGCCAGACTGGTTTATCTCTAAATGTTGTTTTGTAAGAGAAACTCATTCAGCTGAATAAAAACACGTTTTTCTAAAATCTTACTTAAAAATGGCAAGTTGGACACAGGTCTGTAGTTATTAAAAACTGAAGGGTCTAAATTAGTTTTCTTTAGTAACGGTTTCACCACTGCCGTTTTAAAGGCAGCAGTAAAAATACCCGTCTGAAGAGAGGAGTTCATGATATTTAAAATGTCCCTCTCAAAAGACCCTTAAAATGATTTAAAAAGCGATGTAGGGATGGGGTCTAAAAAACAAGTTGTTGGATTAACTTGGGAGAAAACGCGACCAAGTGTTGCAGCTTCAATCAGGTCAAAACTGTCCAGTGCTTCCTTAGGTAAAATCAAGCCATCATTACCTATAAAAAGGCTTTTCTGTCCATTTATGATGTTAGATCTAACAGAATGGATCTTGCTCCTGAAGTGGTCTGCAAAGTCCTCACACAATGAGGCGGAGGCTGGCATTGTGTTTACTGTTCACATTTGAGTTGATCAAAGACTCAATTGTGGTGAAGAGGACTCTAGGGTTATTTTTTTTTACAAATATGATATTCGCAAAATATGGATTTCTGGTCTGTTTTACTGTTTGATTCTATAGTTTTATTTCAAGTTTGTGTTTTCTCCAAAATCTTTCGGCAGATCTACAACGTCTCTTCAATTGTTTAATTTCCTCAGTTCTCCAAGGGGGTGTGGATTTGATTCTTATCTTTTTTGATTTTAGTGGAGCAACTATAGAGTTTCTCCTTTTTAATTTTTTGGATGCTGGTGTGCCGCAGGATTTTTGTCAAGGATAAAGTGTGCCTTGGCTCAAAAAAGGTTGAAAAAAACTGATCTAGGACATAGTTTCTGCAGAGCAGCAGTAGAAATTCAATTCTGACCTCTAAACGGTACTGTTGGCAACCCCGCCCCTCCCAATGGGGAGGGGTTGTGGCTAGGGGTGTGTGTTGGCAAGAGTCTGGGGATACGATATGTATCCCGATACGCGCTCCACGATACGATACATTTCCCGATATTTTATCGGAACACATTTTTTCTCTTTTAAAAAAAAAGTATGACTTAGAACAAACTCTACGTCTTTCAATACATAATTCTTTGCAGGAACAATAAAGTGTGATGATGATGCAAGATGACAGGGGAAGGAAAGTTCCTTTAATTTGACAAAGATGTTTTGTTTACTTTTTCTATGATGTTTTAGGGCTGCACGGCGGCGCAGTGGTTAGCGCTCTTGCCTCACAGCAAGAAGGCCCCCGGTTCAAGTCCCGGCTGGGGGACATGAAAAACAGAACATCAGTGGGGGACCTTTCTGTGTGGAGTTTGCATGTTCTCCCCGTGCATGCGTGGGTTCTCTCCGGGGTCTCCGGCTTCCTCCCACCATCCAAAAACATGCTTCATAGGTTAATTGGCAACTCTAAATTGACCATAGGTGTGAGTGCGGGAGTGAATGGGTGTGTGTGTGAGTGAGGACATTCTACCCTGCAACAAACTGGCGACTTGTTCAGGGTGTCCCCCCTGCCTTCGCCCACAAGTGGCCGGGATAGGCTCCGGCAGCCCCGTGACTCCGAAAGGGATAAAACGGTTAAGAAAATGAATGAATGAATGAATGTTTTGTTTACATATCTGCACTGCACCGTTGCAGCCACACTTTTTCACGCGGAAGTAAACTAACGCCGATTGCTACAGAGTCGGCCTTTTATCAGAGCATTGTACACGTCACTCTGATTGACCAGGTCGCTAAACTAGAATCCATTGCTGGGATGTTCTGCAGAACTTTGGCCCGCTTTGCAAATAGTATTTTGGTTGATGCTAAGTGCATTAGCCTATTAGCTGCTGTGCAGCTGCAGTGCTTCACTCGTTCTTATCTGAGCCCGCTATGAAGCACCGCAATCCACGTTTTTATATTTTGCTGGCAGCAACATGGCACAGAGTTTCAGTTTGGTACACTGAAACAAATTTGGAGTGTCATTTATGTAACCCTTGTGCTATCCTAGGCACTTTACCATTGGGAGTTGGGTCATCTAGACCCACTAGACAGTGCGCAGAACATTTTGTCTTCAATGATTTGTGATCTTCAATGGTGTCCATGGATTGCATGAAATCTTTCCACATTTATCCACCTTTGTCATGGTAGGAATAACATGTCAATGTAAGGGTGGGGTCATCTAAGATTGCACATTAAAAAATCTAGGTAGGTTTTTCCACGCAGAAAACGCTTGTAAATTGTACTTTGGCAATTCTTAAGTAAAATTTACTTACTAGAACCTCTTATTGTTTATGAAAAATACACAAGTAAATTTCACTCAAATTTTACTGTTGCATCTAATTACAAAACTTAAGTAAATGTTGCTGATGTTTCTTTATGGATCTTACTCATTTTTGCTTTGTTATATTTAATGTAATTATTAAGTAATATTTATAAATGATACATTAGTTAATTTTATTAGTTATTAATTATTATTATTATTTTTTTTATTATTTTTTATTTATTTTTTTTCAACTTGTCCTGTCCAACAGCTAGGCAAACAGATGAGAGCTGAGGGCCTCTTGTGTTGGACATATTTTATTTTAACAAGAGGGGTTATTCATCTTCAGACAAACCAAAGGTATGTCTGAATAAACCCCTTTTGTAATTGATGCCAAACTTTATTAATTTCAATCATGTTTGAAAATCTTTGGTGTTGGACCGGACGGAAAAGGAAAGAGGGGAAGAAGAGAGAGGGACGTTAGAGAGAGGGGGGGGTAGGAGGGTGATAATCGGAGGGGAAAGGGGGTAAGACCATGAAGCAGCATAGAGCAGACAGGCTTACTGGTTGTTTATCGTTACGGTACGGTTCAAATGTAGTACAAAAAGGGCGGGGCCTGTTCACACACACTCAAATGTTATAAACATACATGTTGGTTCCAAAAATGTAGTTATTAATTATTGAATTAAGTCATATTTGTCATGGTGCCTCTGTCAGACTCCTCCCCCTCTCCTCTCCGCTTGGCTCCTGATTCAGCCCAGCTGCAACCACTCACTTCATCATCACTGCCTGCCTACTTAAGGAGCTCCTGGACCAGTATCCATCGCTAGTCCGTTGCCCCTGATGGTGCATACTTAGCCTTCTCGTATAGTTCATGCTTTGCTATCTTGTTCCAAACCGGCGCCTAACGTATCTTTGTCTTACCTGTCTTCAGGTTACCCCAAGCCACGAGTGGTTGCCTGAAGCCGCTGTCAGGAAACTTCATCTGGACTGTTTCATCCGAACCCACCACAAGCCTCTGCCGAACCGCCAACTTCTCGAGTCTCCTCCTACGCTGCTGACTCCGGACCCTACAGACGGATCCACCAGTGACGCCACAGAAATCTGCATCTTGCTTTCCAAACCTCCTGGAACTGTGTTTCTCTTCTGGCCTGATTATTAAATCCGCTTCATCGTCACGCCTCCTCTGCACTGTGTCTTTTTCCGGGTTTCAGCATCTGGGTCTCCGTAGTCCTGTAGTTATGACAATATTTTTACTATTCTATGAAATATAATTCTATATTTTCCTAAAACACATACTTGCAGCTTAAAGAATATTTGAAAGACATCTTTATTTAACATTAGAAGTTGCATGGATAAAACATCTACATAACATTGCTCATACACCTGGCCATAGAATGTCGTGTTAGCAAATTTCAAAACAGTGCAAATAAACATAAGTCTAGTAGATGCAAGAAGGGAGTACATAGATTAATATCAACCGCAAAAGTAAAGCAGTGTAGAATTTAAAAATAGTTTTTAATAATAATAAATTTAAACGCATATTTCAATTTCATCAGGTAACTTACGTTGACAGCATACCTGTAGATGACAGCAGTTATGCACTTATGCAGTCCTCCAGAACATTTGGCCCCTTAACAATGACTGTCCCATACACAGGGTCTTGGTTGTCCTGGGTTACATTGGGATGGACCACGACAATCTTGAAGCGATTACTTCAGTCCTCTTTCACTTCTTGGCTGACATCCTGAGAAAATAAATAAGCTGTAAATAGAAATAATTAAGAATAGATTCCAGGAAAAACAAACAGCTAAGAGAGGAAAAAAGTGTTAAAATACAAAGAAAGAGGTATTCTCAATTTAGTGTAATTTAAACAATATTCATATGACACTTATTTATGTCAAGTTACACAACATAGCTCAGAGGGGCTGACCCTGAGACAAAGACATGTTTGGGGGCCATCCACGCCAAGAGGAGTGAACACCTACAATCCTGGCCTGGGCACACAGTGGTGCAGACCCCTTTAGTCACCCAGGCTGGAGCTGTCAATAGGACAGCAACTGGTAGACCAGAACTATTCCCAGTGAAAGGTCCCGATGGGGGAAAAACACTGGAACTAAAAAAAACTGAGGGATCAAATCAGTAAAAAAAGGTATAACTGAAATACTATTGTGCTCCTAAAATAACCGTAATAATTCATCAATGACTAAAGATAATTTAAAAAAGGGTAAGTGAATAAAATGCATATAAGAAATCTGTTAAAAGTCTAATATAAAAAATATGCACCTATTTTCTCTTTTAAAAAATCACAAATAACAAAAGGGGTTTATTCAGACATACCTCTGGTTTGTCTGAAGATTCATAACCCCTGTTGTTAAAGTAAAATGTGTCCAACACAAGAGGCCTTCAGCTCTCATCTGTCTGCCCAGCTGTTGGACAGGACAAGATAAAAGAAGAAAATAAAAGCTAAAAAAATAAAATAAAACAAATCACAAGTGTAAAGAATATTTGACCTTCAATATAATGTCACAAATAAAAACCATATCATAAGGCTAGACAATCATTTAAATATGGTCATGATGATCATAAGATACCTCATTCTCTTTGATCATCGTCACTTCTCCACATCCATCCTCCACATCCATCTCATGTTGTGGCACCTGAAACATAAAAATTAAAAATATAAACTGAAACCAAACTACCACACAAAGAAATTGTGTGACAAATTAAACCTAATAATTTGGTTTTACCTTGTATCAGCCGGCGAGTCCACATAGCAGTCAGAATGTCCCATGCTCTTTAAAAAAAAAAAAAAAAGGTTATCTACATGTTTTTCACCTCCTTATTAACTCAAGGATGTAGATTGATATTTCTTTATTTTTTATGTACATATATTACAAATGATGTGAACAGTTTTTTTGTAATATTACTTGTATGGCCAGGTGTCCTGTAGTTGTCAAAGTAGTTGCTTATGGGCATTCAAAGTCTGATGCTCCTTCGGTTCTGACTTCCTGTTCAAGTCTAAAGGGAAAACAGAAATATGACAAGCAGCAAAGACTCACTTAACATAGGACTATTGCGCCATGGTCAAAAAACAGAAAGTTACTTTCTATACTGAGTGACGCTGACCCACCTGCACAGTCCGCAGACGTTTGGGGTTTCACCGTGTCAGCTCCGTGTCGCATTTGAATCAGGTCGACGTGGAGACTTGAGTGAAACCGAGTGCTGTAGACAGAAACCGCCGCGATTTTTTTCAAAATACATTTAATGAGAGCCGTGGAAAGACAGAATCACTTCAAACTACACTTCGGTCATTTTTTTGCTTCAACCATTTAAAATTAAACTGAGGATTATGTGTTCTAAGCTAGATCATTAACCTTGTAGAAAGGAACAGAAAATCAAACAGTTGTCACATTCCACCATCCATTGTAGAAGAACACAAACCTGAGCACAGGTTTTAGCTCACCTTTGCACTAATAGTTTGCATGATTGAATGAATGAAATATTTGGTTTGAAGGCATAAATAAGTATGCGTGTGTGAACACTATCTGTTTTGTGTACATGTTGACATGTGGACATTTTTGCAGCTAACAGGTGTGTTGATAACATTTGAGTGTGTGTGTAGACAGGCCCCGCCCTTTGAGATTTGTACTACATTTGAACCTTACCGTATTGATAAACAACCAGTAAACTTGTTGCTTTATGCTGCTTCATATTCCCCCCTCCTATTATCACCCCCCCCCCCCCCCTCTAACATCCCTCTCTCTTCTTCCCTCCTTTCCTTTTCCGTCCGGTCCAACACCAAAGATTTTCAAACATGATTGAAATTAATAAAGTTTGGCCTCAATTACAAAAGGGGTTTATTCAGACATGCCTTTGGTTTGTCTGAAGATTAACCCCTGTTGTTAAAGTAAAATATGTCCAACACAAGAGGCCGTCAGTTCTCATCTGCCTGCCCAGCTGTTGGACAGGACAAGTTAAAAAAAAAATCAACAGCACTTGTTTTCTTAAAAATGTACGAGGGGAACGTTGTTTATATTGCACTGAATTGTGTTCATTTCTGAGTTCTCAGCCCTCAGGATCAGCGATTAAACAACAATGATTCTTGCTTTCATCCATTTGAGATTATAGTTTTCACCTGAACATTGTTCTTTAGGTGCCACACATCATTTAGAGACATTTGGAGCACTGGTGAAAAAAAAAAACAGATTTCTTTCAATTTAAGTTTAAAATGTCTGATTTTAAACGTCTAAGACTTTTCCAAGGCTTTTGGTGATAACCTCTGATTGTTTGCTCTTCAAAGACTTGGCGGTAAAGCAGAATCCCAAAGCATGGACTTACACACGGCATAACAAAAACAAAGGCTTATCTGAAGATCGGGGCATAGAAATGAAAGGATAATGTGAATGTGGCTGCATGCAGAAACCCCAGATATTATATGGGGCTTGTGATAAAATGCAGTTTAGCCAAACACCTGTTTGGGCATTTGCAATTAAAAGAAATAGCTTTTGGAAATTGTGACATGCATATGCAAAGGCATGCTAATTGGCCATCTGCTAAGTGCTTCCTACTGTAGGTAAAGCCTATTAACCACTTAGAGTATGAAGTGTGTCAGTGTTGTTTAAGTGTTATTTTGGAAAATAAAAAACATAAAAAGTGAAAGATTCATCATTCCATCCATTAACTATATTTGATCTGTAAAAATCAATCATTGCAAATAAAAAATAAAAAATATTAAAAAAAAAAACTTTGTCATTTAATGTTTTGTTTTTCTTTTCATGCCATTAAACAAAGAAAACATTTTTTACTCTAAAATGTGATGATATAGTTTTTTTCTAGTCAATATTTTGAGGTTTAATTTAACAATTTCTGAATTCAGTAAAATATAAGAAATAAAGAAATTTTGAATACAGTTAGTGTATTGTTATTTTATTTTTATTTTTTTTTATTTCTTGTTGTCTTTTACTTTACTGCTATAGAAATGTGTACACTTTTCGGTAAGCTGAAAATATACAGCCTAGTATTATTAGTTCCAACCCCAATTTCAGAATTGAACATGTTTTTGTGTATCTCTTTAGGAGTCAACACAACGAATCAGCTTTTGCTGATTTGGATTTGGAAAAGGTTTATTCCAAGCAATCAAAACAAAAGAAAAACAAAAAATTACAAAAACAGAATTTCATATCTTTACAACGAAATATTGAAACACGTGATAATTAGCCATAAAACAACATAGTGTTCACATACACTAGTAAATATTTCAAATATCCTCCCTGACACAACTTTGATTTATATCCAGGCTGGGGACAGGCACAAGGGGACCCAGCCCCCTTGTCGCTACATGGTTAGACATTAGCGTGAAGGGTCTTGCCTAAGGATCCACACAGGATGTAGCCCATCATACCCTTTGAGAATTGAATTCTGCTTTCCCATGTGCCAGTCCTACACCTATAGCCAACTGAGCCATCCAGCTGCTGCAAAAACAGAATTGAGCATAAATACCACTATTTCTTTTCCTATACAATTGAAATTGATGTGACTTTTACAATCAAATAATTAAATGAACTACAGCGTAGTGGTCAGCACTCTTGCCTCACAACAAGAAGGCCCTGGTTTAAATCTCAGCTCCAACCGTTCATGTTCTGGATTTGTGTGGTTTTTTGGCTTTCTACCACAGTCCAAAAACCGAAAACATGCTTCATAGGTTAATTGGAGATTCTAAATTGGCCCTTAGGTGTGTTTAGTTCTTAGCCTCTGTTTTGTGCTGCAATATTGGCAAACTGTCCAGAATGTAGCCCATCTTCAGGATCTGGGTAAACTCCAACATTCCTGCTACCTCCAATAGGACTGAGCAGGTTTGGAAAATGGATAAATGGCTTTACTGCATTTCATTTGAACCATTTACATACTTTTGATCACTTAATAAAAATCCTTTGCAGTGTTTGCAGTCTTAACCCTTTTCACATTAGACTTTATTTTACATAAATGTATGTGCATCAACATTTCGTTTGTCCGAAATGCTCATCTGTTCCTTAACCTTCTACTACATTTTCTTCACTTCTTCTTCCTGCATTCGAGATGAGCACAACCAGAAAACAAGCTTCCATCAGTTTAAATGTTCTCATAGATTTCCTCATCAGTCTGTCAGTAAAGCAGGAGGTCAACTGAAGCCCTGCAGACTTTCGTCTGCAGTGAGAAAGATGCAGTGAGCTTCACTGGCTCTTTCAATTTCATACCTCAATTCTAGACAGTATGGTGGGTTTCAAGGCACCTCAGGGGATCACTGGGGCTGGATGAGGAAGGCCGTTGAATGGATGGCCTTGTGAGTGACCGTTAAAGGAGGAAGGCGAGGGTAGAAAGAGGGAAAGAAAGTGTAGCTTTGTGCCTTCAAAATTCAGACAGACGAGCCATTGATGGACTCCTATATGTTTCAGATATAAGCTTGAGTACATTGCATAATATGTGAAATCATAATGAAATAAATCCCTTTGGGCATTTTTTAAAATAGTTTCTCGTAATATATTTTTTCTGTGTGTAAGGTTTGCAGTTCTTTTGTGCATGTCTGTACAGCTTTTAATCCATAAATCTGAGCTGGAGTTGTTATGCACCTGTGCATCCACTTTCAAGGAAATATGAGTGTTTGCCTCTTCATGCTGAAATACAGACTCTGGCATTTTTTGTGAAACAAAAAGTCAAGGTCAGGTGCAAATTCACACCTTTTGAATATCCATCGCTAAGTAACTCCCCGCTCTGCTTTTCACAGCTTTGATAGAAAAAGACATAGACTGACTGTATGCAGTTAAAAAAAAAATAAAAAAAATAACTCATAGTAAGATTTATGGGAAGCTGGGAAAATGGTAAAACATTTATGCTTCCGATTACATTTTAAACATGCCGTCATTGTTTACCGAAGTCTTTGTTTCACCTCGCCACCTCAATATGCCACATGCCAACAAACCTCAGTGCTCTGGTTCCTGTTTATAGCTCCCTTCTCTGACATGTTCAAACCTCTTGGGTGCCAGTAAGATCTAAGAAAAGTTCCTGGCATGAATTTGTGACGAAGGAGCTTTGATGAAATATTCAAAGACAAATTAGACCTTAACTAAATGAAGGTGGAGTTGAAAAAGTATGTGCAATCAAAATCATAAAAATTACTGCAAATTAAAAAAAAGTCAGTTACTTTTAAATTCTACATAAGATGCACTGAGAGGTCTAAATATACATCAAAATTTAGTTCAACAGTTATTAGTTGCTGTGCTCCGATCTTGCACAATAACTTATAACTTTCAGAAGATAAATATTTTATTTTGTTAACCAAAATCAAACAATCCAATTGTTTTTTGCCAAGAATTAAACAAATTCATCAATAGCACTAAACATAAGCACCATAACTTATTTCAAAAGCAATAATTGTAATCCACTTACAAGGAAAAAAAATAGATTATTACAATAACAATGTAGTGACCACTCAGCGCAATCAGCCTGTGCAGATATAAAGCAATTCAAAAACAACTTGACAACGTAAACATTGTGATTAACCTCACACTAGAACATCATAGACTTAATCCCTGACCTGCTCACAAGCTGAAGTGTGTTAGTCACACAATGAACTGCTAAACTACCTCCTAAGTGGTCAGAAAGCTACATTTGTAGAAACAATTGAAATTTAAGAGAGCAGTCAAACAAGAGCAAAAAAAAAAAAAATACTGTAATGGTTCACCCTCATGAGATACAAAAATACATTTCAAATGAATGCAAACTATGATCATAACACAAAGTATGATAATCGGAAAATCTCTTGGTGGTGGTGTTCTGTTGGTTCTTTTTGAAAGCAGAGCTAATGCATTAAAAAGGAAATATCAGTACTGAAATGTGACAAAAAAAAGACCTTGTCTCTTCAAGAAAGGCAAGGGGAAGTCGCTGCTGCATCCATTACAAAGGCATAGCTATATAAAAGGATGATTTGGGAGCTGAAATGGCCTGACTGCAATCCAGACCTTTCATCAGCTGCACATAAAACAAAAACAGAAATACAAGGAAGACCTATGACTTTGGAGAAGCTCATAACCCAAAGCAGGACTGTCTTCTTCACCCAAAATTACTGCCACTGCACTCCCAAAGCAAATAAGGAGTGTTGCTAAAATGTATGCACAATGGTACAATAGCTTCTTCTATCCTCTTCTTCTTGAGCTTGTATAACATTTCATTTTCCATCTTTTAGATTTTCCAAAGAAAGCATGTGTAAAATAGCTGATAGGCACAGCAACAGTTTAAAATGCATTGCCACTTCAACACTGTGGTGAGCAGTAAGTGCAGAGGACAGAGTTGCTGACCTGCAATGCAGGGAAAAAATAAACTGAGTCTTTGACTCATGCTACCGCCAAGAGCAGCTCACAAACTGACTGCAAATTGTGTGGACCACCAGTTTATCACTAGCATATGATGATTGATGGAATGACTGGCAGGTGCATGAGCAGCGCGACACGCTGCCCTGCAGCAGACAGACATTCAGTCAGTCAGACAGGAACACTAGGGGAAGTAGAAGAGGACAGTGTCGTCATATAAGTGTTGGAGCACATGTACACAATGGCATCCTTAAATACTGTTTAAAATCGACTTATTAATTAATTTTTTTTTTTTTTTTTTACTTTCTTTTAACTTGTTCTGTCCAACAGCTGAGCAAACAGATTAGAGCTGAAGGCTTTTTGTGTTGGACAGGTTTTACTATCACAAAAAGAGGTTATATAGCTTCAAGAAACTAGAGTGTAGATTTGTATAAACCCCTTTTTGTCGTATTATTTTTTATTTATTTGTTACATTTATTGTGTGTGGGGAGCGAGAGGGGAAGAATGTGAGGGGAGGGTGGAAGAGAGTAAAAGGAAGAAAGGTGAAAAGGTGGGGGATACAAGCACTGATTTGAATAAGTTATTATTTTAAGCTGTAACAATTATACCAGATCTGCTGGAAAGACGAATGTTACATAAAAGGTGAAAATCTGACACTAAGATGAGCGAAAAAAATCTGTCCATCAATATACTGTAGGTAAGGAGGAGGGATGAAGCAGACAAGGAGCAGTGTGGCAGTGTGCACGTGCACGTGCACGTGGGGGTGGAGATACATGCATGCTGCCGACGTGAACCGTGTGTTCATAAAGGGAGCCAGATCCTACCCAGCCAGACCAGCCAGACCAGGAGAGGGGAGGAGAGCCCCCCAGGCCAGAAGCCCCCCCAGCATCCGGACCCAGGCAGCCCGGGAGGGGAGGAGGAGGGGACCGCCCACCCCACCAGCCAGGCACAGAGAGGGCCCCCCTACAGGGGCCCCCCCAATGCCCAGAGGCACAAGCGAACCCAGTGTCCGGCCCCCAGGCCACAAGACAGGAACGCTTAGCCGTACCAGGCGGCAGCCATGGGGGCCACCGGGCGCCGGACACCGAGACAAAGGCCAGGGACGAAGCCAGGGCCCCCGGAACCCATGAGCCGGCCACCACCCGACCGGCGCCCCATCTCCGCAAGCCAGCCCAGGCACGTGACCTTAGCAACCCAGGGATCGCCACGCACCCACAGCCACCCCCCATAACCCTAAAACCCTACGCACTACAACCCCCCCCCCGCCATAATATCTGAGCCCCCCTCCCCAACCCTCTCAGTGCCCTCCCCTCTCTGTGATGGGGAGGGAAAGCCCCAGAGGGTCCCAGCGAGCCAGCCCCCAGGTCCGTCCTACCCATGCACTCACACACACATACTCACAATCATCTGGTTACCCTCCCTACCCCCGCCGCCACGCAGTAACCCCCCCCCAGCCGGCCGACCCCCAGCGCCGTATGCCCGACCCTTCCCGCAGCCGACAGGATACCCATAAGCCCGGCCGCCCTGAGAGGACCAGGCGGGTGAAGACCGGCCGCCCCCGGTCTTCACCCGCCTGGTCCTGGCATCTCAATGGCATCCTTAAATACTGTTTAAAATCGACTTATTAATTTAAATTATTTTATAGGTGATGAGAAAAATATGATGCTGATGAAGGTTTAAGGTAGAGACACGAGTGACTATAGAAAGCTGAGTGCATATCCTGGAATTGACTGAGTAATTTAGAAAAATGTAACTTCCTATGCCTTGGGCCAGGACAAGAAGAGCACCTGAAAAATGTTTCTAACCCTTTTTATCTGCACTAAAGGTCTTTTTGAACCTGACTGTCATGGATTTGAATAAAAACAAAACTGTAAATGTAGATCAATATTTCATAGGTTTTCCTATCTTATATGTTTGTCATGGTTGCACAAGCTAACATTTTTCTTTTCTTTACGCTTCATGTGCTGCATAAATTCCTCTGAGAAAACACAATATCTGCAAGGTCTCAACTCTCAGAAGTACATAAAGGATTGTATTGATGTGAAGGGCATCAGGATTGAATGAAAATACATCATGAAAGACAACATAGTTTTATTTTGTTTGAAACTTTTGTAAAAATTACTTGATTGGATTTTCAGACAGCAGTGGAAAATGGAAAAATGACTTAGTAGTTTATTAGTTTCAAGCATGAATTAAATTAATCAAACTTAAATATTCTGTGAATAGAATTGAAAAAGGAACATGCAAAAAAAGACAAAACCATAACACAATATAAAAAGTGGCCATTTTTCTTTATTTTTCTCATTTTTAAGACTAATTGCATGCTTAATGTTCTGCTGTTCAACTTTGTATGTAAGACTAATTCAAAAAAAGTCTTGCAAAGTAACTGCTACACCTTTTTTCAGAAATCTGATGAAAAAACCTGTCCAACTGCAGTTTGGCCAAACTATCAGCCAAACACATGGCATCAACTCAATGCATTTGGGCATTTAGACAGGGTCAAGACGATCTCCTGCAGTTCTGAACGGTACATCAGAATGGGAAGAAGTGGGATTTCAATGTCATGGTTTTTGGTGTCGGACAGGCTGGTCTGAGGATTTCAGAAACTGCTGATCGGCTGAGATTTTCACCCACAATCATCACAAGAATTTACAAAGAATGATCTGAAAAAGAGAAAATATCCAGTGAGCAGCAGTTCTGTGGGTGGAAATGCCTTGTTGATCCCAGAGGTCAGCGGAGAATGCCCAGACTGGTTACAACTGAGGTCTGCAGAACAAACAACACGTCCGAACTTGAGGCAGATGGGTTGAGCAGCAGAAGACCACTGAGGCTACACTACAATTCACATAGGATTACCAAAATCATACAAAAGGGAATTGGAAAGACGTTGTCTAGTCTGATGAGTCTTCATTCCTGCTGCAACAGTTGGGTCAGAATTTGGCTTCAACAACATAAAATCACGGATCCTTCCTGCCATGTATCAACGGTTCAGGCTGCTGGTGTGACAGTATTTGTATTTTGTATTTTTGTATTTATTTATTTAAGGGACAATGCACACAACAAACACTGTGGAGTGCTCTAAAAATAGTAAGACACTGTAAATATGCAGGATTGTGGCCTAGGCTAATTTCCATCCTCTGTCCCGTTCTGACCTATGGCCAGCCATCAAGAGACTATAGATAAAATGAAATAAATAAAATAACATGGTGGGGGGGGGGGGGGGGTTTGTGTTAATTTGTCTTTGAATATTAACCATTTCATTGACCAGGAACATGTGTTTTTTCCATTCATTTTAGAATATTTTTTTCAGTTAAATAGTAATCAAATTGACCATTTAAAGGTTAATGTAACAGTATTCATGCACAGAGGTTGAAACATCTTATGAAACAATGAATGAATGAATTTGGATTATAAAGAGACCCTAAACCTAACCTGGTACTAGTGAGTTGTACCTAATAAAGTGGCTGTGTAGATTGTGCTTCTTTTTTTAATTTATCTGTAAATGTGTGCATCTAACCCCTATGCAGTCTTATAATTTTCTTTACCCCCTTGTCCTATGGGTCAAAAATTACCTATAAGACAATCTTTGTACACTAGTTATGTACAGTCTATATGTAAATATAAACAAAAACAAAGTATCACTTTTTTCAAGATTGAGTTTTTATCTTGGAAAAGTCATAACATTTCAAGTTGGAGGAGGATGGTTGAAGCATTTTTTCTACAACTAAATATGGTAGTGGGTCACTCTTCACCTGCAAGAGAACAGAAGGGCCAGAAAAACAATTAGAGAAGTGACATTAACCATACCATTATTAAAGGTCATTTTCATGGCACATAAGCAAAATACTTTGCAATTAATTGCAAGGTCATTGCCATTTGTAGTACATTTGAAGGAGCAGGTTGGCTCATTAGCATAGAAGGCATTCAACTTAAAGCTATAGAAAAAGTGAGGTGAACGCAGGATCGCAAAAGGGCTGTTGATGCATGTTTGATGTGTTTGAATCCACCAGGAAAAAGTGTTCCCAGTGGTTTTTAAATGATGTTTATGCCGTTTTTAGCCTCAATCAAAGAACCTGTGTTGTTTTCTAGGACATCATTTCTGCAGAGCAGCAGCAGTTCATCAGAAATTCACCTCTGAGTTGTGGGTGGGACTGTTGGTGCAGACTAAGCCTGCCCCCACTTCCCATCGTCCAGTTGTTTATACTCCCTCCTGTTAACTTACACCTTACAACCCCAAACTAACATTATCAAAGCAAATTAATGATGAGCAATATTGAAGCTGTACAGTTTTGATGCCAGCTAAGGTGAGGAAAACAAAGACGTACATGGATCTACTCAAAGAAGTGGATGCATCAGAATGGAACAGAGCAGGGAGCTTGTAGGACCTAGGTCACATCTACAAGCTTTTTTAAATAACATTTGTTTTGTCTGCTCCTGATTCACAATTATTTAAATAAATAAATACTCAGACATGACATTTGACTCTGAATTTTCTTCATATGTGCCCTCCATCATCAGAAAAATGCAAGAAAGTGTTAAACAAACACGATTTTTATCAGACTGGGTCTTTAAAGTATCAGGCGTGTGGAAAATGCACAATTCCACAAATCTTTTTAAAATTACTTTAGTTTTTACCTAATCTATTTTACCTTAGTTTGTCTTTATAAGGCCCCCATTTTTTAATTTAAAATTATTATTGTATGCCATTTCTCTGCAAGCATCAAAGTTTTTCAATGATTACAGGATTTTTTTTATTAACGCCTGTGAAATGTATTCATTCAAGGAATTTCAGGCATAAAAGGTTGTGAAAATGTGTTTTTCAAGTAAACTTGAGTTTGCTAGAATATAATTATGAGAAGTACAGCAGAAAAGAAACATATTGAAGAACATCATGGTTCTTACAAAAAAGGAGACACATCATTTATAATTAAAATTATACAAAAGTGATTCAATCAGACAAAGTGAAATAGATATGGATAGTAGGTAGCTTGAAAGACAAAAGAAGGTGGTGGTTAACAAAGGCAACATGGAGGTAATGAGGTGGATGCGGAGGACTTGTGTTCTTTGAACAATTACAAGATCTGAAAGTCTGAATACAGGGTAGGCTTGAAAAGCTGCAGGAAATAAAAAAGGAAAGAGCAAAACGGTGGAGTGCAGCCTACATTGTGACAATGTAAAATGATGAGTGAGGATCCAAATGAAAGAAAGGATTGCCAGTCTGTCCTGGTGTAAAGCCAAAGAAACATAGTGTGTGTAGAGTCTAGACAAATGAGTTTACATGAAAGCCAGAGGCATCGATTGTGTTTGAGCAGCCCTCTTATGACTCACATACGAAAGATCCAAGCACGACCGTCATTACCTAAAAACACACACGGCATATGGAGGGACACATGAGTGAATTCAACCTGCTGATGAGAGACAGGTAAAAAAGACAAAACCAGAGACAAGAACAATGTGACTGCAGCGCGGGACCAACATCATCACAACAGCAGCTGCTCATGAAAGCGCACCACTTAGAGAGGAATCATTTTGGCTTTGGGAAACTCTTAAGCTTTGGGTAAACACACAAAATTCTGCCTGAAATCAAAGCACGGAGAGAAAACATTCAAAATAGATCAAGAGAGGGACTAAGTACATTTAAGATCTTTTGCAGAGTCGCTACTCAAGGTAAATCTGTCCAGATAAATCTGCCCCTAAACATTTCACATGAAAATGTAAAGATTTTAATACATTTTAACACTGGAAGCAATTGTATATATGATATATGTCTTCCAAATGAGACACATTGAGTATAAATGTGTTTTTTTTCCCTAAAAGAAAAGATCTGGCAGGAACATGAATGGTGTTCCTCACTAAATGTTCTGTATGACTACTATCAGTGGAATCCAGTTTCTCTCCAATACTTCATGACCAATTGTGTGAGTATATGATAAAAGGGTATCTACATGTTAAAAAAATAAAAGCACTGCATTGTTATCAAAGGTGATCCCTCGTGGCCAGCAAATGAAAAGACTGAAGAGGGGTTGCAGCTTTTATTTTTAATTATATGTCTTTGCTCCTCAGAAAATTGCAAAGTTATCATGGTCCAGTCATTTAATTAAAACTCTTATGAGTTCAATCAATGGTCCAAGGACTCAGAGGGCGAGTCACGACAAAGTAATAAATTACACAGACTAATGAATATTTTCAATTATAGAAGACCAGGCTGACAATAATGTCAGCCACAGTCAGTGGAAATTATGCAAAGTTCCTCCTGTATTAAAGATTTTACAGGATCTAATTTTTTTTCTTTAAGAAAGACATATATAAATATACAGCTTTACTAAAGGAGGAAGACCAGAAAACGTGTGTATGTGTAAACCCAAGTGGCTCTCTCCTGTGTTGACCCAGTAACCACATAATTATTTGCATCATAAAGTACAACAGTTTTTCTGAGACATCAAAGCATTATGCAGCGACAAGACATCCACTAATTTGTCTCCTGAGGGTGGCAGACAGCGCAAGTGTTTCAATGATGACTTCATTAGCACACGAGTGTGAGACGGTGGGCGAACATCCAGGAGGATTTTACATGATGCCAGCCGTTTAAAGTCAGTGGACTCAATTGTGGTCTAAACGCAGCCTCAGAGATCTATCTTCCTGCCTTTTTTCCAGTCTTTTCTGGTTACTTGCAGCTGATTACCTGGATACAGTATGATCGGTCAGAGCCTGTGCTCCCTTTATCAAAGTAAGTGGGGCAGGAGACCCTGGAAAGCAAACAGGGTGAATTTCAAGAAAAGAAATGGGCATTCATGTTAGTTAAAAAAAGGGTGTCCTATGACATGTACACCTTATGGTGAAAAAAACAAAAGAGCACTATGTGCTCCTTAAAATTATCTTCTCATCTATGATTTCAGCTTTTTATTTAGTCAGAACAACTGAGATAAAGGTGTCTAATTGTTTGGCAGTGAGAAGATCGGACACAACAATATTTAAAGCTACGTTCACACTGCAGGGCTTAATGCTCAATTCTGATTTTTTGATTTTTTTTGCAAGGCCGTTCACATTTCCAAGTAAATCCAAACTTTTGTGATTCCAGTGTGACCGTGAAACGACCCAAAACTGACCCGCATGCGCAGAAGAGTAGTCAACGGTGAACGACGTCACTCGTTGTTTGCGGAGCCAACGTGAACAATGGATGCCAACAACAGTGTTCTCAACAGTGGAGCTCTTTTTGCGGTATTAAATTTATTTTCACCTTGGAGCTTGCACAATTACAATCTTCTCATTTTAAGAAGGCATTGGAGCCAGGATCGTCTGTACCCACTGTAGTGGAATGGGAATGTGTATGTGTTCGGGCCGCGCGTATGTGTAAGAGACAGGAGAAGAGCGCGTGCAGTGGTAGAGAATGGGGGGGGGCAGTGTGGGCGCGCATTCATGTTGTGTGTTACGGAGGAAGGAGAACGGTAATAAAAAGAAGGTTTCCCCCCGAATAAATGCTATGGACTCTTTATGAACCCGTTCTGGACAATCCTGGAGAATCTAAGGGTCAGAACGGGGAGGAGGAGGAGGATCCGCCTTGGGTCCCCCGCGCTTCTAACCACGGTCGGAAAGGGGAGAAAGAAAAAAGTAATCGCGGAAAGGTTCAAACCACGCTCGGCCATTTAGCTGGAGATATTTTCAAAAATCGCCCGGTTGCGATAAGAGCCCTCGAGTTTGGCCTGAATACAGCTGTCACCCCAAATATGAATCCAATCGGTGACCTCGCTTCCTTCCACTGACTGGTCTCAGCAGCATCGTCCACCGCGGTTGTTGTTTATGTTTTCGTTCCCGCCTACTTCAACGCAGAATGATGACGTTTGTAGCGTATCGATGACTTACGGTTCGAAATCTAGTGGCCTGCCCGTTCGCATTTGAAAAGATCGGATCTGTGTCATTCAGACTGTCATGAAAAGATCCGATACAGGTCGCATAGGGGCAAAAAAATCGGAATTGGGTCGTTTCAGCCTGCAATGTGAGCGTAGCCTAAGAATGGCTGGATATAGAACCAACTTCCGTCTCCTCTACACAAAAAGAACATGGCAGGGAAGGAAAACCCAACCACATAAAGTGGTCAGATGTTGAGCAAGAAACAGGACAGGAAAGAGATGCTGGCAATGAGCAACAACACCCCAGCAGTTTCTGTTCATGCTTAGCCAAACAGATGGAGTATTCATTTGTCAAACAAAGGGAGATAATGGAATGGTTTAAGTGGCAACCACAAATAAAGGCTGATTTTATTTTTGCAATGCTAATGTAAGAATATCTGTTAAAGGTCAAAAACAGCAGAGGCTTGAGAAAGAAGACTGTGCCAAACAAGAAGATGTCCGTCACCGAAATGATGCGAAACAAATCCCCCATACAATCAAAATATCCACATTACACATGTCTGAGCAGCAGACAGCGCCTTTTAGAGTTTTTGAGAGTTTTCTCCTTTTCTTTCTTCAAATAATGACACATAAGAAATTTAGTTGAATAAATTTAACTCAATTACTTTTTACCAATTGAATTAATTCATTTCGGTTTGATAAGTCGTAACATATATCATCATCATCATCATAATCATCATCATCATCAAGGCTCTTGCAGGGGGGGCAATGCCCTTCCCGGTGCGTAGAGCCGACCAAAAAAACAAGGGTCTTCCATATTTTCCGGTCTTGTGCCAGAAGCTCAGCATCCTTGATAGCAACCCCATAAGGTTTAACATCTCCCACAATGACGTCTGTCCACCAGTACGGGGTTTGCCTTGAGATCGTTTCCAGCCTGCAGCCCCTGGGTTAAACTGCAAGATGGCTTGCGTCGGATGGTGAGACGTAAGACGGAGAATGTGGCCGAACCATCTGATGTGGCATTGCGCAGCAAGGCAGGAGGCTTAGGGCTGGCAGGTTTGGGCTTGTAAGGCTCTGTTAGAGACACGTTGGGGCCACTTGATGTTCTCAATAGTCCTGAGAGCCCAGCTGTCGAAGCCATCTATTCTTGCGGCTAAGCTCTTATTTAAGGGCCATGTCTCCGAACCCTAAAGCAGGATGGAGAGTACAGCTAGGTTGTAGATCCGGAGCTTTGTCTTGTGCGTTATGTTTTGATGACACCACAGTGGTTTTTTGGGAGACTGCAAAGCTGATGCTGCCAATGCCCTTCTGCGGGGGATCTCTGGTTTTAGGTCACCGTTAGCCATCACTATGGATCCCAGGTATTCAAAGCTGTTCACAGGCTCAATGACATTGTTGCCGAGCCAGAGAGGGGGTGGGTCTGGGCCATCACCAACTTGCATGAATTTAGTTTTTGTCCAGTTCAACTTGAGACCATACTTTTTTGCTTCTTCGCTGTAAATGCTTAGAGCGTTTTTAGCTGGCTGAGGGATGTGCTGAACAGGATGGTGTCGTTGGCATACTCCAGGTCAGTCAAATGGTAATTGCCAAGAGACACTTCAGGGACTTGCTCACAGACCCGGGACATCAGCTGATCTATGATGCCGTTAAAAAGATCAGGAGCTGCCACACAGCCCTGGCGAACACCACTGGAGATGGGAAATCTGGGAATCTGAGTCTTTCCCATTTACACAGACACAGCTTTTTGCATTGCTGTATAGCAGACTAAACAGAGAAACAATCTTGGGTGGTGCTCCAAGGGTCTTTAGAATATTCCACAGTGAGGTATGGCAGATGGTGTCGAATGGAGCCTTTAGATCTACAAACACAATGTAGAGATGACGATCTTTACAGAATTCATAGGTCTTCTCTATGAATAGACGGACGGCAGAGATGTGGTCTGTTGTGGAGCGGTTGGGCATGAAGCCAGCCTGCTGGGAATGTTGGCTGCTTTTGATGGCTGGGAGAGCATGGTTGAGCAAGATCCTGGTGAAGAGCTTGCCAGGAATGGAGAGAAATGTTATGCTTCTGTGGTTGTTGCAGATAAGTTTATCACCCTTGCCTTTCCAGAGGGGCAGGATAACCCCTCTAGTCCAGTCCATTGGAAGCCTCTCTGACTCCCACACCTCATTAAAGATGTGGGTTAGCCACTGGATCATGTGTCTCCACCTGATTTTAACATCTCAGCAGTTATGGCACAAATACTGGGAGATTTCCCGTTCTTAAGATTTTTTAGAGCGGCTCTGACTTCTTGGTACGTAATTAGATCTGTTCTACAAACAGCGCTGAGGGCAGCACTGTTTGCAGCCTCCGGGCTGATGGAGTCGGTTGAGACAGTGCTGTGCTGCAGGAGGCAGTTTTCTTAATTTGTAATAAGTTTGCCATCGGCATCTTTCACCAGGGCTGTCTAATGCTGGGCCACCGCGGGCTTGACACAACAGATTGAAAATGCTGCTTATGTTGTTGTTTTGAGATGCAGATGTGAGGCGCTGGGCTTCAGCTTGCCAGAACTTCTCTCTGTCCTCAGCTATGGCAGCGTTTCACTGATGGTCCAGTCGGCGGTACTCTTTCAAGTTACCATGGAGCCGGGCCTCTCGTTGCTGATCTATGATCTTAAAAGTCCTCTCTAATGTCCAAGACTTTCTTGACGGGGGGTGGGAGCATCTGAGGACACTTGTGCGCCACCTGGATGACAGTTTCCTTGAATGTCCTCCAGTCTGTCACCTTGTTAGCAGTGAGAGAGTTTAGTTTTTGGCAGATGGAGGAGCTAAAGTCTGTGGCGATATTAGGATCGCTACGTAGGAAAGAGTTCAGACAGAGCTGAGTATTCCGGAGCTGGTTGGCTCGTAGCTTTAGTTTAATGTGGGCTGCCAGCAGGCGATGGTCTGTGTTGCCAAGCTCTGCTCCTCTGTACACACGGTAGTTGGTACTGAGGGATTTCCAACGTCGGGATATAAGGATGTGATCCAGTGCCCTCCGAGTTCTGCCATCTGTGCTGTACCAGGTCCAGTCATGGAGACATTTCCGGGAGAACCAGGTATTAGCAATGCAGAGGTTGTTTTTGGTGGCAGAGTAAGAGGAGACGGTCGCCGTTGTCGTTTGTGAATGTGTCAGCAAAAGTTATGTCGACTGGAGAGCCAGTGGACCGGTCGTTGTAGAATATAGTGGCAGTGGCATCAGTAAAGATGATGGGGATGTCGTGCGATGGAATTTGGCAAATAGCCTGCTGGAGTTGGTCAAAGAACGCATCTTTTATGTCTTCATCTGCAACATTTATAGGGGCACAGGCAACTATTATTGTCATCTTGCCATGTTTATGTAGGAAGCGGGCAGATATTATTCTGTTGTTCAGGGGTGTCCAGTTGAGTATAAACTTCCTGATGTCCTTTGGGATGGCAAGTGCCACACCATAAAGGCCTGTCGGTTTTGCAGGGCCATTCCAGATATAGCAATGGTTGCCGGCAGTCAATTCGCCGGTATCTGACCATCGTACTTCACAGAGTCCTGCTAGAGTGATGTTATAGCGACGGAGCTCGTGGGATAGCAATGTGGTGGCTCCAGAGCGAAGAAGTGTCCGGATTTTCCAGGTAGCAATATGGGTTGTTTGACGAAGGTCAAGCAGTACTCTTTGGTCAGAGGCAAGCTGAGATCTGTTACCATATTGGGCGGTCCGGCTTTGTTTTCTGGTCGGTTTCGTAACAAGGAAGTTTCTCCCGGGTTAGTTGTTGGCCCTCCATAGGATAGTCGGATAGTGGGGCTGCCACCTTAAAGTGTTCCGACAAGCTGTGGGTCTATTTTTGTCTAGAACCTTGCCAGGTGACCGGCCCACCAAGGGTGGCCCTACCAGGAGCAAGCTCCAGACGATATCGCTCCCTTGTTCATCGGTTCACACAAGCCCCCTTGCCACGACAAGGCCAGACCCATAAGGCGGGGTCTGGCCCCCTTATATACATTATATATATGCGTCACAATGAAAATGAAAATGAGATAGAAACTCGTGTGTTTACTTAGTCCGTTCTCTTTCTCCAAGCAGAAACTTTTTCTTTTGCTGATGATGCAGCCGTATTACTTCTTTGATGGGCGTATAATCTTCATACGCCGTCATTAAAATCTCTGACTCCGTATCACTGGAGTTTAGCGCCCTCTTTTTTTCTCCATGCGTTTCCATGGTGACTCCGGAAATCGGCGATCCATTGAGAATTGCCTTTATGTACTTGCTGTGCACGCGCGTTAACCCAGGGTTACTAAGTAGAGTGTAATTATGCTAATTCATTTCCGGTTTTTCAGAACCCAAATACGCCAAGTAAGCAGTTCAGGCAGACTTCAGCGAGAGTTCAGGGTTAAAATCAGGGTAGTTTAAACGTGCCTCCTAGAAAACCCCCCTGATGTCTTTATCCTTGTCCCTCCCAAAGAGACCAACAACATGGCTGCTCCCACCATTTTCTTCTACACCTTTCCTTTTAGTCCTGCTGACACTCTTTTGTCAAACATCACACCTAAACCCTCCTCCATCCATTCAACCTGCTTGCACATGCTTCTTCACCGCTTCTCCATGCTGTCTATCGTTCTGGACTACTGACTCTAAGTCCAAAGATTAAAAATCACAAACCTGCAACCACATAAAAACACAGTGTGGATGGGAACGGCAGAAGAAAAGGACGGTGGAACTACAGGTAGCAGGTGTTTAAATCGGCTCCTTGTCCAATCTCCATGACTTTCAAACAATCAGGTAATCAGGCCACGAGCTGCACTTGTTCACACATGACCACTTGGAACAGTCATACTCCCCTCAAAAGTAGCAAAAATAATAAAAATAAGTCAGAAAAAGCTGCAGTGACTACAGAAATCTGCAAATGGCCTACCTTGCTTTTTTATCTCTTGATTACATCTACCTTTCCTTTTTTCCTATTTTTTGCGCAGCTGCAGTCAGGTCAACCTTCTCCTAAAATGACAATGACTGATTCAGACGTTGACCAACACGTTCTCACCCAAAGTCGCATGGGGCCCCCCTCCACTTCAGGTGAGCCCAGTTTGTCATTTTCGGATGTGCTTAGAATAGGACATCCTGGTGATTGATTTACATTTTCAGTCAGACAACTCTTGCAGTAAGAAATATTTATTTGACATATTCCACATTCTTTAAGTTGGCATTCACATATTTTCGTTTGGCATAAGGGTCCGTTCAATTCCATGAGAAATTTCCATAACACTTTCGGGTAACAAAACCCCCCCTTTACGGAGCCCACAGGTGGAAGCCGGGGAGGAGGGTGGGGCGAAGAATGAGCGCTGAAGGTAAGAAAGAGAATGAACGACTGCGCACCTGAGCTTAAATAGGACGCTGAGCAGGTGAGTTAATTGACTGAACCGCCCTAGAGTATTTATCTGTAAAACACTGCAGCGAGTATCTGCTCGAAATACGATAAATCGTCATTTCAGTCAGACAACTTGCAGTAAGAAATATTTATTTGACATTTTCCACATTCTTTAAGTTGGCATTCACATATTTTCGTTTGGCATAAGGCTCCGTTCAATTCCACGAGAAATTTCCATAACACTTTCGGGTAACAAAACCCCCAACACTTAAATCATCCAGAAGAAGAAAAATGTGAATGTATAATCAGTGTGTAATAAAATGGGGTGTGTTTTCGGCAGCATTCCATTTTCATTTCATTTCCCAGTATGACTGCTATGTGTGACCCGGCACCATTGACCGTTTGGGCTGCCCCCGTTCGAGTACAGCGCCACGAAGGGAACATGCTATCTAGTGGATCTGCTATGTGTGACCCGGCACCATTGAACGTTTAGGCCGCCCCCATTCGAGTACAGCGCCACGAAGGGAACATGCTTTCTAGTGGATCTACTATGTGTGACCCGGCACCATTGACCGTTTGGGCCGCCCCCGTTCGAGTACAGCGCCATGAAGGGAACATGCTATCTAGTGGATCTGCTATGTGTGACCCGGCACCATTGACCGTTTGGGCCGCCCCCATTCGAGTACAGCGCCACGAAGGGAACATGCTATCTAGTGGATCTGCTATGTGTGACCCGGCACCATTGACCGTTTGGGCCGCCCCCGTTCGAGTACAGCGCCACGAAGGGGAACATGCTAACTAGTGGATCTACTATGTGTGACCCGGCACCATTGACCGTTGGGCCGCCCCCGTTCGAGTACAGCGCCACGAAGGGAACATGCTATCTAGTGGATCTGCTATGTGTGACCCGGCACCATTGACCGTTGGGCCGCCCCGTTCGAGTACAGCGCCACGAAGGGAACATGCTATCTAGTGGATCTGCTATGTGTGACCCGGCACCATTGACCGTTGGGCCGCCCCGTTCGAGTACAGCGCCACGAAGGGAACATGCTATCTAGTGCAGTGTTTTTCAACCTTTTCTGAGCCACGGCACACTTTAACCTTCAAAAAATCCCGCGGCACACCAGCATCCAAAAATTAAAAAAAAAAGGAGAAACTCATAGTCTGTATTGATCTACCGGTCCTCCGCAATCTCACATGCATTTTTGAGATAATTGTTGCAGAAAAAGCTGGAAACTGCAGCTGTTTTTTTCTAAAAGATGCAATAAAAGATAAGTTAGAAGATTTAAAAACAGTTTGATGTGTGTTCGTTGGTTTCAAGACGTTTAACAACAGATCTCCGTATGCGCTGTCACTCTCACAACCCAATGCATCATGGGAGATGTAGTGCATAAAACGGCCGGAGATTGCTTTTCGGAGCTTCATTGTTTTGTTCTCTTGTTCCACAGTCTGATACCGGATTCTGTGGAAAGCTACACCGCTAAAGACGAGCTTTAGCTGCAATTTTTTTTTAGAACTGAGCGACTTTACGAGCTAAATCGGGACAAGGAGGTGAAGACTTTAACCACTTCTGATTGGTCAGACTGATGACATGTGATTAAGCCTTCAAGAATGATTGGTGGAGACAGTTAAAGGGACGGGACGTTTCCAAAATACAGCCGAAGGTGCAGCTGAATCGCGGTACCTTATCAAAATGTCTTTAATGAAATAAAATAAACGCAAAGAAAAAGTATTTTATGATCTTTTATATTCCCAACTCCTCAGTGTTTTATCAGGGCCTGTTTGGATGAACACAGAGCTGAAATCATGGAGATGGAAAATGTTTTTAGATCAGTTAATGAGGGCAATTTCTCACGGCACACTTGACCATCTCTCACGGCACACTAGTGTGCCGCGGCACACTGGTTGAAAAACACTGATCTAGTGGATTGGCTATGTGTGACCCGGCACCATTGACCGTTGGGCCGCCCCCGTTCGAGTACAGCGCCATGAAGGAAACATGCTATCTAGTGGATCTGTTATGTGTGACCCGGCACCATTGACCGTAGGGTCGCTCCTGTTCGTGGAAACCACTAGAGGAACATACTATCTGAAAGAGAGAGGGAAATAAATAAAAGGGGAGCCAACATAAAATTACTCATACCTGATCTTAGAACGTAAGCTCACCTCCGCAAAACGCTGTGCAGAACTATAATTTAAACCGCCAAACAACCCGTATGAGACACTAACTTAACATCCAATCCAAAGCTTCCGATGGCGTATTATGACATGTTTAACAGCCATTATTCAAACTTCTATTAAACTAAGAACAAGCTTGATGGCCATAAACTTCTTCCATTTTGGCAACTATATATACACGCCCTTGGGTAACATCCATTATTTCGAAGCTCCCAACGACAGTCCCACGAACGAGCTTAATAGCCATAATTTTCTCCATTTGACATACCAATTATAAGCGCTCAAGGAACATCCATTTAATTGAGGTTCCATCCAAATATTAAGAACGAGTTCAACGCCCATAATTACTATGCTTCATTGGCATACTATAAACAAATGAACTTAAGAATCAGATTCGAGCTCCGCGCATACTATGATACAACTTAGAACATCCTAAATTTTGAGGCTTCCACCTGGCTATAATTTTCTTTTAACATCTATAATCGAATAATTTACATTCATTCTGCGGTTGACATTAATTAATTCAGTCAGAAGTGTCATTGGAATGCAGAGGAGGTCCACCGCTCCGTCACTTTCAGTGCAGCAATAGGTACATAGAGCAGTCATCGTTGCAGCACCAGATCAAGGCATGCATGGGTGACATTTCCTGGAAACGGAGAAGCTGATCGGGGCGTAGGGGTTCGCAGGCTCAGGATGCGATGCATAGATGAAAACAAAGCAGTATTAGTCTTGACAAGAATATATAAATAACCCAGAAACTGATCAGTTTCAAAATGATTGAGATAAATTAAATAACAGTGCTTTTAAAGGACAAATCTGAGAAAGTGAAATTTAGTAGATAGTTAAGGTAAAGACCCATTGTGGATTTATCGCACCCTAGAAACCACCATAATTACAAATTCCAACAGTGAAATGATAGTGAAATATATAACCTGCACGAAATCTTAACACCAATTTTTTATATAATCAAATGATAAGAAAAGTAAACTTTGACAGTTTCAGACGGACGCACCTTCAGGAGGCCATCGAGGAGTAGGTGATGGGAAGAGTAGCCAAGGAGATTTGTAGATGAGGAAGGTCAACATCCCACGTAGCAAAGGATTACAGCTCAGCTGGATTTTATATTAGTGGTTCTCAAATTGGTGGACAACAAAGTACAGACTACTAAAATTTTAATTAGCCAAGGGCGTCTGAATACTGCAAAAGAGAACTTGAGAGCCATGAGGGATCATAGGTTTTGATAGTATTTTTGCTAGACTGAACTTTAAGCATTTAGAGGCGGAGTAAAACAAGCCTCTAAATGGGGATGCATCTAGCAGAGTGTCATCTGCTTAAGCAAGGCAGACAGAAGACTGACTTGTGGACACAAGATTTAACTCTTGAACTAAGCTTGAGAGTGCATGTGATATATTTCCTACGTTCAGGGGTTGCAATCTAGCCACAGGGGTTGCAAGCCAGTAACTTCTGTGCCGGTCCCAAGCCCGGATAAATAGAGAGGGTTGCGTCAGGAAGGGCATCCGGCGTAAAAATTGCCAAAATAACCATGCGAATCATCCACAACACTTTAGACATACCGGATCGGTCGAGGCCCGGGTTAACAACGACCGCCACCGATGCTGTTAACCTACAGGGTGTCGGTGGAAATTTGACTACTGTTGGTGGAAGAAAGAGGGGAGGCAGAAGGGTCCGTTGCCAGAGAGAGAAGGGAAAAGGCAGGAACATAGGTTTGAGAATAGGGACTCTTAACGTTGGCACAATGACAGGGAAAGGCAGAGAGCTGGCAGACATGATGGAGAGAAGGAAGGTAGATGTACTGTGTGTGCAGGAGACAAGGTGGAAGGGCAGCAAGGCACGTAGTATTGGAGGAGGATACAAACTTTTCTATCATGGTGTTGATAGGAAGAGAAACGGGGTAGGAGTGATTCTGAAGGGGGAGTTTGTAAACAGTGTTCTAGAGGTGAAAAGAGTCTCAGACAGGATGATGAGCCTAAAGTTAGAAATTGAAGGGGTGATGGTGAATGTAGTCAGTGGGTATGCGCCACAGGTTGGCTGTGAGTTAGAAGTGAAGGAGAGATTCTGGAGTGAGTTGGATGAGGTCATAGAGAGTTTTCCCAGAGGAGAGAGAGTTGTTATTGGAGCAGACTTTAATGGGCATGTTGGTGAGGGCAACAGAGGTGACGAGGAGGTGATGGGCAGGTTTGGTGTGAAGGAAAGGAATCTGGAGGGACAGATGGTGGTGGACTTTGCGAAGAGGATGGAAATGGCTGTAGTCAACACTTACTTCCAGAAGAGAGAGGAACATAGAGTGACATACAGAAGTGGAGGTAGGAGTACTCAGGTGGACTACATCCTATGTAGACGAGGTCATTTGAGAGAGGTTAATGACTGCAAAGTGGTGGTAGGAGAGAGTGTAGCCAGACAGCACCGCATGGTGGTGTGTAAGATGACTCTGGAGGTCAGGAAGAAGAAGATAGGGAAAACAGAAAAGAAGACCAAGTGGTGGAAGCTACAGAATGAAGAAACTTGTGAGGAATTTAGGCAGAAGTTGAGGCAGGTCCTGGGTGGTCAGGATGAGCTTCCAGAGGACTGGGAAACTACAGCAGAGATTATCAGGGAAACAGGTAGGAAGGTGCTAGGTGTGTCATCTGGAAAGAGGAAAGACGGTAAAGAGACTTGGTGGTGGAATGAGGAAGTACAGGAATGCGTCCAGAGGAAGAGGTTGGCTAAAAGGAAGTGGGATGTAGAAAGGACTGAGGAAGGTAGACAGGAGTACAAGGAAGCGCAGCGTAGAGTGAAGAGAGAGGTGGCAAAGGCCAAACAGAAAGCTTACGATGAGCTATATGACAGGCTAGACACAAAGGAAGGAGAGAAGGACTTGTACAGGCTAGCCAGACAGAGAGACAGAGATGGGAAGGACGTGCAACAGATAAGGGTGATTAAGGACAGAGATGGAAAGGTGCTAACAACCCAAGAGAGTGTACAGAAAAGATGGAAGGAGTATTTTGAGGAGCTGATGAATGAGGAAAATGACAGGGAAAGAAGGGAGGAAGATGTGGTTGTTGTGGAGCAGGAAGTAGCAGAGATTGGAAAGGATGAGGTTAGGAAGGCTCTGAAAAGGATGAAGAGCGGAAAGGCCGTTGGTCCTGATGACGTACCTGTGGAGGTATGGAAGTGCCTAGGAGAGACAGCAGTGGAATTTCTAACAAGGTTGTTCAATAGGATTTTAGAGAGTGAGAAGATGCCTGAGGAATGGAGGAGAAGCGTTCTGGTCCCGATCTTTAAAAACAAGGGTGACATGCAGAACTGCAGCAACTATAGAGGAATAAAGTTGATGAGCCACACAATGAAGCTGTGGGAAAGAGTAGTGGAAGCCAGGCTTAGGAAGAAGGTGGAGATTTGTGAGCAGCAGTATGGTTTCATGCCCCGTAAGAGCACCACTGATGCCATTTTTGCTTTGAGAATGTTGATGGAAAAGTACAGAGAAGGTCAGAAGGAGCTGCATTGTGTGTTCGTAGATTTAGAGAAGGCGTATGACAGGGTGCCGAGGGAGGAGCTGTGGTACTGTATGAGGTCGTCTGGAGTGGCAGAGAAGTATGTCAGAGTAGTTCAGGACATGTATGAGAGAAGTATGACGGTGGTGAGATGTGCTGTAGGTCAGACAGAGGAGTTCAAGGTGGAGGTGGGACTACACCAAGGATCAGCTTTGAGTCCTTTTTTGTTTGCTATGCTGATGGACAGGCTGACAGACGAGGTAAGACAGGAATCTCCCTGGACAATGATGTTTGCGGATGACATTGTAATTTGCAGTGAGAGTAGAGAGCAGGTGGAGGAACAGCTAGAGAGGTGGAGGTTTGCTCTGGAAAGAAGAGGTATGAAGGTCAGTCGTAGTAAGACAGAATACATGTGTCTGAACGAGAGGGATCAAGGTAGAAGCGTTAGGTTACAGGGGACTGAGGTGAAGAAGGTGCAGGAGTTTAAGTACTTGGGGTCAACAGTTCAGTGTGATGGGGATTGTGGAAAAGAGGTGAAAAGGCGAGTGCAGGCAGGTTGGAGCGGTTGGAGGAAAGTGTCAGGAGTGTTGTGTGACAGAAGAGTGCCAGCAAGACTCAAAGGAAAGGTGTACAAGACAGTGGTGAGACCAGCTCTGCTCTATGGGTTAGAGACGGTAGCAGTGAGACAGAGACAAGAGGCTGAGATGGAGGTAGCGGAGATGAAGATGTTGAGGTTCTCCTTAGGAGTGACCAGGTTAGACAGGATAAGGAACGAGTACATCAGAGGGACGGCTCATGTTGCCTGTGATAGCGACAAAGTCAGAGAAGCCAGACTGAGATGGTTTGGACATGTTCAGAGGAGGGATAGTGGATATATTGGTAGAAGGATGTTGGAGATGGAGCTGCCTGGCCGGAGGGCAAGAGGACGGCCAAAGAGGAGATATATGGATGTCTTAACAGAGGACATGAAGTTGGCTAACGTTAGGGTAGAAGATGTTCATGATAGAGTGAGGTGGAAAAGGATGATTCGCTGTGGCGACCCCTGATGGGAAAAGCCGAAAGAGAAAGAAGAAGAGGGTAGAAGTTGCTCAAGGTGTTATTTAAACATTAACCAAGTCAACCGATGACACAATACTATCATTCAATATTGAAAAAGCCTTAATATAATCTCCAAGGATTAAATAACCGGACGACCCATTAAAACCATCAGAGCTGTGGATTCTGGCGGCCGGACAAACACAAACCACTCTTCTAAAATCCTTTTCCCCCAAACCAGTAGGCGCAGACTCAGAAGAACAAGTGGAGGGAGCCTGAAGACACGACAGTCATCATAACAAAACCACTCCAAGCATAGAGAGGGAAAGACCAAACGCAAAACACAAAAATCCAGAACAGGAACATGGGGCCCAGGATCGAACTACCCAGAACAAGAACACAAGATGAACGGATGACCATAGGACCAAAGCTACAGCAAATGTCAGGTGGCCCAATCATTGACAAATCATATTCAACCAAAATTTGAATAAACGACATGCTGCACAAAAGCTAGAGATGACATAATGGGGAGAGACAAGCATCAATGAACCACCCAAATCCATAGAAGAAAAATATATCCGGATTGGTGGAGAACCATACATTATAGACAACGTGGAAATCCAGATTTGAAAATAAAGTTTTTTCCACAGAGATTCAAAAGACCAGGGATACAGAGGAAAGTTGGCCACCAAGAAATCATCAATAACATGCAAAATGAAGGGCACCCATCGCCTACAAATATCCAGGACAGGGCTTCAGATAAGAATGTCGATTTTATGAGGACGACAGCGGAAAGGTAAACCGACAAATACTTCGAGCGCCAACTGAAGGCCAAGAGACGCCACTGAGAGGCATAGAGGCAGAACAGTGAGACCATCAGTGATAACAGTCATCCTCAGCCTTATATCGCTTTCGGAGGAAAATCGTGGAGACAGCATGGGGAGCTGAAGAAAATATATACCAATCCTGAAGGCGCATGGGGAACCAGGCCGCTGATGCCCAGAAGATGAACTGCGAGGCGCTAACAGGTCCAGATCAAGTCACAGCAACCTGAAAACTTCCCGGGGGCCACCCTCAGTGGCGGCTTTGAAAACGATGCCCTGGAAGAATCCATCACATAGCCCCCACAAACCAATGTGGCCGACGCAAGTCCCTGAGCCAGGGCAGGAGCCACTGGGGTACACAGAGCAGGGAAAAACAGGCGGAGCAGAACCAGATGCAGAAGGTGCGGGGGGCAACGAACAAGGATCACTGAGTGAATAAAATGAGCCATAGACGCTGCATAAGAGAGACCAATCATAGGGAAAATGTCCACAGAGCAGAGACGGGTCCAAGAGACACTGATTCACATTCTGACTAACCAGCAGCTACAACAACGAGAAAATAAACAGAAGAACTGCCATAACAATAAAGCCAGCATCGAATTAAAAACAGTCAAGATTCACACTCAGCTCCCAAAGAACAAAACAGCAACAGAAAAAATGCTAAAATCCACAAAAATTCAGCCAGCATGAGAAACATGTCCAAACGAGGACCGCCGGCCTTCACAACCACAGAAGAGACCCCACAACCCCTGAAACAATAACCGGACGACGCCGAACTACGCAGCAGAAAAGGAATCAGAAGTGCATCATGAAGGACCATGAGTTAAAACCTGCAATTCCCAGGGTCCTTAGGGGCGTGACGTCACCGAAGTAAACAGGAAGCAAAACGCAGCCTTAGAAAACTACACGGGAAAGAACCGCATGATGCTCACCGTAGATAATTGGGGTGACCACGGCAGACGAGAAGACCCGGACTGCCCCTGATCGGGGGGCACGGACATCCCGAACATCGCGGAAAGCACACCCCCTGCAGATGCACGCGACCGCGGCGAAACGAACGCGCTGTGCGCCGTCAGCCGCCTGCTGATCGCCGCAAAAGGAGAGCAGACGCGGCGAAACGAAAACCCCACATCAGAAAAATGGGGATCATCCATCCGAAGGACGGGGGGAACACAGCAAGACGCCGAAAGAGACGGAGACCCGCGGGCACGGAGACCGGCGAAGAATGAGCGCTGAAGGTAAGAAAGAGAATGAACGACTGCGCAGCTGGGCTTAAATAGGACGCTGAGCAGGCGAGTTAATTGACTGAACCGCCTAGGGTATTTATCTGTAAAACACTGCAGCGAGTATCTGCCCGAAATACGATAAATCGTCATTTCAATGATAAAGATAATTTCACTTTCATTTCTGTTTTATATACCAACAAAAATGTAGGCCACTTAAAGTGAAAGCAACACATTTAGCGCTGCTTTCAGACTATATGAGAAAAAAGAAAAATACTTTTTTCTTTTTCTTTTTACTATATCACTATTATTATTATTAGCATTATTGTTAAACCTTACCAAGTGATTTAAGCGGAGCAGGCAGCACATCAAAAAACAGCCAGTTGGGCTCACCCAAAGCGTCAATATGTGACCCAGAGGGGGTCCCTACCCATGCATCCATGTATGATGAGTTGGGGTGAGAATAGCTGTGTTTCCATTACACGTATGCGCAAAACCTTATCTAGAATTGTTGAAATAAACAGGATTTCCCAATTACACTCTTTACATTAAATAATAATGCAAATAACCGTGATAACGACATCTACTATCTCGTTATCACAAGAAAAATACTTGTTTTCTTGTGACAACGTGACATCACATGTTTATAATCACAAGAAAATGGGCAAAAACAAATCATTGTAGCCCGTTTGTAGCTTCTTTGACATTGACCCACATGACCGGAATATAAAATCCTGAAGCTTTAAACTAGGAAACCACTGAGTAACATGGAGACAAAATAAAGAAGAATGCTGAATCAAAGTAGCTGAACTCCCAGGATACCAGACTGAACACTGCGCCAAATCAGATGTGGGTCAGTGGCCGTGCACTCAGAGAGACTCAAGCTTTGATGTGTTGTGATGACATTTAGATGATATTTTCTGCCACAAACTTAATTTTATCTTGAAAGCTGCATGCAGGCTCTGAACCTGATAGATTTTAAAAGTCAAACACAAGAGGCAGCTTCCTCCTGTAACTTTGACAAAGGTGAGCATTGTTCCAGTCAATATGTCTTACAGCAGCAAAGTCCATCACACAGGAAAAAGTCATCAACCATGTAACCAGATGAAAGTTTAGATCTTCAAGGTTTGTGTGTGAAACTAATTATTTTACATATGTTTTTTTTTTAAATAATACAAAGCATAATATTATATATATGTTTTTAATATTTCACACTTTAGTTATAACAAAGTATTGCTAAATGGGCTAAATTTTCTTTGGCTATAATTATACCTCATTTATATACTCTCTGTCACTATCCCTTTTCTGGAGCTTTAATTTTCAACTCTATTAGACAGGAAAGAAGTATGATTGAGTATTTAAAATTTGTGTCTGCCAGATTTCTTTTGGGTTGTGTTCAATTTCCTCTGTGGTCTCAGGATGTGCTGGATATGAAAGAAATGCCTTATCTGAGCTTTAGCATTCAGTTGGCATTTCCATTATCTCCCTTTGCTCGTGTATTTCTTGAGTTTCTTTTGCACTGTGCTGAGAAAAAACTAAAAAGAAACAACAACAAAACTTGTCTTATTCACTTATCAGAAAAGACAAATGATGTTTGTCGGGATAAACTCGAAAGGACTTTTGAGGAGAAGCTCAGAATAAAATACTGCACAGAAACAAACAATACAGAGTAGTCTTAAGACAGTGTATTTGAACTACTCTGGTTGTGCAGTTGAACCACTTTGTTTGATGAGTCATATTTAGAAAGCTGGAGGCATGAGCAGGCACAACCTGCCGTCACATTGCAGGGAGAATTACTTGACTCACTTGTAAAGCCAGATGGCATTTATTTACCTATTTTTTTGCACTAAAAGGCACACTCAAAAGCCACTTTTTCTTTTCTTAAAAACTACAGTGTGGCTTATAACCCAGAGAGCCTTTAATATATGGATTACATCTGGTGTGAGAAGGTTGATAAGTACACAGCATTCTGTCAATATGTTTGATTGGGATTGGAATACTCTGGCGTGGTTGAAAGCTGTGTCACACAGCCACTATGTACATTTTGCACATATAGCTACATGAAATGTGGAAAAAGGGAGAAAAGTTGTGGTCTTTATGTGAAAATTTCACAGATGTATCACGAATGAACTACGTCAAAACCACAGAAGGACCAATGAACCACGCAAAGAACACGTAAATTTTGTTTATGGCTAAAGGAAATTAGCCAAAAACAAACAAATATATTTCCATCTACTTGTGTTTTATTATAATGTTCTGTATATTTTAAACGGTAAAGGAAGGGGGAAAAAAAAAACAATAGGATTCCTAAATCATGATGACAAAGTATGCTTCAAAGTAATCTTTCACAGACATGCTGCTTTAATGTGATTTTAAAATCCAAATATTAGAGACATGATTACCAAATTAAAATATAGAAAATGCATAATGTTAAAACTACATTGAAGTGGATTAACAAACAAAGGGGAAAGATGCTGGACAGTAAAGAATGAATTTGTTTCTCAACATGATTTCTAATATGAATCAAAATGAAGTGACTGTTATTAAGGTTTTATTTAAGTTGCTGTGTAGCCCCTTGATGCCGGTATTTATTTCCAGCTATGAAAAAAGTCACTTAAATTATTGCTTTTATGTATTTGCTTAATTAAGGTCATTTTGTAGCCAAGTGGTTTAAAGCATTTTTACATCAATAGACATTGAGGGGTTGGAGGTTTGTCCAGATTTTGCTGAGACCAATGTTATTTGCATGTTAAGACATGTGCGACCAAGCACAAAAACTGATGGAAATGCACTTTTGCTAATATGCACATTGCTTCATTGCTAGCACATATTTAAACCCTAAAGGCTGATTTCCACTGGTCCGTCTTTGTTGCGTTGTGTCTCTGCTGCGTCGCGTCTCCGCAGACACAAAAAATAAAATGTTCAGCATTCAATCAGAATGTTTATCTCACCTCTATCATGTCTGCGTTCCAGACCCGTCCATCCCCACAGCAACACAAGCTTTAAGCAGGAGTTCTATTTCGCTTCCCTTTACGCATCAATTTCAAAGCAAACTATAAACTATGTACTGCCCTGGATTTAAAAAGCAATTCGGACGCATTTTCAACGGCGCATATGACGTCATCAATTTAACGAAGTGAAAATCTAATTGTTATGAGAGTTTTATGAAAACTATTTCTGTCTGTTCTGGTGATTAAAACATTGATGCTTTATAAAAAAAATAAATTTAAATAATTATTTTTACAAAAATTTATTAGATATACCAATCTAGTGAGCATCAATCCACACTGGTTTTTTGAGGAGACTTGCTTCTAGGGCACTTGATTTTGGAATTGTAGATTCTGAAAGCACTACAAAATGACATACGCACTATATAATGCACTATGTAATGAGTCATGAAAGAATTCGGACATAGCCTAAATTTCATATTTTTGGTGACGCTCTTATGCGATAACGCCCGTAAAGACCGCAGATAATGCCATTGATAACTGAAGTTTAATTGTGGAGGTTCAAAAACACAACATCACATATGGCACAAAACATGTACTCATGTATTATGACAAAAAATAATGATCATGATCAACGTGATGTTGAATGATCAACACTGTAATGAAGGACAAACCACTTCTCCGGGATCCAGGGGGCAGGGGGGACAAACCGGAGATGCTACAGAATCAATGTGTATTAACTGACGGTTGTGAGACGGACTCCTCAAGCAATGCAACGGACCAGTGTAAATTCGGGGTAACCCAACTGTACCCCTTACCCTACCATAATAACGTGCAAATTATCACTTCCTTTCCCTAATTCCTGTTCATTTTTTTGAGTAACTGCAATGGGATGAAATGCCTGTTAAGGTAACCTTTGAAACAGTGCCAAACACAAACAACTTAGTTATTCTTTTAATATACAAGTGAAAGTCTTGTTCATAAACATAAAGAATTAAGAGTTGTGTGTTTTTGCACTTAATATTCCCGCAATATCAAACTGCTCAAAGGCTTTGAATAAGTTGTTGCTGTAAATTGCTTGCCTCCATTCACGAGTAGAAAGATTGACAGCCACACTAGTTGTAATTAACTGGCTCTGCTTAGCAATTGTCAATTGTCAATTGTTGTGCGTTGTGAGAAGGATGAAAGATAAGACGTGAAGGTCAGGTTAGTGTAGTTCCGCATAGCTTGTTTAAATATAATGCTAGACAATCCCTGCCCTGCTCATTATAAACTTGAACACAGTCACAACCTCTCTGAGCCCTTTACAACCATCAGAATTGTGTGCACACATTCACTGATGGTTAAAGAAAGACACAACTCTGCAGCCAAGTCTCTCGTTCCTGCAGGTCATTAGGTTTTCTAAATAAAGGTGAAAGTTGATCAGAGCACAGGCAACCTGCAGATGATTTTTTTATATTCAAAACAATGTCCAACATTGCACAAACACTGAAAGACATTTGTATAATACTCACTTCTGCGGAAGTTTGTAATTAACTATAAAAGCTTTCACGACACTTTACTGCACATGAAAGAAATCACTAAATCTTATCTGCTGTCTCCTTTAATTTCATCTGGGTCAAGAGATGTACTTCAGTATGCGCAGTGAAGGAGAAGGGGGACATACAAAGGACCTCTCTTCAGTTGTTACAGCTCTGATAACTCTTATGAAGAAGATATTTTTGAAACATTATGCACATTTCCATGCCCTCTCCTTTCTGATATTGAATCTGTTAAGGATCCTCTTTAAACAGTGATTAACAGTTTTGTTTGAAATCAAATAGAACAAAATTTCTCAATCAGTTTAAATTTTTTCTCAAACAAATTGCATACTTGCTACAGACAAAAGACACAAAAACATGTAATTACATTGCAAAAGCGTTACTTTACACCACAATTCCTTAATTATGTTCTCATTTTTTTATTTCAAGTAACAGTTTTAAACATTACAATGAATATAACTCGATATAAAAAAGATTGACCTGAATCTCTAAGATCAGGCACGTCCAAAGTCTGGCCCGCGGGCCAAATGCGGCCCTCGTTCGAATTTCCATCGGCCTACAGGCTCCTTTCATAAAATCAATTATATGAGGCCTCCAGGATTTCCTAAAAACTAGTAGTTTCTTGATCAGATGGTCAGATGAATTAGCCCACGTTTTAGGCCGTTGTAAACCTTGTGCGACCCTTCTGTGACTCGTAGTTCATTCTTCTCTGACAGTGAGGGCTACCGCTTCCAGGATAAGTTGAAAATTGTACCTTTTTTTAGAAAATTATGAAAAAAACTGCCTATTATCCCAAAGGACTGTGGCTGTTATAGATAGCTATTATAGATAGATAGCTATATAGATATTTAGTTACAAAGCTTAACTGTTTAGTTTGGAAAATAATTATTTAGGTAAGATCTAAATACTTAATTTGCAAACTAAATGTTTAATTTTATAAAACTAAATATTAATTTAAAAACTAAAGATTTAGTTTGTAGACTAAATTTATTATTTAAAAAAACGATTTAACTCTAAATTAAATATTTAGCTTGCTAACTAAATATTTAGTTAGTAAATTTAACATTTAAAGATACTTGAATTAAAAGAAGATAATACGCATTTAAAATATGAAATCTGTTTGTTTTTTTCTGAAACTGGCTAAATAGCCAAATATGTTGCTGTTAATATTTGATTCTGCATCTTTACAAACGCCACCCCATAAATACGTTTTGATACCACTTATTTTCCATACAAAGGCTTTCATGTGTTTTACTGTAACTTATATCAGGTAGACAAAGGCAAAGAGGATGCATAAAGATCTTAAATTACTTGATATCTGTAGTTTCTGCAGAGGCTAAAGAGTCTTAGGAAAAAACTTCAAAGGCCAATTGTAAAATGTCTGTACTGGTGACAGAAGGGGGAAAAACAAAATAGCAATGCAATCAGTTGGCTGATAAATGTCTGCATGCATGATCTACAAAAAAGATCAACCCAATGAACTGCGATCTACTCTGCTCATGTGGGATGATTAATGCACCCAAAAGCTGTCGCTAGAAGAAAAGAGAAGATTGAAGTGAAAAGATCTCTGCTAAAAGTTGTTCAGATGTTTCAGGGTGCTAATAAATCATAAATAACATGTCAAGTCTCTGCTTTACTCTCTCCTCTCATGAGGCTGTGACTTGTGTTTTTCTCTCTTAAGTGCTCTGCAGTTTGTCGACATTTCAATTGTCTTTTTCTTATCATAACTATAAATTAAACCAGTTGGGATCTTCTGGTGTTGATCTTTTTCTAAGAGCATGTGTGTCTTCTAACACATGCAGTCAGGATATGTGTGAGCAGCAGCACTAACAGGGGACACTTCACTGGGTTTGTAGAATTGAAAGGTTCAGTAATAGTTTTAGATCAAAACACCCCAAAAAGGGACAACTGTTAAATTTTATATCTATTTTCTATAGGGGGTCTTTAAAGCCGCTCTACTATCACTTATCTATTGTAAAAGGGATTTTTAGCCAAAATAAAAAAATCTGTCGTTTTCTAAGATAGTTTCTGCATAGTGGCTGTAGTTAAAAATGTGCCTCAAAGTTGTGGCGAGGAGTAAGCCAGCACCAATTTCTCATCATTCATTTGCTTACACCCTCTCCGCTGGCTTAAAGCCCCTCACAACCCCAACTTTTGAGCCAGATACCAGCTCAGATGAGGAAAATTGAAACGTTAATGCATTGGAATAGAGAGGACCAGGGAGCTTGTGACCTGCCAATGTAGTTTGCCACAACTACGAGCTTTTCCAATGGCCTTTTTCCATCTGCTCTTGATTCACCACAATTTGAATAAAGAACTACTCAGAAATGCAAATTTACGCTTAATATTCTAAACGTTCTCCATCATGAGAAAAATGCAACAAGAACATGTTAAAAACAGCAAAAACACATATTTCCATTGAAGTGGGTCTTTGACGCTTTACGACAGTACTTTGAAAATATACAAATTATAAATTAGGACGGCTTCAAGGTCAGACCGTTGAGAATTCATTTAAAACATACACATTGGCACCTGTACACATTAATGGCAAAGCAAAACTATTTTCCAACCTTTATTTCTTCATGCAGTCATTTGCATTCATCAAATGAGACACGTGTATTACTAACTGACTGACTAAGTTGGGTGTACTTGGAGGCTATATCCACCCACACTCTGGAAAGGTATTCTGTATGAATATTTAGTATCAAAACACAAACACAAAAAGGAGGTAAATACAAAGCAACACCTGAATTACTAACCCCTTCCAATAAAACAGGGTGCCAGGCAACAGATGCTGACAAATTGCCTCAGATTAGGTCAAAGTTTATTGCTGTCTTCTGCTATAACTCTGATACTATAGTTACAGCAATCCTTGCCTTAAAGTGTATGCTCCTTATTGCTGCATCCTCTCTGTGTTGTTCCTGACATCTATGATGGGGTGAAATAAGCAATGAATAGGGAATAACATCACAGAAATTAGGTTTTGAAATGCAGTCATTAATGACTCAGACTGCAGCTACAGATATTAGAGGATAAGTGTGTTTTTTGTAGTTCTAAAGAACATTTTCTTCAGAACTATTTGTGCTGAGAATTCTAACACACTTACCTTTCAATAAATGATTTTTTTCAACATGATATTTTTTAAATAAAAAAAGACTATTATTGATATTCAAACAATACTTTTTCTTTTTGGAAAAATAAAACTTTATGTCAGAAATAGTTCATTTTTTGTGGCCATTCAATACATTTATTGTATACATGTTACTTTTGTGTTTTATTTTGTTGATATTGACCCATTTTTTTTCTCTCTCTCGCCATGTCTTCAGATTTTTATTTTTCATGCAGAGCACCGGTAAATTAAAACAAACCTTAAACATGATCATTTAACTATTAATTGCCTCTTTGACTCAGTTAGAAAGTGACTAAGTTCAAACTGTGATGAGTAACATGACATCACTGGTTATTCATGTCATGTAAAAGGTAAGGTTTTAGTCATTTCAACATTTAGTAACTAAACAAGAAATTCAGTAACTGATAATAAAAAAGTAACTAAAACTAACAGTTTTGACAATGTTTTCATCTAGTAAACAAACAAAAAACTGGCAATAGTTGACTGTGTTTTTTACACAACCTATACAAGAAACATGGGCATGTGACGTGCATTCCTGAATAGCCTTTGCGTTTACCCATGGTGTTCACACTGCACAAGCAGGGAGGGGCTTCTTCTTTTACTACTGTTTACTAGTGCATCTCTGTAACCTACAGTTGGAAGAGGCTTGATGTGAAATGTGGAAGTGGTGGAAATCTTGCAAATATTGTTCCAGGCTTTTTTTTCCACAGCTCTATTCTGACTAGATATCATATAATTCCAGTCAGACACAAACCACAAATCTTAATTTCTCCTTCATGATCAATTTTCAAACGGTTGGCAATTAAAAAGAATACTACCCATATGTCACATCAGCCTCTGTTTAGTTAAAATTTGACTTTGTTTAATTTTTAACGTTCAATGGCCGTGCATTTTGGGCGTAGATCTGAAATTGGACTTAAAACATTGCATAGTATCCTATGCCCGTCCCTTTCCCCAGCTGATGGTTTGGTCCACTACAGGGGTCAGTGGTTTAATGAGCATCAGCTGGCCCTCCTTTGGGGTGTCTCCCTGTGTGCACCCAAGCAGACCCCCTCTAGAGGTCAACCTGGGACAAACGGAACATGTGGCAGAATATATATCCAAAAGAAGAAAAACAATGCCATGACCTCCAGCTAGGACGACGAAACAGCATCCTCACATAGACACAAACACTCATGTTTGATCATCTTAATAAATATTCTATACATTTTTTATTTTTACTTTGCAGAGATACCTAGAAAAGAATTAAGTTTTCAAAAATGTTTAGTAATCTATTTGAAGATTTGGTTAAAAAGATCAACTTTTTGCATGGTTTATTGTAACTAAGAGTAGAAATGAATCATACATGTTTTTATATTTTATTCAAAAGTTGAATTGGAATTCCCAAATGCATACTTTCTGTCATGATTTGATTTTGTTGTCTTGTTTTTGGTCCTTGTTCTGTCTTGTTTCTGTTTCCTGTTTTATTTTGAAAGTCTCCTGTCTTGTCTGTTTTCTTGAGTTTTACTTCCTTTGGTCCCCATCAGCCCTGATCGTGTCCACCTGTGTCTTGTCTGCCCTGTCTGTATTTAAGTCTCGTCTCTGCCTTCCTCCTGTGTTGGTCCATTATCCCTGTTATGGTGTTCATGCCTTGTTCCTTGTCTCATGCCTTGCCACAGTAAGTTTTAGTTTTGTTTTGTCATCCTGCTCCGCAGCGCTTTTTGTTTGTTCTTTTTTGTATTAAAACCCACTAGCCCTGATCCTCATGCCTCCGCCTCTGCGTCTGGGTCCACCCGGCTCTCGAGCCACCCTCCACCATGACACTTTCACTATTTAATTATAAAGGTTTTGTAAATTGACAGCAAAATCTTTAGCAATGTTTATAAAGATGCATCTAGTTGGTTTACAAGAAGTCAAAGAAACATTTATAAGTCTTTTTTGAACAAAACCAAACTAAATGGGAAACTTAGCTTAATTAAATTGTTTTAAAAGGGAGACAAGGACATGGAATAGTCACTCAGAGGGACACAGAAGCCAGTTAGCAAGCTGAACAGAGGAGCTTAATTGAGGATCCTGAAATAAAGACTCTTTATTAGTGCTGGGGAAGCACCAGCACCTTTCAGGAATGATCATTTTCTAAGCTTTCTATACCCTAAAGATAGCTAAGTACAAAAAAAGATGAAATTATTTTATATAACAAATATGCTGCTTTGCCATAGATTTCAAATAATGTTAAATTATAGTGTCTATCAAAACAAGTAAAAAAAAAACATTTTGATAGCAACACTTAAAACCAGTTCTTGCCTTTTACTGCCTACTTTTCTTAGTTATTGGAACATTCTTATAGTGGATGACAGAACTATTGATCATTGAAATATATGTATTGTGTGAGCATTGCACTCTACTGGTAGCTTTGATGTATTACAGATCAAGTTGCAGCTTTTTGTGAAAATAACCAATGATTCTGATGCTGGACCTTACATGAGATCTCAGTCACATCTGGAGCTCATGATCAATCAAAATGAATTTGAACATAAGCTAACAAATATTGACGGTGTCACGCATTTCCAAGAAATCTATCCTGCCTGGTCATCTGTTATTTTTAATTTTTTTTACAACTTCTTCCTGCAAAGGAGGCTATTGGAGTCAATTGAAAGTCCCTTTTATTTCCTGTGACCACCTAAAAAATTGAATGCAAAAATATTCCTTCAAATTAAAATGCTAATTGCTAGAATTATTTTAAAAAATTAACGCTGGTTTAAGTAGATACATCAGCATCTTTCATCTTTTTTTCTGGTCTGTGATGTTAATTGAACATCTCTGAAATATTTAATGGACAACTTTTGTACATAGAAATATTTGCAAATAAAAGCACTGAAACCTCAAACAAGGGCGAATAAGAATTGATAGGAAAAAGAATCCAGCATTATTTGATAAGATTTGGCAACCATTCTTAAAGTTTTTACCCCTTTTCTTCTTTTTTTTTCCTCTTTCCTCATCTTTGTTTGCTCTTTCCTCCTTTTTATGTGCTCATTGTTTATGATTGTTGAAGTTGATCACATACACTGATTAAAATGTAATGTAGCATAATTTTGCACATGTTTTTAACTTTTGATACTTGATGAAATTTTGCTATGAAAATTCCTGTAACAGTGTTGTGTCTATTTTACTGATATAGTATTATGTTTTAAAGCATATGAATGACTTTTAAAAGTAACATAATTTGCATATATTTCAGATGCTGCATTTGCCATGTTGATTTCTAAAATAGTTATTTTTGACGTAGTACTTAAGTAATTCATCTTTGGCATGTGCTTTATTGATACCTTATGATTGTTAATTCTGTCTGATAAAACCTAGGAACCGGATATTGATAAATCATGTAATAAAATGGTTATAGTATAACGGGGTGGGATTATATAAGTTCGCTTCCTTCCACTCCCTTTCAAGCAATATTTATTAATTATGTCTAATTATCCTAAGTTTGATTAGTTACTGTATGAATGTATAACTGATGATTATATTGCTTTTGTGTATTATTTCTATTTGATTGCTTGAAATAAACCATTTCAAATCAAAAAATCAAATATGTTGTTTGAGCATCTGGACTTGAACCACATTGTGTGCACACCTGGAAAATCAAATGAAATAAATTACATAAAAATCACTCAAACATCAACAGATTTCCACATATAAAGTAAATTCATAAATCCATACGTGACAGAACAAACCTCGTTGTTTTTGTAGCTATATTTTATTCTCTTTGTGAGTGTGACCATGTTTTACTATTCATTGCTACTTTATTAGACTATTAAAGTCAATTATTTGTTATTTTATAGAAATCAATGCAGCAGCTTTGACTTCGTTAAACGTTTGTTATGAGCACGTATTCCTCTACATAGACGTATATCTAAAACCTTCTAGCATGATTTACTAAAAACTAAATAAATAAGTTGTGTGATCTAGCCAGTGATGGGTAAATTACTTTTAAAGCGCAACTAATTACTTTGCTTTAGTTAGTGGATGAAATTGTAATTAAATGTTACTCATTCCCTAATTTAAAAAGTAATATACTACTCTGTATTTTACTTCACTTTTACTTTTTTCCTTGTTCTCAAGGGAATAAAGCTAGCACAAACAAGTTAGCCATAAGAAATCCATAAATAAAAAATAGGCACTTTACAAGATCAATCAGATTTGAGAGTCAGACAGTTTGCATTTAAATTTGAATTTTGACACACATGAAGCGCGATGCTGTGTAAACAAAAATGAATTACACCGGGGCGCTGTTTTTCAATCTGATTTAAACTTTGACACAAAAACAGTGTGGCATTTTACAATGGAATACATTTTGTTACTTTAAAATTAAATACAGCAAAGCAAGTATTTATGTTATTTTTTGATATTGAAATGTAAATTGCAAAATGCATTGTAATTTTAATTAGGACATCAGAAACCCATGACAATTTAAAATACAATAGATTTTGTATTTATTTAATATTTAATTTTTTAATTGTCATATTGAATTGTAATTTTTTAATTTTACAATGAATTGTAAAATGTTATTACAGAATCTTAAATTGCTATTGCATTTTCATATTCCAAGCCTGAATTTTCAATTGAAAAAGGCTTTTTTAAAGTGGATGATTAAATTGCTAATTGAATTGACTCTTGAGAATTGCTAATAACTTTGAATCATGACTCAAAAAAACTTCCATAGAAATTCAAGAAACAAAGAAGTCTATCCGAACTCAACAGGCTGGATCTCACTGACTCAAACTTTTTCCTATACTCGTCCCTCATTGGTCAGGATCTGGATGTGGTCCTCGCTCATTGGCTGCCTCGGCCGTCGGTCAGCGGATTTAGCCTCCAGTGTTCCGCTGCTGCGTCGGAATCTTGAGAACACAAACCAAGTGAGAGAAATCCTCCAAGCGAAGAAAAAGTTCATGCTTGAGTTCTGAAAAAGCCTCGAACACATGAAGGTAAGGAGTCTGTGCTAACTTTATTTTCGTTGAGGCTGTGTGGACCTCTCGACAAGAAATCCCCGCGCCGAATCTTTTATAAAAGAAAGATAGATTGGTATAGCCCGAAAAAGTGAATTTCAGGCCAAACCGTCGGTTTTTTCTTTTTTTTTTATTTCATAAAAAACTCTTAACTTTCAGATTTTCGTAGACACATTTTTGCTCATAACCTTTGACTTTTACTTGATTTTCGTGGCAAAACCTTTCCTTGTATAAACCAAACCATCTTTCATTAGCTAATTAACCGTAACACGTTTAGTAGCATCTTCTGTAATTTTGCTGCGTTCTTTTCATGAAGGTCGCTTTAGTTTGACAGGAGGAGACTGACCTGTTTGGTAATAACGTAAATAACACTTTGAGGTTGTTTACCTAAAGGAGGAATAAACCCAGTTCGGTTTCCAGACAGGCGGAATCAGGTCAGCCTGGCTGGGAGAAAATCCTGGAGACCTCAGGCTGCGTTGGTTTCCCATCTGTTGACCCTCCATCTCAGAGCAGAGCTCAGGTTCCTGCTCATAACCTGCTCTATAGTCCCCATCCTGAGAGTCTAAGTCCTGATTAATATAAAAGCACATTCTCAAATACTCAGATTATTAATACTGTGAAACTACTTAAGGGTCTATATATATCATGCTTTTCTTAAGCCTTTCAGAGTAAACTATATCCATATATATGATAATATATTACCTTTGGCACACTACAGAACTGTGAAAAAAAAATATAGAAATTAGTTTTTTTCACAGTTAATTTTCCTACGCAGAAGGAAGACCACTCATCTCTGAGGCACCGCCGCCCATTTCATGATGGCCGCCTATAGCCAGCCTCAGCAGCGTGTCTGTGTTTCTCCCACAAAAACGAACATCGTCCAAACTTCTCCAAAGATGGATGTGCATATTGTGTATATAAAATAAAGGCCTGTTTTTTATTTTATTTTTTTGCCAAACACCGCTATCTCTGTGGAGAAAGTGGGTGTGTGTGTGTTAGCATGGGGGGCGGTGCTGGCAGCGCAGACTCTTCCTGAAAGGGGCTGGTCCTCACCTTGTGATGTCACAATGCAAAAACCCGCTCGTTTTCATGGATTGGGAGGGGCTGGTGCTCAGAGCTCAGGCTTTTAGAGGAATGCTCTGAAATGTATGAATGGATCAAAATACCACTTTAAGGTTGTTTTTCGTGACTAATTAACATAATTTAAAGTTGATTTTTGCATGATATAGGCCCTTTGATGAAAAACGTTTTTGTGGCATGGAGAACGCATTTATAAAACATGTAAGCTTAAAATTATATTTCTAAGTATTTTTTATTCTGATAATTGTAAATCAGGAGCAGACGATAAAATGCAGTCTGAAAAAGCTTGTAGTTGTGATGAAGAAGCTACTAAGGAGAGCCACAAGCTCCCTGCGCTGCTACATTCTGATGCATCCACTTGCAGAAGACTAGATCGATGCATGTCTTTGTTTTTCTCGTCTGAGCTGGTATCTGATTCAAGACTGTACGTCTGGATATCTCCAATATTGCTCGTCATTGTTGTTTGCACACGTAATATTATGTCATGGGTGTGGGAGGCTGTACGCTTGTGGGAGAGCGTGTAGAAAGATGGATGTCAGGAGGCAGGAGCGGCATTACTGTGTACCAACTGTCTTGCTCACAACTCGGATTGGAATTTCTAACGAACTACTGCTGCACTTCAGAAACTATGTCCTAGAAAACGACCTGGGTTTTTGGATTTTCCCCAAAAAACACGACTATCATAATTAAAACACTTTTTAAATAGATCAAAACAGGATTGGAGTGGGACTTTAAATTCCCCCGACATGCAGAACATTTCTTGCTCATTAAAATAACGTTTTCCCCCTCTCTTTAGTAAAAGTGTTTGTGTGCACTTAAGGCGTTTATGTGCTGCAGATGAACCACATGGCCTCACAAGCTTAAAGCAAACAGGGATAAAAGGATTATGGGCGACGGGGCTTTCGTCATCAGAAGTTGAGCTTGGCAAGCATGTGGGAATCTTTCTGCTTCCCATGCTATCATCAGGCCATGTGTGTGTTGCTATATAATTACCAAATGCAGTTAGAGAGTTGGGTGGAATATCATTAGTGCGATGAGAAGCCAAACAACTATGACAACGAGCGCAAACTTCGGGAGGCCTGGACAGCTTTTGCTGCACACTTCTCACAGCAATTACAGCGGCCTGTGAAATTAGCGAGCAAGCCTGTAAACCCAAAATCAAGAGAATGCGAAGATGCTGGAACTTAATTGGCCTCTTTTGCTCCTGCGGTGAAGCCGCAAACCGTGAGAGGACAGAAGTAAAAACATCGAGAGGATGCACGCTCACCATTCCTCTTTTCACTTCTGTGCAAAGAAAGAAGCAAGAAGTGAATTAAAGTTAATCATTGTTGACTTTCTGCGGGGGAGTTAAAAAAGCAGGAGCTTCCTCTGAGACGTGGTCTCTCCTGAAGACGTCACGGTGTGGAAAGCTGTGGTGGAAATGTTACTCCAGGTGTTAAACGCAGCTGAACAGCAGGCGAGTAAGACTTTTCATCTTGAGCCACTGAAATAGCATCTCTGGGGTTCAAGGTAGAGTGCATGCTTACTATTTGGTGTAAAGCCAGCGTGATGTTGATGATCTGGCCCTTGTGATGATTCTCATCTGAATAGGATGCTCACTAGCAGCTTTGATCTCTCTTTGAAGAGAGAGGCCTGCATGTGCTCGCTGGGCTGGTTTAGTTGGAGGTTTGGGATGTTGTTCACCGCAGGGCCTGTCAGCCGAAGCGGAGCAGCTGTGAGATTAGAGTGCAGAGACTACAAAGGGGACCACATAACGTTGTCACCACTTGCAGCAAAACAAAACGATGGGATTCAGAAGCTTCGTTATTTTCATGGAATCGGGGAGGTAGCCGGCTTTTCCGTACCCTGTCAACACATCAGCTCGCACTTTTTTTCCCCACACGGCCGTAAGGAGAACACTTATCTTAGCTGTCATTTGCGCAGAGCACTTTTTTTTTCTTCCAGAAAAGTAATTTAGTGAACCTCAAAGCAGAACGTAAATAACACTTTGAGGTTGTTTACCTAAAGGAGGAATAAAAATCTGCTTTACTTAAAGACTCCCTGTCATGATAAACACTCACCCTGAAGAAAGCTCATAAATCAAGTTTGTCTGAGTGTGGAAGTTTGTAAAGAAACAGGAGGGGGGCTTTGTTTATATTACAAACCTGAGAGGTTATTGGGCTGCTAAGGGAAACCCCATGAAGCAAGAATAATGGCTTTTTTTGGGTTCCCTTACTCTGTGTGTTTGCTTGGGGGTGGAGGTTTCCACAAGGAATCTGGTGTCTGTGAAGCAGAGATTCTCATGAACTGCAAACAATCTCATGTGATCATACTAAAACAAAAAACTGTCTCCATCTTTCTCTGTCGCTCACAGTCACAGCTGAACATGGAGAATCTGAGCAAGCCAGAGTTGCTGAAGCTTTTCAGCATCCTGGAGGGAGAACTGGAGGCCCGGGACCTTGTCATTGAAGCCCTTAAGGTACACACAACATTAGCTGGTGACTTGCTTTTTCTAGTATGGTGCAGTTCAGCACTGCTCTGGAAACACCAACAAAAGTCATTTTCTTTTACAGTTGATGATAGTTTCTGTCTGCTTTTGAAGTGAGAGAGGGCTTTGTTCCTCTGAATTGCCACAGAATACTTAAAAAAATTTCTACTTTATTGTATAATTGTGTTCTAAAAAAACGCATTTCTAGGTTTAAATTCATTTTTTGAAGGTAGAGGGCTGAAGGTTTAAAGGCTGCTTAAATGTGCATTTTGAAATGACATGTAAACACAACTCAACAGAAAAATTTAGGAAAAAAAACCCCTTTTCCCCTTTTTAAGCCTTCAGAGCCACCGTCTGTTGACGTTTTTTCATCCAATATTTAGTTGACATTTAATTATTTATTTAGGGGGTTTATGGTTAAGCCGTAACCAGCAACTTTCTTTAGAAAAACACTTCTGCAAAATTAATTAAAGCCATATGAATGGTTTAAACAACTCTCCATATTACACTATTACCATAAACTTTTAAACTTTACAGTCATTACAGCTGTGGATGCTGTCCACAGCCTTTGCCTTAAATGTTCCATTGAGGGAATAAAGTGGAGCAGCAGCCGTTGGAGTAGAGAGTGCTCATGTGTTGTGTCTGGACCGCATTCCTCCATTTCCCCAGTGATCTGGCCATCTAAGGCAAGAAGAGTTACAGCACACGGCGCACTTGAAGACTCCATGCGCACCAGAGTAGGAGTGCATAAATAAACATTGGCCTTAACTAAAGCTTGAGGGAAATGTGGTTGGGCTTCATTCATCATTCCAGCTTAAGCATTAACCCATTGACTCGCTCAGTCTCCAGCTTCAGAATACTTAAAAGAGCATAATGGTTCAGAATAATCTAAACAAATGAAAAAATGGTTGCTTCGTATATACTTTTAGCAGTTTCTAAATCAGTTATGGGTTACATTTCATCCTACAGTATCGCAATTTTTACTGCAAAAAGTAACATTTTATTTTTTAGTGTTAAGCGACTTGTGGTAAGCAATCAGGGGTTTGTCCTTCACATCAAAGTAAATGATAAGGAAAATATTCTTCTGTTGCTACAAAAAGACCCACTCTAATGAAACTCATGTTTTTGGTGTTGTTAACGTTTTCTTGTGGCATTTGTTTCTAATGATGGAGGACCTATATAAAGAATGTTAAGCTTAAAACTGCGTTTCTGAGTTTTGCCTTATTCCAATTGTAGTGAATCAGTTGCAGACGAAAAAATGTCTTTGAAAAAAGTTTGTAGTTGGGATGTACACTGGACGGGCCACAAGCTCCATGCTCCTCTCCATTCTGATGCGTCCCATAGTAGAAAGCGGCCACCGTACCCGTATTGGTTCTAGTCTTGTTATCCTAAAAGTTACCTTGTAGTGTCCTGAACAGAATTCTCCTAAAATAATTCCATAAAACCACAACAATGAGACACAGCAACTTATTGAAATGTAATCAGATGAATTCAGGCTCATCAAAACTATTTTTAACGTGATACAATTTGCTTCTCACTGTTTTACCAACAATCTATAAGTCATAAACACTTATCAGCGTACCTTCTTAGCTGTCTTCTTGCCAGTATTCGTCTTGCAGACTGACGTTGATACAGGCGTGTGTGAAATATAAAGTTTGAATGAACTAAAAGCACAATACCTGAATAATTTGTGCCTCTAGTCGCGTTGCTCGCCCTCTTAATTCCTGACCAATGAGTGAAGAGATCTTTAGTCACATTATTTTTTTTACAAGCTTTAGTCTGGAACAAGAAAGTCCGCTTGACGGCAGTCTGAATACAGACCAAACGCAAGGTTCAGGACTCGATCCAGACCAAATTAAGCAGACCTGGTCGGGAACAAATGATTTTTCCAGTCTGAATACATGCTAAAAGCTCACTACAGTATGTTATTTCTACATTATAGTTCATTTTCACTTTTACTTGGAAGAATCTATGTACTCATTGGTCATTTGATTCGCAATAAAATATTTCCAATATTTATGTAATTCCTGTTAGTTTCAACATAGTAACAACATCAATGATGGTATCTGTATTTTTTGGAGTATTTAGATAAAAGTCTGCTGGCTTTCACTTGCACATTATGATCTGTTGCTCTGGTTGGTCATATTGGGTCAACAAAGGCAGTTTTTTATATCTTAAATTCAATTCTGCAGAAGCACTGGTGGCATGCTGACCATCTGCTTTAATTTTTTAACATGTGACTCACTTCTGCAGCTGCAAACTCGGTGGTTTTTAAAAAGGAAGCTGGTGTCTGGGAGCACTTGTGTTTGGCACACAAAGCCCTGTAGTCAACCCCTTGTACTTTTGGGAAAGGAATAGACATTAGTTTGAGTTTTTAGAGCAACCAAAATAGGAAATGAGCCTTTAAATAGCTATGACATTAGCATGATGCGACTGAGTCAAATTTTCAAAAGGAAGTTTCTGTAGGAAGCTTTACCCTTTTGCAGAACTGCTGCTCTGAGTTTAGTTGTTTATCTAAAATTCATCAGTTGATTGAATTAAGTGCAATGAAAATGCATTCATTTTTTTCCCTATGGCTGTGCTGCCTGGCAGATTTCAGTCTTTCCAAGCAAAAAATATTAATTACATGCTTGAGCATGGGAGCACCGTTTTACAGAGCAGTTTTAAAATGTGTTGAGCTCTGGAGCAGGATAAGTATTTGTCACTCTCTCTCTGTGTTGTGAAGGTCTTGTAGGCACCATTGCTCATGTGAAAGACTCCAGGCGTGTGTCAGCAGAAGATAAGCTGGAACCATGGCAGCCATGCAAAAGCACGCAGGATGCCAGGAACTGTGGCCAAAAGACAAAAGCGTGAATAATGAGGCTAGACTGTGTAGCCTAAAAGACGTGTGCTCCAAATGTATGGCATGATTCTATGTATAAACTCTAGTACATTTGGGGGTGGAAGACTTAAGCAAAGCAAAGTTGGAAGGTATTTTTGAAATCCTTCCTCTTCACTCCCTTATGCTTCTCGTTAACTGTAACCAACTGGTGCAAAGAAAATCCCCCTTTCTTTATGCTGTGGAACTGTCCATTTATTTAAGTCCAAATAAAAGAACCAAAGAGATGACGAAAGGGAAAAGTCTGCGTTGATAGAGATTACATTTCAGCTGTAAAAAGAAGAAGAGATGGGTTTTATTGAACAGATTTGGAGCCAGTTTTTTTTTGCCCCTGCGTTTGCCATCGCTTAGATTTGATGTTCCTTCTGAAATAGGCTAATAGGTGGGAAACAGAAGGCTTGACATTTTTTGGAACATGCCCATTAAAGGTGCGGTTTATGGAAGCGATTCTCTAGCATAATTAAAAATAAGTCAAAGCCAGAAATGCTTTTTTATTTTGAAAATGAAGCTGCATTTTTTTGACTCAAAATTCAATTGAAAAAGCATTCCTTCAAAATGCTTTTTCATTTTCTACTTCAACACAGTTTATTCTGTCACTTAATTAAAATGATAATGAAAATGATATTTGATATTTCATTTTCAAAAAGTTCTTTGGTAAATGTGTAGCAAAATTAATTTAGAAATGTCTAAATTGACAATTAAAATGGATTAACAGAAATGTTTTTTCATTTTCAAAATGTAACTGCATCAAATGACTCAAAATTAAAAATCAATACTTGAAAAGGCTTTTTCATTTTCAACTTAAAAACCGCTTATTCTGTGTCATAATTAAAACGAAAGTGCAAAGAGGGGAATACATTTGGGTTTTCCCATCCACTCTGCGAATAGTGTCACATACATCAATTCCACCATCATATGAATTTGTGTTTCCAGTGGTGTCCACACAAAAAAAATGTTCTGTTTAATATGAAATAAAATAAGATACTCACCACTATTCCAGCTGTGGTGGATAATTATTTAACCATGAAAAGGTTTTGGGAAAAATACATTTTTGGAAAATACAAACATTTCACATTAGCCTAAATGGGGACTGACTTGCAGGTCATCCACTAGTGACTTGGCCAGCTGATTTGGCACCAGTTTTTTTTGTTTCTAAACCAAGTTGTCTTTGGTTAATATTTTAAATTTCAAAGTACAGACCAATTAAAATAGCAACATAAATAATAACCATAGTTTTTTAAGTCATAAGGAACAGTAAATCCATCTTTTAGAACATATTTTAATGACATTTAAATGCGAATCACTTTTTCTTGAAAATGAAAGCATAGATCCCTTTTTAAAGGATAGTTTAAAGGAAAAAACAGATTATACAACTTTTTTAAACACAAGACACATTAGAACTGATTTTAAATAAACTTATATTATAATGGCAGCAATCATTTGTTTAATGCTTTCATGACCTTTTCATTGGACTGGTTTGGTCAGGAAGATCAGAGTTATATGTTTCATGTGAAGCTACTTTACAACCACCCTCGATAATACCTCTTCAAGCTGTCATTCCAATTACAAGTCTTTGTAAACGCGTGTTTCGGACATGTATGTTTTTAGGTCCCTTTTTGGGCTCTATGTACAAAACGCATGTCCATCGAACACATGTTGAAAGTTGAACCAGGTCAAACTTTGACCAATCAGGGACTTGTATTTGGTAATGCTGTATGGGTAGTGTCCTTTTTAATTCATGGAAGTGCCAACAGTTTCAAAAATAATCATGGAGGAGAAATTAATAAATCTTTCATATATTGTAATAGAGCTGTGAAAGAAAAAGCCTGAAGCAAGATTCACGAGATTTGTACCACTTTGATATTTTGCACATAGCCTCTTCCAAAAAAAAAGACTAGCCCCTCCCTGCTTGTCCAGTGTGAACACCTTGGGCTAAATGTGCGTTCAAGAACCCGCGATGAGCACGTCCTTGAATGCGTGTCAAATCCTTTTACGCCTACGTTTGTTACCGATCTGCTGAGATGTTGGCTAAAGTCAATAGTGTGAAATTTTGAGTATTGTTCCCGTTCTTGTCTGCAAGTATTTTCTGTTGTTCTCAATAAACATCATAAAAAAAGTAACAGGATTCGGGTTTAACAAGACTCCACTAGAATAACAATACCAGTAGATGCACCTTATGTCATTTGGCAATCCTCCTTGTGCATTTTCGTGTAACAGTCTCAGTTGTCTAATGTAAATAAATGAATTGGGTCCTTAATAGCTGCACAGAAATATTTCAAACTGGAAACCTTCCTCTGAAAACAAAGCGGCAATAGGATTAATAGTATTTTAACTATGAACTGAGGCCTTGTGGTAACAGAAGAAAGAGCTGGCTCTCTGCTTACTGTCTTGATTACACTTTAAACCTCTCCAGCTAACTTGGTATCAGTCATCAGGAGCTCTGGCCTTGCCCTGCCAGAGAGGATCCAGTTCTCTATAATCTCTTGATCCTCCTTTCTTGAAACCCCACCAAGACAAGCTTTGCTACAGCACCACTCCATTTCTCTCACTCGTCAGCCCCTTTTCACGACGGGTCTGAAGGCATCTGCCACACCTGAAACGTCTCACAGTTTGTAGCCCTCCTTTTTTTTGACAGTTAAGCGGACCAGGTCTGTCTGTGCCAAAGCCCAGCATGGAGCAGCTGTCCTGCCAATGGTAGGCAGACATGCACCATCTGTTGCTTCTTCTCTTATCCAGCACTTTCTGGTGGAATGAAAGAACTAAGTCTGTTTGATTTCGTCTTATAATTAGTGATAAGTGACTACAGATTATGTCAAGTACAAGTCAAAGAGTTTAAGACTGGGGTCTGCAACCTTCAACGGCTAAGGACCCTTTCAGGTCGATTTCTCACTGACCTCATCCCAGAAGCAGCCACACAGTATTACTTAACCTTTTAGAAAAATAAGACACTGCTTTTTTTTAAAAACGTTATTGTTGCTAAAAGGACAAACATAAATGAGTTATTGCTCTTTTGGTAGGGCTGCACAAAATGAGGGAAACTTGCGATTTGCGAAATAAATGATCAATATTGCGATGACATGATATAACTTGCAATACATAAACAAATATCAAAACAACTGAAAACACAATTTCCATTTCATTGCAATAGTTTAATTTCAATAAGAGTCAACCCTAGTCTACATAGGAGGTGAGCATCTAACATAAAAGGGCTCCAGCCGATCGGTCAGATGCAAAGAGGGATTTGTTTGATTTGTTAAGTACTTAAAGCACATTTAAGGTTTATTAAAGTTACAGCCGTCTTTTGCGATAGGTGTATTGCACAGCTTGATAACGCGATAACGCTAAATGTGCGATTTATTGTGCAGGCCTATTTTCTTATATAAGTAAAACAAACATAAGAGGAAAACTGTTTTTTTTTTTTTCAAAATATGAAATTGCATATAACTTTAAAAAGAGGTTCACGTGACTTCCTTCTACACAGAACCTTTCAATGCAGCAAATGTAGTAATAGGTATTGTAATGTCAGCAGTGATTTTAAAACAGTTTATTTACCATTTGTGGTCCATCTCTGCCCAAAAATATGTTCATATGACCAACCAAAATTAAATTAGACCTAAAAAGTTTACCTTTTACTGGAATTTTCTAATGATCAGACAGACTTAAAATCTTTGAATTAGTTCCAAATAAATAAAAAAAAAAACTCTTATAATTCTGTGCCCTATAAGTAAAATTCTGGTTGTGCTTTTTGACTGCCAACTGATTTTCTAACACAAACATCTGTCAAAATGTTTCAGTTTGACTTGTTATATGTACCTGAACTTTTTGTGAATTAATTCAAAAGGTTTGATTTAGTTTACTTTACTTTTACATTTTGATTTACTTTTAAAGTTCAAACCTTTTTCATTTCCTTTAAAGAGCCTCAGTGAAGGGGTAAAGGAGCCACATGTGGCTCCAGAGCCTCAGGTTTAAGACAGTCAAAGTCACGTTAAAGCGCGTACTGATGATTATGAAAGTTAGCTTTTAGAAATATATGGAACTAAGGTGTCAAATACATTTTTTGGAAGGTAAAATGGCACAATTAGAACTGGAAATAAATCAAAAACTGATGCAACAAAACATCAAATGACAGTGTTAATGTCATTGACAGTAAATGAGAACTTTACTGAACAACCTCTCCCTCCTCACGTTTCAAACAGGAAGTACCTGCTGGTCCCATAAAGCTGAAACCCCATTGACTACTATTGAGAAATAAACAGCTGTTATTTAGTCATTATGTTTGTCAGAATAACCTTTCTTGCTCTGCTACCTTTTATTAACATATTCTTGTTAATCCTATTTTATTCATGATATTTTTGCTGTAGCACAAGTTATTCAACTCACCAATCAGATACCCTTAATAAAAGTATGTGGCCTTGCATTAAACGTTCGAAACAATTGATTGACAGATTCTCCCAAGCCCGCTTTCACTGGAAGGGGTGTGGCCTTTTAACATGCTCACTCCTGATTGGAGAGAGTTTTTGCCATAGAAATGTAGACGGACCAATCACAGCTTACTGAAGACATCTAATTCCAACATGACGAAGGACATATTGCTAAAAAATGGGGACTGAATTGACTTCTTTTGGCTGGAACTGGAAGTAAGGCTTTTCTATGGGTGACGTCACACTCGATCCGTCCAGTTATATGTTGTACAGTCAATGGTTAATGTCAAACACACTGTGTCTCCATCAAGGGATATAAAAAGAGATTCTGTCTTTCTTGCCTATAGGCCCAATGCAAACACATGTTCATCCAGGAGCACTACGGCAACTACAACCTCAGCGACCCCTTTCACGCCTTGCAAAGAGACAGCGAGATCGTGGGAGGACAGAACATGGGCCGTTCTTCCCCAACATCTAACCCTCTGGTGGTGCTGAAAATGGTGGTGAGCCACTGCAGGAAAATGCAGGACAAAATGTTGGCCCAGCTGGCTGCAGCTGAGAGCAGACACAAAAGGGTGAGTTTGGACAGAGAAACAAAGTGTGCATCAACGGACAACTGAAAAGTGGATTTGAACCAATGAACCGACTAGTCCTCTCGACAACAGCATTTGCTAGGGATGCAATAGTACATTTTCTTCACGATTTGGTTAAATCTTTAATTTTTGGGTTTTGTTTCAGTTTGATATATGATCTAAGAAAAATTCAGAAAAATATTTTTTTCTTAATTTGCTAATTAGCAAGAAGCAATAAAGAATTCCTCTCAGTTGGCAAAACTAAGCCAACTGAAACAAAAAATAATAAAACATAGCATAATGTGCATTTGACTCTTTCAACGTAAACCTATGGGAATGCAGTAGGGATGCAATGCTTCACTTTCCCAACAGTTCAGTTTAATGGTGTAACATACAGTTCAGTTTTGTGGCATCCCTAGTACTTGCATCTATTTTTCAGCTCTTTGTTTTACACTCATCTTCATTTTGTTGGAGCAGCTTTGCAGTTATTTATTCTGCTAACTTTAGTTATTTTTGTAACTGCAGACGTGTTTTCAAGGATGCCATTAAATGAGATTTAAATGATGAAAGTCTTTTCCAGACAGGATTGTCCAGATTTTTTTGGTTTTGTTTTGGAGCTTAAGAGTGGAAATGTGGAAACACTGGCACAGAACTGTCATTGCTATAAGCATTAAAAAAAAAATGTATTAATCATGTGGCATCAGTGGTCATAACACGTTATTTGTTGAAGCTACTATCTTAGGCTAAACTTTAAAATGAAACCCTCGATTCAGGTTATTGCAGACTTGGAGGAAGAAAAGCGGAGGCACGCAGAGGACGCCGCTGATGGAGATGATGTCACTTACATCCTGGAAAAAGACAGGGAGCGTCTCCAGCAGCAGGTAACAAGATTTCCTCCGAAATATTTTCCAAGTAAATCCTGTTGCCTATGAACTCTAGGAAGATTTGTGAAACAAAAGCAGGCGTTTGTGTTGATGTTGCTCTTTGTTTGTGTGTGCGTGTGTCTACAGCTGGAGTTTGAACGGAGTCAGGTCCGTAGGCTGGAGAAAGAACAATGGCGTGCAACTGAGCAGCTCGAGGAGGAGCGCGCTCAGCACAGAAACCTCTCCTGTGCTCTGGCTAAAGAGTGCAAATGGGCGAGTGCCCGGGCTCTGGAGGAGGGTCACCGTCTGACCGAGCTGAGCCACAAACTTGACAAGGTATTCACACTTTTCAAATCAAAAAACTTGATTGTGGCTTGTTTTTTGTTTTCAAAATCTTCGACCCGCTGTACACTGTCATGGTTTTCCAAAATAAGTCCAGAGTTATAGAATAAAAGCAACGATCTGCTAGCAATCAAAAACTTGTGTAAATTTGACAACCTGCATGGATTCTGTACAATATATACGGAACACCATCAACAGCCAATCAGGTCGCAGAACGCAATGCACAGAAAAAAAAACGTATTTTTCATTTTTAAGAAAGCCTGAGTTACTTCCAGTCCCAAAATGATAAAAGCGTTTTTACTTTGTAAATAATAAATACTGAAGCAGCTCTATTTTTTTAAACCTCAGTTCTGTTTCCATCACTCTATGAACCAATTACCTCAGAATGAAATAATTCACAAATTTATCACACCACTGTTTATATTCTGCCACAATAATCATGTTTGTAAGCGTCTGGACGGCTCAGTTAGCTGCGTGCAGGACTGGCTCATGGGAAACCAGGGTTTATCTTCCAGGGGGGGTTCTTGGGCAAGACCCTTCGCCCTACAGTAGGGTTGGGCGATGTCCCCTAATTTGGCCGTTGACGATGTTTGCTGTCAACCATCGGGATGGACGATGACATCGTCGGGGGGGGGGGGGGGGGGGGGGGTATTTTTACATTTTTCGTTCTTATATAACTGCTATTCGTTATTTTGCTTTTTTCATTTTATTTCCCAACTAATAGTTAATCCGCGATGATCCAGTATAAACTGAGGGAAGTGACTTTAACAGAAAAAGTAACAAACAAAATAGAAAAGAAGTAGTCCGCTCCCGCACTTAAACTAGCGAAGTGGACCGGCGGAGGGCAGATTTACAGCTTTATGTTTGATGGGAAGGGGGGGGGGGGTACATGAGCGGTATGTGTGGGAGATTTAAGACTGCGATCCGTCCCGCAGCTCCAAAGCTAATGTTGTTAGCCCGTGTGTTAGCATACTGCTAATCCTGGCTACGTTCAGAAAAAGCACTGACCACACGGATTAAAATTCAAATGATGAGCGAAGAGGTGTTTCATAATAACCGTAACATTATTAAAAGCACGTTTAGAAGATCGTCTCGTATTTTACCGAGCTGACATGTCAATGTATATAGCCGCTCGGCGCTGTTATTGTTTTGTATTGAATCGTTACATTCAATAAAGTTTGGAAAAAAAGCCGCTCGGCGGAAGTTGTATCCTCTTCCGGTTTTCAAACTGCGCATGTGTGAATACTGCGCGTGTGCGAATGATTTATTCCGACCGAAATTGTGACCTTAGTGAACGTTTTTATATTCTGAAAACATTTTTCTGGGCCCATTTACACGGTTGGATTCTAATCCGACCATTGATCCCATCAAGATATTTTGTACGTGTAACCGCGGCTTATGGTGTCGACGCGCAACGTGGCGGGGGCGTGGCATCACGATGGTGGTCTCTCCATCGGGATGTCAGTCACCCATCACGATGGACGATGATATCGTCCATCGGCACAACCCTACCCTACAGCCTAACTATGTAGCCACAAGAGGGCCAGAGTCTGGGTTTCCCTGTGCCGGTCCCCAGTCCGGCTCAGTGGGTTGTGTCAGGAAAGGCATCCGGCGTAAAAATCTCCGCCAAACTACCTATGCCTATACCTATCGTCACACAACTGTCAGAGGAAATGTCACAGGGAATCAGGACGACCCAAATGCAGGAACGAAGAGGCAAAGTAAAGTGAGGAGAATAATTTTATTCAACTAAAGGCACCACTCTGAACATAACAGCACAGGCTGATGTTTATGTTTTGTTTACAGAAAAACATAGAAGTGTGACATCATTTGAAGTGACAAATATCATTTGTTTCCTTCAAAATCTTCTGATCTCCTGTCCTAAATAAAGATATAAACAATAGTGATTAAATGCACATCTATTACTTTTCATAAATGCAGTTAAAAACATGCAGATAGCAACCATTCAAACATAATGTCTTAATTAAACGGTAAGAATTGTGGTTCAGTCTGGTCTTGATTTTTGTTTGGAGCAGATCAAACCACTCGGACAACGTTGAAAGAACCTGAAGGGAAAAAGAGCTCATCCTTTGCCCAAACACTAAAATATGCCCCTCTATATCCTAAATAATATAGGCAAGGGGAATACCAACAATACAAACCGCATACAAGCTCAAGTGCACAGTGTAGTCAGAATCACATATAGGGACAAAAAGCCTCAAGAGGTTTTTCTTCACGTTTGCATCCAGTTTGTACTGTTGTTAGGCCTTTGTCACGACTGCTGCTGCTGTTCCAAAGATCCTTTCTCTTGTAGGAGAAGGAGGCATGTCAGGCCCTGAGAAAGGAGCTGCAGGATGAGCGGGCGAGAGCTCTGCGCATGGAGGCGAGGGTGGAGGAGCAGCTGGCGGAGTTCGACACTGAGCGGGAGCAACTCCGCTCACGCCTGAAGAAGGAGGAAGCTCAGTGTCGTCAACTACAGCAACAGGTGGGAAACTTTACGTCACCCTGATCCCATTTTCATATAACATTTACACAAGAGAGTTAATGCTGTAACTGTTCTACAACCAGGTGAAAGAACTGTTGAAGAAGCTGGAGGAGGCTCATGGGATTACAGAAATCAGACGGACCAAGATGATGTCGGTGGAGGCAGAAAACAGTGAATGGGACTCAAGGGTTTGTCCAGGAAGCAGTGTGGTGGAGATCATGATGGTTAAGGACAGAAAGGAAGACGTCTCAGCTGACCAGCAACAAGTCAGCAGTCACACGTGTCCAGTGGAGACCAATGGGTACCATAGTTCCACCAATCCAACAGAGAAGATGTCCCTCCAGAATGGAACAGACAGTTTTCCACTTCCTTCCTCTAGTATGCCCTCCCCGACGCTTGCTTTTTCCTCCCCCTGTGCCTGCCCCGCCCTGGCCAAACGCTCGCCAGGCAGCTCGGGTCCCGGAGCGTATCAGTCTCCGTACCAGGCTGGGATCAACCAACGTTTCCACGCGGCGCGCCACAAGTTCCAGAGCACAACTGAGCCAGAGCCGCCATCCCAGGCCGGACAACCTGCTCTCCCGCCTCCACCGAAGGACACCTCCCCTCTAACCAGCAGCTCCTCCCCCGAGGCCAGCCCGGTGAAGCAGATGGCAAGGAGCACAGTCACTCAGGTTCTGTCTCGTTTCACCACAGTCCAACAGAGCGCATCAACAAAACCGGCCTCACCCAACAATTCCCCCTTTGGTACAGACTACCGCAGCCTAGCAGCACCCCTGTCCCCTGTCCCCGCAAGGGCTGCCGGTGCAAATCCCCAAAGGATTCCATCACCCACCATTTCCAGAGTAGAAAGGGGCCACCCCCCACCCATCCCCCCTAAGAAGCCTGGTCTGGTCCAGGCCCCCCTATCCCCTGCAGTGGGGCCCAAGTCTGCCAGCCCCCTGTCAGGCGGCTGTGGGCTCACGTCTGCCCAGGAGGGGGTGAAAGAACTGGACATGGTGGTTTCCTCCAACTAACACTCCTGTGATCAGAGAAACCCATCAGCTAACGCTCCGCTTGTAGCTTCACGTTCATTCCATGTTTTGGAATAATATTCCTGAGATTAGCTTGTATATGATGGATCAAAACAGTTTGATCGTCTTATAAATAATCAGAGATAAATGTAGAGACAAAAAACCTGAAAGAATGGATTAGTCTTGTACGTATTATTGTGTTATAAAATATCTTTGCCATGATTTCATATTTTACTTAGTAAAAGTTCTAATTTAGTTACAGATCCAAACAAAAGGATGATTCAACAAAATAATCCTGATGTAAATGATCTTTTGGTTAATGTGTGCTACAGAATCTATGTGTACATTCTATGTACTTGTACATTAGATAACCAGCAGTGTCATTATACATGTATAAATATATAATTCTTATTGTTTTACATAAGAGCAACATTATTAAATGCCTGAAAAGTACCCAGTGAATGTGCTTTAGGATGTTTCATGACAACCACAGATTCATTCTTCAACGATCCAAACAAATTGTGTTTTTTTGCACGATCTTGTGGTGTTTTTCTCATCATGGAGGACATGTGTAAAGAAAATTAAGCTCAAAATTATACTTCTGAGTATTTCTTTAATGGAATCGTTGTTAATCATGAGCAGATGAAAAAATGCTGTTGGAAAAAGCTTTTAGGTGTGACGTAGAAGCTACTACGGCAAACCACGAGCTTCCTGCTGCGCTTCATTCTGATGCATCCACTTGTAGACAAGTAGATCAGTTTTACGACTTCGTTTTCCTCGTCCGAGCTGGAAACTGGATCAAAACTGTACAGCTGGATAGCTCCAATATTGCTCACCATTTTTGTTGCACCAGTAATGTTACGTTGGAGTTCTGATTGGCTGTAGGCTAGCGGGAGAGAGTGTAAACAAATGGATGATGGGAAGTGGGGGTAGGGTTACTCCGCACCAACAGTCCCGCTCACAACTCACAGGTGGCTGAATTTCAAACTTACTACTGCTGCTCTCCAGAAACTGTTCTGGAAAACAATACGTTTTTGTTTTCTTTTAAATGTTGGCTATAATAATAATTATAATTAATTATTTATAATTAAAAGACCACAGGGAATAATTTCAAAATAGATCAAAAGATGATCACAGTGGGAGTTTGATGCTAAATATCTGTTTAATTAATTTCTGCTTTGATAAAAGTCTTAGTATTTCAAAGGCTGGAAAGTTATTTATTAAAAATATTTCCAACATTGTAATGCTTTTTGTTAGTAAAGAGGAAACGTTACACTGCGTTTGATGTCCTCTAGGGGGCAGTATTTGATTAATATGTAGCTGGGATTAAGCTGCCCTTTTTCTGAGCCCCTAATGCAAAGTTCTTAAGAGTATACATTTGCATTTACATTTAAAGGTTTAAAAAGAAAATCATGTTCATAAATTTGTCATGTTCATATTTAATAGTAAATGAAGAAAAAGACAAAATGATTTTTAAAAATCACATTTTACTTGGCTTTCAAGTTATTTTATTTTCAAGTAAATCTGCTGCAGCAGGAAGATCTTATTTGACATTGGGTTTATTTTATTTAGAAAGAAACCTGAATGAGCTGCTGTTGAAAATAAAAGATGTTTAAACATACATATGAAGAAACAAACAGACTCTGATGAAGATGGAAGACGTCCATCGAAACATGTCTGGTATGTGGAAAAAAAAACACAACCGTGTCTGATAACAGAACAACCTAAGGAGTCAGATAGAAATACATATATAGAAATATACAACACTTTTAAAAGTCAATTATTGTAAACATTTAAAGTTCAAATTTATAAATAAAAGGCTCAATAGTCACAAAAAACATACAGTATCCTAAATTGTGATATTGCAGCTCTGGCTGGCTTTTGGTCAGTAAGAAACTGGCCTAAATGGATCTTTTACTGTTAAAGATTACAGATCCCTGCCCTGATGTTTAGAAACTACAAGAGGAAACTACATAATACTGAAATATAAAGTAAAAGTACCTTGAAGTAGGTCAATATTCAAGTAAATAAGAGTATATAGGAATCAAGCCTTAACAAGACCTTAAATCTGTGGAAACGTTTTCACTTTTTGCAGTCTTGCAGCACCAATCCAACCAAAAACACTCAAAGAAAAGCATTTTAGTGTTGGTGGGTAGAATGCCAAAATCCCTGCATTTGTTAGACCAGATTTTGCTGTTTTGTCCTGAGTGTTGCACAAACTATTAAAAGCTCTATGGCGAAGAGTGAAATCAGATAATGATCAGTATTTAAGATGGACTTGCATTTCCTCTTGTTAACATCAGTTTATTGGTGTGTCTCTTCCACTCTCTTTCACACCTTTCTCTGACAGCATAAGCGCTATAGGTGACGAGGCTTTTCTGACACGGAATTCCCCTTCTGGCCGTGGGGGGAAAGGGTTAGTTGCAGGGGTCAGCTGTCTTTTACTTAACTCCCCCTATTAACATTCCAGGCGGGGGCAGCAAACCTGCATCCCAAATCCAGAGCAGGCACACCTGGTCCTCCAGCAAGAACTCCATCTTTTCGTTCTCCATGGAAAAAAAGACTCATATTGACAATAGGTTGTATTCTGCTGCAGGGACACTTTTAATATTTGGGGTGGGATGAAAAAAACAAAATGCAATGGTTTCGCAATTTGTAAAAAAAACAAAAACACTTCAATAATTTGCACAATATGTTTAATGATTTCCTTTTATTTTTGAACACAACAGAAAATAGTTAATCCATCGATGCATATTAATGCATCAAACCACTTTGGCTCCAAAATGACCTTAATTCAGCATCTAAATGAAATAAGTGATTTGTTGTTTTTTTTCATAGCGGCAAATAAATTCAGGCATCAAGGTGTTAAATAAACCTGATTTTTTTTTTTTTAAATGGATAAAGTGCCCCAAAAAAAGAGTGGGTAGATGAGAAATTGTAGGCATACATGTTTACACATTAAAGACAAAATAATGAAAGAGAAATGAAAAGGCAAACATAATTAATATAAAGCCTCAAATAAAAAAAAGGGGTTTATGCAAATTTACAGCAAACAGTAAAATCTCTCCAACGCAAGAGGTTTTCAGCTCTTATCTGCTGGAAAGTATAAAAATAAAAAAGCATCAAAACGTCACATAGTCATGATTGTCTGTAAATTATCCCATTAAACATTAATGAAGCACACAGAACTTGATTTTTTTTTCCTGGTTGGGAAGACATTAACTTTTCCTCTTGATAAAAACTAGACAATCATGTGAAAAGAAGAACTTTTTTTCTATAAACTGCAGACAAACTGCTTGTGCGTTTTCTATAACTGTCCAGTTGGGACCCGATTGTCAGACGTGTGAATGAGTTGATGAAACTGAGGTCAAGGAGGGATGATGTTAACCCTGTCAGGAGCTAAAACAACAAATTTACAGCCTTCTGATCAGAAACCAAACATCCATGTTCTTATCGGTATCAGAGCTACAAAAGTCTAAAACCTCAGATAAGCACAAGTTAGCCCAATTCCTGTTTGTTTTAATCTTTTTTTATCCGTCCAGAATTAGCTCAGACCATGAGATGGACTCAGAATAGGAGCTGGGCCCCCCATGTATAACCTCTCAAAGACCACAGCTGGCAGCTGACCCAAAGAGCGGCACAAGGAAAGGGAGGGCTGGACGGTGGCCTTGTTGCCACCAGCACCTGCTCCCTGTAAAGCAATTTGTTATGGAGTTGTCATTGTAAAACCTGTAGCTTGTCCTGGGGTAAAGAAGGACATGGTCACATGTAACAAAGATCAGGGTACGGCTGCAGACGCAAACATGAAGGAACGAGGGGCAAACAGCTGTGAAAGGAGAAGGAAACACATCTGTTAATGTGGGAATTCAAAAAGAACGTTTTTAGGAAATTGTTTGAGTAAAAATGTGCTTGAAAATGAAATCCACTAACACCCCTTTGTGGATTAAACCCCCCTCACATACAGTGTTCCCTGATGGATGCTCCACTGATTTGCAGACCGGCTTTCAGATGGGTCAGATATTTCCACAGTAGCTCAGTGAGACAAACGTGTCTCTGGACCAGGAATGAAATGAGCTGAACTGCAAACACGCACATGGCATTGCCAGAGAGGTTCGAGTGCTTGGAACCGAGCTGAGGATATTTCCTCTCCCTCCCTGAGCAGCATGGCATAAGTCACATGAGGTGTTGAAAGTAACTCCTTGCAAAAGTAGTGAGTTACAGTAACAAACTACTTTTCCTGCAACACACTTGGAGACCTTCCTGTTGATTTTTTATGCAATATTTCACTCATTTTATGTTTAGTAACTATGGATTACTTCAAACTAACTGCCAAAAAAAGTCCATGAGGCATCACCGGATAAGAAAATACTACAAACAAATTCTTTTTTCTGCTTGTGTGTTATCATTATAGAGTGTTTAAAATGATCTTTGGCCTACATTAATGACAAAAACTACTCATTTGGCCTTGTGGAATTGAACACTTGTTTCTTTTTTGTGTTTTTATTAGATGTTTAGTCTTAATTTTTCAGAGGCGATGGCGGTCTGTCCTGTGAGTCCCATTCCAATCATCTTTTGATGTCTTGTCAAAGTGTTCCCAAATCTCAAAAATCAGTGTCATTTTCTAGGACACAGTTTCTGCAGAGTGGCAGGAGTTTATTAAGGCCACGTCGCATTTTATAGGTTTTCCACATATGTAATTTTGGTCTTTTCAAGATAAATGCGTGATATACGTCATTCATAAGTGTTTCTTGCGTTCGTCATTCGTCGATGTGCGCAGATGTTCGTCAAGGGTTTCGGTGGACGGGTCTTTACGTAAGTTTCGTTTTGAGCTGTTCAAAATTATTGGGTCGGTTGAGAATTACGCAGTTTACGTGTATGTGCAATTTTTATGTAAATCTTACGCAATCACGTGTGATTTTTTTTGCAAGATGCAAAATTGGTGGCTTTCCACGACTGTTCCACGTATGTCTAAAAGACGTTTCACACATGTACCACCGATGGATGACTTTTATATCAGCTACACAGCTCAAATATCACATTAAAATTACGTAATTGATGCACAAATCACTTTGGCCTTTTCTTTGATCTATGTTTTCTTTGCGTTGTTTATTAGAACTTCCTCAGTCGTTTTAATGTGGTTCATTCTTGATACATCTGTGAAAATTTCATGTAAAGACCACAATGTTTCTCACCTTTTCCAAGTATGTATGACCAATTTTCATCCATGCAATCTGCAAATGTGCAAAATGTACATAGTGGCTTTGGGACATGCTCTTTAGAAATTCACCTCTGAGTTGTAGGTGCAGAGTGGACCCGTCCTCACTTCCCATCATTCTTTGTTCATTTTAATCTGCTTTTATAAGGTGGCATGTCGTTAGTCTTTCAGAGGCTCACTGACCTCAGGTTCTTAACTTTTGTCTTTCGTCAAAGTAAAAAGATGATTTTCATTAGCAAAAATCTGAGCGCTGCTCCTTTTGTTGTGCTTTCAGTGCCTAACATTTCCCAGCAATAAATACTAGTCATCATTATTAAACTATATTGCTCCTTGTATACTTGGGAAATACTTTCCAGAACAGTTATTTCTTTTAATTGTCATGTTTTACAGGTGTAACAAAGTGAAGTAAAGTAAAGTAACACATCAGTCATATAAATACAAGAAGATTTTATGAAAGTTATTATGTGAAGTAAATAAGTAACCTGTCATTTGAAAGTACCACTTGTATCAATGATCTTACTCTAACAGAGACTATTTGGGCTTCAGACCAATCGCAGAGACTCATCACAACCTGTGATTCTAATGGTTGGGTCTATTGTAAAAAAAACAAAAAAAGGTTTTTTTTTGTAACCCTTGTGCTAGCCAAGGCACTTTAATGTTGGGAGTCGGGTCATCTAGACCCACAAGACAGTGCGCTGAACCTTTTTTCTTCAATGATTTGTGAACCTCACTGGTGTCCATGGATTACATGAAATCTTTCCATCTTTATCCACCTTTGTCATGATAGGGAGAACATGTCAATGTAAGGGTGGGGTCATCTAAGATAGCACACGGGTTTAAATGATCTCTTCACGCTTAGCATTTTTTAAAAGGATTTATTAGAATGGTTCGGTGTTAGACGTGATGTTTTGAATCAACCACTCGGTCACTCTGTACAGATTTAATTCTTACTTTTTTGAGTTATCTTGTTCAGTTTTCTCATCCGCAGCCATGTTTCGTCTGCTCATCCTCACAGATGTTTCTCCTTCCCTCATTATCTCCTCAGTCAAAAGAGGAAGTTAAAAATATGGTCTCTGTTTACCTCTTCTCTGACATGGTTGAGGTTTGGCAGATATTCTTCAAAGGGTTTTGAACTTTTTCCCCTTTCTTTTATTCAATTCTTAAAGTTTCTGACAATCTTCTTGGGTCTCCTGCATTTAGATTTTCCACAGCAAACATGGCTGATCTGTCTTCTGAATGAATCTTTGGTTTCTTGTTGTTGAAGATGTCTCATAAAGCCTTGGATCATACGTCTAGGTCAATATTTCATAATTACACACACACAAAAAAAGGAAAAACTACACATTTATTGGTGCATTGTGTAATACTTTTAAATCTAAATATTTCTTCTTTTTTTGCAGTTTACTTTATTTTCTGTAATTCATTGCCTCGTTGGATCAAATTGTTTCCTGCTTCTTCCTGGCCAGCTTCAAATACCAATATTATACATTTTATAATAGGCCACCTACATCTCTTCCTTTCCTCATGTGTTTTATTTCCATTTTATTTTGCAGGAGATCCCATATACAGGGGCTGAAACCAGACCCTCTACAAACCATAATTCTAATTCTAATTCTACATTGCAGCATGATGCTCACAGTGTTCATACTTCAAGTTTTTAGCCTCATAAAAGTAAACACTGATGTTACAGGAAAAAGGTGAATAAGTAAATATTTAAAATTTCTGGATTTTAATCATAAGATAGGTTTGCCAGATTTGCTCAGTGTCAGGATGTAAAATCTGTGGAATACTTCTTGCAGGGTTATCTGTTTATGTTCTGGTTAGTTTATTTTGGACATATTCTTAAACAACAGGACTAAAAATGCTTTTATTTAGGCGCAAATAGCATTATTTTTCCAAGAGCTTGTGGAAGGGGTGGCTGACAGATGACGCACTGGAGCGATACGCATCTTTATTCCCGTCTGTGGGAGGAAAGGTGAGCAGGATCTGTCCCCGCGCGCGGAAAACTCCTTTCACCACACTTTGCATTGGATTTCTTTTACTAGATTATCTTTTGGGATTTTTTTCTGTTTTCTTTTTGCAGTGAGTCCAAGTTTTATCCCAGACGGTCAACAGTAAGACTAAGAGCGCACACCGGCGCACCGGGAGCGCGTAAATGACGCGTAATGACAGCCGCCCACGGTGGTGATTGTTGTTCAAGAGGAGTGGATTTGAACTGAAAAGAACTGATGGAGCTGGAGAGCCGTACCTCTGGGTGAAGTTCAGTTTGATTCCTGATGATGGACGGCGGGAAGGCGCCGTGGACTTCCACACCTGACCTTGAGTCTTTTGGCAAAACGCGAGAGGAGAAAACGCAAGCAAACTGATGAAATCTGGGGAGTCTTCAGACAGCAGCGGTGCTATGGGGATCACAAATGGTCACTCAAAAAGCATCTTCATTCTGTTCTTACTTATTTTCACGCCGAAAGTGGATTCATCTTGGTGGTGAGTTAGTTATTTATCAGCATTAAAATGTTTAGAACATTAACTTTTGGAACAAGATGAGTTACATGGATGCAGCAATTGAGGAAAATTTCAGCAAATGCATAAAAAATGACAAATTAGCATTTCAAATTTGTTTGTTTTTCTCTGATGCTTAGTATTTAATTTCCTTCCAATCAAAGTCGACTACCGTAAATTGTAATTAAATCCTTAAACGGTCACTTTAATCTTCTCTATGTTGGAAAAATGTGTGTTTATGTTAGTTTTCTCCAAAAAAAAGTGAGATGTACAGCACAGCTCCTGATGAGGTCCTGGGGAATTCCCTCATCTATAATTTTTGAATGGATTGAGCAGCAGGTGCAGGCATTGGTGCATGAAGGAGATACTTCATTTTTTTCCATTTGATTTTAACTAAAAATAGCAATCTTCCATATTTTTGATTCCCTTTTCATTAAGTTGAGACAATATTTTAATTCTTTTTTTCCTTCTTCTAAGACATTCCAAGTATTTCATGACAGACAAAAGCATGTGTCATCCACACTGTTGCTGTCAGAAGTAAATATACTGTAGGTTTCAATTTGATGGACAAAGAGCTTTACATTCAGATCTCCTAGCCTATTTTTAACCACTGTGATAATTTAGATGAGTGCCTTGCTACTCAGGATCCACTCCTCTGTGTCCTCTTGGCGACAGTCAGGGGTCTTTTTGTCACTGCTGGTATGTAGGCCTACAACCCACCATAAACACAAGCAGTGCCTCTGTTCTGCTTTACTGCTCAAGCAGATAGTCGCGGTTCGAACTACGCAGAGACGGCCATAACAGGAGTGGAAACTGTCTGTTATGGTTGTTTCTGTCTCTGTGGCCAGGAGACAGAAACGTGGCTGTGATTAGGGGCAAGAGTGAGATCTGAACAAAAGAGTTCAGAATGAGAATAAAGGGAGTCATTCTGTCTGCATAAGATAACCCCCCCCCCCACAATCTTCACAAGTGATACAACCACTTAGGAGTATCAACTTTTCTGAATGTTTTAGACCTAAACAGAAAAAAACATTTTTCAAGAAAATGTCTCTGGTTGAAATAGTCCTACAACTTGGTATTAAAACAAAACAATCATGATTTCATCTTCTAAGCCCGTTTTGTCCCTTTCGGGGTCATGGAGATGCCGGAGCCTATCCTGGTCACTTGTGAGTGAAGGCAGGAAACACCCTGGACAGGTCGCCAGTCTATCGCAGGACCGCAATCACACACCCATGCACTCTAACATTCACATCCAAGGAGAATTTAGAGTAACCAATGAACCTTTGAAGCATGTGTTTCGTTCAAAAACATGATTCGTAAAATAAAATAAAAAGATCAATTTGACCAAGTTCTACAGGCATGAGATGAACTAAAATGCAAAAACGACTGCATGTACAAAGGGTACCTAGAGTTGGCTCCTTAGATTTTGTTGGAGTTATAATTCAATAGAAATGCACGAATCTTTAAAAATGTGTCAGACTTAACCCTTGTGCTATCTTAGAAGACCCCACCCTTACATTGACGTGTTCTCCCTACCATGACAAAGGTGGATAAAGGTGGAAAGATTTCATGTAATCCATGGACACCAGTGAGGATCACAAATCATTGAAGAAAAATGGTTCAGAGCACTATCTAGTGGGTCTAGATGACCCAACTCCCAATGGTAAAGTGCCTAGGATAGCACAAGGGTTACAGACCCACTCCAATGAAAATGTGTTTTTGGTGTTTGAACATGTTCTTGTAGCATTTCTCTTATGGTGGAGGACATATAGAAAAGAAATGGCAGGCTTAAAATTAAATTTCGGAGTATTCAAATAGTTGTGAGTCAGGAGCAGACGAAAAAATGCCTGTTAAAAAAGATAGTCGTTGTAAAATGTCCAATCTGTGGGCCACAAGCTCCCTGCTCTGCTCTGTTCTGATGCATCCACTTGCAGAAAAATAGATCCAAATATGTCTTTGTATCTTGTCTGAGCTGACATCTGGCTCAAAACTGTACGACTGGACAGCTCCATATTGATCACTGTTTTTGTTGCACCGGTCATGTTAGTTTGAGTTGGTGAAGCTATTTGGAGAGAGTGTTAGCAAAAGGATGATGGGAGATGTGGACAGGCTTACACTGCAGCAAATCAGTGGTGAATTGCTGATCTTGAAGCTCTGCAGAATTAATGTTCCAGAAACCAACACTGATTTTAAAATTTTGCCTAAATTGAAAACGCTTTTACAATACGTGAAAAGACGATTGAAGTGGAACTTTAATTCAACTGAGTCCAGCTCTGTTTATTGTCATACAGCTTAGCTTACAAGGAAAGTTCTCCAAAGGAGTAATTTAAAGAAAGCAAATAATCGTTGTTAAAAAAAATAAAAAAAAACATTATCTAAATGATTACATTCCTTTCTGATTGTCATAGTCCAAATTAACTTTAATTTTATCCATACTATAATTGTTAGGATTGTTTTTAATGGTATGTTTTATCTTCTGATGTAGCATTGAAATGCTGCTGAAACAAAAAAAAAACTTTTTTTTTTTTGCATTTAGCTTTACAAAAAGGTCTGCGACTCCTCTCTTTGCATAATGGCAACTGCAAAAAAAGCCCATCAAGGGGTTTGCATTTCTTTAAATTTGCATTAAATTCCATTTCTTTGTGTATTAAAGTTCTTGTTTATGAATAAACTGGACTTGAGATAGAATCTTACCGATGATAGAAAAGCATCCATCCATCTTTTATACCTGCTTTGTTCTCTGCAGGTCACTGAGGTTGCTTGAGCCTATCCCACTCATTTTAGGGAGAAGACACTCTGGACAGTTTGCCAGCCCATCACAGGGCTAAACACACTCAAAATTACAGGATAATATGGAATCACCAGTCAACTAACCCCTGACTTTGGAGTCTGGGAGGAAGCTGTAGTGTCTGGAGAAACCTCAATAATATATGGGGGAGACTTAACTGAAGAAACATTTAGCTGGGCTTTGAACCGGGGTCCAGGTTGGACAGGTTTCTAACTTCCATGCCACTTCCCAGCCCCCAAATTCAATACATAAGTATTTTGTACAATACAATACATTAGTATTTTCAGAAAACATTCCACGCGGTGCCATTTCAGTTGGACAAAAGCACATCTCACCTGCTTCAAACTGGTGTAAAACATGTCCTTCCTAATAAAGTCACTGAAAATGTTGAAATCAGAACTTGAATCTAATGTTGACATATCAGATTATCACAAAATTACACGTCTTTAAACAATTTTCAACTTTTAACCATGCATACAGGCCACAGGCATGGTTGGATGCTCCACCCACCTTTTTACTGGCGTTACTTCTAAAACGAGCCCTGGATCTCCTCCGAGCTGAAAAAAATCAGCACAATACAAAGGAGGTCTAAAAATGCTGAAGATCATGTCCAATACCTGAGAATAAATAAGATTGCTAGCTTTAAACTCAACCAAGATTTGGGTTAATAAAAGCTTGACAAGAACCATTCACAGATAAATCATAGCCCAACATTTACTCTTTCTGTTCAGACTAAACTAAAGCTTTAATTACAACAGCTCTTACGGGTGAATATCGGCTGTCTGCGGGGGATAATTGTTAATTCTGCTTCGTGCCCTGCAGAAAATTGTCAGATTGTAGACAATAAAGTGACTTAAAAACACTTCACAATAAACATACCACACACTCAATCATGGTACGGGATGTTCTTTCTTCATGACGTCATTTGATGTGGCCACACGAGACACAAGGAAACTGTAAGACACACTGTGCTCTCTTTGAGATGTGGGCGCTTATTTTACAACCCTCCACGGACCCGGACAACCCAAAAACCTGCAGCACCCTCTGTGTGTGAGATGTGACTAATGCTGCTCCTGAATTGTGCTAGTGATTGACAGGTGCACATAGTAATGTTTGACCAATTATCCTATCCAAAATGTCAACAAAACAAGATAATTGGATTTTAGAAGAGAGAAATAGCCGAACCATCTATCCTAAAGCACTTTTGGGTTGTCAAGGCCCGTGGAGCGGCTGCATTGTAAGGGGAGCGCAGGTGTGTCTTGCAGTTTCCTTGAGGTGCGTGTGGCCACCTCAAGAGACGTCCCAAACGTAGAACATACCGTGGTCGTGTGTGTTGTATGTGTGTCTTAAAGTATTCATAAGGCTAATGTAAGTTTCACACACACATTGCAAAGAAGCGCACACTCCTTTCGTGAACAGCACTAACAAGTTCTTGCTCGGTCTGCAGGAATTGGGGCGGTTTCGTGCCCCATACAGGTTTGGCCATTTTTTGCCCCCACATAGCACCTATCCACCCACAAGGGCAGTTGTGACCAGGGCTTTAATGAAAAAAGTTGGCATACAATTTAGGCTGTTTGCCTGGATAAACATGTAAAAAACTTTTGTGAATTTTTTCCATTCATTTCTACAGCTATTTGGAGCCACATGTCCCATATGCATATGGAGGTAGTTCAAACAACGCGGTGCCACAGTCCTTTGGAAATGCATCAGAAACAGTGACTTCTTTGAAAGTAAACCAGCTGATAAGCACGGAAAGTGCCATGCTGGGAACTGCAGTGCATGCATTAGAGTTATGTATGTTGAGAAAAATGTTTCTTGACACAAAACAGGATTTTATTTTTTGCAACATTATTCAGTGTTATATTTAAAAAAATCTGAACAAAAGATAACAATATTTCTGTAAAAACAAAACAAGCTTGATTGACAACCTTTGCAACAAATTCACAGAAGACGGGATACACCTAAACCCAGACCAAACATTCCAAAAGCATGACAATGTCCTTTGAACTCGTTCTTAACGCTGGGTGTGCTGGTTGTGTGTCTGCAGGTACATCGGCGCTCTGGGCGCCAGAGTGATTTGTGACAACATTCCCGGTTTGGTGAACAAGCAGAGGCAGCTCTGCCAGAAGCACCCAGATCTGATGCAGTCCATCAGCGATGGAGCCAAAGAGTGGATCAAAGAGTGCCAGCACCAGTTCAGGCAGCAGCGCTGGAACTGCAGCACGATGGACCGGGACCACACTGTGTTTGGCAGGGTCATCCTGCGCAGTAAGTCAGCACATACACTGCTGGGAATTTTTGGTGAACTCCAGTGATTGTTTATGTTGGTGACAGCTGAGTTAATCATCCTCTTAAATGTCTTCTCAGTGACCAGATAAGCAGAGAATTAATAGGTGTCTTATTAAATCAACTTTACCGTGGAATACAAACAGAACAAAAGCGCTGAGGGTTATTTTACCTTCTCTGGAATGAAGGAAGATTGGGAAAGTGGATGTTCTCTGAAAACAAGTAGCAGATGAGACATCCAAAATGGTGATGTATAAACAGTGAAAGGAGATGTAAATATTTGGGTAGATGATTCTGGCGGCCAGACAAAGCTTCACTCCCTGACTTATCGCCTGTGTTCTGCCTCATTGTGTGAGAAGCAAAAGCAGGAGGAGGGTGGGACAGTCAGAGCAAAGCCTGTTTGAAATGGAGACACAGGATCGGTCCGAATGTCCCTCTATGGAAAGGAAGGATCCTTACTGACAAAAATGACTAAGAAGTGGGCGAGTGCCTCATTTAACCCTTGTGCTAGCCAAGGCACGTTAACATTGGGAGTTGGGTCATCTAGACCCACTAGACAGTGCTCTGAACCTTTTTTCTTCAATGATTTGTGATTTTCACTGGTGTCCATGGATTACATGAAATCTTTCCACCTTTATCCACCTTTGTCATGGTAGGGAGAACACGTCAATGTAAGGGTGGGGTCATTTTGATCCCACAAGATAGTACAAGGGTTAAATTCAGCTAATTAAAAGCAAACAAGATCCAGTACTTCCTGTATTAGCTCTTATGGCAGAAATCGGACCTTCCATTTTGAAAGGAGAGAGGGGATCCTATCCCTCAATTCTTTGCGATCACAACATTGAAACCAAAGTGATAATTAGATTGTTTTTAGTTGAAAGAGAATTGTTTCAAAAACACCAACAGAACAGAACTGAACTTAATGAAGTGATCTTCCTTAACCAGACGTTCTTTGGGTTACCATAACTCTTTGACTGTGTACATAAATGACGTAACTCAGACAAATTCTGGGGCGGACAAAAGCAGGTTTATACTGATACGCAACACTTTACAATAGTACAGTGTTTACACAATCTGATGCTAAGAAAGCTTCACTAACATAAACTGTTGGCGTAAAAATACTTTTCTCAGATTTAGAATCCTTTGGAATTACACTATTTCTGTAAACAGTCAAACGGTAGTTCAAGTCCCACTACATTCATCTCTGGTTCTATTTTCAAAGCATTCCTAGTGGTATTTTAATTTTAATTATGCTGTTTATAGACAAAATAAAATACTTGTGTCGTTTACTTGGACATAGTTTCTGCAGAGTGGCAGTACTTCATTAGAAATTCTGAGTTGTGGGCGAGACCATTGGCACAGTGTAAGCTTTTCCCCACTTCCCATCATCCCTTTGTTGAAACTCTCTCCCGCTAGCTTACAGCCCTTCACACCCTAAACATAACATTACATGTGCGACAGAAACGGTGAGCAATATTGGAGCTATCCAGCCGTGCAGTTAGGAACCAGATACCAGCTCAGATGAGGAAATCGAGGACGTACATGGGTCAAGTCGTCTAGAAATGGATGCTTCAGAATGGAGGGAAGCAGGGAGCTTATAGCTTGCCAATTGTAGCTTTAATGCAACAGCCATAAGCTTTTTCCAACTGCATTTTTTCATCTGGTCCCGATTCACAACAATTTGAATGAAGAAATATTCAGAAATGCAAATTTGAGCTGAATTTTCTTTTTATACGTCCTCCATTATCAGAAAAATCCTACAAGGTATGGTTAAAAACACCCAAAACATGGTTTTCATTGAAGCGGGTGGGTCTTTCAAAGAGCCTGTGTTATTTCCTGTCATCAGGGACAGCTACGGTGTTAAAGGGTTAACTTTGTAGAAGCCAAATCATGAATTTTGTGTTGTCCAAAATTACATGTTTACATGCTTTGCGTGTGACACAGCTGAAATTGCAATTCTTGTTGTTCAACTATGGAGTTGCGTCATGTCTGTTGTGTTGTTTCTACAGCCAAAGTTGAGTTGAGTCATATTCTGCAAATGGGTTTATTTCCTTACTCTTCATCCTTTTGAATCTTCTGTACCAAGTAGTTTGCAGATGAAGTCTGGGGAAAACAGTGTTGGTAAAAAAAGAAGGCTTCGAGGTTAACAAATTCAGACAAAAGACAACTGTTTTTACTCCATCACAGCAGCCGTGGTTGTGAGAACCCTTCTAATACCAACCATGTTGCCTCTATTTAGTTTAAACGGCAATAGAAACTTTGAAACCCTCTATTCTTTCCCACACAGGCAGTCAAGAGGCAGCATTTGTGTACGCCATCTCCTCGGCTGGAGTGGTCTATGCTATCACCAGAGCCTGCAGTCAGGGGGAGCTCAAGATCTGCAGCTGCGACAGTCACAAGAGAGGGCTTGGAAGTGACAACAATGGCGAATTTGAATGGGGTGGCTGCAGTGACAACATCAACTTTGGCATAAAATTTGCTAAGGCCTTCGTGGATGCAAGAGAAAAGATGGTGAAAGACGCTCGCGCTCTCATGAACCTGCATAACAATCGATGTGGTCGAATGGTAAGCAGCAGCATTAATGTCATTGTTAGAGCTTTAGCTCCATCATTTAACAAACTGTTCTATTGGTCTGGTGTACATGTATCTTAACACTGTTCAGTTCGTAAGAACAAGAATTACATACCTCTAAAAAAGCCTAAATTTACTTTAAATCATACATTCACGTAGGATATGTAAATGTACATTTGACAAATATTTCCCTGTCAATCCCTCATGTTGGACCATTGCTTAAACTCTACAAGTGTAACATCTCAATATCTGCAAGTGTATCATCAAACAGCAAAGTAAATTTCAAGTGGTCTGAAAGGACCTGGTACCAGAGATGCTGATACCAAATTACACTGGATGATCGGAGAAAGGATTAACATTTTTATTGATTAAAGGGCCTTTATCATGCTTTTATTAATGAAGTATGAGTTAATTTAGTGAGTTTCCTACTCTGCAGTAGACAACTCGATCTTTGAGGCTCCGGCTTCTACTTCTTGTGGGTGCCACCCATTTCATGACTTCAACCTAGAGCCGGCCTGTGCGGCGAGTCTGCATTTCCCCCATGAAAAACAAACGAAATCCAAACTTTTGCACAGAAGGATGTGCAAAAATAAAGCGTTTTTGCTGATCACCGCTAGTTCCGTGGAAAAAGTGTGTGTGTGTTAGCCTGGGGGCAGTGCTGGCAGCACAGACTCTTCCTGGAAGGGGCTGTTCCCCCACGTTAATACCCATGAACGCTTGGACCTGATCATTATTGGGTAATGGTCAGAGAGGAATGCTCAGAGATGCCTAAATGGAGCAAAATACCGCTTTGGGATTGGTTTCTGTGAGGAATTAACATTATAACACATTTAAAAAGGACAAAAAAGTTAATTTTTTATGATATAGGACCGTTAATACCCTTACAATAGTAGTAGGACCAATTCACAACAAAAATTCTGATTTGGGGATTTCTTTTAGAAAGTGGGAAGTCTTCACTTGAATTTGAGCTGTTACACCCCATTTCTCCTATATATACTGTACTATCAATGCCAATCTGAGTATCTTGAATCATGATGTATCATTCCTTTTAAGGTACCAATAAGTTCAACCCAAAGAACACTATTTATTGGATTAAATTCTCCTCCTGCGATAGCCAGTTTTTGTAATTAGATTCACCTAAAGCTGTTGTGTCGGCTTTCCATTCAAACTGTCAACACCTGAAAAATGGAGGCTGACAATGTTTGGTGCAAAGCTGGTGTTTTCACACTGACCAGGCATGTCAGTATGACCACTGATAGATAAGGGTAATTATGCTAATTATCTCCTCATTGGGAGACTTGTTTGTGAGTGAGGTTGATTAGGCAGCGATGTAGGATTTTGTCCCTAAAAATGATGTGTTGAAACTAAAATATAATAGGAGTAAAATAAAAATTTAGAGGCTAATCAACCAAGTTACACGTTTGCAGCCGTCAGTGTTTATCAAAAGCTACCTAACCAATGAAAAGAGGAGAAACAGTGGCAGGGTCATAGGTGACCACTTATGGCGGAGCTGGCTGGGTTGATTTTTCAGACACATTTTGTGGTACAAGCGCCACAAGCACGTTTACCGTAAGAAAAATCCAATATGACGGCCGTTTGTTAAGATGGCGGCCATACACTCAGTAGTTACAAAAATATCACTGAGTTATCCAAGTGATATAACTTGACATTAAAATGATTATTTAAGCCTATTTAAAATGTTCTATGAAATGTAATTTCAAAAGAATGTAATTTCTGCTTATGTTTAAGTATGGACACTTAAGACACATTTAAGGGACTGATAAATGCCACAAAAGGGTGTATCAATGATGCGATTTCAACCAAAGAAGCAAAAATAGCTAATAGGAGGCAGAAGGTCCAAACTTTGACCTCCATTAAAAAAACATGAATTTTTTTTCAGATCTTTTTTTCTATGAGTAGGATATTAGTAATGTTTTGGACTGATTTTGATTAAATCACTTTCTTTTTTTAATGATTTTTTTTTCAAAATAAGATTGGACATTAGTATATGAATATTTTTTAAGATGGAGCTGATTATTTGATGATCTAATTTATTTATTTGTATTTTTGCGATTATTTAATGACCTAATTTAATTATCTAATTTTCTTCATGACTGTAATCTTAGATTTTTCTCATGGCTGACGTGCTTTTGTGAAAAAGGGGACCCTAAGGTGCTTGCATCACAAAATGCATGATTGTTTTAATAATCGGCTCCACTGTTATGCATGTGGAGAGCAAAAACCTACCCGGATGCTCCTAACAATGAAAACCAACTCCTGAAGGTCAAAGTCAGTGCTGATTCTGGCAGAAAGACCTTAGAAGAGATAGAGCTTCACAATGTGTGGATCGTGAAGATTCCGGTGCATTTCACATATCTGACTAATTCGTGACACCAAATGACACTAAGTGATGAAGGAAACCCAAACAAAGTAGAGTGAAGATTGTTTTGCTGGAAAATTTTGTGTCCACCCATGTGGACATTACAAGCAAATGTTTGCAAACCATGAACACGTTCTGTAGTAACGAAATTTTGGCAAGGGCATTGACCAATTTTTATCATGCAAATGCTCCCCACCATAAAACAAAAGTGGATAGGGTGTGGTTTGAGGACACACCAGTGAGTATAAACCTTGTGCTATCTTAGATGACCCCACCCTTACATTGACGTAAGGAGGAAAGATTTCATGTAATTAATGGACACCAGTGAAGATCACAAATCATTGAAGAAAAAAGGTTGAGCGCACTGTCTAGTGGGTCTAGAAGACCCAACTCCCAATGTTAAAGTGCTTAGGATAGCACAAGGGTTAAAGTATTGACTTGGCCTCCAAATTCTCAGGGAGTTCCACCCCACAACTGTTGTTAACAACTACAGACCAGTGAGGTATTGACGGATGAACCCAATGTTTACAAAGTGGTCATATTGCTTTGCTTTATCGGTGAATGTGAGACTGAATAAAGTTTCTCATAAAAATGTAAAAATAAAAGGATTAACTCACTTGTAGACCCCAACGGTTAGAACGTGAAATTTAAGAAGCTAGCTAAATGGCCTAACAACCAGCGCAGTTATAATATGCCATTCATCTTCAGAAATACCTTCAATGTTTCCCATGCAGGGATTGGATGCTAAGAGCAGTGAGCTAGCATTAAAAACCTTTATAATGCACATCTTTTCATTTTGAATATTATATCAATTGACAACATATCATAAACGTCCTTGACAAAGTGTTAGTCTAGAATGTGCCGCACTTGTTATTATTTATAGCTTCATTCAGAAAAGCTGATAATATTTTATCTTGATGGAACAGAAAGCTTCAGGAAAGGCAACAAATTTAAATCTAAAGATTTTTATTTATAAGTTTCAGAGTAAATTCCAAACACACTGAAGAAGGTGTAAGTAGGGCTGATCACACCTACACCAGACCACAGACAGCATCATAGGCTTAACACCCTGTCACCTCTGACCTCTGCTCTAGGCAGTGAAGCGCTTTATGAAGCTGAAGTGCAAGTGTCACGGGGTCAGTGGTTCCTGTTCTCTGAGAACCTGTTGGCTGGCTATGTCTGACTTCAGGCTGACCGGAGACTATCTTCACAAGAAGTATAACAATGCCATCGAGGTGACGATGAACCAGGACGGGACTGGCTTTATGGTGGCCGACAAGGACTTCAAAGGAAGCACCAAGAATGAATTAGTCTATGTTGAGAGCTCCCCTGATTACTGTATTAAGGACTCAAAGACAGGTGAGTGACTCGATAAATGCTTTTGGCTTTTCCAGCAGAGACTAAAAAACAAGCTGAGGACTCTAGTTTTTTGACTTTACAGAGAAATAAGTTTCTGCTACGCTGTTTTAGTTCCTTTGTTTTTTCTGAGTGGTACTCATTTCCCAAACAACATGGAAGTACTGGATTTTTGACCCCAAACTCATTTATGCTACGTATACATCGGGCATGTGATGCGCGTTCAACATCATTTAGCACATGGCGTTCACACTGGGTGTTGCTATGCGATACTAGCGGATGTCCGTCACCTACAGGTGGAAGAGGCTTGGTGCGAAATGTTGAAGTGGTGTAAATCTCGCAAATCTTTCTCCAGGCTTTTTCTTTTAAAGCTGTATTCCAACAAATGATAGGCTTGATGTCATAGAATTCTGGCTGGACACAAACCACAATGATTAATTTCTCCTCTGTGATTAACGTTCAAACGATTGGTTCTTCTGTGAATTAAAAAGGATGCCATCCACACGTCACTACCAAATCGGAGTTCCTGATGGGTCAAAGTTTGACCTGGTTAATGCATGTTCAATGCCTATGCGTGTTTTGTATGTAGAGCCCAAGAACTGACTTAAAAACTTAGGTTACGAAATGATTGGAAATGGGCACAATCAACCTGAAAATTTTTTATAAAAACCACTGGTTGGGTCTCCAGTACCAAAAGAATCTACCCATTGAAGGCTTTAATGCCTTCACAGCCTGCAGTTCAATCATTTGACCTCTGACGTCTGCCTCGATTCCTGGTGTTTATTTTGCCTTGCCCTGTTCTGTCTCTGCCTTCAATCCAGCTCCTCAGCGGAGCGTGAAGGGACTCACTGTTAATAGGTTAGGAGAGATGGCATGTGCAGCACAGAGGATGGCACTGACTCCACTCGTTCTGCTCCTCCCTGCTCTCAGCTTAGTTGCACTTTGACCACTGAGGGCTAATGAGAGTGTGTTCATTTGAAGGAAAGGCCGTCTTTCCTTCTTGAGAAGGACTCCTCAGGACAGCTCATGGCCCTGCATGCTCACCAGTAATTTTCATTGTTTGGGAATTTGCAGCCTAAAGGCTTATTTTTCCAGTCCTTCCTCTGGTCAGTATTAAACACCACTTAACCTCAAGCCTTAGGGAATTGTCTCTTCCTAACCTTTTCTCTTTGCTTCAGAGGTGAGGTTGCACAGTTATTACACTCGGTATTTAACTTGAGGCTCAGAGTTTTACACCTTACCTTATACAATTGAGTTTTGGTGTTTTTTGTTTTGTTTTGTTAGAATAAAATTGGAAAATAAATACTTTAGCTGTATTTTTCCCAAATTGCCATTCAACATCCAGCTCAAGCCATTGATTCTGTATCTCATCTTTGGAGTTTTTCAGTGATGAAAGGGCCTTTCAGAGTAAACTATATCTATATGTATGATAATATGTTACCTTTGGCACACTGAAGAACAATTTTTTGATGAAATATGAGTATCTCATTTTCCTACCCTGAAGTAAGACGACTCGATCTATGAGGCATCGCCTTTCAATCCATGTGAACGCCGCCCATTTCATGACATCATCCTAGAGTTGGCAGTGGCAGCGTGTCTATGTTTCGCCCAAAAAAGCAAATAACAGTTAAACTTTTGCAAAAATGGATGTGCATATTGGGTATATAAAAGTAAAGCGTTTTTTGCAGATCACCACTAGCTCCGTGGAGAAAGTGGGCGTGTGTTAGCCTGGGCGTGGTCCTGGTAGGGGCCGTTCTTCACTTATCTACATCGGCTAGTGAGAACCTGCTGGCTTTTGTGGATTGGAAGGGGCTGATGCTCAAAGCGCATTTTTTTTTTTTTAAATGCTCAGAAATGCGTGAATGGATCAAAATATCCCATTGGGGTTGTTTATTTTTTTGAAGAATGAACATTTTAATACACTTACAAATTCAAATAACTGGATTGTGCATGATATAGGCTCTCAAAAGGTTAGACTGATAATGATCATGGCTGACCTAAGAAGAGGACGGTACATCACCGCTGTCTGATCAATAATAGGCTCAACCCTCTGATGGGATGTTCACACCGGGCATGTGACTTGTGTTAGCCCATGGTGTTCACACTGGACAAGCAGAGAGGAGTCTCTTCTTCTTTTTTCTTTTTCTTCTGTTTAGTAGCCTATGTCTATACTTGAATGAGGCTTGATGTGAAATGTCCAAGTGGTGTAGATCTTGCTACAGACGTTTTCTTTCACAGCTCTATTCCGATAAACAAAAGACTGGATGCTGTATATTTCCATCCAGGCACAAATCACAATTATTAATTTTTCCTCCATGATCCATTTTCAAATGGTTTGCACTTCTATGAACTAAAAGGGACTCCATTCATTCGTAACTATCAAATCGAGTCCCTGATTGGTCAAAGTTCGACTTGGTTTAATTTTAAACATACGTTCAATGGACATGGGTTTTGTACATAGAGCCCGAAACAGTCGTAGAAACTTGTGTTGCGACCTGTGAATGTGAGAGTTAAAAGGTGGTAGTCGAAAACGTTCGTTTACGTAGACTTTTTATTGGAAATGGTCACTTGACTATGTTGCTGAGGGTGGTGTGAACGTAGCTTGACACTTTTAGGAACCTTACAGTCCAGGAAAATGAGTTCAAAAAAGGAATTAAACTGGGGTCAAACTGAATAATTAAACATGAGGCTACATTTTACTCTCCTTCTGCCTCCCCAGGCACCTTGGGCACAGATGGAAGGGAGTGCAACAAGTTCTCCAGAGGCCTGGACGGCTGTGAGGTCATGTGCTGCGGACGAGGCTACGACACCATGCCTGTCAAACGTGTCACCAGCTGTGACTGCAAGTTCAAGTGGTGCTGCTCCGTGGAGTGCAAAGTTTGCGAAGATGTTGTGGATGTCCACATCTGCAAGCCCAGCATGCGACCGGAGCAGAAGCTGTCAAGGAGACCTGGACAAATCTCAGCAAGGCTGACTCAGTAACCGCTGCTCCCCTTGTCTGGGATATGTGGCTTCATCAATACTGGTTTTTGATGCGTGCCTCATCCTCAAGAGCAGAGACACTTGAAAGTTTCATCCAGAAACTTTATTGTGCGCCCACGGTGCTGCGCTGAAAAATATATTTGTGGAGCAGGTTTCAAATATTCTGTATAAACCAATAATATGCCTTCGTGAATGAATTGAGTGTTTTTATTTTACAGAACGTTTGAGTGTAAGCAAAAGGGATTTTAAAGTAACAATTTAATCCAATAGAAAGCAAAAATATGCATTGTTTAAAATAACTTATTGTTTGGCAATGTAATATATCAATATTTAAACATAAAAAGTTAAATAAAACAACAAAAATCATGAGTTTGAATGAAAAAAAACTTTATATATATTTTAAACATTTTGATTTATGCATAGTGTTAAAAGAAAGAGAACACCTGAACATAAAAAGTTAGCTTTGTGCAAACTTTGTTCTGCTGCTTAAAGGATTTTTGTACTGAATGCTGACTATTTGTATTAGACTGAATGGATTTTGACTGTTGCATCATGGGAAACTTTCCTCTTTCTACCTCTCCATTTCCTTACTTTTTTTTTGACACCTTAAAACATTTGCTAAAGATCAGCAAAAAAAATAATAATAAACAGCAGGATGTAATGTTATCAAACAGATCAAAACATGAAACTGCACTTTGAATTATCAAGGAATCTTACATTTTCTGTTTAAGGTGTTTCTGTTGCCAACTTTGACCTTATCTGATGGGCTTTATCCTGACATTGCAAATGGAGCTTTAGTTTATACTGCCTTGTCCTCACAATAAAATTCCACAGCCTGTTTCTTTCCCCGTCACACTTCGACAGACTGCGTTTATAATCAAACATAAAATCTTATGCAACTCTGCCTTCAGCCCTTTGTGCACATATCAGCCACTCACAATTAGTCAAGTGTTTCATCAAACTGAGCCAAAGCATTGCAGAAAGAGCTGCGGAGTACATACTCAACGTTCTAACTTTTAGCAATTCGGCCACACACATTTTCAGGCTTTCTTTTTTTTGAGACAATCGGGGAGGTTTAAGGATTTAAATGAATGAGACAACAAGCTCCAAACACTGAGTTTGAGAAATGCCTCAGGTTTATTTGTCCATCACACCTTAAGCGTCGGACGTGGCTAAAGTTAGCGCTCTGTTGTTAGCATCAACTTTGACTGAAAAAGTTATTAGATTTTTTTAAACCATAAGACTAGCCCCCCATATGTACACTGACCAAAAATATAAACGCAACACTTTTGTTATTGCTCCCATTTTTTATGGTATGAACTCAAAGATGTGAAACATTTTCCACATACACAAAATTATCAGTTCTCTGAAATATTGTTCACAAATCTGTCTAAATCTTGGATAGTGAGCACTTCTCCTTTGCCAAGACAATCCATCCCACCTCACAGGTGTGCCATATCAAGATGCTGATTAGACAGCATGATTATTGCACAGGTGTGCCTTAGACTGGCCACAAGAAAAGGCCACAATAAAGTCAAGTTTTTTACTCACTGTGTTTGGTTAAATAGAACAAACTGGTACAAAATAATGTTAGAACAAAAATAAAAGGCAATGCAAAAAGTCGCTGATATTACAATGATCTAATTACTTTTTAATGATAAGTCAACATAAACATTTTATTTCTTTCCTTGCAAATACTGTCTCTGGATTTGCTATTTTGTACCATAACTGCGGCGGAATAATGCACTCTAAATGTTTTTCAGTTTGTGTATAGACATGACTTTTGCTAGCTTTAAGAAAATCCATTATTATTACTCACCAAGTTTAGTCAGGAAATCAATATCAACTACGTGCATACATTTTTTACGAGGTTTTCCTTTAAGTCATCTCTAACTGTTAAGCTTGCTTTCAGTTTATAATGTAGAACAAGTAGTTATATTTCATTCATGATGGTCTACATTTGCTTTTTTTTCTATCATTAATAGGATAATATATTACTTAAAATATTTTCGCAGTTCATTTTCCTACCCGAACTCTGAGGCACCGCCTTTTGCTCCTTGTGGGTGCCGCCAGTTTCATGACAACATAGAACTGACCTCGTCAGCGTGTCTGTGTTTCTCCCACAAAAACAGACATCATCCAAACCTATGCAAAGATGGATGTAGATATTGTGCATTTGTCGATCGCCGCTCGCTCCAAGGAGAAAGTGTGTGTGTGTTTGTGTTAGCCTTGGGGTGGTGACAGTGCAGACTCTTCCTGGAAGGGGCTGTTCTTCACCTTCATTCGTATGAATGCAAGATTCATGGATTGGGAGGGGCTGGTGCTCAGACAGCAGGCTTTAGAGGAACACTCAGAAATGCATGAATGGTTAAAAAAAAAGACATTATGGCCATTTTTCAAGAGGAAATAACAATAGAAACATAATAATAAAATACAGTTAAAAGCTCAAAAAGTTGATTTTGCATGATATAGGCCCTTGAAACTTTATTTTTAAATCAATATTTGTATAAAAATAGTTTTTATAACTAAATAAATTTGAATTTTGGATGGAAACTTGAAAATAGTTTTTTAATCAAATCAAAATTAATGTATCTGTATTTTAACGACTGAATATTAACCTCCACTTCATTCTAAACTACAGAATAAAAAAAACAGAAAAGTCTGACTAAAAAATGAAATTTGCAATCAAATTATAAAACATTTTATATAGCAAAAATACTGTAAGTAGTAAATTACTACAGGGCCCGTGACCTGACATGTGACATGTGTAAAAAAATAAAAAATTTGTTCCAGCAAAATAATAATTATTATAATATATAATAATAATTCGAAACAATTATTCACGTGATAAGTCATTCATAAACACAGATGTGAACAACACTTGGATTTATAGCAGATTCCTTCACATTTCTGTCTGTGTTTATCTCATTACAACACGTGGGAGACACGGAGGATGTTTAGAGATCGGATGTATTTATTTTAAAAAGCATCTGTAATCCCGTCACCATGTCTGGGTTCATTCACATCCCGGTACGCTCTCCGTCCTCCCGCAGAAGCCGCTTTCCGCCGCCACTTCCGTGTCTCTGTGACCCGCATGAATTCAAGAATCAAACTAGAGGATCTATTTATTATTGTCTCGATGAAAATATGAAAAATATCAGGACATGCTAAGGTAACTTGTCTTCTATTAACATACTCATTATTTTACATCCGAAGGTTACATATCCCATAGTGCATCTCGACCAATCAACGTGTCCCTGTAACTGAGGTGCATTCAAATAGAACAGGATAATTGTATATTAGAATATTACATAGGGAAGCAGCAAGCCATCCGTGTTTATGAATGACTTATGCTGCGAATTATTATTTCATGGGAACGAAATATTATTTTGTGGGAATGTTTTTTTTTTACCCATGTCAGGTCAGGGGTTCTGTAAATTACTGCAAATACAAATCAGATATTATTTTGCTAAATTAACACAAGTGTAACGTTTTGACACAGCTTCATCTTTGGAAACGAAAGGAAATAAATGATACAAGGAAACCGAATTAAAAGGTTTTTCGTTTTTTTTAATTGTAAGCTTTGACATCCAACACCATCAATTGGCAGTTTCTTGTGTTTACTCTCCTGTCCTCAGCATGAGTCTTTAAATTCAAGAGCAAAAATGTTATTTAGCCTGAAATAAAAGCAAAGGCGAAGTGGGAACAACACACGCTTTTGTATTTAGTGAACATTTTTCCATTTTTGGAACAGTTAGGTGGACATTTTATTAGCATCCTTAACCTGAATCATTGTTTTCTTTGCACATCCAATGCTTCGTGGAACGGTTTTCTTTATGATCTTTTTGAGTGAGCTGTCAGAACACTCAGAAACACGAGCTTTCCCATCTCCTGGATCCCAAAGAAAGAAAATGCAATAAAATAAATGACTAAATTGTAAATGAAAAAAAAAGTGCATTTGTCCTGTTTTATGGCCACAAGTGCTTTAATTGTGATTGTGCAACCATCAGGGAGGTCAGTTCATCAACCCAAACTAGTGCTTTCACTGGTTTCAAATATATTAACACTTATTTTTTGATTGTGGAATTAAATAAAACCAGTGAAATTCATTGTTTTTCTTGCTTTTGCACAGCTCTAAAATGAATAGGTGGTTGTCAGGGTAATGTCAGCCAGTGTGTTAAAAAAGGAGAAGAGAATCCCCGCGCCACCATTTGACTGGGAATAGTTTGAAATGCTGAAATGAAATTTCAGGGCTGTAAATCGTGTCTTTGACGAAGCCTCAACCCTTCTAAACATGATTGTGAACGCTGGACACATTTTTTACCCTAATTTGACTCCCTTTGTGTGTGTGTGTGTTTGTTTGTGTGTAAAACCCAGGTTTGATGCACGTGAAGCATCTTTTATCCCCACCTCATGACAAGTGAAATAGTAGCAAATGTTTTTCAAGTGTTTTGGCTGCACAAACTATGCAAGGGAGGATGTTCAGAGTGTGTTAATCCAACATCGTCTTAAATAATCCCTAACATTTTGCGACAAGTAGACAGCTATGCTGAAGACAGGGGAGCGATGACTCTTTTGCCCAACATTTTTGAAATGTATCAGTGTGTAAGTGTCACCGTGAGTGTGTGTTTGTGTGTGGGGGGAAACACAGAGGGAGTCAGATCCGAGTCAGCTGGTGCCAAAAACTGGACGGCATGAAGCTTTCCATCTTGTCTGCAAAAAAGCCCAGAGGTGCGAAGAGTGTGCTGAAGAACTGAAAAAAACAGAACAAGACGATCAGCCATCAGTACAAAGCGGAGTTAAACATTTACAAAAGTACTTCACAGTCAAATTCAATTTCTAATTCTAATTTCTAAGTGTATTTAAAAAAAACTCAAATACAGAAAAAAAAACTTTCTTTGGATGAAGACATCAGAGTGTAACAGAACACAATCTATGGGGTCAAAGCAGGATCAGCTTAAAGTGATTGAAAAACCAGTGTAAATATGAAGAGACATTGTAGATTATATTTTAAAAAAGAGAATTAAAAAAGGCTTTTAGACTCGAAAGTACAAATTCTAAGCTTAAAACAAATATTGAAATTTTGACTAAACTTAAAAAAATTACAAATTTTATACTTGAAAAAATGTATTTAAAATTGAGAAAAATTGAAAATAAAAGAAAAAACATATATAAACTTGAAAAATATATTGAAAATTGGAAAGAAATTGTAACTAAAAAAAAGCTAAGAGTAATGAAATATTACAACAAAAAAAGTCATTTTGAAATGTTACAAATTACCTTTGGGTTTTTTTTAGTAATAGTTTTAGGTTTCTAGTTTTTTACCAAAGTTTCAAATGTACTTTATTTAAATTATTCTTTCAAGTTTTAGAATGTGTGCTTTTAAGGCTAAAACTATTAAAATAAAATGAAAAATGTAATTTACAATCACTTAAAGCTAATCCTGATTTGACTCATGAACATTTGTCGCTTCTTTTCCTTTTTGTGTATCCTTAAGCATATATGTAAGAGATTACAATGAACGTGGGCACACAGCACACATTTTGTGAATTTCTCTGATTGGGATTGATAGATTTGACAAGAACACATCAGGTCCTCTTTATACATATTTATAGATTTGAAAAATAACCGTCAACATGTTGATGGAAGGACAGCAGATCACCAATATCCCCAACAACGTTTGTTTTGTCTTAACAGAGCAGCAGATTAACTGAAATCTAATTTTCCCTTAGAAGGCAGCAGGAACATCTGTGTTCCTCCCTCCGAGGTTTAATGCCTCTGATCAGATGGAAACACAAAGCCAGTTTACAGTTAAAGTGCAATCTACTCAATCTTTTTCCCAACAATAGCAAGAGGACTAGATGTTCTCTTGGATAAAGGTCGCTGAGTATATGTGAAGGATATCCAAAGTGTTGATAAAGCAACATCTCTCATTATGGCAAGATAAGATGAAGCATTCTGGGAGGAACACACTTTAAAGATCTCTAACAAACAGCTTGAAGCACCATTGACAGCTGGAGTCACCACTAGAGATAAAAACAAAGGAAGCAAAAGTTGTCTGAACATTGACATCGAAGCCCAAATTGAGTGAAAAAGTTAATTAAACACAAGAACCCATATTCTTACACATATACTATTGGCATTACTCACAGCTTTGGCAAAGATACCCATGAGCTCGGGGAACTGGTGTGTGAGCATGGCCAGCATGGCAGTGAAGGAGCAAAGGCCTGCAGTGAAGAGGATGAAGAACGGAAGCTCTTTCTTTGGGTATACAGACACCTCGTGGAAAGCTGCGGCAGTGAGAAGGAAGCACAAGCGTTAGAGTCACTGACAGAGCCATTTAAAACGTGAGCGGCTGAACGTACATGGCAGTAGCTCCCTATCTGCTGTTTCTGTGCATCCGGGGTAAGGATAAAACAGGTGACCCTTCTCCAGTGGGTATGGGATTATGCGGAAGGCTGTGAAGAGAAAACAACCGCAGAATCCAATAAAACATCTGAACTACTGTGAAGTGAAATGGGAAAATGACGGTGGACCAATCAAACGGTACATACTGCCCTCCCAGGTGCAGTGTAAAAGGTTTAAGGCTCCTTCTGCTCTCTTCCAGTGCTGCAGGTGGAAGAAAGCGTACGCTACCGCTTCACTGTCCCCCCTCTTCAAGATGTGCTCTGGAGGCAGGATCAAGCTCTTCATCTCTAATAAGTACTGCAAACAGGAAGTGGTAAAAAGACATTTGATGGTCAGTGTCATCTTCAGAGCAGCGCAGGTGTGTTTTGCAGTTCCACTGAGGCTCACCTGAAAGTCCCACTCACAAGGTATTCTCAATGGTCCTCTAATTATGATGAGGCCAATTTGAGCCAAAATCTAAAAACCTGTGTTGTTTTCTAGGACATGGTTTCTGCAGAGCGGCAGTTCACTAAAAAATTCGCCTCTGAAATGGGTTCTCATCATTTATCTGTTAACACGCTCTCCCACTAGCTTACGGCCCCTCACAACCCCAACCTAACACTACTGGTGCAACAAAAATGGTGACCAATATCTGAGCTATCCAGCTGTGCAGTTTGGAACCAGATTGCCGGCTCAGATGAGGAAAAGAAAGACATGCATGGATCTAGTCTTCTACAAGTAGACGCATCAGGATGGAGCGGAGCAGCTTGTGGCCCGCTCAGAGTATTTTCTACGTAACAAATACAATATTTTTCAAAAGGCATTTTGGTCTGCTCCTAATTCACAATGAGGGATGTCAAGATTCAAGATTCAAGTTTTATTGCCATTTGCACATGCGGTACATCGGAATTTATTTACCCTGACATCTCTCATGTCAGGGTAAATAACAAAGGACAAAAAATTAGAAAAATAAATAGAAAAAAGTTAAAATTAGACAACAAAAGTACAATGTATATAAAAAAAATACATATATGAGTAAGTATGAATATTGCAGTGTGCCAGTCTGTTCAGAAGAATTATTGCACATGTGGAGTTATTGTTTATTGCACTTAGTGATTCAGTCCAGTCTTCCCTCTCTGAAAAAAAAAAAGAAAAGTCCATGCGACGTGCGTGCCTGCATCTCATCTACCATCCATTTCCCTAAAACCTGTCGCTCACAACAATCCTGTAAAAAAGAATCAACACAAATATTTTCGGCTTACGGGCTCGCCAGGTTGTCAACGATCTTACCCAGATTTATCTGCAGACAGCGCATTTCCACCCATAAGGACAGTTGTGACTAAGGCATAAGGTTTGTACTTCACTGACCTACAAATACTATATCGGAAAAACAATTTAGATATGAATTAAACAAATTAATATTTTTTGTATTGACTAAGCTTGGCGGGGTGTCTTTGTCATGTCAGTAGCGTAAGCGCACATGTGCGCAAAACTATCAAAAAAACCTAGACATGTCGTAAAACACAATTTCGTAATTATACTGTTTCCATTAAATCCTAATTATGTGAATAAACACAAACCAACTGACGAGATAAGTCATTAAAAAAATGGCGATGGATGTGAACAACAGTTTGATTTACATCAGATATGCTCAAATTTCTGCCACGGCAGTAGTGTAAATCAATTATTATCTATCAAAGGAGACGTCATCGTCTTATTGAGGCCATGGAGCGCCAAGCTCCTCACACGTGAGAGTGGATACGGATGAAGCGATTTTGGGAAATCATGGTTGGTGATTTTACGGAGGAGCTGTGGATCCAACAATTCCTCATGACAGGCTCAACATTTGATGAGCTGTGCGATGCTGTGGGACCTCTTGCGCCGGCTGTGCAGTGCCCAAGGCAGCCAGTTCCTACCAACAAGCGTGTTGCCATCGCTATCGGACTCATTTAATTATAAAAAAGTGTTTCCATTGCAGTTTTGTGAAATATGTCAATTTTGCGAATACAAGCGGTTGAAATGAGCTTCCTCCGTAGGGTGGCTGGGCGCTCCCTTAGAGATAGGGTGAGAAGCTCGGTCACCCGCGGAGAGCTCGGAGTAGAACCGCTTCTCCTCCACATAGAAGGGAGCCAGTTGAGGTGGCTCGGGCATCTAGTCCGGATGCCCCCTGGACGCCTCCCTGGAGAGGTGTTCCGGGCATGTCCCACTGGGCGGAGGCCGCGGGGAAGACCCAGGACACGCTGGAGAAGCCCATCGAGACGACTGTTGTTGTGATTTTGGGCTATACAAATAAAATTGAATTGAATTGAATTGAATTGAAATTGAATTGAATTGGAGAGACTACATCTCTCGGCTGGCCTGGGAACCTCTGGGTTCCCCCAGAGGAGCTGGAGGAAGTGGCTGGGGCGAGGGAAGTCTGGGCATCTCTGCTTAGACTGCTGCCCCCGCGACCCGGTCCCGGATAAGCGGAGGAAGATGGATGGATGGATGTCAATTTCGATATCCCTCAAAAACTACGTCCTCCAAGTGCAAAAACTTTCTTTTCCCATAAATGAAAGTTTTTTTCCCCCCAAATGATCGTGTTTCCATTAGACTATTTTATTATCGCAAATCCAATTTGAACAATTTCATAGTCAATGGAAACGCAGCTATTATCATTCTCATCACATACAAAGGGAAAGAAAGACTTTGTATTGTTTTAACATTATCATAGTTTGTTGTTTATTGTTCCTGTTGTGTAACTACCTTGGCAAACTTTCTTCAGACTGAAAAGTTGTGTCGTGTGAAGCATTTTTGAGAGCCTTGTTTCACAACTGTTTAATAAGAAAAGGAAAAGATCTGTGTGAGAATGTTAGAAAAATGAAGTAGTCCTTTTAGAGATGTTTGCAAACCCTTCTCGTCTCTGCTCTTCACAGGTTTTCCCATGAGAAGCTTAAAAATTCACTTCCAATAGATCTGAGTGGAGTTAGAAAAAAGCTAATACAAATAGAGTGTTGTTTTTGGTGCATTAAGCATTCCCATTATGATGCCAAGCTTTGTCAACAAAGGTTAATAGTTGCACGCTGACTTTGACAGAGCTGCCACTCAGCTCAGTTTATCTCTGGAGTCCAGCCTAGTAGAGAACTATCAAACAAAACCTAAGTCCAGGGCTGGGGCCCCCTCTGGGTTGAATTCCCAGGCGGCCAAGCTTCACAGCGATCTGGATCTCAGCCTGACACTTTGGGAAGGTTACCCTACAGTTAATCCTATCTAATTCCTTCCATGGTCACAGAATCTGCGAGGCAGCCTGGCCATGCTACTTCATCCATTTCCCTCCGCCTACATCCACATCAGACCCTTACCTTTTTGTGGATCTAAACCTGTGCAGACTCTCCAATCTAAGTCACCCTCTGAGGCCTTTCAACTTCCTACATTTAGTCTGACTTTTAGAGCCTGTAATGCTTCTTCGGTTTCTACGGGTAAAAAAGAATAATAATATTGGGGGAAAAGTTGTACATTTGATCAAAAAGTGAAACCACTTCTTTGGTACAGAATCATTACATTTCAAGCTTCTATTTCATGGAATTTTGACGATTATGAGTTACAGGTGTGAAAACCCAAAATTGGTTCCTTAGAAAAAAGGACATTGTGAAATAATCCAATTCTGGACAATCATGGAGTCACATTCTAATCCAATAATAAGATGATTCAACACTTGCAAAGCTTTCCTGAGCCTTTAAATTGTATGTCAGTCTGGGTCAGTTGGTTACAAAATCACTGGGATGACTGCTGACCTGGCGATTAGAAGATAGTCATTGAGACCTTTCACAAGGGTAAGCCATATGAAGTCACGAATACAAGCAGCTTGTTCACAGGGTGCTGTATCCAAGCAACAAAATACTAAGTAGAAGGAAAAGGTGTGGTAGAAAAAGGTGATTCAAAAAGAAGAATAAGTATAGCTTTCAGGGGACCGTCAAATGAAATCCATTGAAATATTTGGGGTAGGATCAGAAAGAGCAGACTAAGGCAGGAGTCAAAGTATCAAGAGCCAACAAACACATGAGTACTAGACATGGGCTACAACTGCCATTTTGTTTAAAACATGAAGCAGAAATGACTTCAGAAGCCCTTTTACCTGGGTTAAGAGGAAAATGGTAAAAAGATCTCTTTTTAGATTCAAATAATTTTTGTTTTTCAGTCAAAAATCGAGGTCACAAACTCTGGAGGAAGAGTGCAGATGTACAGATTCTATGTTGTTTGAAGTCCAGTGATGATTATTATACCTCCTAAGCGGCGTGATCAGTGTAGGTTTGATCTCCAGCTTGACCTGCCTCCATCTCTAGCCTGGTTTGCTCTCCTAGCTTTCATCTCCAGCCTGGCCTGGCCTGCTCTGCTTGCAGTCATCTTCAATCCAGCCAACTCTGCAATGCTTCATTACAGCCAGAAATGCTGGTCACATCTTTGACCTTACAGAAGACGTTTTCAGAGCCCCGACTCAGCTCTGCAGTTTTCAGGGGAAATCCTCCTGCGTCTCTCTCCACCAAAATTTGAACTTCAGCTGACTTGGTAAACCAGATAAGCTTCCATGTTCTTCCATGCAGCAGATCTGGATCGCCACAACAGCTTTACTAGATGATTCAACAACTACCTATTTGAATTCCTCCATGTTTTTATTGCTGTGCTTTGTCCCCTCTGTGTATTCAAAACTGGTGGTAACTGTTTGGGTGCCACAGGTTTTTGGGTTGTCTGGGCCAGTGGAGGGCTGTATAAAGGAGTGACCACATCTTAACAGGAGGGTTAGATGTGTCTTACACACGAGGTGTGTGCAGATGACACACAGGATGCCCTCACAAACTATACTCTAATTTCCTAATTTCTAACATTCATGCTGCACAGCAAGGAGCGCATACTATCACGCCATGAGCACTAACAGGCTCATGGCAAAGCCCTAGCACCTCTCTGCCTAAAATGTTGCCATCCAGCAGGAAAGTAACTGGTTGTCTATCTCTATATGCTGCTTATCTATTGTTTTTCTGGATTGTGTGATCTGCATATCGGCCCAGCAGGACTATTTCTCCATATCTGTCCACTGCTCCTTCTTGCGTCTTATCATTATATTAGATACCACATAAATTGTTCAATAGGGGGAGTCTTATTATCTTGCTGCTGTTGACCTCAAGGAGCATCCAGACTATTTCGGCTCTACACCACCCTACATCCATCCCGATCCCTGCAAATAATCTCAACTTTTCGCAGTTTTTTTGCAACTGCGATGGTTTGATCCAAACGTTTGGCGCATCCTCCCAAAAAATGCTGAACTTACACCATTAATCCATACATTTTCTCTTCAACTTTTAGCTCAAGAAGTCTGCCCCGGTTACTCAATCCCTGGTTATTTTATGTTCCTCCAGCATTCAAATTCCGAAGGGGGCAGGATACAGTCTATTGAAAAAAATAACCTGCAGTCTTTAGTCACCACCTCAAAATCTTTTGCCAAACAGTTTGAGCTTATTGTTCTAAAAATATCTTGAACTCCTTACTTGCTGTTGCTGGTAATTATAGGCTGCCCTCTGCTCCTGCCTGAGCCCTGTCTGCTCCAAGTGAACTGATGCTCCTCATACCTCCTTTGAGGGGACATGTTTGTGTGAGTCACAATAAAACATCGGACCTCCTAAAGTTCAGACTGTGCAGGCCTTCGCTAGAAACAATACCCAGGTCATGGACTCTGGTACACTAATCGATGTTATTTCCACCAACAGTCCAGACACTAGGAGTGTTCAGTCAAAGTTTCAGTGATTACTCTTTGTGCTTGCAAGAGTCGCATCTTAAGAGGCCCTCTTCTGATTGTTTCAGAAACATTTTAAGGGACAGGCTTTTTCTGCACGATCTATATCAAATCCAGTGAGATGGAATCTTGGTACTTCCAGATGTAGAAGACGTTGGGTCACATTTTAAATGTTTAAATGTGAAATATTAGTTTGTTAATACAGCTTATTTTCCTGCCCGGCAGTAGGACGACTCGATTTCTGAGGCTCCGCCTCTCTGTGTGGGCGCCGCACCATTTCATGACATCAACCTAGAGTCTGCGTCGGCAGCGTGTCTGCGTTTCACCCACAAAAACAAACACAATCCAAACTTTTAGAAAGATGGATGTGCATTTAAAATGAAAGTGTTTTTGCTGATCACCACTGTAGTTGCGTGGAGCAAGTGGGTGTGTGTGTGTGTTAGCCTGGAGGCGGTGGTGGCAGTGCAGACTCTTGGAAGGGGCTGTTCTCACTTATCTATGTCACAATGTGACAACCCGCTTGTAGATTGGGAGTTGCCGGTGCTCAGAAATCTGTGAATGGATCAAAATACCGCTTTGGGGTGGTTTTTTGTATGTAATTAACCTTTTAATACAATTAAAAGGTGAATTTTTCACGAGATAGGTCTTTTAAAATCTGCCATGAGAAAAAAGCTTTGTTTTTTCTATCTCCTGTAAGTAAGTACCGGTAGTCTTCAGCATGTTCTTCTTTTGATTCAAACGTTTTAATCACGCTGAGATAGGCTTTTTCACCCCAGAGATCACTGAGAAAAGCAGCTTTTCTTTGTGGTGGAGCCTCAGACAAAAGCACTTTTGCATTCTTAAACTTTAACTTTTATTATTTGACAAAAGTGTTCCAACACACATTAAAAGACTGTTGTCCTTCCCTGTTAATCTGATGCTGATAATGAGTAGACAGTGCATGGTGCCCAAGTAGGTCCTCTATGATTTTAAGATTAACCATTTAAAGAGGCCGACCGCTCAGCTGTCCCTCCTCACATGCCATGTTATTAAACCTGGTGACACTTCAGACCCCCACCCCACCCACACACCTCTCTGTTCTGAAGTCAGCCGCTCCTCTCCCCGCCGCCTCTTTGATGAAGGGATTGAGTTTCATGCGTTCTCCTTTTATCCCTGAGCAGTCATAAGCTCGGAGCATAACTCATAAGCTTCCTTCTGATACTCATCTTTGGCACTCTGCTCTTTAGTGTGGAACAGAGATAACAATGACATCAGCCTTGGACTCGCTCAAGACTGTTGCACATGAAAAACAAGTGCATGGTGAAAGGACGACAGGAAAGGAAACAAGAAAAAAAAAATCAAGAGAAAACTACATCCACCGATTACATTTACTTCCTGCATAACTATAGAAAGAAACCATAAGTCTTTGTCTGAAAGTTTGCAAACGCCATCTCTGGAGCAGTTCCTATGACAACACCGTCATCTGAAAGCCACCTCATACATCTTTATTTTTCACAAGCCAGAACATCGCTGGCTACCTTAACAAACCAAAGATGCATTTTTAGGGATAAAACAGTTTTTATAAAACTAAAAGGGAAACCCACTAGACAAACAATAAAGAGAAATAAAATAAAAAAGTGGAATTAGATCAAGACATCCAACCGGCTTCATAATAAAAAAAAGACATCTATTGAGGAGGCTGAAAATGTAGATTTACAGGAGATTTGGGAGTGCATTTTAAATCTGATAATGCTATTTTGTAAATGTGAACCAAAGGTGAAATATAAATGGAAGGCAGCAAGATGGGGAAAAGTAGGTAGATGTCAGCAGCAGAAACCCAGAGGAAAGATGAAGATGTGGCAAAGGAAGATATAAACAACACTTTTTTTTCCTAAGACAAATCTGATCTGAACTTACAGGCTTTTCGGCTGTGCTTGACTGCAAAATGTATGTTTAAGGTGGATTTTCTAGATCGCATCAGCTTTTAATTCAATCTGGTATCTTACTGGAAATGTCTCATCAGTTTCCTCATGAGCCTCATTTCTCATCTTCACAGAACTGGAATTCTTGATGCTTCTGCACCTTTTGTCATAGACCTCCTTTGGACCTGATGTCAGAAAGCAGGAGAGGAGGGGCCTGGTTTATCAAAGGTCATTATCAAAGGTCACACGTTGTTGTTGTATATCTGCAGGACAACGCTCCTGTGATGGTTTTAGCTAAAAAGCGTTTTTCATTCCAACTACATATAGAAGAGCGTGAGAGACTTGCATTAAGTCTGTAACTCAAAGAAGTTTTTGCTTAATTTCAAAAGCACCAATGTCAGAAAAAATGTTAAGACTTAAAAATGTATGAAGGTCAACAGAGGAATTGCTTTCTTTCAGCAAACACTACCTTTGAACCATCTTTAGCAAAAAAAATAATAATAAAGCAAAAGATATCAATAATCTTTACTACGTCCCAAATGTATCGTTATCGCTATATCAAGCTATGCAATACGCATATCGCAAAAGTCAGTGAAAATTGCAATAAATGGTTACCCTAAATGTGCTAAAGCAATCTTATGGCAGCTTGAAGTATTTAAATAAAAAAATAATCCAATAAATCCCTTTACGCTTGTGACCAATTGGATAGACTCCTTTACATCATTTTTTCTTGCTTCTAATTCACCACTATTTGAACAAAAAAGTACTGAGAAATGATGTTTTAAGCTTAATTTCCTTCATACATGTCCTCCATTATGATAAAAATGCCACAAAGACATGTAAAAAACACAGAAAACACAATTTTCATTGGAGTGGCTCTTTAATGATTTAAAATCTTAAAGCCATATATTTTACCACAATGGCAGAAACATTTTTATCTGCAGTTTTGAAGCTAAAACATGAACACAGACAATAATGATATAAGCCAAAAATTATTGTGTTTTTTTCTACAGGCTTTAACTAAATATTAGTTAATTAATATAATTGATCTATTTGTTGGTCAGCCACTTGTGCACAAGATGAGATGTTTTACATGGAAAAATATGAACTCGTGCTAAATGAAACTCTTTTTTTATGTATTTGGGAGCAGAAATAAGATATAATTTCCCCTCTGAAATACTGCTGCTTCATAACTGATGCTTTGCTTGTGTAACAGACTCCCAGGTATCTGTTTGAAACCAGACCTCGCACATAATCTTCCATAAAAGACGTGTTAACATTTAATAAAGCCAAAGAAGTCATTTTGACAAAGTTGGCAGTGTTAGCTGTGTTTAGACCGTCGGGCTTAAATGGGATGAGAAGGGATAAGGTAACATGAGAGGATGAGAAAAAGGGATGAGGGTACGTGATGAGAGGAGGGAGGACGGCTGCCTTTGGGCAAGCAGCTGGACAGACGACTGAGGATGAGGGTCTTTGCTTTAAAAAAAAAAAATCAAAGCCTGGACCAAAGCGCTGGCTGTCATCCCTCACATCCACACATGATAAACACGATGATTATCTTTCTTCGCTCTTAGAAAACCTTGTCAGTAAAGCGTAACAACACCTCACTACAAACGCTAAACTCAGACAAAACCCCGCTGCACAAGTTGTTAATTAATCTGCGTGTGTCATGGAATCCTGTGGGAACTAGTGTTGGAAATGCCATCCGGATTGCCAGGTGTTTTTCCTGGCTCAGCTGGACGTGCAGCTGCAGCTCCGATATGATGTCGTCATATGAAAAAGAAACGAGTTTTTGCACATTTTCAGTCAATCCATTTAGGGTTTCAAAGTCATTGCCTTATTTGCAAGTTAGTGGTGACCTGCTAACAATAATAGTACTACTAAAAATGAAAAAGTGTAACACCAACCCACACGGCTCATCTAAATAACATTTGCAGATCAAGACGCCATGCTGACACCTCCTGGTGAATCAGGAGTAATGTTGTACTTATTGGTTTTCTTTGTTCTGCATCAAATGTTTAAGTAAATCCTTTAAACACATTTTCAAAAAATTGATCAGCAACAGAACACCAAACGGGGGACCTTTCTGCGTGGAGTTAGCATGTTCTCCCCGTGCATGCCAGGGTTTTCTCTGCAGACTCCGCTTTCCACCCACCGTCCAAAAACATGCTTCATATAGGTGAATTGGTTACTCTAAATTGTCCCCAGCTGTGAATGTGAGTGTGTGTGGGTGTGTGATTGTGGCCGTGCGACAGACTGGGGACCTATCCAGGGTCCCCGAAAATATGAATCTGCTTGTTTGCACGATGGAGAAGAGGACCAACTGATCTGCAGACTGGTGAGGCACAGGAATCAGCAGCTTTAGACGGAGCAGCTCAGGTTAAAGACTGACCTTTGGCACGTGTGGGTTGAACTCAACGGCTCTGTGTATGGCCTCCACGGCGTTCATCTCTGCTGTGCTTAGGCCCCGCCTGGACGCCGCTTCAGGAGAGAACCTGAGACACACATGACCCACTGTTATTGCAGCTGCACAAGACACAAACAAAACCACAAAAAAAGAGCCCAAAAGCTGCATGTAAGAGAAACATTAGCGTCAGTTTTTTTTAAAGATAAGAAAATAGGCCTGCACAATAAATTGCAAATTTATCGTCATCGCTATACCAAGCTGTGCAATATGCATATCAGTGACAAATCGGTAAAAACTGCGATAAATGGGAACCTTAAATGTGCTAAAACAATCTTATGGCAACTTGGAGTATTTAACGAATCAAATAAATCCCTTTACGCATTTGACCAATCGGATAAACTCCTTTACGTCATTGACCAATCAGATGGAGCCCTTTTATGTTTGATACTCGCCTCCAATGCAGACGAGGGTCATTTGGATAATAATTTAAGGTACCGGTACATTAACTCTTATTTAAAATATTTCAGTGTAATGGAAATTATTTCTTTAGTTGTTTGTTTTTTTGTTCATGTATCGCATGTTATATTGTCATCGCAATATTGATCACTAATATTGCAAATCACAAGTTTTCCTCATATTATGCAGCCCTATTAAAAAAAAGAATAAAGCCAAAAAAGATAACCTACTTATCTGAAACAGCCCGTGCTTTCAGCAGTGCAGATGTGTAGCATATAGTGGCTGATTTTGGCAAACTGATGTCTAAATGTAGAAAGCAGAATTGCTGTAAGGGGATTTGATGTTTTAAATAAATCTAGGTAAAACGGTTTGGCCTTACCGTCATATTTTGAAAGGACTGCTTGGACATCAGCGTATGCTTGGAGCTCGAGAAGAGCCTCCAACAGATTTTCATGTATATTCAACATTCCCAACAATGGGAACTCTTTCATTAACTGAAAAGAAACAATTATATACAAAAATATTAATATATATATATATTTTTAATCAGAGTCAACACACATAGGGTCAGTGACCCGACTCACTTCTCTCATCATTTTGACTGCTTCTTTGATCCTTCCCAGCTTGCGAGCACACATTGCCAGTCTACGTTTAATGTATACCAGTAAGTTGATGTCTTTTCCAGCTGTAGATTGACAAAGAACAAATATTAAGAGCACTAAACATTGGCTATTAAATCAAAACTAAGCTACCTTCACACTTCAATATGATGTTTGGTAAAAAAAACAAACAGGCATCCATTCTAACAATGGCTCAGCTAAAACACATTTAGTGCCAGATTCACAGCTGTTCCCTGAACTCCTGCTTCTATGACACTGAATAGATCCAGAAACCATCCTTACCAAAACTTAAGGCTTTTTTAAAAAGGCGCTCAGCTTCTGTGATGGTTGTGGCTTCTTCCTCTGCTAAAAGGACATAAGCAGCAGCACATCTGGACACAAGCAAGGGAAAAGGCGTTGGATAGATTTGAGCTTTTACATCCCCTTTCTGCTTTATATGCATCTCTGTTTGTGTCGCACACCAAGACGTTTGCAAAAACAAACCAATTTAAAATATGTTAAATAAAAATTATTGCATCAAAACTAGAAAAGAAATGAAAGTGGGTAAAAATAAAATCTTACACTTAAATCAAAAATGATGTGGAGCCAAGCAAAAGCATCTTTATAATAGTATATGTTACAAACCGAAAATATTTCTAAATATCAGTCATGGAATCTCAGCTCACTATTAAGCATCTATGTCGTGTTTTGAAATGCATGTGGACGGACATGATGTGTGCGACATGACACATGCATGCGGCAGCAGAACTCACTCGTGGTTTATTTTTATGGCCTGGTAAGCAGCTCTGATCCGAGCTTGAGGATTTCTCTCCCTCCAGGCCTTCTGCATCACTGTAAGAGGATGAGGCTTATTATTCATGTGACCTTGAAGTCCTGACATGTACGTCAAAAATAACACATTTCTGTGCTGTTTTTCTATGCAGATTTTGTGCATCATTTCTCAACATTTAGGTCATATTTGTATCCATAAATGACCTTCAGGCTTTTGGAGGATTTAGAGGAGACTGAACTCACCTGCATCTTCTGGCCTTAACTGTTGAGTATCTCCTGTAAAGAAGGTCTGATGATCTTGAGCTGACAGGTTCATATCATAGTAGGTCAAAGGTTCCTTTCCAGTTACCCAAGTGTACCTGCATCACATAGTTAGTGCCACATTTTTAGGATTTCCCCTTTATGTTTGCAGATAAAGTTGGGTACAAACCCTCCCAAGCACACGTACCTGTTGTATTCTGCCCCTCTGAAAAGATTCAAGGGGTTCCTCCAGACCTTACATTCTGCCAATGGAAGAAACCAGTTAGAAAGCACAGCCCTGAAACCGACTACCGGTTTCAGGGCTGCGTTGTAAGAGGCTGCGTTTGGATTTATTTACCAGACACACTGGGTCTTGGCTCTGCTTCTCCATTAACCGATGAGAACAGGCCAGTAGTGGAGCTGCTCTCCACTCCGCCCAGCAGAGGTCGCAGGTGGCTCACAGAAACTTGTTCGATGAACGAAGTCCCATATTTGCGAAAATACCACCACTCAAATATCTAGAGAGAAAAAAACACGATGACAATGTGTCCCACAACTGAAAATGTAAGGAGTTCAGGATGCAATGCAGTACTAAAGACCTGATGAAGATGGTAGTTTTGGTGTTTTTACCATGTTCTTGTAGCATTTTTCAGGTGATGGAGGACATATATAAAAAATGTATGCTTCAAATTGCATTTCTGAGTATTTCTTTATTCAAATTGTTGTAAATCAGGAGGAGACAGAAAAAAAAATACAGTTTCGCAAAAGATCGCAATTGTTATGTAGATAATATGCAGGGCAGACCACAACCTCCCTGCTGTGCTCCATCATGATGCAGGCACTTGCAAATAGATCCACGTGCGTCTTTGTTTTTTCCTCGTCTGAGCCGGATTCTGGCTCAAAACTGTACGGATGGATAGCACCAATATTGCTCGCCATTTTTTGTTGCACCGCTAATGTTAGGCTGGGGTTGTGAGGGGGTGTCAGCTAGTGGGGGAAGAGTGTAAACAGATGAATGTTGGAATGTGGAGACAGAATTACTCCCCCCCAAACGTCCCCTTCACAACTCGGGAAGAGGATTTCTAATAAACTCCTGCCGTGCCGCAGAAACTATGTCCTAGAAAACGACACAGTTTTTTGATTTTAGCAAAAAAACAAAAAACAAAAAAAAACGACATAATCATAATTAAAAAACCACTAGAAACAGGTATACAAAATAAATGATCGGGGTGAGACTTAAAGAATTAATTTAAAATAATCAGACCAATCAACAGGAATATTATTGTATTTACTGCAAACTCCTTTATAGCATGAACCCCATCAAAACGTAATTAATTTTTAAATATATATTATATGAAATTGTAGATATCTTCCAGGTAACTGAGTTAATAATTTGCAATAACAGGATGGCTAAAATGAATGCAAGGGGTTAGAAAAGTGTCAACAATAAAAGAAACAGATAACTTACAAGGATAAGTCCAGAGATGAGAGAGGAGGTTCCAGTGAGGGCAACGTAGAATTTGGGAGTAAGGGTATTCAAAAACACTGATGCTGAAAAGCAAAAATATATAGATATGTTATTCATTTAAAACAAAAATCCATCAGAATCCTAAATATACAGGTGTAGGCTAAGGCAGCGCGTGTGCGGAACATCAACGACTGAATTCTGGGTAAAAACAATGCAACTCACGTCAGAACAAAGAGTTCAAACATCGAATTCTAGAAAAAATCATTCCTCACTTCGCCAGTTCATCGAAAACATGTGGCGTTCACTCGTACCTTCATAATTCAGAGTAGCGGCTGTCAAATTAACCGCTCCCGCTGGCTGAGCGACGGCTAGGTAACTAAAGGCTAACAACTGCTAGCATGTAGCTGCTCCAAATTACCTGAGGTGAGGGACTCCTGCAGTTTCAGTGGACTCCACAGCACGTATATCATAATCAGCACCATGCCAAACCAGATGAGGCACAAGTAAGTCCATGAACAAGAGAGCCAAGACTTCAACTTCTCTGTAAATCGGAGAGATTGGGGATTACTGCCGGGGGTGTCCTCCATGTTTCTCCGGATGTCTGTAAACAGAGGGGTCACGTGACCAGGAGGCCACAGGGGAGAGTAGAGGGAACCAACGTGTTAATCAATTATTGAATAATAATAATAATAATAATAACAATTATAATATTACTTAGACGTTTTGGTTTGTTAATGACTTGACAATTGTCAAATTTTAACGTGGGAAATTAATATTCAGGCTTTCTTTAAAAACCATTTGTTTATTATTGTTATTATTTTTTTGACACACTCTTTACACTATTAAAAAAATCCTAAATTAAATAAAAATGAAACCAAAGTGATAATTACCAATCCTACAATACCAATAAACAGCTAAAACTCCAAACATAAAAAAATGATAAGACCTTAAGTTAACTTTATATTTACTTAAATAACTTCGAATGTAACCCTTGTGCTATCTTAGATGACCCTACCCTTACATTGACGTGTTCTCCCTACCATGACAAAGGTGGATAAAGGTGGAAAGATTTCATGTAATCCATGGACACCAGTGAAGATCACAAATCATTGAAGAAAAAAGGTTCAGAGCACTGTCTAGTGGGTCTAGATGACCCAACTCACAATGGTAAAGTGCCTAGGATAGCACATGGGATAAACAAGTATGTTTAAATTTTAGCTCAAAAATGTTTTTTTCATTCCCATGCTGGGAATGCGTTTCTTTTTTCAACCACTAGATGGTGGTATTGCACCACAAAGCCCTGCCTTTGTGCTTCCCTCTGCTGACTGCAGGTGGAGACACCCTTTCCCTGAGCTCTCCCATCATGCAATCAAAAGGATGTCAAAAAAATGTTTTAAACAATATATCTTTTAGATAACTTTCTCCACCCCGCAATCTATACATTTCTCCTGTTTTTGCAGGTTCATACCCTATGGAGAGACACAGATGGTTTGGGTTTGATAAAAACGTCGGATTTTAAATTCTGTGCTTTATTTCTGAGGTTTGTTATTGTAAGGTTCTTAGAAAGTGTTGCTTTTAAAACAGGTGTGTTTTTGGATATCTGTATAATTTTTTCACCTTTTGTGATGGACTCACATTCTCAGACGTGGCAGGAATAAATGTGATTTGTAGGGATGCTTTCTGGTTTGAGGTTATAGCCAGTAAATGACAGAGAACCAGATTTGGTTCTACTCGCACATGCCCTTGGGTGTTTTTTTTGCCTGATGCTGATGGACAAGAACACACAGGGTTAAAGGCCTGTCATATAAATCAGACACAATCACTTTAAAGGTGAAAACATGCATGATGCTCCTGACAGGAGGACAGGACTGGGGAGGAGGGAGAAGGAGAATTAAAGAGGTAAGGAAAAAGGAAGAAGACAGAATTGTTGAAGGTATCTGGAGGAGGCTGCACAGCCTAACATGCTAAATGCAGTTTCAGATTAGATTATATTCCCAAATGGCTTCAGCTTGTTTTCTCATTTGAAGATAAGAATCCAAACAGTGTAATCTTCTGCCACATTTACAGCACGGATTCTGATGAAAACACGGACACCTGCAAAATTCTAGCAATTAAAGTCATTGCATCTACTGTCCTTTCAGTTTAATAAAAAAGAAGTACAATACAACAGCAAAACACAATTCAATGGAGACAATGCAAACAAGTAACAGGGGCTTATGGCACCAAATGTGGAATGACCTGCACACAGTCAGTCAGTGTCCAGCCATGCAGAAGCAATCCCTCCTTATTCTGCAGTCACCTGTATACTTAAGGTTCATTTACAATTTCACATCTACTACCCATTCAGCCATTCTGGACTTCATGTTCTGTTTATGTAGTTTCTTTCTAGTCCCTCTCCAAAGCTTTTAGGAGTCCTCTAATCATCCATAATTTATCAGGGTTTTCACTTAAATGCACCACATTTCTCACTCTCAATGTTACTTAAGAGGATGTTCTTTAAGGCTTGGAAAGAGCTGGTATTTTCTTGATTAGATCAGTCACAAAAAAGAAAATTTGTATAAGGAGTTTTTTTTTTTTGTCTAAACAAGAAAACGTTGAACCCTTCTCGGGTCGGTTAAATGTGGGCTAAATTAGCGTATAATTCAAACAGAAATCACGGTTTAATGATTGACAAAGTTTGTGATTAACTGAACATGATGTTTTTTTGTCATTCGGTGGTCTCTGCTGATGGAAAAATTCAAACTTGAAACTGTTTTTTGTTTCCCACACTGCTTTCTCTCTGAGTTTATATTACCTGTCTCCATTAAGGGACTCTCCCTCCACAACTCATTTCTCTCAAAACACTTCATATTCAGAAAAGGCATGCCTCTCTCTTTTTTTTTTGCTCCAAAAGACCATGTCGTTTCACCACATCTAAAAGCAGTGGCGCCGCAGAAAAAATGACTTCCTTCATGACAGAATCAGAGGCCATCGAGCAGCATTCTAGCATTTGTCTTTGTAACTTTGGAAAAAAAAAATTGTAAATACCTGCAAAACACCATCAGAACCACAGACATGTTTCCTCTTAACTGCAACACTGAGTCAGATGTGGTTGTAGAAGAAAATCTCCATCTGATATAATTATCAGAAATCGAACAATCAAGTTTTTGGAAACTATTTTAAGAAATGAGAAGAATTACCCAATAACACCATATATTTAGTCATTATGCAACTTGTGAGGCAATTGACTAAATGTATCTTCCTGCTGTGACTGTCTTTAGTTTACTAAAAGTGAATGTGAGCCGTATTACACTGTCAAAGGTTTAAAAAGGTCACAAATAGGTTTGTGTATGTAATCAAACCCACATTTTAGTTTATTCACAACATATGTCTACAGTGAAAGGACACATGTTCTGCAAAGTTGATTGAAAGTTTTTTGGGGCATTGTTTTCTTTTTTCCCTCTCAAATGTTCTGTTTCAAACCGGGAGAATTTCCATTTTCAGAAAGGCAAAGTATTTATGAGTCTGTAACTAAGGCCTCTTGGTCTGCAGTTGGAGCATCAAGTAGAGCTAAAACAGCTTCACACAAATCAAATAGAATACATGAAAGGCATATTTTCAGCCTCAAATGAGCTCTTGAATCACCCTGACACTGTCCCTGTGCTAATGTGTAACGTGCTGCAAGGTAAATGAAGAGGCCATCGTAGAGAAGCTTACTCTCATCTGTGCAGGATCAAATTAAAACGATCTTTTGAGAGCAGGATGCGATTTACATTCAGACGTCTGCCTCCGCGAGTGTCACTCGAGCTCAAACTCTTTTGTGTGGGTGTCCTGCAACATTAGAACTCAAACCACTGACCAGTCTGGCCAAAAAAAACCAAACAACTTTGCAGATTGTGACTTCTGCTGAATGCTATTAATAACCAGATGCATGCACTCACTGCCATGACTGCCATGAAAGACAGCAAATGGGTTCATTTCAAATAGTTAAAAAACACACTCAGAGGAAAATAGTGTTTTTGGTGTCTTTAATATGATATTGTGCCATTTTTCTTATGATGAAGGACATATATTACAAAAAATTAAGATTAAAATTACAGTTCTGAGTGTTTCTTTATTTAAATTGTTGTGAATCGGCAGCAGAAAAAAAGCCACTGGAAAAAGCTCTTAGGTGGCTACAACTGCAAGCCACAAGCTCCCTGCTCCACACCATACTGATGCATCCACCTTTAGGCGATGTCTGAGCTGCCATCTGGCTCAGAACTGTACGGCTGGATAGCGCTAATATTGCTCGCCATTTTCATTGCAGGTTGGGGTTGTGAGGGACTGCACACTAGCGGTAGAGCACGGGAAGTAGAGGCGGGCTTACTCATAGACTAATCTCTAATGAACCATTGCTGCTCTGCAGAAAATATGTCCTTTAACAACACAGGTTGTTATTGATTAATTAATTAAAAGACCACTGGGGACGCTTTTACAGTGGATCAGAAGAGGATCGGAGTGGGGCTTTAAGAGGATTTTGACTGATTTGATTTTTTTCTGTTCCACCACATGCAAGTTTTACATGTCGCACTAGTTATGCTTCAGTTTGCAGACAGCAAAGCACAGGCTTTCATAGAAAGTGAAAACTTTTGACACTTTAGAGGCGAAAAAAAAGAAGCTGTTTTTTCCCCGTTAGCAATCTCGTTCTGCTGCAGGTCTTCTGATGATTGGAGCTGTTGTCAGCTTTCACAAAGCAAAAGGTGGGGTTACATCCTGAACCAGTTGCAGGTCCATCGCAGAGCAACACGGAGCAAATCTACACAAGCATCTGCACGCTCACACCAGCTGTCACTTTAAAATCATCAATCAGGCTAAAGTGTCTGTCGCTGCATTGTGGGAGGAAGATGGAGTACCCAGAAAAAAACCCACACTGGCACTGGAAAAATATGTAAACCTGAAGCAGAAAGGTCTGGGCTGAGTCACAGCATTGATTTAATCCAAAAAAAACAAACAAACACATTTCTGTTTGTCACATTTGCATATTTGCTTGTTGATTTTATGTCATGGAAATTATGCATTAAATTACAGCTTTGAGATAAGTTTGTTGTCTCATTTAGACGTCCAGAAGTGGACATGTCAATATTTAAATGAGCTTTCGCTGCAAACAACACTGTTTTTTCCGCACTAACCTCTGGCTCTGCTCAAGCTGTCAACTTGATTTAAAACGTTTGCACAATTTCAAATGCTTCTAGGATAAAAAGCTCCCTAAAAAAACATTATAAATCTGCTCAGAAACTTACATTTATCTAGAAAAGTCAAAATATACACTAGGGAGCATAAACTACATTGATTAATAAATAACCACCTTGTCAGATCAGCTTTGTTACATTTTCTTTCTCTTCTGATGAGAACTGATTTTAAACCAGAAGGAGCTAAAGGATGGGGATATTGTTTTGTTTTGCTACCTTCAGCTGTAACTGTAATTTTCACAGTACAGCAGACAAATTGCTAAACCTGAAACTTGGCAACAAAAGTTCAAAAACTAATGAGGACTGTTTTTTTCCTAAAGTGTTGTTTAGAGCTGAAATACTTTAAAACTACAAATCTCTTGCCCAAATCAACTGTTTATGCCCGTTCAAGCTGTTTTTATTGCTCTTTATTTGTGTAGAAAATACATCGGTTAATCAGTTTCCCTCCTCACTTTTAATGTGTTATTTAGTTGACTCGTTTTTGTTTCAAATCTCCCTGATTCTAAGCCTGAGGCAAAACATTGACACTGAAAGTATGGCTTAATAAGAATTGCTTTTCAAGCTTTTTGCATATTTTATACAAAGATGCCTCTTTGACTGTCTGTTTTCCAGACCGTCACCACGGCGACAGTCTGGTTCAAGGATGGAAATGCTAGTGATCTGATTTTGTAATTGTGAAACTCATAAGTTGCTTGCTTGATTTGATTGCAAGAATTGTGTTAGTAATTATTTTTCATCAGTTTTTTGTAGAATTATTCATTTACCAAAACTTTAGTACTGTCTGATTACAAATTTATTTTCAAGAAAACAGCCATTTTCATGAAGTCCTTCTATTTTAGAAAGAATAAAAAGTTTGATATGAATGAGTTGACATACAGGAAGGTCTCACAAAGGTTATTCGGAAAAACTGTGAGATTTTACAATCAAAAGTTTTGCTTAATTTAGGAGATAGGTACTGAAATGGTAGGTAAGGCTGACCAAACCAATTTAAAAAAGTCTTGGGGAGTCTTAGCTGCAATGTATTAAAAGACCCACTCTTATCTTTTAATTTCTTGTAAAAGCGTTAAAAATATTACGCCGTTTTTAGGCACAAAAAAAAATCAGTCGTTTTTAGGACATAGTTTCCACAGAGTGACAGTTTATTAGAAATGTCCCTCCAAGTTGTGGGCAGGACTTGTCACAGAGCAACCCCAACCCCCTTTTGCTGAGAGTTCTCAGTTTACTCACCCATTAGCTTACAACCCCAACAAATTACACTACAAAACATTATTGGGGCAACAAAAATGAGCAAGATCTGAGCCATTTGGCTGTACAGTTTAGATTCAGATGCCAACTCAAATAAGGAAAACAAAGACGCACATGGATCTTTTTGTCTGCAAGTGGATTCATCAGAATGGATCAGATGTAACGAACAGTCGGAGGCAGATGGATCCTTGTGCAGAGTTCAACGAACGAAGAGGAAACAGGGAAAAGGGTCGGGAGTCTGAGCAGATGAGACTGGCAGGCGTCGGCTTTGGACTTGGGCAGGAAACAGCCAAAGCGCAGAATTTCACCAGGACTGAGGTCCAGTGAAGCTCAGAGAAATGTCAGCAAAAAGATGCAGTGCATGAGTAGAAGCTTAGTAGATACAATGCTCCACACAGAACATAGTTCAGTATACTGAATATATATAGAGGTTGTGTAATTGCAGATGAGAGACAGGTGAGTACCAAATGGGTGGAAACAGCTATGGAATATCCTGGTATTGAGGGCAAGGGCTGATGGGAAATGTAGTATGAAAAGCAGGAGGTGGTCAGTACTCTGGTGACTGTTGCCGCTGATGTCCAGAGGGGGAGACAGAGAACCGTTTCCTAACAGCGGAGCAGGGAGCTTGTGTCTTATTGTAGTAGATCCTATGTCACACCAACAAGCTTTATCAAACGGTATTTTTTCGTCTGTTCCTGATTCCCAATAATTTGAATCAAGAAATACTTAGAAATGCAATTTAAGGCTTAATTCTCTTTAAATATGTCCTCCATCTTCAGAAAAATGCCACAAGAACATGCTAAAAACACTTAAAAAACACAAACTCTTTTACTTTAGGATTTTCTTATGACATCACATCAAGACTGCAAATGTTTACTAAATTAATAACCCTCTTTTTCATACGATCACATTTCACTAAAAGCATTTGGAATGTTTTATTGACTGATTCATCAACTGACCTTGGTGAGGTTTGACAGACAGCAGGTCTGTGGAGGAAAATGGCAGCACTCCGGTCTCTGTGGTTTTTGTTCACTAGTCACATGTTTTAATTACAATTACTTCTGTTGAGAACTGTGTAACCTTTATGGGCTGGTTTCAAAGATGACTCATAGACCAGCTAATTTTAGGTCAAACCTGACTGTGTAGTTTGCTATTATACAACACAGTGACACAGAAAGAGAAAGGTGCACTCTCAGCTGCTTTTCACTGTGAAACTTAATGTTGTCTTGGTGGAAAAACTAAAAGAATAGTTTTTTGCATGACATTTAACATTTTTACACAGACTTTAAATTATCATTATTATCTGGCTTGTTGCTACTAAATGTTGTTCCCAAATTTAGTAGTCTTTACAAGTCCTTCGATGAGTCCACCTCTCTGCTGATAGTAATTTCTCACAAAAGCAAACCAACCCGCCTACAGTTGGCAAGATGCTAGCATGAAAGTGCAACAATGCAAGGGGCACAGCTAAAAGATTTTGCCGCATAGGATTAAAGTCCCACTCCAATTATCTTTGTATTTATTGTAAAGGTGTTTCCAGTGGTCTTTTATCTATGATTATGCTATTTATAGGCAAAGTCATCTATTTATAGCCTGTATGGACATAATTTCTAGGCGCAGCCAGGGGCCGGAGGGGGCCTGGCTTTGGGGACCACAGGATTTCCTCTCTGCTCTTTGCAGATGATGTTGTCCTGTTAGCTTCATCGAGCCAGGACCTCCAGCATGCACTACAGAGTGTGAAGCGGCTGGGATGAGGGTGAGCAACCCTAAATCTTAGGCCATGGTTCTTGACCAGAGAATGGTTGTTTGCCCTCTCTGCATGGGTGGAGTGCTGCTCCAGGTGGAGGAGTTTAAATATTTTGGGGTCTTGTTCACGAGCGAGGATGACTCTGGATGCCTCCTGGACAGCTCCCTAAGGAGGTTTTCCGGTTATGTCCCACTAGGCAGAGACTCCAGGGAAGACCCAGGACATGCTGGAGAGACTACGTCTCTTGGCTGGTCTGGGAACGCCTCGGGGTCCCCCCAGAGGAGCTGGAGGAAGTGGCCGGGAGAGGGATGTCTGGGGATCCTTGCTTAGACTGCTGCCCCCGCTACCCGGTCCCAGATGAGAGGAATAGGATGGATGGATGGATTAATGGATGGATGGATAGGACAGTTTTTGCAGAGTGGCAGTGTTTCTTCAAAAATTCACCTTTGAGTTGTGGACGGGACCGTTGCTGTGGGGTAAACCTGCCTTTACTTCCCATCACCCCTTTGTTCCAGTCGTACAGTTTTGAGCCAGATGCGGGCTCAGACCAGGAAAATGAAGACGTACATAGATCTATTTGTCTGCAAGTGGATGCATAGAATGGAGCGGAGGAGGGAACTTGTGGCCCCACCAACTGTAGCATCTGCGTCATAGCTACAGACTTATTTAAACTGCATTTTTCTGTGAGGCCCTCATTCACAATGATTTGGATAAAGAAAAACTCAGAAACAAAATTTTAATATTAATCTTCTTTAAATGGTAAATGGCGTACATTTATATAGTGCCTTTCTTCCTACAATGACAAAGCGCTTTACAGTCACGGACCCATTCACCCAGTCACACACACACATTCACACACACATTCACACGCTGGTGGCCGCTCCGCTGCCAAACACAGGCGCCCGCCTACCACCAGAGGCAAGGTGGGGTTCAGTGTCTTGCCCAAGGACACTTCGACTCATGGGCGTGCAAGGCGGGAATCGAACCTGCAATATTATGATCATGGTTCGACCGCCCTACCGCTGCACCACGGCCGCCCCCATAAATAAATAATATGTCATCTATTATGAGAATGATGCCACAAGAACATGTTAAAAACACCAAAAACACTGTATTTATTGAAATGGGTCTTTAAAATAGAATAATTGTGTTCACTGAACGCTTCGGGGCTATAAGTAAAATGTTGGGCTTGCATTATAGTACTATACACTGTGCCTCCTAAATCTTAAGAATCTGTTGTAGGACCTAAGATGGCAAAATACTTGATTTCATGTTGTTTTCTAAAACTTCACCTCTGAAGCATTAAAGAAAGATTTCTTTGCAGAAGAACCAATAAATGTTATTGTGATTGATTACAAAAAGAAAAGCATTTTAGAACTGCCGGTCAATTTTCTAATTATAGTGAAGTGACACAACATAATTCTGCCTTTTGTAAATGCAGTTTTTCTGCTGACTTTAGTGAGCTAAAAGGTTTGCACACCTGTGCAGCATGCATCCGCAGTCATTTTTTAAATTCTATAATCCCACTGAAAATTCATAATTTGATTAAATGCTGTATGTTTTTCACTGGCTCTGCACTGTAACCTATTTTAGTGCAAAGCCTGAACTGAACTTTAAACCAGAGACCTCATTATAAGAAACCCAGCATTTTACTGGACTGACCTTTATTAAAGTGCCAATTAACAACACTTTGTTCATAAAATTTTCATAGTTCAGTCCAGTCAGTCCATTAGACTCATATTCCTAAAAGAAAAAAAATGTTTTCTAAGACTAAACTGCCTTTGGTAAATTTACCTAACTTTAACTGCCTGTGACAGGAGAGTCATTCGCTGTTGCTGTTTCAACACAACCTCTGTGCACAGAACTAACTCAAAGGTTTGTGTAGTGGATAACCTAATTAAAGCTCAACTAGTTTCAGTCCTATCTTCCTGACCTTTACCAGCAAAATGAGACTTCTTAGTGTCACCTGGAGAAATGCCTTGTTATTAATGCAGATACTCCCCTTTCCCAGACTTCACAGCAAATCAGCATTACTGGCCATTGGTATTTGTACTGTTTGAGTACTGAATCAGTACAATCAGATTCAAACTGACAGCGGGGGATGGGATTTGTACCTCTCATTTTCATAGCAGTCTTTTTACATGAAACTAAAATCTGGGTCAAAGTAAAGATCACGCTTCTGAAGTCTAAAGATAAGGTTTATTCATTTAGTATGTGAAACTGGGGTCTTTATTTTGTCTTTTGTTAAAGATGACTGCTGTCAGAAAGTACAGACATAAAAGACAAAACATTCTTGCAAAAAATCTTGTGTCTGTATGTATATATTTAATTTAAAACACCCTATTCGAGGGGTTTCTTGGTGCCTTCAATCCAGCATAAATTCCTATAAGTACCCTTGCAAGAGGTCGGGAGTTTTGGAGGATTATAGTTAGGAATGTGGTCAATCAATTAGACTAAACAAGTGTTATAGGGTCATCAATGTCATATGTAGAATAAAACCCAGTCTGGAAGTGAACAAGAAATACCAGTTTGGCAGGCTTCAAACTGTTGGAGGATCAGCCAAAAAGGAGAGTTTGTGAAAGACAGCTTTATGTCATGACAACATTGAGCACAACAGTGAGACACATGGTAGTTACTGCATCTGAAAGGGCAGTCCCAGACAAAGAGTTCAAAACAGACTGGGGTTTCAAGATTTGCTGCCCAGTTTGTTTTAAAGAATCACAAAGAAATGCGCAACGTTTAGGATTTTAGGCACTTAGATTGGCCAAGGAAACTTATCCTTTGAAATCAGAAGATGTCCTGGCGGTCCTGGCTGGCACCCTCCCGGCACCCTCACATCACCCTCACCCCCCATACAAACACGAGAACAAAATATATAATTTATTTTACTTTATTAATAACATAAATTAAATATACTGGTATAGTTTAATTCACAATTAAGATATAGTATGTAAGGTAGTTTAAACTTAACACACATCATTTTGTGTTTGTTTGAAGGCTGGCAGGCTCTGGTAAAAATTACCACATTTTTCTTTTATTTTTTTCTTGAGCTGAATACAACCCTGACACGTATTATATAAATGATAATGTCCGACGAAGTGTGCATTATCAGAAATGAACACACACTTCGAAGGCCATTGACCCACTTATACCATGGTCACTTACAAAGAAATAAATTATTCAACCAGTTTTTAGTACTTTATCCTTGTATTTTTTCGGTTTGGATCGCTTTTTTCACAGAAAGCGGACTATTTGTTACGTGGTGCAGCGCTTTGTCATGGTAACGTAACAACGCACCGCTCAGACCTCCAATAGAGAGGAAAGCGATGCATATGCTGATCATCACAATGGGTTAAATAAAGCATCCGTTCAGAGAGAAAGTTCACCTCTTACCGCTTGATTTTGTCCAGATGATGAAGCAAAAGTTTGCTTTAAAGAAGCCAGAACTTATTTTTTAGGTGTGCAGTATTCCTGTGGGTGATCACTTTTTAATCCACACCCAGCATCCAATCAGAATCAAGTATTCACCCTGACCATGGTATAAGAATGAATTAATTCTGATCATTTTTCTGTTGGCTGCATGAATAAAAATCAATGGAAATTAAAGGACATATTCTTCTGTTTTTTGTGATCAAGTGTCACTCAAAACTGAACAAAATAGACAAACGATTGAATATTGCATCTGAAGTGTTGACTATATATGAGAACGAGAGGAGTTTTAATTAATAATTAACAAAACTAGTCTACTTAAGTGCAAAGCTTCATTAGTCATATGACAAATGTTTTTCAAATTTCACTCATCCAAGAGAAAATTTAGTTGGATTTGGCGCCAAAAAAAATGTAAATTTCCTTTATCCTTGGAATGTTTTTCTTCCTCTTCTCTTCAGTAGTTTCTAAAAAGGACACCTGATGTTTCCTCTGATCTTTTGGTCCATTTTACACAACCTTGAATAGACTTTTCCGTCTGTCAAACACCCAGAGTTAAAATGAGTGAGACGATGGAAACAAATTCACTTTGATGCAGACTCCTAGTTTTTTTTTTTTTTAGTTTTTTTTTCCTCTTTTCCTAAAGGCTGAGAAATACAGGCAGATACTTATCCATCATACAATACCATCAGGGAGGCATATGCCATATTTATCCCAAATTTATTCTGGAGGACATCAACTTCAAACTTGAAGCCAAATTGGTAGATACAGTAACTTGGGCGTACAGAAGAACAAGTATTGAAAGTAATGGCATGGTCCACAGTGCCTTGATCTCAAAATCATCAAGTCAGGAGGAAGTGAGGAAGCCTACATTCACAGAAGATCCGTGTTTAGTCCTCCAAGACATTTGGAACAACCTACCAGCCAATTTCCTTCAAAAACTCAGAGCAAGTGTACCAGGAAGAATGGATGCTGTTTTAAAGGTAAAGGATGATCACAGCAAATATTTATATATTTGATTCTTTTCTTTTCCGGCATTTTGTTAACTAAGGAAAATAAATGATTGTCACTTCTGTTTGTAAAAGCATTCTTTGTTTACAGCCTTTTTTCACACGTTAGTACAGCCTTTGATACAAGTTCAGATTCCATCCTCCCAGATGAAATTCTGCCTTAGGTATCATTCACATAGCCATAGACTTGTTCACGTTTAATCTTTCTGGTCATGTTCAATTCAATGCCTTGTCATCTTAATCAAACACTTCTTGAAACATTTGGAATGTCCCAACGTTTAGTACTGGGGCTGAAGCTCATTGGCATGTACCTTCCTCCCCATGGTTATAATTCTTGCATATAAGACATTTACTTTCACTATTACCCAGATGACACCTTGCTTTACACCCCCCCCCCCCTCACACACACACACGTACACGCGCATGCAATTTTTCTAAGATTAAATGATGATAAACAAAAATGTTACTTGTTGGCACCAGACTCACTCTACGGACAGCCCCAGTTTATTAGTTCATGCTAATGGCACCCTTTCCTTCTCTTCACAATAGTATCCCTTGATCTACCTACTTCCATCTCCATAACATTAACCGCCTCTGACCTCCCATTCACCCCCCAGTCTGCTGAAATTCGGGTTTACAATCTTATTATCTCCCAACTCGAAGACTGCATCTAGTTACTGTTTGGTCTCCTCCAGAAAACTCCACTAACATCAAATTGCCCAAAACAAAGTTGCACACATTATAATGAGAACCCCATCCACCCATCACAACACACCTGTTCTGCAGCAGCTCCACTCGCCCCAACCAAATTACGGTAACAATAATTGTAACATTACCTTTTGAAAACTTTTGTACAGCACACATTTTGATATAATTGCACTGATACACTTTACTAATCCGTACAAAAGCGACATTTCTTTAGAGTAGTCAATTTAAACAAGCTCGGCAAATAAAAACAGAGGAAACTTGGGAAAATTGTGACTTTAAAAAACAAACTACCCGTACTAAAACCAAAAAGGTAAGGAATATGTGACAAATTCTCTAAAAGAATGTTTGTGACTGACAGGAGCAGCAATAGTATCCCTGCAACTTCCCCAAAATCCCAAAGCAAAGGATCCTGATAACGACACTAATCAGCTATACATCTCAAGCTTCAACCCTCTAACCTTATAACCCCACTTCTCAAAAAAAAAAAAAGTTTTTAACACAGTACAGATGTGGCCTTTGATGTTTTTTTTTCCCTTTTCCCATACATAATTTCAGATCCACAAAAGCTGTTCACGACCAGATTCCTTGCCTTCCCTGCAAATGTGATACCTCTTCTTTGTACAATGAACTGGAAATGGAAGCTGTGTTATTTATAATCCCCAAATCCATCCAACTCTCACATCCTATCATGCAAATTTGGGTGCAGTTTGAAGAGAATCCAGTCCTCCAAATATATGCTGAAGCCACGTAAAAGATACAACAATTTATTATGCATGAATTGCAGCAGGCTTATGGTAATAAGGTATTAAATTAGTGCTGGACATTATTGCTCTTTTACTGCATTTCTTCAGTTAAAACATATTTTTCTAAGTCAGAAGAACATGAAAAGTAGGGCTTTTTTTCTGTTTTGAACTTTATATAGAAACTGTATTATTTATGTTTTTCATTCCAAAATAACAGAAACAATCTTTTTTTTCTAAACTGATAATACATTTTTTTCCAGTAATTATGGATGGCCACTTATAATTGTGCTTATTTTTATATGAACAAAAAAAAACTGCCATCACCAGAATTGCATTTTCTAAAAAAAGAAAAAAAGAACATTTACAAGAAAAGTGGTTTGTTCATAACGTCCTTTAAAGTTTCCAATGTTATTAAAGTAATAAATGACCAAAAGCAGCATTGAGCTTTTTGGAGATTAATCTGGAGGTTACTAGAATAAAACATGTTTCTATATCAACATATAAGGTTTTTGTGGTTGTAAATGTTTGCCAGTGGGTTCCCTATACTAGTACTGAATGGCCTTCAGCTTTTTCTCTGTTTTTAAAGAATGTAAAGCATAGCATTTAAATCTTTTAAAAGGTTTACCTTCAAACGAGTAGGTCTTTGATCAGATGTGGGGTTTTTTCGTGTGTGTTCATGCTCGCGTGTTTTTACACAGCAAGAAACATATATGAATATATGAATTTTGTTCATTGAAGGAAATATGTAAAAATATCTCTTTTAAATACGTAAAGTAATATCTTGTTTTGTTTCCTGCGTGATAAAGTATTAAAGATACACTCTAAACAACCTTTTACCTAATTTTAAAAAGTTCCTAGTGGTCTTTTAACCCTTGTGCTATCCTAGGCACTTTACCATTGGGAGATGGGTCATCTAGACCCACTAGACAGTGCGCTGAACCTTTTTTCTTCAATCATTTGTGATATTTACTGGTGTCTATGGATAACATGAAATCTTTCCAACGTCAATGTAAGGGTGGGGTCATCTAAGATAGCACAACGGTTAATTATGATTATGCCGTATTTAGCCAAAAAACAAACAAAAACAAACCTGTCTCGTTTTCTAGCTTCTAGCTTCTAGCTCCTGCAGGGCAGCAGTAGTTCATTAGAAACTAACCTCTGACTTGGGGACGGGAACGTTGGCATGGAGCAACCCCACCCCCTTTCTCCCTCCCGGTTGCTGAGAGTTCTCTGTTTACACTCTCCTGCTAGCTTACATCCCTCACAAACCCAACCAAACATTAGCAGTGCAGCAAAAATGGCAAGCAATGCCGTCCCTAATACAATTTTTTTCATACAGCATTTTCTTTTGTCTGCTCCTGATTCACAACAAATTGAATAAAGAAATACTCAGAAATGCCATTTTTATCTTAATTTTCGTTATATGTCCTCTATCATCAGAAAAATGCCACAATAACATGTTACCCAAATTTTTTTTATCTGAGTCTGTCTTTAAACATACAAGATACAGTAATTGGTGCTGTGACATCATACGCACAAGTCACCGTGGAAACATTTCTAACGTTGATCTACCAGTGTTGTGCTCCAACTAGAGAGCCTGGAGATGTAAAGCATCCATAACCTGAACAGTTTAGAGGTCAGCAGTAGAGTCCAGCGTTTAATGGAAACCCTCATGTTAGAAACAGAGGAAAATAAAAAGCTTCAGGTATAAGTCAGTTTTATCTTACAGCTCTTTAAAGACATTTGCATGACCCAGAATTGTCATTTCATTTCATTTATGCCCTAAATTAAACTTTGACAGAAGCATTTTTTATGTGTGAGACCATAGTTTCTGTTTTTCTCATTCTGTACATAAATGGGAAAGAAAGTTGCTGAACCTGTTTTGATGTGAAACGTCAAAGAGAACTTTGTATAAATATATGCCACTAACACTCACAACACTTAAAGTGTTGCCTTGATTGTGTCTATGATGTGGAAAGGCCTAAAAGCGTGACTTCTCTGAGTTTCATATTTCACCTCAAACTCTCAGTTTTACACTCGATGCCATTTTTGTGCGATTCTTCTAGCACGCATCTACAAACTGGCACTTCTTCGGTTGTTCACAGATTACAGCAGACGTTGGTTTGAACAGGAAAAAACTAGCTATCGTAACAGATTTACAGTAAATTGGTCAAAAACTCAAGCACTTTTTTCTAACTTACTTCACAGACCTAGATTTTGCCCAGTGAGAAGCCACTCCCTGTGTCATTTTATTGCATGAATGTGCCAAAAGTGAAAAACACCCACACAGTACTCCATGTCTCCAACGTATGTGCTTGTTTTCTCACAAACCGTGCAGCTGATGATTCCCATGGTACAGACACGGTGTGAAGTAGTTCAACGCAATGTGTTAATTAAATGGTAAATGATACACATTATTCTTGCACCTTTTAACCTTTATGCAGAGTCAACAGATACCATCCCACACTACTGTAAATGCTGAATACCCATTAGTAGCAGTTGCTGCCACTGCAAAGATTCTTGGCTGGCATCTTAAATGTGAATTTTAGTGTATGTAGTTTTTTTTTTTTTTTAAATAAAGATGAACATTTATGTTTCACCTGCCACTTTGTATGACGGATGGAAATTGAGTTCTTTTTACCCATATGGTAACCGTGGACGGGGAAGCGTGATTTAGTCTAACATAAGCGGTGACACTCATTACTCCATCTGTAGCCAAGAGTGATTGAACCATCTTTACCTCCTAATCACATTGTGTTCCGTGAGATTAAATTTGAACACTAATAAACCTTTTTTATGACTAATTAACATCCTGCACCTTGCCAAGAATCATCTTCTTCCTGTGCTAATCATAATTTGGTTCAATTAATCATGCAAATGGTAATTAGCATGGTTTGATGTGCAGTAAAGCCACTCTGAGCCCATAAGGGGATTAAAAGAGCTTTTGTTTCATGACATAAACAGAAAATTAGTGAAGGGTGGCACATGCATGATGCTGAGGCACAGTGGAACACAATGCAGAGGAGTGTGCGCCATTGTTATGGTCTTTACAGGACTGACAGCCATGTTTATACCAAAGGCAGATGTGCAATTTGCAAGTAAATGAAGATGAGTGACTGTGACTGCCAAAGATCTGTTGAAGGTCCTGCAGACTCACAGTATGGAAGCTATTCTTACAATTCATATGCACAATCAAGTATACACAGGCTTAATCTTTGGTTTACAAAGACTGACAAAGGTCTATTCCTATGGTTTGCAACAAAAACACACTAATCTAGACTTATTTATTGATTTGTTTACGTCCATCCACGTTTTTTATAAGTCAAATTCTTGTCAAACGCTTCGTCACAGATTTCCAAGAGTATGTCATGTAAACATAAATATAACTGCACTCAATAACCTGCAGATATGAGCTTCCCTCCAAAAAAATAAGTCAGGAGTAACTGCAGCTTATTGTAGTTCATAGAACTTTATTTGTAAGATAGATTATTTCAAAGAAATACCATCCTAGCCTCACTGTAAAACAGCTGAAGAGGGGCTGTTTGAGCACACAAAGAGACAGAGTCTCCCAGTAAAGCCCAGGGCTTATTGAACCTAAATTCAGTGGTGGCATTATAATGGCAATCCATTCAGTTGCCACCTGCCAGCTGGCTGGTGTGTCACTTGAGCTTTTTCTGTGTGCAAACATAAGCAGGGAGAGCAAAAAAAGTTGTCCTCCAGCAAGCCGCTCTGTTCCAGTAGCAGATTCCCAAACAGTCTTTGTCCAGGGAGTGGTGGTTCTCTGATAGTTTCAACAATAAAACTATACTATTGGAATATTTTATCTGTTTTTAAAATAAAAAAAACTGTATTGAGTATTTTCAGAAAAAAGTAGATCTATGTTCAAATGGTTCAAAGTCATCAGATTCACTTCTTGTTCATCTCAAAGAAAAATAGGTCTTTCTCACAAGTTAGTTGTAAAACTTTTAGCAAGGTCATGGCGTGCTGACATCAGAGTTTACATTGCAACGAGGCTCCTTTAATTATCTCTTTAAATATCTGGCTTTCTCTAAATGAAGGAATGCAGTGTGCTGGAAAATCATGAAATAGAGTGTGGACCAAGGTAAAAACTATCATTCATTGATCAGAATTATTCCTTTTTGTATTGTTTTTATGGGCCGTTTTATGATTGTAAAGTCATTTCGACTTTTTTTTGCCAAGGGCTGAGCTACTGGTCAATATTATCACATTATTAACAAAGATAAAGAAATCATGGCAACAATAGCAAAAGCAATAATTTTAAATGAAAACAATAAAAACAATAAAACTGTTAGAATTTTTACACATTAGCCTTCCATTTTGGATGTTTTGCCAACCTTCAAAATTCTTCTGCCCCTGTCCCGCTCCCCCATATTAAATGTTCTAGCTCCACCCCTGAATAAAAGCATCAGTAAATGTGAACCAAAAGTCTCACTTTATATGTTAAATTAATCAATCCACACATCATGATTATTACATTGAAAATGTATATATTTCTTTAGTAGTACAAGATTTAATTCAAATCAAAATTTCCATTAAATGAAAAAACAAGTCTACACACGACTTTGAAAATAGGATTTGAAAGGGGAATGGAAGAAGCTTATGCTTCTAAAAATCCAAACCCCCACTCAGTAACACTCGTAACAACAAAATAACAAGATCACAAAAATTTGACATTATAACGCTAACATACAAGAAACACCTGACAAAGACAGACAGACAGACACGTCCAAATACTCCGACCACACACCACACCCCCTATAAAAACACTACAAGAACAAAACAAACCAACAACATGTGTGAAGACATTTCAATCAGACAACTCTTGCAGAAGAATATTTATTTCACAACATCTTTAGGTTGACATTCACAATTTGATTCACAACTTCGTTTTGGCATAAGGCTCCGTTCAATTCCTTGAGACACTTATTTTTTCCATACACTTTCGGGTAACAAAAACCCCCGTAACGGAGCCCACAGGTGGAAGCCAGGGAGGAGGGAGGGGCAAAGAATGAGCGCTGAAGGTAAGAGAGAATGAACAATTGTACACCTGACTTAAATAGGACGCTAAGCAGGTGGGTTAATTAACTGACCCGCCCTAGGGGAGTAACCTGCAATTCTGCCGAGTGTCTGCCCGAAATGCGACGAGTCGCTATATAAACATGTTTCTCCTTCTTTTTTCCTTTTTCCCTTTCTCTCCTCTCTTCTCTATTTTTCTTTTTGTATGTACATATTTAACAAACTTAGAAGAGAAAAAATCTTTAGTGAGAGGAGTTTACACAGTCAAAATGTACCCTAAAATAATTAACTTTGGGGTCTTATATGCTGTTTTGTTACTTGGCTTTCTGAGCAATTCAGTCTGAATTTCACATCATTTAAAAAGTCTGCCAAAACAGTTATTTTTGTGTATTTTAGTCATCTAAACTAATACAACTTTTTATTCTTACATATATAAGTACAAATCAATTTACAAATTTCTACAATTATATTAAATATTGAACTTGTTTTTAGCCCCTTTTTATTTGAAGTACTTCCATTTTACCATAGAAAAATAAATATTCAGAATTTTGTTTCCCACAAGCTTCACATGATCATAATGGTGACATTTAGCCCCAGACTATGCAAAATAGTCCTCCAGTCATATTCCAACTGCAGCTCATTTTCTGGGCCATCTCTGGGTCCTGATCTTTGAGTCTGGGTTCACTCGTCCCTGGCCTGGTTGTTTCCTCTGTCTTGATTGCCGTTTCAGAAACTCTCACGTGTCAGCGCATCAGCCTCAGAGAGACCTGTGAGAAAGATGTGATGCAGCCACAACGATATGTAAGAGCGGCTTGAAAACCTCAAAGGAAAGAAGAAGAAAAAAGATGATAGAGATGGAAACAGAGACAGAGAGAGTGACTGTTTAATAGGTGGTCAAAGGGTCTAAATGTCAGGAGGTGACAGTTTGGAGGATGAATGTCAAAGGGTGTTGAAGACTTTTTTGCTATTCATGCATCTGCAAAACCCATGCCCCCAGATGCACAACAACTATTACGTTTCCGGCTGCACAAAGCACTGCAATCAGGAAAGGAATGTTGTTTTGAAGAGACTAAATCAGTGTTATTTAGGTCAACGGCAGAGAAAAATAAAACTAGACTCACAATTAATGTAACTTCTTACCCAAGCAATACAAATCAAATAACGTTAGCTAAACGTAAATTAGATCAGTTCGTTCAAAAGCAGTCCTGGTAAATGGAGCTTTATCTGTGAGTCAAAGCCATTATCAGCCCAAGTTTGAGTTGCTGTTGGCTCTGTAATTAGCTTCACTCAAGCGCATCTAAACATTTTTGACATTTTTCCTGGTCCAGAATGAACTGTCACTGCAGAGGGAGAAAGTAACCATCTTGTCACATTGAGTTTATCTGTGGATAGTTGCCCTCTTCTGTTTCTCTTTTGCTTTATTCGCTTCTTTCTGACAAAAATACACTTTCAATCTGGATTGTTCATCACGTAATGTTTCTCTTTCTTTATGAGATGCAGGGTGGAAAGTGTGTGTCCTTGTTTTTGCAGTGTTAGTTTGGTATCTTTGTGGTTCAGCAGAGGCTAAATGTCATTATCTTAGTATTTATAGGAAGGGCTGGAACTTTTTTCACACAAAGTCAATAATTGTTGAGTTTGCTTACCGGTACTGACTGAGATTCATCTCGAAGATTTTTTGGGAGGATTTACTTTACTAGTTTAGATTTGGAGGAGGAGGAGGAATGAGGAGGCAGATGTGAAGATGTAGAAAAACACAAAGCAGGCAGCTTTTAACTCCCATGCCATCCAGGAACTGTACGACTTCCAGTAAATCAGTGCTTCTGTGTCGACAAAAGAATGCTTCAGGTTTGATGTAAAATATGTAAAATTTGGGGGAAACAAGCAGCTTAAAGGCGTGTTGTCATAGTCATTTAGGGAGATGGCATGAGTTTGACGTTAAAGCTTTACAACTAGTGATAATAATTTGTAAAAACAGCCACAAAAGAAAATACTCTCATAAATATATATATATATATATATATATATATATATATATATATATATATATATATATATATATATATATATATATATATATATATATATATATATATATATATACTTGAAGAAATATTATTATTTATATTGGTATTTTCTCTTACTTTGTGCATAAGACAACATATACCTTTATTGTCACTGTCTGCATGTACAATTAGATTAAAAGCAGTCAAAATTGCAAAAAAGACCAGTTGTGCAAAATATATTATAAGTAAAAATAATGTTCAGAATACAAGACAAAATGATATGCATGCAGTGATTGCGTGAAAATGTATATTTCAAATAAAATAAATACTGAAGAAAAAAAAAAAAAGGAAAAAAAAAAACAGAAATCTGCACATTTAGAAGAAAAAATATACAATATCTAGATTTCATGTGGTGACAAGGGATCAGATGAAATTAATTAGTTTTTTTGGTAGTGATACAGCAGCGAAACAACACATATTTCAAGAAAATTTCCCCTAAGCAGATGGTGAAATGAAAGCTAACAACTGGTAGTGAAGATGGCATTTTTTATTAAAACAGTTTCTTTTTTTTCAATGATGGTGGGGTTAAATCTAGACACCCACACAAATTACTCATAATAGACTGTCTCTGCTTAAGTTTCATTTATTGAGAAGACTCCGTTTTCAATCATTCCAACATGCTGGATGGTCACAGTGAGTCGGGAGGTTATGAAAACCACATGATAATGTCTGTCTCACTCAAATGAAATACCACCAGAGAAAAGTCACGAGTCAATAAGGTGCAAATTTCCCCTTGATGAACATGCATTAAAACCCATCGCCGCACATTAGAATTTCACTTGTCGGCAGACCATTACTCAGAGTTGTAATTATACCATATATACCATATATTACTTTGAATGAAAGAATGCCAATTACAGTCCTTTCACTCTGTCTTTCTGTGTGTTGGCTGATGCCTCCATAAAAGCCTGTGATTAAATTACTCAGAGGAAAGCACTTACATTTTATATGACAGCCCCCTCAGCTATGAATTCCCCACCTATAGCAGCAAATCATCTGAGATGCTCTGACTGTGGACAGGTGGGCCTAAATGACTCAGAAACAACTCCATCCAGCTTCAGGTGCGATGCTGTAATTCTTTATCTGCTGACACGGAGCGTACGTACCTGGTATCAGCCGACAGGGGCATTAGGCACAGCGAGCATCACTTTTATTTTTGGCCTTCTTTCACTGACGTTCTGTTTGTCTGTTGTTAAGCTGTCAAACTTGAGTAAATGAAGTTTATCACACTTTTAACAGCTCTGTATGTACGTGTGCCAAGAGCGCAGTGGCTGTGAATGTAGGGGCTCTCCAGACAAACAAACAAAAAAATGTAACAAAAAGGAATCACTGTTATGCAAAAGTTTTTGCTTCAGACAAATGGTGGCACCCAGGACCATCGAGCCTTTTCTCCCCCAAAGTACAGCAAAAATGTGTGAAAAGGAAAACCTACATACTCCCACATGTTGCATCAGAAATAAAATAAAAAGTCCCTCATAACAGACAGTTGCTGTTTGTGCTCTGATGTATACCGGACATTTGTGTTATGAAAGAGGGGAAAAAAAAACGAAAGAAAGTTTTTTTCTCAGTTGGTAGTTTATTCACAAACTGCATCGCGTTTCGTTACGCAAGTGTCATTTTAGAGATGCAGTGTGAATAACCAGAGTCAAGACATTTCACTTGTGTTCCACAGCAGATAAAAAAGAATTTGTTCAAGTAACACTGGAATGTGAAATATGAGTTCTGAGAAGGAATGGGCTGGCCAGACAGGCAGACAGACAGACAGACAGACAGACAGGCAGACAGACAGACAGACAGACAGACAGACAGACAGACAGACAGAGGGGCCCTTCTGACAAGAAAAGAAACCTTCACTTGTCACTCACATCACTTCTCTGTCAATAGCTGTTTAATCCTCTGCTGAAAGCTGGTAGGTGCAGGATTCAGAAGCAGACAAAAGGTTAAAGGTGAGTTGAGTGACGACTGTCCCGCTCCCTCCCCTTATCAGCCCCCACTCCAACTCTAAAAGCTTTTTTTTTTTTTTTCAATCACGGGTGTCCATTTGGGTAAAAGGTAAGGTTTCTAATCATCTCTTATCATCTCTTTGTTTGTTTTTTTATGAAAGCAGACATCAGAGTTTTTAATATCAAAGCTTCAGCTCTGTAGCCTGCGACAGCAATACAGATGAAAGTGATGCTGAGGAGAAATGCAGAAAGCGTGTGTTATCAACTTTCGCAGATGGCTCAAAATGTCTTTGCCTGATGGAAAAAAATCTTTCACACCTTGCTAACCATCTCGAAAAATAAAAGAGATCATTTTGCAGGGCTTTCTACTGTGACAAATACAGAGGAAAGTGGAATTAGTTTACTGTTACATGTTTGTGTGAAAACAAAAATGAGCAGATTGAAGACAATTCTTTTTAGTTGGGAACACAAATCCATTTGCACTTATGCAATGGGTTTCGTCTCCATGGCAACAGCTTTGCTGATCACATGGAGACTCATTATTCGTGTCTAACCACAGAAGCATTTCCTAATTGAATTACCCTGCACCTGTACACATTATAGATGGGAATAATAGACTGTTACAGCAAGCCTTTGGATGAATAGAATCTTTGATTTCACATTGTTTGTGTAACACTGGGCAGGAAATTATTTTTCCCTCTAAGGCCAGAAATTATTCATTAATGTAATGAGAGAGCGGGATTTGTTTTGTGATAAGCAACAGTAAATTGGACATTTTAATTATTCATGTCTGTTTCATCTTTGCACTGCAGGCAATGTGAAAGCTCACTCAAAGTTTTTGTTGCTGGTTTTTTAGGTACAATAACTACTAATTTATCACATTCATGAAACTATCATGGCTTGACCTTTTTTATTTTTTAGTCTGGATTAAGTTTGACTTTTTTTTTTTTGCTTCAAAATACCATGTGACGGACGTTTTATTATAAATAACATTCTTTTAACTAATAATCCCTGGATTTTAAAAAGAATTTGGACACCATGCTCACTTCTTTTTTTTAAACGATGACCGATTTCTTGAAGTAAAAACCTTTTAATATGAACATTTTAGGAATACTGTTTATCAATCTACTAAGTTATAGTGGATAGTTTATAAATAAATAAATCAAAATACACATTTTTTCCACAGGTATCGAGAATATGCTAACACAGATAATGTGTAGCGGTGTTCGACTGTGGTTTTTTCAATGTGTTTCTAACAATGTTAGGAGTTACAAGTATTATGTGGCTAATGTTTATGATATGGCCAAAGAGACTAGTATGGCTAACATGTGGTGTGTTACAAACATGTTCTAGAGTTACTGTAAACACAGTTAATAAAGTCTGACTGACGGATTTAACTTTTTTTTTTTTTTTTTTTTACTTTTTGTCTCTCTTAATGCGCCCTATATATATATGACATAAGTTGGAAAATAGAAACGCTTTAGAATCTGGTGCGCCCTCCAGTGCAGAAAATACAATGGTTTAAATGTTTGTCAAAGATCTATGAATGTTGCCTCCACATATTGTGGTCAAACGTTTGCTTAACCAAACCTTCGCATACATTAGAGCTGACCTTTAAAAAGTAATGTTCTGGAATAAGTCGTGTACTGCATTCCTGTGAATCTTTTTTGTTTGTTTGCTTGTTGTAATGAAGGAGTGCTTGCAAAAAAAGAAAATAATAGCTGACCTCTGCTACATGTTATTGTGTAAGACTTGTTTTTGCAGTTCTTTAATTGTAGCATTCCATATAATTCTGTTTAAAAGGCCATTTGCAAACAGACTATTTTCTGTTGTTTACCAAAGAATGTGATCAACTGTCAGCTCTTTTAATGTAGAATTTAGGTTGGATCAATAAGCAGATCAGAAATGAGGATTTTAAAGGCAAGCTGTGGAATAGCTGCAAATAGGCTCAGTATTCAGAATCCACTTGTATTCTGTTCCTGCTTCAACCAGTTAGACCTGGCAAATGTTCCGTATTTGTATACATTACAAATCATTTTCTCTTAGTTGATTAAAAGTTGGAACATTACATATTAATGAACATATTAGTATCAAGATGTGTGCATATATGCTTGATTACAGCTCAGTCCAACCAATCCTTGGAGACAAGTTAGACAAACAAAAAAGGAAATAATCGATAAAATACATTTTATTTGTGAAAAAACAAAGTTGAAGGCACAACCAAAACATCCCACAAGAAGATATTACAATGAAGAATTTTCAGGGTGAGGATGAAGAATGATTTGTTCTTTATTCCTCTGAGCTGTTAGCTTGACATAAGAATGTGATACATGTCTTTTTATCTTGCAATTTGAAATTCTCAACTTTGAAAAGAGATGGTGTTGCCTTTAATCATGTTTGTCTATTTTTCTAAAACAAACACCCCTGCAATTGGGGGGGGTGAGTCAATATTAGTATCATTATTGACAAAGATTTAAAAATCCTCACTACGAGCTGCTTTAAGAATTGCAAAATAAAACTGTTACAAATATATATATTTTTTTAAATCCTTATATTTGTAATGACCCTCCACTGTGGTGTTTTGCCACCCTTCCTAAGTTTTCTACCCCTCTCCCCCATATGAAATGTTCTAGCTCCGGCCCTGGCTTATTCTCAGCAGTGACGTGCAGTCAGGGGCGGCAAATTTCCTGATGAAATACACGAGAGAGAGCAGCAGGGGAGGCACTGGCCACCCATGTCTTCCCTGCGCCCAGCCTGCGCCGCACACACTGAGCTGCAGCTGACGCATGCACTTTACTGTTTCGGTCTTTATATCATTATAAAAAACGGTTTATTTTCAATTGCTTCATTTGCTTATTTCTCGCCAACTATCTGATTACATTGGTGCCAGTATGTGATCCATTTCTTTTTTTTATCCCCTAAAAATGTGCATTAGAAATAAACTAGGTAAGACAGTACGCGTGCCTCAAGGCAGAGGGCGCTGGTTATCCCAGAGAATATGTCACCACGGCTAAAGAATAATAGAATTAGTGTTGTAGGTACCATAACCATTTGGCCTGCAATAACCGTTCGGGGTCCTTTCGACTGAGGATAACGTCACACTACGGTAGCCCCACTTGGACAAACTACAAAGCGTGGAGATCTGCTCGGGCTCTACATATTTTCATTTCACGTTTCCTTTTGAAACCCTCATAAGTTGTGTCTGACATTATTCTTTGTAATGTTTATAGAAAAGTTTTGCCACAACCCACTTTGTAAAAAGATCTGTGGCTGTTAAGGCCCGTTCACACCGGGACGAATTTGGCCGGCGATTTTCGCCGATGTTTAACGCCTCGTGACTAAACAAAGGGCACCAACGAGAGTGTGCACACCGACGCGAAAAAACGCCACGCGTCAAAGCGTCAAAAAAAAAGAAAATGCCTCGGGTTCGTTTTTTTTTTTTACGCCTCGCGTCGATATCTATTCGACCAATGAGAATGGCGCTTTTGCACACGTGTCTGGAGCTTCTGAAGTTAAAGTAAAACACAACTTGGGGGCGCTCAAACACAAAACTGCCTTGCTGAGCACATACCAGCGAAGAAGATAGACGCAGAGTAGCGTCTGCACTGCCGCGAAGAAATAATGACGGACATTCTAAAATATCCCCGAACCAAGTACCAGTTGGAGCTACTGGTGCTTGAAATATTCCTGTTTTCTTTGTTTGATTCTGACAAGCGCGTAAATACTTGCTCTCTTCTTCTGAGGGAAAAGCGACTTTAAGAAGCGTAAAGTTGCGCAGCGCCACCTTGTGTACAGGAGTGTTTCTGTTTACATTAAGCGCCATCTAATGTCAGGGAATGAAATTGCATGTTCGCTCGGCTCATCGTCAGCGAAAATCGCCTGGGTGTGAACACAAAAAACGTGGCGAAAAACGCTGGCGAATAACGCCTGGCGAATATTCGTCCCGGTGTGTACGGGCCTTTAGAATGAACCTGCTGCTCCACACAAGCGACCCGTGTCTCTGAGCAGAGCAGCTGGAGTCTCGTGGCTTCGTGTTCCCAGGCAGGGAAGGTGCTTTGTTATAGAGTGAGGTCCGGAGAAGGGTTCGGACCGCAGTCTGTTCGGCTGCAAATGCACTTAATAATAATGATAACAATAATAAAAGCAGGTTTAGAAGATAATCTCGCTCTATGTCGGAGCTCTGTTTGTTTACAACGGACCACATAATATCGTCTTCTATGGTAGTATTGTAATTTGTCCAGACCAATCACTATCTGACACGTCATCGGACCAACGGACAGCCAATCACATAATGTGACGTCAGCACTAGTCGAAGGACCCCGAACGGTTATTGCAGGCCGAATGGTCATGGTACCCACACCGTCCAGTTATTCTTTAATATTGTTTAGCATCATTTTCTAAATGGAGGATTACTTGTCTAAATTCAGGAATTTGTTTAGACACGTCACTGGCAGTGATCTCCACTGTGACAGAGACTTTTACAACTGAAGAAAGAAAAGTAACACTTCTACAGACATGTTATCTATGTGTTTCTCCAGAAGGAGCGGTGCAAGGACTTCCTTTATGAGTAAAAGTAAGTCAAAAATAACAATTATGGTGATTTTATTTAATGCTACTGTTGGCAAACGGAAGAAACATGTTCAAATAAAATTTTAAACAACACTCTTTAACTTTTGCTAATCAAATGGTGAAAGAGGTTCATTTGTTTGTAAATCTGACTGATGACATTACTGTGCTGCAAATAGGCAGAAACGGTTGTACTGGTGAGACATCCGAACAACTGTCCCATTTTTGAGAGCATCGCTTGTGGATTTAGTGGTTTTCTTCAGGATAAAAAATGAAATGTTAATACAAATTTGGTCAGATGCACAAAACTACACCTTTCACATGTCCCAGAAAATTATGCATGCATTTAGATGTTTGTTCTCTGTAGATTGTATACACCACTATACACCAGCACAAGTAACATAGGACCTGAATGAACATCAAAGAAACATCACCAAAGTTAGATGAAGAAATCAGGATTTATTATAGAAATTAGAAAAAAAAAATATTTGGTGATTTCTGATCAAGAGTCATAAACAAAACAAAAACTACAGATACACCAAAATAAGGAATTAAGCAGAAGAAAAAGAGACACCTTCCAAAGTAAAATAAAAAAGTGGACCCTGGAGGGGTTAAAAAAATCTGGCTGTGTAACAAATAAGATTTTAAAAAGTGTGTCAGCCCAACCAGGGAAAGTAATGTGGTCAAAGCTGCTCCGTTGTCTGCAGTGCACAAGCACATAGGTGCAGCGTTGGGGTTGCAGCTACCATACGTTTTATTTTGAAACTAACCAAACGCAGTTAACAAAGGCTTGGTGTTCAGTTTGCCAAATACGGTAACTCAATATAGATGATTTTTAAAAAAAGAGCCTCAAATGTTTTTCAAGCTAAAAACTAAAATAATTTAGATTTTTAATCAAACCTAAATTGTGTTTTTTATGGAATCTTATTAAATAAAAGCTCCCTTCAATTTTGTATGTTTTTTTCAACATTCTTATTTCACTCACTGTATATGTGTCTAATATGAACTCAAATTTATATTAAAACTAGGGAATGTGTACAGAGCAGTGTAAAGTCAACAATGATCCCCATCCTCGTTGTCAGAATCTAAGCTAATTCGTCATAGTTTGTAATAAATTAGCAATACTAGTGCTTATTTACAAAGAAAAACCTGGAAAAAGAGAAAGTGTTTACGATTGTAAAGCGAGACACTTTATCTTTTGCCACTAGTAGAAATTTAATTCCATGATCTTGAAAGAGGAAAATTGAGATCCACAGAGGTATGTGGATGAACGAAGCAAGATAAAAGCAAAACCCTGTAATGCACTGTGACACAAGGCTCACATCAAAGCAGAGAGAAGAAATGGTAAAACTGTGCGTGATAAAAAAGCCATGTTTTCCTTCAAATATTAATGACTCTATGAAAGGCTTTACTCAAAACAGCCGCTGTTCTGAATTTATGAGTCTAGAGTAACACAGAATTGTGATAAATAAGTTCTTTTAGCTCTCACAACCCCACCCCTCTCTTTTAATAGATGGCTGCATGACCTACAGTCATTCTGCACAGGCACTGGTTTGGTCTGTCTATTTCTCAGAGGACTGCTTTGTGGGCGTGTGCCGGTGAATGTGCTTGCTTTTTGTTTGTGCAGCTCTAACTTATTTTTTTAATTTTTCCCTTTAACTTCCTGTGAGTCACCAGCTGCGGAGGAAATACTTTACAGCTGTACCTTCATTTTTTATGTGAAAACACGCTTTAATGTACACAGAGAACAAAAGCAGGAATCTGGCACAGTGTTTTTGCTTCTCTTGTAAATTCCTGTGCACATACTTAATTTGCTTTGCTGCTCAATGGTTAAGTGCAGTTATAGGGCTGTTATATAACCTTGGTTGTTTAAGTATGTCATGAGCCCAGAGTGGCTTATGTAACTTTACAAGATGGTGTAAATCTGTAGATCCCCTCTTCTTTCCACTTATCTAAAAATCCAACATATCTTTTGTGCTGGTGGAAATTGCTTGGAGAAAACTCTTGAGAAAGTGCCCTCCGTTGTGCGGCAGAAGATTAGCGTTGCTGTGAAGTGCTGCAGCTGCAAATATTCTTTGTCACCGTTGAGATGCAAAAAGATCGAAATTGAGATACATTTTGATGTTGCAGATGTTCCTAGTTAGTGTTCCCAACTTTTCTGATGACTGTAGCATTTTGAGGAGGGTCGCTCATTTGTCCCTCATTAAATTACAAGGTGAAACGATTACAGAGTGTGGGCTTGTCAACATGTGAAATAAACACAACCTTCCCTTAAAATAAACTGTGATTCTGTTGGATAAATATTTTCTTTATGGATATTTGTATAAAGGTTTGTAAATACCTGGTTGGAGTTTCACACCAGCCTTATGTAACTAACAGACATTAACATGTCAGTAGGTTGGGAGGCGGGTTTATGATCTGAAAATAGGTTATTTCTTTTACCAATAACTGCACATTGCATTGATTCTTTTGATACTGGAAAGGCTTTTCTCACAACTACCGGAATTTAAATTTGTGGAATCAGACTAAAACTCCTTTTGATTATTCAACAGCAGACAAAATTGATGAGTTTTAAAATAAATGAGATGTATGTCCCGCCCTTGCAACTCTCATTGATTGGCAGGCTCTCTCTCTCTCTGTATATAGCTTTTTTAAGCAGGAAAAAAAGAAAAAAGTAAATGTTCAAAAATATTTTTTTCCACAACAAAGCTTACATGATTTATTTATTTTTTGATCAAATGTAATGAAGAAGCACCGATGCTCTCCATGACCTGTACAGTTTAAACCCATTAAGGTGGAACAATAGCACAGCTCTATGAGCTGTAAAAAGCTATAATGAAACCATTTTGCTTCACAGTGTACTATGGTTGGATGCATAAATTAACTTGTTTTTTAGTATTTAAATTATGTTGGAGTTACCAGTTGAGTTATCATTCGCCCTCAGGTGGGTTGTTTTGTTTTTGAAAGACATGGGAAGAAAGACTTGAGGGAGTGTAGGAAAATAAAAAAACAATTGGCTAAGTACAAATGTTACTGTTTTTTTTAGTAGGACTATGTTTCCCAACACCAATCTTCAAGTACCCCTTTCTCCCACATATTACCTTTTTCTCTGTTTTACCACAGATGGTTGATTTTATCGGTACTGCAGAGGCCTGTTAATGAGTCACAGTGATTTGAATGAAAATGGATAAGAACAGGTAAATAAGAGAAAAATGCATATCAAGAAATCTTGAAAACTGAGGTGGGGAAAAAATGTCGCAGAACAAAATCCAGTTCGGTATGCTATTTTAAGCAACCTAACACAGGAAAGGAGATTTCACATTACTCTCGCTATTTATACAGGTAATTGTAACAGTTTGATGATTCCCACTGTATACGCACTGTCCAGATTTCTTTGCATCATGGTCTGACTCACCTTTTTATTCTTACAGCAACCCGGATTCCTTTGACCTTAGTCACAAGCAACCATACGGGTCAATCCCCGTACAGGCTTTTGGGTTGTCATGGCTCGTGGATGTTCAAACAGGAGGGGCATAATCTTAAAGGGAGGGCAGGTGTGTCTTGTAGTTCCGTCTTAGTGGGACGTCATGAAAATCCATCTATACCCATGCTAAGCAAGGTGCACCTAACTTGGCTGCGCCTCAGTCAACTTTGAACTCTATGTGTTTGTTTCTGTTGTATGTCTTGTACTGGAATCAAATTCCATACATCAGTGTGAGCTGAGCACATGACAACAAACCTATTCTGAATCTGAATCTGAAAATGGAATGAACCATTTTCGTGAGTATGAGGTAAGTGTAGCGTTTAGTAATTATAAATACAATGTAAGTTGCACACACTTATGACGTGTGAGTGATGCTACTGTGCCCTTAAACTGTGCATGGACATTTTTGCTCCACAGGCTAACCGAGTGGTCTACGATCTTGATATTTTGTGTGGGCCACCTGCATGCCCTGTTCAGATTTGCCAATTATTCCCCTGCAGACAGCCTGTATCCACCCCGTATACAGCCCTATAGGGCAATTGAGACTAAGCTACCAACTGTGTACTGGAGTGTCCATCAAAATTCAAACTAATTTCTGATCTGGTTAAGGAGTCTAGGGTCACACGGTGCTTTAAATAGTTTGCAGAAAACCCCCCTCTGAAAAAGCACTTGCACAGTGAGGTTACGGATGCCTTTTATGAGCTGTAATAATGACATTACTTGTCGCTGTAACCCTTTGAGATATTTTGAAGACAAGCCTGGTTTGGTTTACAGATCAACTCGCCACCAGGAAATCTCTGGACAATCCAGATGGTCATTTAATTTATTAAAGCAACGCAGCAAGAATTTCCAGGAATTGTTTTTCTCAAACATTTTCACGACATTTACATTTTGCGGCGCACATATACAAATACTTATTTCTAACAAAAAACACTTTTAAACAGTCTGTCGATACCCTATTTAGCTAAACCAAAATTGTCCCCAGATTGAATTTTCAGACAAGCATTGCATTATAAGTGTCAAAAATTATATGAAATAATATTTGAAAGCATGCAGCAACTATTCTTTTGGCTAAGTTGCATATTATGTGCATATATATATTTTTTTAGCTGTCTTAAGCAACAACTCTAATAAACTCAAAAATATTAGGCTTATGAGAGAAAGAAAAACACAGCTGAGGCTTTTGCTATGAACACAAATTATTTTGGGCATAAAAATGCAGGTCTAATCTGATCTTCGACAAAGTGGGTCACAGTACAGGGTTTTCTGGGGAGCAGCTGAGATGCTTTGATGTGTTTTAGATGTGTGGCTACAGCTACAGACACACTGGGTGCAAGGCATTGCTACACCGATCAGCAGCCGCGATAAAGCCCCCTTTAATGCACTGAATGCCACACTGAGGTCGTTTCTTCACGATGATTTTTAAAGGGGATTACAAGAGATTACTCAATAACATCTAAGTGTAAAATGAACAGTGATAGCTATGGTACTTTGCCGCATCTGCTGTGTCCCAGTCACTAATGCTATAACTTCGTCCAAAGGCCTTTCATGTGAAGTGATTTGACATGCTTTGTCTCTAAAGGAGGCAGAGCAGACTCTGTAATTTGAGTTGAAGGATTTGCAAACATACAATTTTTCAAAGTGATTTTTTTTTCCCCTCTTCAAACATGTAAACATTTTAATATACTTAATGGATTTGGATTTGATCCATGTCTTTGAAAGCAATGTTGTTGCTTTATTTATTTCTTTATTTTTTACAGATAAGCTCAGATGAAATGAATGACTACTGTTTTTGTGATCAAACTCAATCTAAAACTAATCCCATCAAAAATTACCAAGATTTAACTTAATCCAAGCTTGTAGGCAATCTTTTATTGAACGTCAAAGAGGAATATCTTGTCAGCTGTAATTTGTATTTGCAAATGCTGTTTGAATATAGTCACTTGGAACTGTTCCCGTTTGAATGTATGACTGCAGTAATTAACTCTAAACGCCCGATCTTTGTCAAGGATACGCTGATTTTTTTTCCAAGTGGACAATAGCAATTGGTATTAAAGGGTAATAATTAAATTTCTTGACCATTAGGGAGAGTGACTGACAGCTAAATTGCCGACTCCTCTCACAGAGGGCATGTGAATTGCAGGACAGAGCATTAATTACAATGAATGGATATCACTTTTGTAAGTGTTACAGCTTTTAGTTTCTCCTTTGCAGTTAAATTATAACCACATATAGCGATACTTTGTATTTTTCCAGGCTCAGGAAGTAGATGGGATGTTCGGACCGGCTTTGAATGTGGAAGGATTAACAGGGTTTATGGAAATAGACATTGTCAAAGGCTGCTGAACGATCTATCTTTTTCTTTGGGATGACCTCAAAGGTAGCAATGAGATTTGCCTGAAAGATATTACAGTACTTTGTCCCTGTCTGCTCGGTGCAAGACTTCACCGCCATCCTCCCCCACCATGCAGGCTGCTGACCTTTCATATTTAATATACCATGTTGGGTAAAGGTCACTACTGTTTTGGCTTTCCTCCACCGGTTTTGTTTTGTGATTGGAAATGCCCATAAAGTCTTTGAAATACAAATATTTTCATGTTGCCGTCAAAAACACTCAAAGGGCATGTAATCACGCATTTTCTGCAGTCTGGAATTTCGGGGATTCACAACCGCCCCCGTTTTCCTCATTTTTCACCTGACTGTAAAGCTTTGACTTGCTCTCCTTTGTAATTACTTGCATTCAGCCTTTAAATAGCTTTGTGCTCCTTTAGCCTTCGATTCTACAAAGCTATCATTTAAATTTAAACTGTATTGTGCTGTGTACGTTGCTTCTTTGAGCCACTGAATTATGGGAAAAAAATGAACCTTCTTCCTTTCGACCCTTCAATTCCAGCGGACGTATGGTACATCTTCTTACATTATACTTTGCAATCACATAGAGAGCCGGCGTGCCTGTGCACTGGCGACACATGCGGAAATCTAAACAGCCTCTTCACTGAACGCAGCATTTCTATTACCAAGCGCTCATTATTTCATTACAGTCATATCTTATGTCAGTGGGCGATGCACTCACACTCCTTTTCTGTGTTTGCAGAAGCATCGAAACAATTTCGACCTTCAACAAATTTTACTCGTGTACAGGAATTTCAGAGTCTGCTTCATCACTTTGTCTCTCATGCTGTCATCATCTCTCCTTTTGGTTCTGTTTTAGGACTTCAGTACGTGAACGGCTCCAGTTAAGCTCTCCCACCACAACCCCCCCACCCCGACCCTCATTTCTCAATGAGATGGAAACATTAATCAATTAGATTGGCCCTTAAAGGATCTGAAGGAGATGAAGCTCCCCTCTCTCTGAAAATGAAATGCCACAGACTTTTAAATCCAGTCAAAGGGCATTTTCCCCAATCTTTTTCTTTTCTTTTTTTTCTCTTCTTCTTCTTTCTTTTCCCCCCTACTCTGTTATATTCATCTTCCCTCCCATCCCCCGCTCATTTCTCATGTGCAACATAAGTAGAAAGTCGGGGAACGAGAAGATGATGAAGAGGAGGGTTTGTTCAAGGATGGTAGGGGAGGATGAGGGGATAATGGGGAAATATATTGTTTTGGCTGAGGGGGAAAAATGAATGTTTGCTGGAGTGTTTCAACAGAAAAAAAAATCACGTTGTTTTGTCGCCAACATGACAGTGGTGCAACAAAATGTATGCGACCTAAATATAAACCTAAAAAGTATTCTACAAATTACAAATGTTGTGGTTGATTGGTCAGCGTTTAGCAAAATGCAACCGTGGCTAGTTACCGGGATACTGAAGGGTCAAGCAGGGGTGGAGCCCAGTCCACACAAATGGCTGTTGTTTCAATAGACAATTGTCCAAAAGGAACAAGAGGCAGGACAGTCACATTATTGAATGTCAGTGGTTAGAAAAGGTTAGCGAAGGTTCACCACTGAACAGCCCTTTGTAGTTGGTCTTCCACAGCCTCACAGGCCAGTTATTCATAGCTTTGATACAGAACTCTGCTTTAAGAGAATTGTCAGTTCTGCAAAGTGTTCTTTTGTAAATGTTGGTTTTCTGGAAATTTCACCCAACTTTGTTTTAGTATGCATGTTTCAAAACATTCTTTTTTCTATTTATATAGAAATATATATATATTTGCATGCAAGAATATAGACCTGCTGTTAAATGTATTATCAGACACTTGCCATTAAAAATATTACTGATTGACTTTGTTATCAAAACCTCTCATATTATTGCGTTGGGGGTGTAAAAAGTCACTTTAACAAGGATTCGATTCATATCATAATTTGTGATCCCTGATTCGATTTATAGTCGATACTTGTTCATTTTGAACGATCTGATTTATTGAACTATAGTTGATCTTGGACATCTTTAGCTAAAACTTCAACCAGTGTGACTCAGAGATAAATACCTGCGTATTGAACAGTGCAGCGGAAGTTTTCCAGATTCCTTGTATTTCTTGCAAGAAAATCAAGTCTAAATTAAATATGTCTACAAACAAACAAGTCAACAAGGATTAATGTCAAATACATTCACATTTTAGTTTCATAGAAGTCAGCTTAATGTTGTTTTTCCACATCAAAATAATCCAAAGGGGAACATTATTAGAACATTCTACCACACTGTATGGTGACATGACTTTGCTAAATTCAAAGTATTTCCACACATTAGACTGAAATGATGGATTGATCCTTTTTTGTTGCCATCACATGTTTGATGTCCACTGTGATGAACTTGGTCATTTTTACGTTATAGTAAAATAAACCTCCCATGTCTCAATCCAAATGGTATTTTCCAATATCGATTTAATTATCAATTTGTAATTTTGAAATGATTATTAATGATACGGGTGGTTTTTATTAACATCTTGCGTCAGACAGTTCAATCTGGTTGGATCTTAGAAATATTGTTGATTGATCACTATATTGATCGCTATATTATATATATTCTTCATCTTCACAACTTCTTTCATGCTGTAGCATCAAAGTTTATTTCAAAATTTTTAAAACTCTGGATAAATAAAGCATGTGTCTACGCGATTGTGAACAAGCGGGTAACCTTAACCAACCTGAATGTTTTGCTTTCTGTTTTTATTCATTGCTTCTGGACTTTGAGTGAGAAAGCGAAAGTTGCAAATTAAGCACCACTTTACTGCTCTGATGTTGCCCAAATTGGCATGAAGTGAAATTCATTGCATTAGAAGCAAAGTCAAAGGCAAAGTCATTTATAAAAGCATTTACAGAGCCTATTCTCTTCAGCTGCTCTGCAAACAAACAGACATGTTCAATGCAAATCAAAGCAAAGGTGAATCTTTTTTTTCCATAATCAGTTTCCATGGGTTTGATTTTTTTTCCTGTGTAATACTCTCAAGGCAATGTTTTTCTTTTTCTTTTTAAGGTCATTAATGAGTCACTTTCTGCCTAATGGACCGATTGAACTATTTCCTGTTTACCATTGCTTTGCTCTTAGCTGAACTCAGGACAACCTCACACAGCAATGCTCTTAGTGGACTTAGGCAACGTTACACTATATGAATGCTAAATTATATCTCATATTGCTATATAATTTGGCTTCAAATTTTAGCAAATAGACTGATAAAGTTTAGTAATGAGAATTGCACGGTGCAGACTTAGCTGCGAGCAGATGCTTTACGAAGATAATGTTTGATCTTTTAAAAGTCTGGGGGGTTATTTCTGCAACTGAAAGCTTTGACCTGTTTTACCACAGAATGCACATAAATATTTTACACAAAAAGTTGAAGAACAGAAATCTTCTGCCTCTGACAAAACAGCACCTTGACTGCTTCACTTCCCATAAATAGAGAGGAATTGAAGCTGTCATTGCCCTGACATCAAATAGCACTTGAATTGCTCTGTCTATTTGTTACAGATGAGAAAATAGCCTGATATGTTATTTCTTATGCTGAGGAGGAAGAGCCCCCCCCCCCCTGAAATGTTTAGTGTTGAGGCTGTTTGAAACTGCGTGATCTGTTCCAGTCAAACAGCAACAATAGAAACTTAGTGGAGCCGGTTATTAAAATAATCAAGCATTTTGTGATTCATGCACCAGATTTTGTAGCCAGATTTATATATGAGAGGGGCATTTTTTTTATATATAAATAAACACCCCTCTCACCCTCCGCGGGGGGTTTCTCCTCCAAGCTCGGGTCCTAGCACTGCGCTTTTCTGGACTGAGAGGTCTGAGGTCTTTCCAGGTGTCACTTTCACTTTCCAGGCTTTCTCCAGTTCTTCTCTGAGTCCCTGGTATTTCTCCAGTTTCTCGTGTTCCTTCTTCCTGATGTTCCCATCGCTTGGCACTGCCACATCCACCACAACGGCTTTCCTCTGTTCTTTGTCCACCACAATGTCTGGTTGGTTCGCCATTACCATCCTGTCAGTCTGGATCTGGAAGTCCCACAGGATCTTTGCCCTTTCATTCTCTACAACCTTCGGAGGTGTTTCCCATTTTGACCTTGGGGTTTCCAGTCCATATTCTGCACACATGTTCCTGTATATTATTCCAGCCACTTGATTGTGGCGCTCCATGTATGCTTGCCCTGCCAGCATCTTACACCCTGCAGTTATGTGCTGGATTGTTTCAGGCGCCTCTTTGCACAGCCTACACCTTGGGTCTTGTCTGTAGTAGATCTGAGGCTCTATCGCTCTGGTGCTCAGGGCTTGTTTCTGAGCGGCCAGGATGAGCGCTTCGGTGCTGTCCTGTAGGCCAGCCCTTTCTAGCCATTGGTAGGACTTCTGGATATCAGCCACTTCAGTTATGGTCCCGTGGTACATCCCATGCAGGGGCTATGAGTATTGTTCCTGATCATGTTCATCCCTTAATGACCATATTGTGCCATCTTCTGATGTCTACTCCCAGCAGGATAAGCAACCATGTCCTAAAGCTGGAATGATCTCAGACTGGTTTCTTGAACATGACAATGAGTTGACTGGACTCAAATGGCCTCCACAGTCACCAGATCTCAACCCAATAGAGAACCTTTGGGATGTGGTGGAATGGGGGGATTGGCATCAATGATGTGCAGCTGACAAATCTGCACCAACATGTTAATATGGACTAAACTCTCTGAGGAATGTTTCCAGTACCTTGCCTAATCTACGCCACCAAGGATTAAATCAGTCCTGAATGCAAAAGGGGGTCCAAGGTGTACCTACTAAAATGGCCGTTGCGTGTACATAAGTTAGTATTTTGTAGGCACCCTTCAAGTTGCATCTTTGTGCCTGAACACTCCATGTTGTTGAGAGGTGTAAATGGATACGTAATATTTTTGTTACATTTGAGTGTATGGCAGTCATCTGTACAAATATCAGAAATTCTTGAACTTTTGGGTTATGTCTTCAACCCATTTCTTGAGTTATTTATGTTGGGACTCATTTTTGCGTTCCTTTTGAAGCAAGTGCGTAGGCTCACTAATAATTTAAAGCGCATCTTTACATGTATGTCACGTTTGTTTGTTTTTTTTTGTCCAACAGAATTTACACAAGGACAAACACCAGAGCAGCAGCGCAAAAATTAATCAAAGCCCAAGGAAGGGAAAGAGCACTTAAAGGAGTGCAACTGACAATCATGAGATTTTGTGGCTGTACAGAAAAAAAAGTGAGGTGGTGTCAGCAGCTCCTGAAGGTAGAAAGGGAATCCCCTGCTATGGTGTTCTTTTTTTTTGTTTTTACAGCTTAATCCCTCCTACTTGGAAGAATATGGGATTTTAGGGTCAAAAATTTATTTCAATAACAAACGCATAAGACATTTTTGAATTAATTATAAAGTAGTGACACCAGAATACTTGTGAGTATACTCGCTCAAAATAGTTATGTACAAAACAAAGAAATGGGATCCAAAGTACTAAATCCCGTGGTACTCCTGTGGAGGACAATGAAAGGATGACTTTTCCCCTTCAAAAGGCTTGTAGAAATGATTCAAAGCTGTTTGATTGTCTTTATGATAATAAACATGCTCCATTACATCCATTACTTTTATGATTGTGTGGTAGATTGTATGTGTCGAAAACCTTTCAGTTCTAATGAACAATATTTGTTCATTCCTTATGAACTGAAAAATACTTCTGCTGATTTTAAAATAATTGACCGTAGCTGCTGCTTTAGAGTCCTAGTTAACTAATTTGAAAGACTTTTTTTTCTCTTAATAATTGAGTCATAGAACCAGATTATTAGCTTTGACCTGCTTTGACCTATTTTGAAAGGGCCTTTACTTTTTTCAAACAGTCCTCACAGGAAATGTTCCTGTATTGCTATCAGTCCTCCACAACCAGAGTGGCTACACTCAACAAAGTACCTGTCTTATAATCAACTTTTAATTAACACCTTTTTTAATGAGTGTATTTATTTTCCAATTTTTACTGCAATTTTTATTTTAATTATTTATTTCGTACTATGTTTGTTGTTTCTGTCATGTATTCTTTTCTCTGTTCTATGCTGGAGAACTGTTCTACCTGATTTGCCCACTGGGACTAATAAACTTTCTTTATCTCTCTATCTGTTATCAATCTATTTGTGAATTTGCAGCCAAATGATGTCCCAAATGTTGTAGTTCCAGAAATGACCACTGGGGACTGGTTTCAATAGCAAACCATTTTCATTTAAAGTCATTGAAAGTCTTATTCCTGTGCGTAGTCTGAATCCCCCCCCCCCGCCCTATTTTCTAAATAAAATTGGAGAGACAAAACACATCAGCTTTTTGACTTTGTGAAAGTTCACATTTGTGCACAACTAACTGTGTGTTTTTTGTATGTTTGTGCGTTTGTTTTTGAGTTTTGGGTTTATTTGGATTGCCTGTTGGGTGGACAAAACAAAAATCCCACTTTACTGTGTTCCATCCAAATGGCCATTTTTTCAAATAACTGAGTTTAGGGGAATAAAGCTGCACCATGTCAGACTTTTATCTTGACACATAAATCATTATCTATTGAGTTAATACATGTTTATGATTGCTACTAAAGTCCGAATCTGATGATCTTTTAATCTATTTTTTAAAAACGTTCCCAGTGGTGGTTAGTTATGATTATGAAGTTTTTAGGCAAAGTCAAAAAAACGTATGTCATTTTCAGAAAATAGTTTCTGCAGAGCAGCAGGAGTTCGTTAGAAATTTGTTGGGTAAGAGTAAGCCCTCCTTCCTGGCGCCAAAAATGGCGAGCAATATCGGAGCAATCCCGATGTACAGTTTTGAGGCAGGTGCCAGCTCAGGGGAGAAAAATGAAGACGTACATGGATCCATTTGTCTGCAAGTGTATGCATTTGAATGGAGCATAGCAGGGAGATAGTGGAGGAACAAAACAGTAACAACAACAGCGAAACACGTTTAAAGGATATTTATATGGAAGCATGACTTTTCAGCTCTGTGGATTTTACCACCGCAGGCTTTATTTTCTCTTTTTTATCCCCGTTGGTGTTGTTAGTCTTATTTATGTCCAACTCATAAGTTTGATAGTGTTTCTGTGGTTTGTTAGTCATATTTGGGTTTTTTGCCTACAGAACAGAATAAGGTCATTTGGACTGTAGGTACTTTTGATTTAAAACAAATGAGATGCAAAAATTAAGATGCATAAACAGTAGTTTTATGGTATAATCATTTTATTGAATGCAATTTGTTGTTTAAAGTGTAAGTCTTGTCATTATTTTTTATTTTTCAATGCCACATTAAGCTGGTGTCATTAAAACACCATAAAGTTTGAAAAACAACAAAAAGGTTGACGGTAAAAATATTAAATGTAGACATTAAGGTATGTCGAATCCCACTCTGCAGTTTACTTATGACGAGAGGCGTCCACATGAGCTCCATGAGGCATTTGTGGATAACTTTTCTGTGTTAAACCCCCCAATTTTTTCACTTTTCTTTCTCTCTAGAACAGTCCAAGGAGTTTAAATAAAATACAGCTCTGTCATTTAATGACCTGTCTAGGGCAGTGTAAAGGAGAGTTGAGTTCATTTCAGTAAACTCCTCGCGCACACACGGAAAGTTGATTACCGCTTATGCCACTTATGGTCAAGGGAAGTTATAAAAACAGCAAATTGTGACATCATTAAAGCAGCACCAGGGTTACGAGGCCTAATGGAAAATAGCATTTTGTATTTTCCTTTCATTTCCTGACAAATGCAGGGACTCTTAACATGGAAATACACTAACTGCTATAAAAGGACAAATCATGATGAAATGCTCTTTAAGAGACTGCATAGGTTCTGACATCCCTCCAATGTTTTGGCAAAAGTCAGTGTTTTTTTTTTTTGGTTCTTCTTCCAAACTTTGAATTTTATCTACACATTTAACTTAATCCTGTGTGTCCATTGATTTATTCTTCTCTTTCGTGCATTAGGAATCCACAAAAGATCATTTTGCCACATTTTCAGCTCTTGCATAGAATAGGCCAACAAGTAGAACTGTGAGAGGAAGAGACGAGGAATCCCACAGACAAAAGCACTGACAACACAGAATGGGATGAACTCAGCATCCTTGTCACAGTTAACCTTATGAGCTGGGAGTCAGGACAGCCTGAGCTTGCAGCTGATCGCGGACACCGGCAGTAGCAAGCCTACGGTGCAACCCATCTGTGCCTGGTATTACAGCAGACTTACTCCCCATGGCCAGAGCCACCATGCAGAGTAATAGCCACAATGACAGAGTCGCAGTCCTGAGGGGGGCCAACAAGTCACCCACTGGGATGAGAATGGCAGTCTGGCTAACACAAACACAGAAACACCCAAAGTTGAGAAAAGGAAACCAAAAAAAAAAATAAAATAAACATTTATAGGAATGTAAAGTGAACATGCATTCTGGCATTTGAGAAACTTTATTAGCACATATGCCTGAGCTAAAAATATTAATCCACCCCGTCATAAAAGCTGTGGGATAAACATTTGTGGGACAAGTTGTTGTAGTGTTGCAGTTTTGTGTGTACATCCCGTTGTGAGAGTGCTACAGTAGGTGAGTGGATGCAGTTTTGACTTTATGACTGAGGGTCCAATAGGAGCACAGTTATGATGTCTATTATCAAAGCTATCCAGTCTTTTCCCAGCGTGATTTCTGTTGCCTTCCGTCGAACCGGCATGCATCAAAGGCAAGAGAATAAAAAACATTTACGAAATAGCTGCAGGCAGTACCGATTCCGTTTGTGAAAGCATTTATCATACATGACATTAACTGTATGCCCAGGATGATGAAAAGAATTCCAAAACACATATTGATATGAAAATATAAAGCATCGCTTTGCTTTTGCTGTCAAGGCCTTTTGTGTTCTCAGGAGTTCCAGCCGTGCTCATTACCAAATTCTTAATTTGAATGTTATGGTAATGTAGAAAAAAGCTTTGAGTTCTTATTTTTCAAAAATGACGCAATCCTTTTTTCTGCAGAAGCATCAGCTTCCATCTCCATTTGTAACACTTGCTTTTTGCTCCTGTCTCTTTAAATCACAACCTTGGGAGAGAAAAAAAAAAGAGTAAGCTATTGTTCTTAAATGAGCGGCCCATTTTAGCAGTGATGTGCGCCACGATAAAATGTGTTTATGGAAAACCTCTCACCCTGTTATTGACTCCATATTGTTGTATTTTTGTCCCGCACCAGACTGCAGTTTTCCTTTCTTCCTGCGCCTTTAAGGGAAACCTTCGCCCCCCCACCACATCACACTCAAAGACTCACTGATCTATTTGAAAACAGTGCCACGACCCCCTCACCCTTCCCAAAGAAAAGTGATGACATCACAGCAAGAGAAACTTAGTTCAGTAGGACTAACAAAAATCCACTAAGGCAACTAAAAAACAAGTATCAGAGATATCTAAAGGAGGTTTTAAAGTTGTTATGGGATGGCCACACGGCGTACGGCTTGGCAACAATTTTGTAGCAAAGCGTGAAATTAAGCAATTTTTTCCATTGTCCCAGATTATGGTTAAAGAAAACTTTTGTTTAAGCAAGCTACACAAATTTCACACACATGGGACAAGGTTGGGTCTAAGACCACAACCAACCTTTTGTTGACCTTTTGTTAACTTTGGGAAGAGGCCACCGTTCGGAATTTTTTTTAAAAATTACCCTCAGGTCCTTCGACAAATTTAAAGTCCTCCCAGGGATTCGGATCTATCCCCGTCTAACTTCTCGACCATCAGTGAGAAACTACTTGAGGAAAAAATATTGGATATAGGAGTTGAAGATTTTTAATGGCATTAGTGTGGCGAGCTTCCAAAAGTGCAGTTTGCCACTTTTTTTTGTTATTATTTTATTTATTATTTTATTATTATTTTATTTATTATTTATTTTATTTATTATTTTATTTATTATTTTTTTACTAAGTGGCAGCAGCCACTTAGTCGGTTTGGGCGGGTCAAAGGAGGAGCGGTGAGGGTGGGTAGCACCTGCGTGCCACACAACACCGTTTACGGCTTTAATTTTCCTCGTTTTGGGACTGAAAAGTCAAGTCGTCTTAGCTCGCTTGAGAAATTTGAGAAGGTTGCAGATTTCCTGCTGCTGTCAGGTTTCTTGCTGGTTTCAAGATGCATCACCCACCTTCAAGAAAGGGCAGATATGGATTGCAGGCAGGCCAGTCAAACTCATGGAACCATTGAGTTTGAAGTGGAGAAATATGCAGCATGAGTCTGAATGATAGACTTTTCTGACCACAGAACAAGAGGTTGCTCTTTCTGTTCACGGGGAACCATGTCTAGGGATGGTGGCTGTTCTGCTGAGTCAAATCTTCTTCACTTCTTGACTAAGAGTTTCGGGTTAGGTTTCGGATGTACGCCGAGTCAAGAGAAGGTTGTTTTCAAGAGCACTTAGAACCTGTAGGATAATATTTGACATTTTACAATTCTGATTGCCTGACGCCTTGGCGTTAAATCCATTCAAACCACAATTTCCTGTTTCAGCCCTGACACAGCATCCTCAATAGTTTTACAAAAGATGGAACATTTTGTTTTGATTTGATGTTTTTTCACCTTGTTCCTTGAGATGACATCAGTATGATTTCCTGCTCTATAACCTGAATTGAAATAAATCTTTTTTTTAAATTTATTTCTATAATGTAGAATTTTCAGACGCACTGCGACAGACTGGCGACCATCCAGGATGTCCCTGGGTGTGGCCAGGATAGGCTCCAGCAGCCCCGTGACCCCAAAACTGGTTTAGAAGATGAAAAAATGAATGAAAATTTTCAGACCTCATTTTTTAAATTAGGAAAAAAAAGGAGTCAAAATATTACAAAATAATACACTCAGACCACATATTACAATACAAAAGTTGCTATTGTTGTTCACCTTACTATTTATGTTTAATGTATGTGAATAATTACCAGTCAAATTACTTTATAAAAGTAAACGATGTTATTTTAAATATACTCAGTCCTGATATCCTCATTTGTCAGAAGAATAGAATCCCATTTTATTTATTTATTTGTATATTTACCCGGAGGGATGGATTTTATTTTTATTTTTCCTATTTGATCATTTATTTTTGGTGTTATTTTCCAGCATTCAATTCATTTTACTGTAGAAAAATGAAAAAAACAACAACAGTAAAGCTTCCCCTATGTTGCAGAAGTACATGGTGAATGTTTCCCTTTTTGGGGGATAAGTTTAGGATAGTTGCAAGAAAAGAATTTGAGTAAACAAAGAGTAAATGAATAGTTATCTGAGTGGACTCCTACTAAAGGACCTTGGAGACAACTACACAAAACTTTTATTACATAATTGAACGGATATTTGAAAATAAATAAATCTATTCTGGTCTAAAATAAATAAATATAAACCTCCCCAAACGCTACTGACCGTTTTCCCAGCAGCTCCCACACTGACCACCAGAGGTCGCGTTCGAGCAGCTGTTGAGTGGACGGGAACGCATGGATGCATGAGAGCGCTCCCACATGACAAAACTGCTGCGCGTCTGGAAACCAGGAACGGAGGACGGGCGCTTTTGGAAGCAGCCGGTGACAAGTCCGCTCCTGCAGCTCTTCTTCCCGCTGATCCATCCCCCCAAAATACGGCCTGGGACGTTAGTACTGCTTTGACTCTGCGCCTGCTCATGCAGGGAGCTGTCGTCTGCTTGATCCCTCAGCCCAACTGAACTTTATAGGGATGATAGTTTCAGCGGAGCATCACCGCGCCGAACGCACAGATAGAGCAGGAACAGCAGAGAAATAAGAACCGCTTGTTTTCATCTTTTTTTTTTTGCAGTACTTTTGTTTTATTTTATTTTGTTCGGGTCGACTCTCAAAGCAGGAGGAGAGGGAGAGACTGTGCGTGCGTGTGCAGGAGAGAGAGAAAAATCGCGCAGGTTTTTTGGAGCTACGCTTTCATGCCGTCAGTCTCACGGACTCTGAGATGGACGTCAGGTTTTATCCAGCTCCCCCAGCAAGCGTGGGTTCATGTACGTTACCGACTGACTCCAGCTTGGACTATTACCACTCCAACAAGGTAAACAATTCTCTCTACTTTGTGAAAGTCGCCGGCGCGTGCCAGCTGCGACCGCGCACAATGGCCACCACCATGTCATCATGGTGATGTGCTGCTGCACTCTGACTCCCTTCGGGGCGGCTGTTGGTCGCACGAAACCTCCAACAGCAAGTTGTCATTCAACTTTCAAGCGGCTCGCCTGCGTTTGTTTGCAACGCCACCTGCTTAGCGCGTGCGCTGGAGCCAGGGTTTGCAGGATTCTGCTGGTGCGTCCAGTTCAATAGCTGTCCTGCGAACGGAGGCAGAGCGCACCTCTTACGCACACCGCTGTAGGCTTTTCCCCTCTAAACCACTCCGGACAGACACATGTAGCAGTGGGTTCTTCAATGACGGGACTCAGACCTCCAAATTGTTTGTGTTTGTTTCAAAAAATGAATGACCTCGCTTCTTAAACGCCCCAATGTGTGGTGTGCGCAAATTGGAGACGGTCAGGGCCAAACTAACCATATCCCTTACATTGCAGTTTGACTAAATATTACTGGTAAACACGAGCTAAGATAGGAATAATTTAGTTTTCTTTGTTTAGAATAAAGCATAATTTTTGTTATGTTCCTCCAAATGTGGTAACCTGCACTGCTGTGTGCCAACATAGGCTATAGCTCTCATGGACTTTACCTTTATATATATATAAAAAGTATTAAAGTTCCTAGCTTATGCCAAAAACGTGTTATTTAAACATCACTTTGATGGCTGTAACTCTTGTTTAGCGTGTGTTCAAGTGTTTCATTTGCTTAATTTACTTCAGTTAACCCTGAGGAATAGATCATCACACTACATCTATGTTGTGAGCATTATTGCATTGCAGGGAAAATCTTTAGTATGCATTAAAGGTAACGGCAAACTCAGAGCAACAAGAATGTAAAAGTCAATAAGGGCTTTTGTCTTTGTTGTGGTCAAGGTAAAACCGGAGTAAACAATTATCAGTAACCACTCAGGGCAAATGAGCTTCTCCGTCTGAGTACCTGGATAGAATCCAGCAGGCTGCTAAGTGAAGAATTATAGAAGAGTACAATATTTGAAATGTTAATCTCTCCTGTTCAAACACGCAGAAACCTCAAATAAACATATATTTGCATGGATTAACACCAACCGGAGAGGTTTGGATGTCAATACTGGCGTAGACTAGTTCCCATCTAAAATAATCTGTAATATTGCTTTTTTTTATTTTTTATTATTTGCTGCAACATAAATTATTCTGTGTTACGATGAAACATCTTGTCAGGCTTTTAGTGGTATGGGAGCAGTTTTACCCCCCTTTTAGAGCAGACGTGACACTTAAAAGCAGCTGCACAAAGCCGGGTCTTCTTTTGACCCGCAAGTTCTAATCGTCTGATATTAACAAAATGTCAACTAGTTTCACAAGCTAGTCACTTTTTGTTTCAAGGGCAATATTGTTGCTACACCTGTGACTAATATGCAAAGTAGCACATTACTTCCTCTGTACCTTTCCTCAGTCACGTCGTAACTTGGTAAAGAGACTTTACGGGACACCTTAAGAGCAGTTTTACTTCAAAAACAGGCTGAATGTTGTTGACCTCGCTGAGCAGGTTAAGAGCGCCACGTCAGTCAGAGGCATTCTGCCCTATAGGTTGAGAGACTTATGTTTGCTTTCATTCCACAGACACCATTGGCACGTTATTTCTAGAAAAAAGGGGCTGCACGTGCGCTGTGGGGGTAGGAGCAGGCACCAAAGTCTAAAACCATCCCGACAGAGGCCTCCAGCAGGGGCACATACGCTGTTATTTACACCATAGGTCAAGAAAATGAGCATAACATGAAAACAAGTGGTAAAATTATACGTCACAGAATAGGAAGTGAACACAATATGATTTTTTTTTTTTTTTTGCAAAGCATCCTGTTCTACTGGTACTAACTCTAAACAGGTATTTTCAAATAGGACTGTTGAAGTGGCTGTGAAATACATGTACAGTGTGTCCACCTGCCCCTCGCTCTTTTGTCTGACCTGAAGGGGTTAATAATGAGGAATGTTAAGAATGTGCAAGCTGAAGCTGGTTCTAGCTGATTGACCACATTCATGCTGATGGTTGATTGATGCATGGCAGCAATATGGATCACTCTGACAGAATGATTGAACACTGTGGATGTATGAATGTGCTGTGAATTTAAGTAAGGGTTTGCTTGCAGTAACGCAGTAAACAGCAAAGATAGTTGTTTATTTATTTTTTAAATCTTACACTCAAAAGCCAAAATTTATATATGTTTTTGGACAAATTATGTATTTTTGTACTTTTTCTATAATGACTTGGGTGGGTAAATGTTGATCTGACAACAAACCAGATCACTCTAAATAATAATAAGAAAAGCTTTAGATGCATAGTTATCAATATTTGAACATCAATTGATTCATAAACAAAACTGGTGTCAAAGCACATTTTTTTACACTCTACTGCAGATCGACTAGATCTACATGCATCCACGTTTCAGAAAAAGGCTAACACAGGGGGACAAAAAACAAAAAAAAACAACTGATTTGTGTTTCACTGGAGCCCCTCGGCGCTGTTGCTCTCCTTTCCACTCCATCCAACGTGCATTGTCCTGCACTTGCACAATCACAGTGACTCATCTCTACTTTTCGCCCAAGATTTCTCTTAATCTGTTTGAAGCCTCTCTGTATCTTTCCGCGCTGAGTGGGAGGCTTATTTGCTCGCCGTACACTCAGCTGTGTATACCAGCGCTGAGGGGCACTTCTTCGCAAATGCCTGTTTTAGTGGGAGACTGTTTGTCAAATGTATTATGACTTGTGCATGCCCTAAGGCAGAATCAGTTCAGTGCAATGAAGTTGGATAAATTACTGTAGATGCACCACTTTCTCCGTATCCCTCATGTATCTAGCTGCATCGTGCCCAAGAGAGAGCCTCTCATGTAGTTATGCTGTAGATACTTTGTAGGTTATAATCCGGCAGTTTGCAGACTGCCTCTACTGTATTGTTTTTGCATCCAGCTTGTACAATTGGTGATGGTGTACCCAGAGGCAATAATTGTGTCACTTATGGCTAGGATAACCTTCATATGCACAATGATCCAGGTTTTCCTGCATTTGTCTCTTTTATGCCTGACTTTGTTTTTGTACATGAGTGCAAAAATGCAACAAAAAGAAAGAGAAAAAGCAGCAGACACACGTCCACTCAAACAGCAATGAAGCTATTTTTTGCAGAGCCTGTACCACCCCTTCTCCAGTGGTTTGTTCCATTTCAAATGCTATCCAAATCAGTGTATTAGTCATGGGATACTTCAAAGTATCCCAAGTATGGACAGGCAAGAAAAAAAAGGGGGGGAAAAAAAATCCATTTTGAATTCACAGAATGTATTTTTTTCTTTTGCTCTCGTCGAAACAGGACCGTAATAGAAACCGAAAAAGGAGAGCTATTCTAGTGGAACCTCATTCTGTACACAGAGAGATGTTAATTACAAAGAGGCAAGCATTCTTGGTTCTGCAGTCCGGACTTGGGGTTTTTCATTATGCCCATTCATAACATTCTGCTGACTGGGCAGTCTGAGCTGCAATATTACAAACCCTTCTCACTGGGGGAAAAATGTTAACCCATGCGGGACTCAAACACACGTCCAGTGCAGTTCAAATTAGACAGTTACCTCCTAACAAATCAGCAATCTTAATGGAAAACACTACAAAGTTTCAATTAGAAAAGGGAATCAGTCTGGCCTGACAGTGTTCATAATCAAGCTGCTCAGTCTCTGCACTTGTCTTCCTCTCTGTGTCTCACTTGCTCTCCTTTACCTTCCCAGCAGCAATGTCAAAAGGTTGAACGGAGAAGCTGGATCGCCTGGGGCTGATTGTGTCTTTGACTTAATGATAAGTAGCTCTTCTTCGGAGCAGAGGAGTCTGGATCGTATTGGGTGTTTAAACAGTTCCTTATAGCAGGAATGAGGGGGACGGTGACAGCTGTAAAAGAAAAAAGGATTTTTATTTTTTGCAGATCTTAATTATCTTCATGATCTGGTTGTGTATTTTTAAGCCACATTACTACTACTGCTGGAAAGCTGGACTAATGTGGCATTCCATTGGAAATTTGAAAGAAAATGTTCAGTTTACAAAACAATTATTTTGTTATATTCATTTAAAGACCCACTATAATCAAAATAAATGTTTTGGGTGTTTTTAACATGTTCTTGTGGCATTTTCTCATGATGGAGGACACATATAAAGAAAATTAAGCTCAAAATGGTGCTTTTAAGTATTTCTTTATTCAAACTGTGGTGAATCAGGAGCAGACAAAAAAAAGCTGATTAAAAATAAGGTTATTTGTGGTGTAAAGGCTACAATCGGCAGGCCCTAAGCTCCCTGCTCCATTCTGATGCATTCTTTTTTGGACAATAGATCCATGGACGTCTTCTATTTCCTCATCTGAGCTGGCATCTGGCTCAAAACTGATCCAGAAATCGACACAGGTTTTGTTGATTTAGTCAAAAAAACTGCATCATCATGATTAAAAGATCACTGGGGATGCTTTTAAAATAGATTGAAGATGATCGGAGTGGATCTTACAATAAGGATTCACTTGATGTTTGCATGAAACTGCAGGTGACTTGGCTGCACGGTTCTGTTATCTCTGATCTATATACCAGACATGACTCAGAGGTGGCAAACATGTCAAAAATAGTCACAAGTCATGAAGAGGCTTAAAATAGACTCAATAGGTGATCCTGCATGATTTGTTATAATCACTAGAGGGCTGTCAGAAGTTAGTGCTCTGTCTCCCCCTCTGGTCATCGGCAGGAACCATCTCCAGAGTTCTGCATGCACTTCATCTCCCAGCAACCCCAGTGCACAGTTCCTGGATGCTGAACACCTGACTCTCATTTGCAATCACTCAGTACAATTAAGCACTGTACTGAGCCTCACTCACTGCAAAGTATTGTTTGTGCCTCTAGGCCTGCATTACTGAGCGTTAATATCCAGAGGTGATCTTCTGATTTTCTGAACCTGTTTGCTTGCCCTGAATCTCGCCTGGATGCCGACTACTCCTGTTTCATCTCTGATGCTCCCATTGACCCTTCCCTGCCTGACCCCGATTTAGCTTTGTGGGCTTTTAGCTGAGCTAATAAACCTGCTGCATGTGGAACCAGCTGTCTGGCCGTTTTGTGACGGGGGTCGGAGAAGCAGAGGGTTCTTGTGACGACTGAACTGAATCAGGACAGCTTTTTTTTTTGTTTTTTCCCCCCAGCTCTTCTCTGTGTGTTTTATGATTGACTCCGGCCTCAGTAACTGTGGTGCGCTTATCCAAATGTAATCTGTCACCCTGCAACTGTGTTACGAAATGCTGCACGGCTGCTTGTGCGCCAAACCTTAAGCCATTGTGAAACATCCCAGCGTTGCAAGGTGTCAGAGTAATTCCAAAGCTGACATTGATGGCAGCTGGGAACAGCCCCGCCCTGGCTCATGCCCATCATTAAATCACATTAACCCTAATTATCGCTCCTTGAAACCCAAATACTTCACTGGAGCTTGACTCTTGTCAGGTCAGATGTACATTGAGGGTTTCCTACACTTGTGACCCATGTAAAGTCAAGCTCGGTGTGCGAGGGCTTTTATCTTTTCTTTTAATGTCGGGGAATTTGCCCTGATTCTGGCTACCAAACCAGTCCTTCCACACACCCCCACCCCCTTTATACAGCCCAGTTTTCCTGTTTTAAATTCACTTCTTGATTGGATGGGGGATGGGTTGGTGGAGGTTAGCTGGTTAGTGCAGGGAGGGGGAAGTAGATCTAGTGTGTGCATAAAGATAGGAAAAAAATGAGAAAAAGAGAAAGATGGAGAATCAAATTGGGGAGAGATTTTTAGGGGCTCTTTATTTGTCAGCCCACGGTTGTCTGTAATGTCATTCAGCATTGACGAAACGAAAATGAGCCTTGCCACCAGATGTGCTCCAGTCCAGATAGAAACTGGAAAGACAGAGGTTTATTGTTTTAGTGCATTTGCTGTGGTTCAAACCCAAACTCCATGAAATGCTGATTGATGGATTTTACCGAAGAATGTGTGTGTTTGTGTGTGCAGCAAAGACAGATTTGCTTTATCTGGTTTATTTAAATGTTTTTAGTGTTTTGTCTGCTCATAAAAAAGCATTGACTGTGGGTTTTTCTTTCTTATTGACAGTAGCTTTGGAGAAAAATGAACTTTTTATTCACAGATTGGGCTAAAAATATTACAGCATGTTTCTGATTTGACATTTTTGCAAAGTATGTAAACAAAAGAGGCTCTGTTTATCCCGCTAACCCTGTACCTCTCTTGGGATTAGCATGTTAAAGCATCCTTTGTAACAAGACGTTTTTCACATTGTCGTCGCATTGTAGCAATACAGTCAAATATTACTGTTCAAACTGCTTTTACTTTCTTTTAGGCAGCTTGATTTTTGTTTTCTTCTTCTCTTTCCGGATCCCCTTTGGCAACAGTAAACTTATAGTTACTAACATTTAGCTTCATCCACATGCATGTGGTGGAGTCAGTAGGTCAGGAAGTGTGTTGTGTGCACTTATCTTTTTTTGCAACAGTTTTTGAATCCCGACAGTAAAGTGTGCGTCCCAAATCATTCGCAGTAATTGTTCCTATTCCTCCTTTTTGATGTTGCAACATAAACATGCAGATAAAAAAATGGACAAATGGATTTATTTATTTTTTTGTGCTAGAAAAGCTTCGAGACAGTGAATTTTCATTTGGGTAATTGCTTCACGTCACTCATAAATAAATATAGTGCAAAGTGATTCTACGAGATGATGGAGAACACTTACTAGCCATGGCAGATTTGTGCAAAGCGGGCTTTGAAGCATGAATTAGCATAACTATTGTTCACCAAAAGGAAATTTGTATGAAAAATGTGTAATTAAAACAGGTACTTCAACTTTTTGTTTCATATTCATCACTGCACAAATTTAACAGCTCATACAGCAATACGTTCGATCTGTTTCTCTAAAGCCACAGACACACAGAGCAGCTAAACTCACTAATCACTTTAATGCATGTTTAGCCTATATGGTGTTCACACTGGACATGCAGGAGGGGGCTTCTTCTTCTTTTGCAACTGTTTCCCAGCGCATGTCTGCCACCTACAGTTGGAAGAGGCTTGGTGCAAACTGTTGAAGTCCAGCCTTTTTTTTCACAGCTCTTTTCTGATATCTGAATGACTCAGTGCTGTAGAATTCCGTCTGGGCACAAACCGCTTTGATCAAATTCTCCTTCATAATCAGTTTTCACACTGTTTATGATACTACTTGAGTTAAAAGGGACGCCATCCAGACTTCACTACCAAATCCAAGTCCCTGATTGGTCAAAGTCCAACCTGGTTTAACCTGCAACGTGAGCTCAATGGCTTTATGTTTTGCACGTGTAGCCAAATAACGGTATAAGAATTTGCGTAGCTACACTTGAACACAGGAGTTTTGAATGCGGAAGGACGAAACCCGCATTTATGAGCATTTAAATAGACTTCTTCGAAAGCAGTGTGCTTGAACGTGCCTTGTCAAGGGCGTTGTGAACGTTGCTTTAGATTAACATGCTGATGACATTTTTTTCCTATCAAATTTGACCAAAAAATATGTTTTAAAAAGTCTGACGAGAAGAAAGCAAATAAAAAAAGGAAGGAAAGAATTTATGGTGTGATTTTGGGACACCTTGACACGTCAGATTTTGAAAGAAAGCATCTATGGAAATCTTTGGTCTGTTTAGAATCCAAATCACTCACCAAGCAAATTATGTTGGAGATTCCCCTTTTTGTTGTGTGACAAGGTAGACTAACAGTGGGTACTGACACAGATTGTATAAAAACCACAAAGAATTTATTTTCCTGTTAGCGCTGCAATCCTCCTCCATGCCTCCCGATGGGAACCTCCGAGGAAAAGGTCATAGAGGATGCTGCAGTCCAACAGATTCCATACGATAGATGTATAAAAACAGTGATAAACACTGTGTCTGAGCTGTTAAAGAATGCAGCTGTTGGGTGTATTAAGAAAGACTCGCAAGCCTGGGCAAACATGTTTGCACGTCCTGTGCAAACAGAGCTGGAGATGGCTGGTTCAGGTCCACAGTCCAAGTCCAAGGGGCATGCAGAACACACAATTACAGCTTGACATATGCACAGTGCAGCGGGCATAAACAAGCATATGTGTGCTGTCATAGCATACATTTATAAAAAGCACAAGCGTTCATGTGAGCACAGACCACAGACATGTTCTCATGTTGTGCAGCAACAGATTATGTTCAAGGTTGAGTGGGATCTCTGTGTCATTATAAGGTTATGATACATATATGTGCATGTTCAGACAGTTACATTTATTTATCGTTGTCTAAAGACAAATTCACTTAAGCTGTTTATTTTTTCAAAATAATTCTGTGGGATTTCATGTTTTTGGGACCAAGAGGCAATTCCTGTTTCGAAGACGAGGGGGGAGGGGTCACTCAGTCCAGTTATCATATACAGTCAATAATTTTGATATATCCCTTGTGCTATCTTGTGGGGTCCAGATGACCCCACCCTTACATTGACGTGTTATCCCTACTATGACAAAGGTGGAGAAGAGTTCATGTAAACCATGGCCATCAGTGAAGATCACAAATCATTGAAGAAAAAGGTTTAGCGCACTGTCCAGTGGGGTTCAGACAGTGCCTCCAAGGCACGTTAATGTTGGGAGTGGGGTCAAGTGGGGTCAAGATAGCACCAGGAATATAAAAGACGTTGTGTCATGTAATTCCAGACACAAACAGCAATTATTCATGTCTCATTCATGATCAATTTTTAAACAATTGGTGCTTCCGTGAATCAAATAGGACCGTACTTATTAGTCACTAACCCTGATTGATCAAAATTCAACTTTTTGAGTTTGTACGCAGAGTCCGAAAACAGTTGTAGAAACTTTAGTGGAGACTCTTGACCGTGAGAGTTTTAAACACAGAGGTCCAAAACGCACATATATGCTCATTTACATAGACTTTGCAGACATAGCAGAGGCTGCTGTGAACATAGCCTGAGCCTCTTTGAATCAAGTCTAAATGTGAGACTCCTCTGCCTCCCCTCCCTATTACTACAAACCCACAGCCCCTCTGGACCCTCCATACCTCCGTCTAGTAAATTCCCTTTGGCTCTTTTGGGCTTTGTTTATATTTTTGCCAAAGTTGTATTTTACTTTCCAGATATTTCCTTTCTTGTACATTTTTGCTCCATATTTGCTTCCCTCTTCATGACTAATAAAAAGTCATGATGCTCTGTAATTATTCAAAAAACTCAATCAGACTTTGCTTCTTCATTTTTTGTGTCCCAACGCGTGAAGGAGTTTGATGTTTACAGTGTTTCAGGCCTCAGTATGTTGGTATGTGGAGTGTGAGTGCAGCTGAATTTGAGTGTGTTGACTGTGCAAACACAGCATTGCTGGCACTCCTGGTTTCACTTAATCTTTTACACAAAGGCGCTGGCATGTGGCACAGCCCTCAGACAGATTCAGCCACAGGGGGAGAGCAAAGGACAAACGGTTGTGTACGACTTCCAAAAAGTTGATAAAGTACTTTGTATTTTAAATCATTTACATTTATTTTCTTTAAATCACCTCCTAAATGATCTCCTGGTTTGTTTTCAGAGATTTGCAGTTTTAAAAACTCCCTAAAGCAAGCATGGCGTGGTATATGAGTGATACCTTGCCGGGATCTCTGGTCGAATCAAGACCCTTTTCTGAGTTGTTTTGTACACAGACATGCTGCCAGTGTGGACGGACGATTCATTTTCCTGCCATCCCATAATTACCCACAAAGTAAATGGGAGGACCGCTTTAAGATTATAGTTTAGGGTTTTAGAAAAGAAAAAAAAATCTTGACAGGCTTCACATGATTGCCCAACAAGCTCTTTTAAAGAATCTTCTGATGTTTTAACTCTGACTTGGAATATAAATTGGAAATTTAATTACTACACAAGAATGCTGAAAAAATAAAAACCTTCATAAGTTATTTAATTTTGTACCAAACTGGCATGTTATCTGAAGTTGCTTGTGTTTTAACTGCGGCAGTTCTGCTTTTTTGTGAGAAAATATCACCTCTTGGCTCAGCAGGCCGTCATCTGCAAAGTGTGATATCTTTCAGATGCAGAAGCATTGTGTCCCAGAATGTCATGAATAAATATCCTCACTTGAAGTGAATTGTTTTTGAGCTTTTCGGAAACAGCTGGAAACCAGGAGAACGAATCAAAAACCTCAGATCGCTCACAGGATTTTGTGCAGACATCAGTCAGCATGTCTTTGGCGGGAGAAATGCATCCTTTCAGGCGTATTCCTCATAAATAACTTCAGAGAACTGGTATCAAGATTTGGAAGTGGCCATTCTATGCCGGATCTTTTGGTCTCTTATTGGTCTGGTTTGTTGCACTTCCTGCTGCTCTGGATAGTAACAAGGTCGGAGGATTCCAATTACTTAAAAAAAGTCGAGCAGCCTGTTGGAGTTCAAGACACACAACTCAAGCTGGTTTCCTATTGAGGATCGTGTCCATTTGGAATGTAATTAAATTGGTTTGGGTGCTTGCCAGTGAAAAAGTGCATTTCTTTCTTCCCAACTCAAATGAAAATGTCTTGTGTTTTGCTGGAAAATACCTGAAGGGGGCAGAAAGCTGTTGAATATTTGTAATACAGCTTACAGTGTGCAGTTGAAATGAGTTTCTGAGATGAGTTATCCGTTGTGGTTTCCCCTTTGACATTTCAAAGGTATGCAGCTTTTGAACCATGGATTTACTGTAATCAGTTTTTTTTCTGTTATTGATGTGGGGTTGAGTTATAAACTGTAGATTGGCTTCTCTGCCATTTCACTGGCTTTGCCATATCACAAACCACAAGGCCACGTTGCAGAGGCAGACTTTGTAATAATGTTTATATTTAGTCGCATGTAAACTGCAGTCGTCGCTCCGCCTCTACATATTAAACTGAGCAGAGCTGCTGCTCAGCGTATAGTGTGCGTGAATGCCTCTAAAGCCCTCTCTGTCCTCTCTGACAGAAATCAGACCATGCTGGAAAATGTAAGAGATGCAACCGAGCATTTTGATTTATGGCGCAAAGCAAATGTTGCCTCAGAAAATACAGTACAGGTTTTTGTTGGAAGCTTTAGACTGTGTTTAAAATGTATATTTCCACAGAATTTTAAAAGTAATCCCATTGGACATAGGGAAGGGTGGGTAAAATGCATTTTATTATCACATTTCTTATTTTTTAACAATAATAACTTAAAAAAAAAACCAATTTATTATTTGACCAAAAATGGTTAAAGGATGCTTCTTTAAAAAACAACAAACCACCAAAAGTCGAATTTAAATAATAAAATGATGACACAAATATATAGTTTTTCAAAAATGTATATACATATTTTCAAAATTCTATTGGCTGAAATAATAATATCTCAAAGTTTCCTCTGATGAAACAGTTTCAAGCTCAAAGAGGAAGACAGGCATGAGAGATCTCTGTTCTGGCTGATCTACAGATTGATTCGGGGTGTTTAGTAAAGTCATTCTCACTAAATCAGTCTGCTGGGTCATTATCATCACATTCCCTGGCATGGGTTCTGACAAATCAGTTGAGGCTCTGCAGGGCGCCTCTTAAGTGACCGTCACATGACTGACAGGGGAAACCAGGGTTCTGTTTTTCCACTGCTCCTGTGTCGGCGGTGCCAAAGTTCTGACTTTTGGGATCTTCGAAACTGCATTTATGAAAGGAGCTGAGAAGATGCTCTGCTTTTTAACTAGTGAGGGACTCATAAGCTTGGGTTTATTGGGTCCAGCCATGTTTGCATTATTTGGGTGTAGTCATAGCAACGTGAGCGTGAAGCATGCATCTGATTTAAAAATGAGCAATGTTTTTGCTCACTTCCTTTTTGATCTTTCAAATGTAGTGTTTTTTTTCCAGAACGTAGCTGTGAATCCATATTGAAGGAGGTTCATGATAAAGCTGTAAACACTCTCTCTGGGTTTCATTGTGCAAGCATCTGTAAACCAGACCAGAGATAGCTGAGGAGGAAGCTGAAGGTGAAAAGATGGAGGGAGAGATCATTATCTGTCAGATACAAAGAGGGAAATTGAGCAATTCTGCACACTTGAATGCAAAAATAAAAGAAGTGAATATTGTACATGTAGCTGTATATCACACACACTGCTCACAAACAAACCAAGTATCCGTCTCCCGTTTGCACGTGCTCACAACAGACAGATTCTTCACATTTGAACTTGTGCACCTGCAGAAGAAAAGAGGGCCTTGTTCTACATCGACAGCACTGTTCTTATCTTTGTTGATTTCGTAGTAAATGACAGGTTGTTGAAACAATATGAGCTGCTAAGGGAGGGTAATGTACAGTTAATATTTTACCGACACATTTGGAAAACAAAAGTTACAATGATTGCTTAGATTCTCTGCACATGTTGTCGTAGTACAGTCTGAAAGCTGTTAGAAAACGCAGAGGCCGTACGTGATCTGTGGCTGCAGTGAGGTTGGTTTGAAACCACTAAGAGAGAAACTAAAGTCAAGTTGGACTAAAACAAAAGGGTGGTGTCCAAAGAGGAGAGGAAGATGAGCTGAAAACTCACAGCTCAAGCATGTTTTCCTTGATCACATCCTGTAGATCACAATCACCTAAACAGTAAACTAAGGTTTGTATGCATGTGATTCACATTGAAATGAGGCACAAAAGGAAACAAATTGTCATGGTTTTTCTTTAATGTTACAATGGTAAAAGAAAATATTTGTGATTTTCTGCATGTCTAATTTATCACCTCCACAAGCTGTGACCTCGTTTTTAATTGGGGAACTGCTGTAATGTCACAGCATATTTTGAGAAATCCTACAAACAAGTTAAGGTTGTTCTATAAAGCAACAGAGACACTGGGCATCTAACACGCGTTCAAGAACTAAACTGGGGTTCTTTGACATACGTTTAGTCCATGGTGTTCACACTGGACAAGCAGGGAGGGGCTTCTTCTTGTTCTTTCTCTACTGTTTTCTAGCGCATGCACACTCCCTAGAGTTGGAACAGGCTAAGTGATATAAAATCTCGCAAATCTCTCTCGCTTGGTTCATAGAATTCCCACAGGACACAAACAGCACATATTGATTTCTCCCTCACGATTGATTTTTAAACGGTTGGCACTTCCATGAATCAAAAAGGACTCCATCTATTCATCACTATCAAATTCGAGTCTCTGATTGGTCAAAGATCAACCTGGTTTAACTTTCAGCGCACATTTAATGGCTGCGTGTTTCATACAGAGCCTGTAAACGGTCTTAAAAAATGAGTAGCAACGTGTAAATGCAAGGGTTTTGAACCAGAAAGCCCTAAGCCCTTTTTATTGGAAGTGTGAGTGTAGCTTTAAAGACCCACTCTGATAGAAATTGTGTTTTTGGTGTTTTTAACATGTTCTTTTTCTCATGATGAAGGACACATTTAGAGAAAATTAAGCTCAAAGTTTTACTCCCCGCTTTGCTCCATTTTGATGCATCCATGTAGACAAATAGATCCATGTACGTCTTTGTTTTCCTCGTCTGAGCTGGAATCTGGCTCAAAACGGTACGACTGCATAGCTCCAAATTTGTTTACCAATTTTGTTGCACTGGTACTGTTGTCTTGGGAGTGTGAGGGGATTTAAGATAGCAGGAGAGAAACAGACGGATGATGGGAAGTGGGGGCGAGGTTGCTCCCACAACTCAAGTGAATGAACTACTGCTGCTCTGCAGAAACTATGTCCTAGAAAACAACTTTTTTATTTTGGCTAAAATCATCATACTCGTTATTAATTTGGAACAATTTAACAGTAGACCAAAAATGATCATTGTGTGACTTTAACATGTGAGGTTATTCTGGTGTTTTTGGAAACCACAGCCAAGCTGTACAAATCAAGCTAAGCAACAATGCAGCCCAAGTGGTAAACAAGTCTCATGCATGACAGAGGTGATGGATGAGCTAATTGGGGATTAACTGTTAATAGCTGGAAGAGGGGAGACAAGTGCCAAGCCCCTTTCAGTGCCAAGCACAGAGGCAATACATATGTCTTCCTTCCGCGCTTCGTTCAGCCCTGTCTCTCACCTGTTATGCTTTTGTTTCAATCCTCCAGAATTCTCATCCTCTCTGTCTCGGCTGGATTCCCCCACCCCCCCTCTTCTCCCTAATTCCCTTTTATTCTCTCCCTCCCTCAGGATGATTCTCATCAGCTTGTATTAGTTGCAAATGCAGAGCTAAGTAGCTGTGACAACATTCTTGGATGCTCCAGCTGCCGCAGATTTATTGAGTTATTAAAGTAATGTACTGTGATTAAAAATGCTAATTTTCCCTAAATTGCATGCCAGCTTACATACTTTTTTTTCAATGGCTGATTTAATTACATGGAAAATGAAACAAGGGCTGATGATTCAATCTTAGCAGCCAAATGCCTCTCCATACAAAAATGAATTACCCCCTGATACTGAATTATTGTCTGGGCTTCAAAAATGGGATTCTTACAGGCTGAATAATCATAGTTAATTCAAACACTGGTGAGCACGAGTGCACGTGTTAGACAGTATTTGGTTCAAATAGGACACAAACAACACCATGTGTGTCGGAAAAGAAGGCCAGACATGTAAGTGTTACAAACATGTCAAAGGTAAAACTCTGCTCAGCAGATGGATGTCAGACGTGCTTGTCTTAAGTCTGTGTCGCACAGCCACTACACGCGTTTTCCACGTATAAAATGTCGGACTTTATTGTCACATGTGATGTACGTGAGTACTAAGTATTTCTTGCGTTTGTTGATGCAGATATCCGTCGAGGGTTTCAGCCGATGGGTCTTTACGTGAATTCAGTTTTGAGCTTTTTAAAACATTTTTGGTCAGTTGAGAATTACGCAGTTTACTCATATTTTTCATAGTTTATACGCAATTATTACGTACATTTTATGCAATTGTTTGTGATTTTTGTGAGATGCATACTCAAATGTGTGGCTTCCCACGGCCATTCCACATATGTCTAACAGACTATTCACGTATGTACCACCGATGTACAACTTTAATATTATGCATATGGTGCAAATAACTCATTAAATCGACAAATTAGACGCGCAAATCACTAATGAATTGTGTATAAACAGTGCCATAATCACGCAGTTCATGTTCTACATGTATTTACATGTTCTCTGCGTGGCTTATTTGTACTTCTGTGGTATTAAGGTGGGTCATTTCTGTACAAAATTAACATAATGATTAACATAATTCACATATATACACGTATGACCAATTTTTATCCAGGAAATATAAGCAAAATGTACGTAGTGTCTGAGGGATACGGCCTTTACCACTAAAGGGCGCTTAGTTCAACCCTAAAAGTTTTCTTTCCACACTTAAAGCAAAGATTTGAAATAAAGAGGGTAAAAAAGAAAGTTTTTCTTTGCGGTTTTGTTATTATTATGCATTGTGTCCTCTCTGCTCCGAATAATTTTTCCTCCCTTTGGGGGATTTGCTCAGTGCGCCTTCCTTGGCTCATTTCGGCCTCTTATCATGCATTCATGTATTCGTTTATATAAAGCACAACACTGCAGCACAAATCACAGTCTTTTATGACACCACCGTGCACAGCATTTATTCTTTGAAATCTGTTAAAAAAAAAAAAAGCAAAAAAAACTTTCACCTCAAATAGCCTGTTTTCCCCTCCTGCAGTCTCTCTGCAAAGCATGCAAACCTTCCTCAGAAAATCCCAGGATTTTATTGCTCCTTCAACTACAGAAAACTCATTTTAATTAAAATAATGAGAGAGAACTTCCTCCTTGGACTGCTTGATCTGCGCTGAAAAGCTTTTGCTGAGCATCAGTTATTCCAACCCTTATAACTGTCTTAAAAAAGACTATGAAAAGGTTTGGACTCCCTTCAAATATTTCACTGCAATTTTCCTTTTCTTCCTAATACAATCTGTGCGTGAACACGTGGGAACACCCGTGACTGTGTAAGACGTCATTTTCCTCTTGTTCCGCATAAAACAGCAGTTTTTTCAAATCTACAGAACGCCTCTAAATGGGTCAAACTGCTCTATACGTCACCATCCCATACCGACGACACACTCGCTCAGGTTGCTCATAGTTTAATTCCTGGTCAGCATTTTCTTTGGAATGACCAGAAGTAAACATAAACTGTTATTTCATTTCACTTTTATGACGTTTTAAAAGAGCGTTCAAGAAAAAAAGGAGACCTCAATCTTCTACACTGCAAAAAAAAATCTTAAGAATGTATTTTCTGTCTTGCAAGAAAATTCATATTTTTTCAGACGCACTGTGGTGAAAATGGTGACAAAAATAGACTTCTGAGTAGAGGGGTGGATTTTTAAAGAACTCCTGCCACTCTGCTGGGTTTTGGGTTTGTTTTCTGGCTAAAGACGACGTAATCATAATTAAAAGACCACTGGGAACATTTTTAAAATGGATCAAGAGATGATTAAATGGGACTTTTATAGGTTCTCTCATTATCAAGATGATCTTAGTTTGACTAATTTTATTCTTGGTGATTTGAATTTTTTTTCCTCAAGATAAGAATTGGTAAAACCATTTTTCGTTCCCTATTGGCAGATTTTTTGCCTATGTAAAGATTTTTTTTAAAAAGTTTATTCATCTTTGTCTCATTTCTATTAGGGCTATTTTGCAATGCATAAAGTAAAGGACACTTATCAAAATTGCAGTTATCAGCTGTTCTGTTGTCACGGAGCTGCTGCGCTTATAAGAAAAGGGAGAGCTGGGTGGATGTCAGCCATGTTATTTCTGATTTATTGTTTGATTACAGTATCTCCATCCTGTTGAAGTCTGACTATATTTTTATCCGTCACGTGAACTTTTTTCTTCTTCTCCCACAGCTCATCGTGCACGATCATTTGCACAAACACAAATGCACAAATTGAGGGATAAATTGGTAAAAGTTGAGCAATAACCCTCCCCTTTCCCCCAGCATGCTGTAAGCAGTTTGAATAAAATTGGCCCCTCCTGGAAAGAAATAATGATATCCATGACTGGGGTGTGAGCGCAGGTGTTTGTGGTCTGGTGTTCATATTTCACAAAACGGAATATAAATTAGTGCATTTACAGCAGCAAGAAACCAAACTGCCCTGAACTAGAATCTCTGCAGCACCAATGTTTCATGGGAAGAGGACCTTAAAAGCAGCTTTTATTTGCTTTATTTTGTAGATAGATGAAAAATATTTTTAGGACCACACCACAGTGACAAAAGAACCGAATAGCTGAGGGTACTTTGTTTTTCTTTTAGTGGTTTTAACCAGAATCGACCCACCTGCCTTCAGACCACGCTGGTGTCTGAACAGGATGAAATCCGTTGAAAAAGTCAGTCACCGATATCACGCCTCCCCCAGGGTGCTTTAAGCTGACATTTATTGTTGTCTCTTGGCCCCTTGCAGAGACTGAAGTCGATCGCATGAGTTCACCTGGTCACTCAGGTTGTTAAGAAAGCATTTGAGTCACATCAAATATTCGCCGGGGGGGGGGGCAACCCTTTATTTTTTTTTACAGAGAAAGTCGATAATTTCATCTTATAAAGATTTCAGAAATGCATGAAGTATCATTTGGATCAAGCAGCTCGCTGAAAAGTCTCAAATGAACTTTTTCAGAAAAAAAGAAGAAGAAGAAAAAAGATTAAACCAACCAGAGTGATGTCTGAGTTTGCAGCACCTCTCTGGTGTCGGCAGGTACATTTGAATATCAACAGCCCTGGCTGAAAGGTTATGACCCATAAAGATTGGGAACGATTTGAGCGAAGCGTGCCGAGGGGAGAAATGTCAGAGTGAGAATGGCAGGAAATATGTTAGTGACAAGGAAAAAGCTGCCCCTAGTTTTCTAGAGCCCAGATGAGTAAAAATAGGGCATTGGGCAAGAAGGCAGGAAACCAGCAGAGCAAGGCCTCTAGTAGGAATTTCTTCTGCGGAGCAGAGATAAGGGATTTAACTCCCTCCTGTCTGGGCCGACCAACTTCAACATGCGATCGCCAATCGCTTATGCAGAGATGGACAGAGGATGAAGAGATTGAGGAATCAAATGAAAGATTTCAAAGCTGAGTGATGTTTGTACTTCTCACCATGTACACTTTTGCGCTGGTGTTAGACAGTTAACATTTGGGCGTACACTTTATTTAGGCAAGAACCTGCATTTTATAACTAAAGATAGCATAATTACCTCATTTTCTGCTCAAAAAGTCGCTCCAGAGTTTAGGTTGCAGCAGCCAAAAACTGCTTAATGAAGAAAAAACATTTATATAAGTCACATTTTTGGGAGAAATTGAACGAAAAACAGGAACAAGAATGGACATTTCCTCTTGAAAGGCAAAACATAATAACAAAATAGAAAACACAATAGACTGGATATCTGCACTTCACTACCGTAACACACTGATGCTTATTTAGCTTCATGAAACGTTCGAGGAATCTTCTATATTAGTGCAACATATGAACATTTATTAAGATAATATCATGAAAACATGCTAACAAGTCAGCTTAAGTCTTTATTTCGCTTTAAATCACTAAATCCATTGAATTCTTCATGCTCTATGATGCTTTGAAACATTTCTGTGTAGGCAGGTGTGAAGCTATGGACACACCGGGCATGTGACGGGCGCTCTTCAACGTGCATTCAGCCCACCGTGTTCATACTGGACGAGCAGGGAGGGGCTTGCTCTATTCTGAAAGATGAAAGACGTGGTGTCATCGAATTCCGTCCAGGCACAAAAAGCAATTAGTAATGATCAATTTTTAAACGTTATGCACTCCCGTGAATTAAAAGAGACGCCATCCACACATCACTACTAAATCCGAATCCCTGATTGGTTAAAATTTCCCCTCGAGCCAGAAAAGGAAAATGTGCATAGCTAAATGTGAAAGCAAGAGCTTTTAGCACGGAAGTCCAGAAAGCGCATTTATGTGCGTTTCTGTCGACTCTTCATTAAAAGTCGTCGCTTGAATGCGCGTTGCCGAGGGTGGAGTGAACAAAGCTTCTTCTTCTACACTGCTGTCAGTAGCAAATGCTAACACGCACACCTACAGTGCCCTCTAGTGGTTGTTAATACCAAAATATCAAACACATGAGCCAATTTATTTTTAAAAAAGTGACATTTTAAGTCGCAAAAGTACTCTGTCACAAAAATACACATTTCAGCATAACACTAAGAAGTGGAGGGCAGCATATGTTTAGTAGGAGGTTCTTCAAGTTAGAGACTGGAAGTTAAACAATGAGCAGCGGCCTTATCAGGCTGACGGCAGAGCTTCCAATCTGACTGCTGGAACTATTAGAAAACAAATATGACCTCCACATGACTCATCTCAGCTGTTTGATACTATGAATAAGCAAGTTTTTATATAGAAAGCTGGCAACTTTCTCACAGCGTTGACGCATTAGCCTGATGTGTGCATTAGCCACAGCCCCCATGCTCCTTCACTGTCACTTTGTTGCACTGATCACACAGCTTTATTTGATTTGCCCTCAGTTACGTGACATCTCTGACGCGACATTTATCAGGATTTTTTGGGCTAATCACATTCAGTCCATGGTGGAGGGGGAGATTGATGGCCCGGAGGAGGGGAGGCAACATGGTGATTATCATATCATTGATTACAGTAATTTGTACATGCTGAGACAGTTGTTTAACTGGTGGGGCGTTCACTGACAGCTACACAGATGACAATGTGGCCACTTCTTATAAACTGTGGGCGGCACTGGAGTTCTTGATGTACAAGAAGAAAGCTAGAGTGTGCCAAGCAGCAGCTCAGGAAACCAAAAACTCAACAGCTCAACACTGACGTGACTGATTTTTACAATGTAGCTTTTGGTATTTATTGCTGAGAACAGTAATTAGGGGTTTTCTTACTGTTTTTGTTATATGGTTTTCATTTCTAACAGTGGAAAAAATAATCTTTTTTTCTGGTTTATTAAAAATGGGGGAAAATTGGAAAGAATTATCTCCATTATAAAGGTTTAATACCTCTATATGGAAAAGAAATGAAACTTATTTTGAAAAGCTCATCTGGGAGATTAAGGCAACCATAAAAAAAAAGAAAATATGACATAAAGGTCAAAATTTTATGAAACTAAAGTTAAAAAAAAATATGAGAAAAAGGCAAATGTTACTACAATAAAATCATAAAATAATGAAAAATAAGTTGTACAATTCTTAAAGAAATAGAACAGTTTCGTAAACTGTATAAGTCAGAATTTCAAATGGAAAATGTCACTTTTTTCCAAAAATACAATGTCAAATTTAGCATTAAAATATTTTAACAAAGACAATGAAACATGTGTTCTGTTCAAATTGCAGACAATTCAGATTAATCAGAACAACAGTCGTGTCAATGGGCTTCATACTGGTGATTGTATGATAAACACGACATCATAAACAACATAAAGTCATACAATTCAATAGTTGATGGCTAAACTAAACTAAACAGACTAAACTAAACAGACCCTCCTTTTCAGTAAGCAAAAACTCTTAAAAAGAACGGATTCCAGGAAAAAAGAAGACACCTCAGGGGTGTCCACATGAAGGAGGGATCCTCTCCCAGGACGGACATGCGTTGTACCAGAACCCTTAGAGAAGGATTAGCTTATCTAACTCTACAACTACATGCTTAAATAGTCCAACAGATCGGCTTCATCCAGATAGAGTTTTGGGACGGCTGGGGGCGCGAGACGAGCCAGAGGCGAGGTCCATGGTCAGGTACGGGAGCATGGACGAGCCAACTGGAATCTGGAACCACCCCCGCTCTCCTTTGGGGTTAGGAGGTGGGAAAGAGGGACAATACATAAATCGCACTGCAGCAAACAGAGGCATGGAGAACGAAATGATAAATAATGATCAAGACTAAAGGAGAGGAGGGGAGGCGAAGTAGATGAGAATAGAGGACAGAGAATGAGTTCAAAGAGGGTTTGCGTAGAAAACGACTGGCTTATGTAAGTGTCCCTATAAGTGTCCTTGTTGTGTCCAGTTACAGTCATAATGAGGACACATCCTTCCCTCCAGCCATACTTGCTATGTGAGACAATAACCTAAATACCTGTCAGTCTTTACCGTTTCCTCCTCTCCAGGCGTCTTTTTGGGACTCCATTTTTGCGATCTTTCTCTTCCTCACATTTGCACTGTTCTCTTTTGCTACTTATTACCCCCCACCCCCCACCTACACTCCCTCATGGTCACTCTCTTAAGTGATTGCTACATTTCATCTCATGCTAAATCGACTGTCAGCCCGGTGAGCTATCATTATGCAAATGATGGGCAATTCAATTTCAGTTGGTCGGAGGGGAATTTCTAATTAGGGTGAGGCAAAGCACTCAAGATGGAGAGAAAGATCTAAAGGCAGAATAGAGACAGCCGCGCTGTAAACCGATAGCCGAGGACGAAGAAGAGGAGGCCTGGAGAGACATGGCTCCAAGGCGAGATATATCCATCCTCAATGTTAACAGTTGCACTCTTCAGCTGACAATGAGTCTCCTTCCTCTTTTTCTCCTCTTAGCCAGGATATTTTCATTAAATGTGCTGTTGTATTTTAATAGATCCTGAAATTATATTGAAACTGGAATTTAGCAAAGAAAAAAACAAAACATTTTCAAGTCCTGCTTTGATCATCTTTTGATTTATTTTATAAGCGCTCCCAGTAGTCTTTTAATTATGATGCCGTTTAAATAAATAAAAAACTTGTGTCGACATAGTTCCTGCAGAGCGACAGAAGTTCATTACAAATTCACCTCTGAGTTGTGGGCGGGACTGTTGAGATGGAGTAAGCCCTCCCTAATTTCCCATCATCTGTTCATGCTGTGTCCCACCAGCTTTCAGCCCCTGACAGCCCCAATATAACGTTACCGGTGCAAAATAAAAACGGTGTGCAACATCAGAGTTATTTAGCCGTACAGTTTTGATCCAGATGCCAGCTCAGGTGAGGAAAACAAAGACATAAATGGATGTTTTTTACTGCAAGTGGATGCACTAAAATGGAGCAGAGCAAGGAACTTGTGGCCTACCAAATGTAGCTCGTATGTCACAGCTACAAGCTTTTTCACCAACAGAATTTTTTCATCTGCTCCTGATTCATAACAATTTGAGTCAAGAAATACTCAGAATTGCAATTTTAAGCTTAATTTTCTTCATATATCTCCAACTTTAATCGGAAGATGCCACAAGTACATGTTAAAAACAACCAAAACACAATTGGAGTGGGTCTTTAACATTAAGCTCAAAACATTATTTTATTTTCAAGAGGTTGGGATAGGCTCCGTCAGCCCCTTGACCCTGAAAGGGAAAAACGGTTTAGAAGATGAATGAATAAAAATGACACTTTTATCATTAAGTGATGAAAAAATACTGATAACTGTACATTCTAAATATGAATTATCAGCCACTCACAACATCAGTTATCTCATAACCTGCAGACAGTCACACATGCATCATATGTAAAATTGAATTCTGAGTCTTTTTTTCACAGCTCTGCATGTAATAGAAACATCCGTTTGCAAAGAGTCGGTATCATTGATAAATGAGGATTCAAACATTCAGTCATAACAATTTAACCCCAAGAAGCCTATTTCCATATCTATTGATTAACTAAACAAAAATGGCACTTTTGTTAACAAAACATGAATTATTGGAGTAAAATCTTGGATTTATTTAAATGAATCAGTAAAAATCTTTTCTTTAACTTAACTTTCACTCAAAAGAAATTCTATAGATTTACTTAAAAGCCTTGCGTTAAGAAGTTATATGCAATCACGTTGAGTAATTGTTGCAAAGCATGCTTACATATTATGAGCTACGGGATCCCACAAGGATAAATATTGTAGTATTCTGCTCAAACGTGTTGTCGAATCCCTGGCCAAAATCATTGTTTAACGCAAAATATTAAATGTATTCATTGGTATTTATGCAAGCATTTGAGAAATACATGAAAAATCAAAAGAGGTAAAAAAATAACAATGTGCACTTTAGGAAAAGTATAAACAGCCAAAGCACCAAAAGACTTAGAGTGAATAAAACATTGATTAAAATTGCTTTCTATACGATCCTCTTCTTTTTTTTTTAAGTAAAGATGTATATATATATATATATATATAATTTAAATTCATTAGAGCTTTGGCACTGGAGTACATTTGCAAATTGTTGGATTGTACGGAGGTCCACAGCACCTATTAAAAGTATCCCACCTTTTACAAGAAGTGTGAGAACAGCAGTTGTGCGTTCAGGCCAATGCATTATCACTGCGGCATGTTTATTGCTTGCACCACAGATTCCTTGCATTACATTTGAGAGAAAAACAGTAGTTAAAAGAGCTCAGGTTTGTGGTTGGACTTAACGTAATTAGACAAATGAAAGTGCGGTTTCTGCAAGTTTGTATATTAAAATTTGTAAGAGATTTTTCTTAAGTTGTTGGCCTGTCAGAGTGGACCAACGCTGTGTTCTCTCTTTATTTTGATGGAGTATCTTCTGGGGTTTTTTCTATCCCATGGTTGCACTAAAGCATGGGTTTGTCTGTGGTTTTGTTTGTTCAGCATCCCAGAGGGACGGCGTGTTTCCTGCGGAGAAAAAAAAAGAGGAGAGAAAAAGGCAGTTAGTCAAACTTTTCCGTCTTGATGAAAAAAATGTGCTAAATCCAGCAGGATGCAAAGGTTTCTGGTTTGTGCACGTGCAAACTATTGAGGAATTGATTTGTGTGGCTGTTCATTTTTGTGTTTTGCACCAGTATTTGCACACATGTAGGGGCCTGAATGTGTTAGGGATGAAGCGCGCTCACCCAGACACATGCATGTGCGTGCAAATGTGCACACTCAGAACAGAGGATTCAGCTGAGATCAGCAGCTCACCCTTGGCTGTCAAATATTCTGTCAGCACAACCTAAGAATCACAATTGGACTCTTTGGGAGGCATTAATTCAAAGCACCGTAACAATGCACTCTGAAACCAAATCAACTGTCTGTAGTCAGCATATCACCTCTCAACTAACTCCTTTGCTTTATCTCTCTTTCCCATCTCTTTTAGATGCATTTTTCTGCTGATCCTTTGTAGCAGTATTTTTCTGTGAGCTTTCACGTCTGAGTGCTGCATCAAACTGAAAATCTGGGTGTGGAAGTCAAGTATCAAATGTCCTCATTTGAGATTGCTGTCAAATTCTGATTCTCCTCTTTGACCAAGTTTGGAGTCTTGTACCTGACCGACAAGAAAGAAGCCAAAAGGGCTCAAGGTCATTAAATGTGTGATTCCCTCCACAAATGAATGCATTGTAGGTTTCTTTGCCTGTTGATTTTAGTTTTCCATCGACAATTCCTAGCCAGATGACTGCTTTTTACATGTCCATGTACATTTTTGCATGTCATAATCCCAGCAGATCAGCGGTTTCTGAAACACTCAGACCAGCTCAGCTGACACTAAGACCTGTGCCACTCAGGATTAAAATGGCAAATACTCACGTTAATATTGCATTTGAATGTGTACACTGCAAAAGACAGATGCTTAAGAAAGTATAAAGATCTTTGTTTTGGAAAAAAATTGTCTTATTTTCTGTTTAAAAAAGAAAATCCTACCAAGAAAGCAAAACACGTTGGACTTTGTTGGTTTACAAAAACAGAAATTATCATTGTAACGCAATGCATCGTGGTCTATATTTGTATTTGCGTCGTGAGAATTGATGCACAGAGACTTCTGGGATCTATATATATATGTATATATATATATATATATATATATATATATATATATATATATATATATTTAATTCGTCGTGATATTTGTCATAACATCAGCAACTCTTGTCTTTCTTAAGTGAAGCTAGTTTAAAACGAGTTTTTTTTTTTCAAAGTGAGTAAAAATGCATTTTGGGACAATTTCCTAAAGCTGTGTTGCACAGGCTCCATCTTGGTTCAGAACAGGCGCTGGATGTTGCTGTTGACAGTGGTATTTAATGCAAACAGTAATGCAAAATTTAGTACAAATATTACAAAAGAAAATGTTTGGTTTAGTGTAACAGTAGTAATTCTATCAAATCTATAAGTAATTCGATCAAATCTATATCCTACAATAATCTGAGGTTGACATGACTTTCAGTGTGTCTTCCACCATCTTAAGGCTTTAAAAAGCTCTCATCCTAGGAATGTTTCAGTCAGTGTTCCTGAGGTGTTGCATGTGTAGATCTACAAAAATCCCTCCAGCACAGTCCTGTGAAGGAAATCTGGAGACGTCACACGTTTAGTTTGTTACTTTCTTCTCTCCTCAGCAATTTGTTAAGGCACCATTCTGTCCAGCTTCTGTCTATATTAAAGTAATCTTTGCTCTTGCGTGTACGGCTCATGAATAAAAAGAGAAAATCCCCTGTTTTTTTGTATTAGCTAAAGCTTTTCCCAGCCATCTGCTTTCTTTGCCTGTGTCCAGAGCTTAGCTGCTTCTGCTGTCGGTGGTAAAATGATGCAATGTTACTCTTTTGTTCTTCAATTGCCTCTATAAAGATCAGTGTTTTTTTAAATAAGAACAAAAGCAATGAAAGAGCACTCCTAATTAATGCTCTCCATCTTTCTTGTTTGACAAAATGCAAATGGAAAACGTGTGGGAGAAGGTGATGGAATAAAGCAAACAACTACAGGAATAATTTTTCACTCTCAATAATTATTACAGTCATGATGTTTATCTTCAAAGCGATGGTTTAAGGCTGATTCATCTGATTTTATCAACCTTTTTTTCAAGATGCCCTCTACTTAAAGGGCGAAAATAATCTCTTTAATATAACGTGGATGTAAAAATGAGGCAACTGCAGTCAGTAAAGGCCATGTCACACAACCACTACGTACATTTTGCACATTTTAAACATATGTACTGTCGTTCTTTTGTGGTAGGGGCGTGATAGAAGTAACTCATAAAAGTTTCTTGCGTTTGTCATTCATCGATGTGCGCAGATGTCCATCAAGGGTTTCGGCCGATGTATCTTTACGTGAATTCAGTTTTGAGCTCTTACAATTTTTTTTACGCGTATCTTACGTAGTTTACACACAATTATTACGTAAATCTTGTATACGATTTTTGCAAGGTGCACACGCAAATTTGTGGCTGTCCACGACCATTTCACGTATGTCCAGATATCTCTGAAGGCTGATGTCTACTGGGCTGATGTCTACTATCTGCGGTGTGTCTTCGTTGCCTCTCCATTGTATTGTGTTTACACACAAATAATAGTACTTTCATTAATGGATCAGAATGTTTTCATTGCTTCTGTCACGTCTGTGTTCCACCTCCGACCCTCCGCCGAGCAAGATTTACACAGGAGTTCTATTTCTATTTCCTTTATGCATCAATTTTGCCGAAAAAAGCCAGGGAACCAGTAACACACCCGGGTTTCAAAATAAAAAACTTCTGTTGTACTTTCAGAATAAAACTTTATGAGACTTGCTTTCATAATTTAAGTGATTTGCTTACGCGACACACTTAAACACTACAGATGACACCACCATGGACGACCAAAGTTTAATTGTGGAGGTTCAAAAACACAACATTACATGTGACACAAAACATGTACTTTACAAGGACTCAGGAAGGAGATGGCATGGGGTTTGATCGTTTGGTCGTCAGGGGATCTCAAATTAAGAACTCAACATTAGACTGGGGCCAATTTTGGTGGGGGAAAAAATGGATAAACAGAAAAAGTTGTTCTTAATAACCTTAATGATCAAGTGTCATTTGTACAATTAAGCAGGCCCTCCAGATGTTTTCCCAGTTGCTGTTGGAGGTTGCTGCCCAGATCTTCTACTTGTTTAGTATTTGACAGACTTATTTCATCAAACTTTTTCTTTTGCTCTGGACAAACAATGTCAGCTACTTTCAGCATACATCCTTTTTACAAACTCCCCGTCACTTAAGGATTTGCTACGCTTGGCCATTTCCAAAGCCATAACGTAGCTAGCTTCTGTCACAGCTTCACTGGATTTAGCCATTTTCTTAAATATTATTTGCTGTGCAGCATAGCCTCGTTGAAGCTTGAAAGGGTCTTTTCTTCTCGCCAACACAACGTTTTTCCTCAAAGGAACCTGCTCTGACTCTCTTTTATTGAGGGCCACAAAAAATCTTCCCGCCGGCGCCATTGGCCCCCGGGCCACACTTTAAGAACCCCTGGTTCCACCTGGCTTAAGTCTTGAACGAGCAAAGAGAGTAGGACAAACTACTTGACACGGGGGTGACAGGACCAACCACTTACAAACGGCGGCAGTGGCTCAATGATCGAAGGGTCAGCGGTTCGATCCCCACTCCCCCCAGCCAACTGTCCTTGTGTCCTTGGGCAAGACACTTCACCCTCCTTGCCTCCAGCGTGGCTCCACTGGTGTGTGAATGCGTATGAATGATACCAGTGATGGTCAGAGGGGCCGTAGGCGCGAACTGGCAGCCACACCTCTGTCAGTCTGCCCCAGGGCAGCTGTGGCTACATCAGTAGCTTACCATCACCAAGTATGAATGAAGAGTGATTGAATAATGGACACAATGTAAGCGCTTTGAGTGACTTGAAAAGCACAGATAAATCCAATCCATTATTATTATTATTACTTCTATCCGATATCAAACTTTTATATCGCTTATATGGCTTACATACTGTATCATGTTCAAATTACGTAATTGATGCGTGAATCACCAATGAATTGCATATAAACAGTGCAATAATCACGTACGGTCCATGTTCAGCGTAGATTTACGTATTCTTTGTGTGGTATATCCATACCAATTTTGATCCGTGCAATATGTGCAAAATTTACATAGTGGCTGTGTGACATGGCCTTAAACAGTTGCGTGGAGCTGTCACCACAGTCACTAAGCTGAACTGTTTAGGTGCTGTTGACTCTCCCATCACATCTGAAAATCTGCCCTGTTATCCACTGAAAACAGTGTTCCCTCTCTCGTAGTCGCATCAAATCAACACAAATGCCAGGAAAGTTCACAGAAAGATTAAACACAACAGACGTCTTATTTCAGCTTCTGTGTGAAAGTTTATATATATCACACATATTTACTGTGTTTTATTAAAAACTCAGCTTCGCTGTTAGCCCTTCTTGTGATTTGTAATGTGGGTCACTTTTTTAGTGCTTCAGCAGGAGTCAGTTCCTGCAGGCTAACACACAATGTTTATTTTATGCCAAACATAAATGAGGTATGATATTGTATTACCTTTGCCTCTCCTCTATTTTGAAATCAGAAAGAAAATAGGAAAAGGTAATTTACAATCTTATTTGAAGAGCAGAAGAATACACACATAGAGCTATAAATAGGGAATTGCACATTTTCTCCAGCGTGTCTGCTGTATGTATTCTGTCCCAGTGTAAACTGCCATCTGTGTTGACCAATGGAACAGAAACTACTGGAGAAATGTAAACACAAGACGCAGCAGCAAGAGGAAGGGTGGAGACAATGCAGGGGATCAGAAAACACAAGCAGGCACAACCAGACAGGAAGAGCATGGCTGAGCTAGGCTGAAATAAAATGTTAAGCCTAATAAACAATCATTTAGCACTGATGTGTACGCTGATGCACATATGGAAACACACAAACTAGCAGTTTTACACTGAATATCAACAGACAGAATAGTTGTGGTTTTCCATTAGGAGCCACATTTCAACATTCAGTGTTGTTTGGGCTTTTTTACTCAGCAGTTTGAGTGTCTGCCATGGCAGGAAGCCTCCTGCTGCATGTTTGGTTTCAGCTGAACTTTCTTCTACTTAAAGACCCACTTTGATGAAAAGGCTGTTTTTAAGGTTTTTAAGTGTCTGCAAAAAATGTCGTTTGAAAAACTGCTTACTTGTGACGTAGAAAATACGCTGGGCGGACCACAAGCTCCCTGCCCCGAGTTTTAAGCAACAGGGTTGGGGACGGGGGCGGGGTTGCTCCGCACCAACACGGCCCACCCACAACCCAGAGGTGAATTTCTAAAGACCTCTTGCCGCTCTGCAGAAACTATATCTTAGAAAACAACACAAGTTTTGTCCATTTTGGCGAAGAACGGCATGATCCCAATTTAAGCACCAATAGAAACGCTTTCTTTCATCTCATTTCTTCAGAAATATCTTACTTCTTATGCAATTCTGTCAATTTATAAAGGTTTTGATTTAGTTCAAAACATGTGCTATGATTTGAAATAAAAAAAATCTCCAAGATCCATAAACCGGAACTCACAGATGGCAGCAGAGATACTGTGGATAATTTAACATCAAAAGATTGTAGTTAATCCTCCCAAATCCTTGCAGTGAGGAGCTGGTTATGTAAATGTGAGAAGTTTACTAGAAGTAAGTGTTGGTCAGATTATTGTGCACCTAACCTTTAAAAATCTGATTTATTTTTTTTGCTATTTAATATGGAAAAAGATTTTAAAAAGTCACTGATTCAGAGCGCGTATCATGTATTACCACTTGTCAGGTTGAATTACATCACAATCATCACCACATGTCTAAAGGAAAGTGATTCATCACTGTGCATTATTCAAACTGTTGTTGCAGCATGCATCTGTTTGTCAGACACCAAAGTTTCCATAAACCACTGAAAAAAGTGACTCACAGTTTGTTATTGACTGTTAAACCAGACCTCATATTGTGTTTCTGCAATATTTCCTCTGTAAAGAAAAGAAATACCTTATTGAAACAAATATTTGGATGTTTTGTGCCAATAATATTTGATAAAGCATCCATGCACTGATGAGTACAATCCTGAAAGTGTCGTGTGCGTCATTTAAAGCCTTGTTTCCACTGATCGGTCCGATCCGGTCCGGTTTAGAAGGGTCCAGGCGAGCATTTCCACTCAAAGTTGGACCGTGTATGCAAGGTGAAGCTAACAACAACAACAACAACAATGGAGGTCAACCAGCAGCTCATTTTTGTCCACTTAGCTTTTGGTACTTCGTATGTACAAAGCCTTTGATGTTGTTTGCAAAAAGATTGCGGGCAAGGAAGAGGAATACAGCCGCTTTCCTGGCGCTTTCTTTTGTTGTGATGACCTTCAGCCAATCAACAGGCTTCAAAGTAGCTCCACCCTAACCGATCCGTTCTATTACTAAATAGAATGAAAAAAGCGATTTGGAACCGCTCAAAATACCGGACTGGCCTGAATTGGACCATGCTGCTCAGTGGAAACAGGGCATGTGTGATGCCCGTGTCACACAGGAGAAAGTATCACGAATGAACGACGTTAAAACCACAGAAGACCGAATAAACCACGCAAAGAACACGTAAATCTATGTAGAACATGAACAGTCTGTGCTTATTGGTCTGTTTATACGCAATTCATTAGTGATAGGTGCATCAGAGGCAGAATCCCTCAACTGACACCTGTGCTCACCCACAAATGACCAATGCAAGAAACATAGATGGAAAATGCGCAAAATGTACATAGTGGCCCTGATCACTCTGTGTGTGCACTGAATACATTCATGCCAGCGTTTCCCTGAGCATTCTCCTCATTATTTCTAGGGTGTGATGTGTTCTGCCTTTCTGTTAATCTAAGAAGAATGCTGATTTCAGACGCACATGTGTTCACTTAAGGGCAGGTCTGCAAAAATAATAGAAGAGTTAACAGCTAACGTTACAGCAGATACAGCTGTGCCTCTGAATTTACAGGGGCCTCACAAACCAGCAAGAAAAAAGGCAAAGGCCAATGCTGCAGTCCTGAACTATATTTCAGTGCCTGCTGGGATTTAGCAGGCTTCAGATTTGTAGCGAATGTACATACAATTAAAAACCCTAAATATGTATTAGAAATTCAAGCCAGAGACTCTGGATTGGTGAATCTTGAGGGAACTGTAAAATGGAAGTTGTTTTTTTTGTTTTTTGGAAAAATGCATTTAAAAAAAAGGAAATATGCATGTAATGTGCATGCAGTTGTTCAAATGTATTTTATTTACTATGCCTGAATACCCTCCCATCTCCTTAACTGCTAAAAAAATGATCTAGTGCCCTGGATTCATCATAGATCATAGATTTCTCAAAATAAAAATCTAATAAATATGACCATTTGCCTAAGACTATTTATCATTCCATTGTGTTCTGACGATGAAAACTTGGCTAATTTATTTTAAAAAAAAAAAAAACATTTTTTTCCCCACATTTAAATTGGTACAATGTATTATTCAACAATCTAGTGGGCATTGCTGGTTTTTGCAGAGACTTCTGGGAAATTTCTAGGGCACTGGATTTTGGAATTGGACATTTAGGCAGCTCTAAAAAAAAGGTGAATGCTCTATATAGTGCACTAAGTAGTGAAGGAATTTGGACACAACCTGTGGCTGCATCATGGCAAAAATATCAATTGCTCCATAATAGGCATGGAGTTTAATTTCTGCAGAAAACATCAACAAGTGTCTCAAATTCCTGTTTTATTTAATATTTCATCATTAGGATTATACATCATTTGGAACCAATTTAGATGGAAATGTTTTGTTTCTAGTTTGACTCATTTGCTGCACCTTCTCATAACCCGAAGCAGGCAAGTAAGTCTCTGTAAAAACATGGCAGATTGTCACATGACAGGGTCTGAACCAACCTGCTGATCCCTCATTCAGTTGTTGGAAGCTCAGTGTCCAGCAGCCTCTCACTGGCTCTGGGGTTCAGAGACCTGCCTGCTCCTTGCGCACTGGTGCACAGGTCTGTGTTTTGCTTTTGTCAACTGTCTGGGGAAGTCCCTCTTCTTCTCAAACATAGCCAGCATACAGTAACTGACACAAAGTTCAGAGGATGCCAGTCTTTTCCTGATGTGGTGCTTCATCTTCCTGTTGTAGATCACCCACGCTAGCCAGAAACTGTGAGTCAGTTGTTTATTTTTCAAGAATGTGCCTTTGTTTGCCTGTTACTGATCAATATTTCTGATTGCAAAGCATAAGCAAAAAAAAAATAATTATCTCCCCCATCTCCTCCTGTGATCTGAACTGTGGGTGTAAAAAATTAGGACAGGTTAGAGAAAGCATGATGTCGAGTCAAGATGGCAAATGGCTTGGAGCATCTGCTTTGGCAGAAACATCAGAGAAACCCTGAGCTGGCTCAAAGAAAAGAGGTGACAATAGTGGGAACCAGCAAAGTGACGACTGAAAAACTAAAGCAAGGAGTCAGAGAACAAGTGTTAGCAGACAAAGCTTTTTTTTTTGCACTTGCAGGCTGGTCCAAGCCAGCGAGGAAATGCGAGGAGTTCGGCTGTTGCCGTTCTGAGTGCCAGTGCTCCTAATGAGTCTGTCAGGCCCAGTTAGCAAAGCCAGACCTGCTTGTGTCCCTTCCAGGCCGCAGACAGCTGTTATTAGCCCTGTAATGGCATGCCACAGGGCCAGATTAGCCTGGCATGCTGGAGAAATATCAAACATTCACTTACTGTGGCTCCTCCAAGCAGCTTTTCCGTGAGGCATTCATTTAGCTGTGATTCTTGCAAGCCATCTAACAAGCCTCACAAGAAAAGAAAGGGGGGAAAAAAAGTGAAGTTTCGTTTGTGTGCAGCAATAGCCTCACTGTTTCAAACCTTTAACTTGTTTGTTATCTGCGGAGAAAAAATAATCTTTAACAGTCAGTTTTACTGTTTGACGCATTGTCTTTATTAACGCTGCGTCATGCTTAGATAGTCGTGCAATCTTGTACTTCATGAGTTCAGGAAGTCAAAAGCCCACACAAGAAAAATCCACACTGCTGCAAAAAGATATAGTCTTTGCAACGAAAGCTTCCTATGAGAAAGCAAAATGTGAGAATAAGAGAGTGTGAAGGTGTCCCTGACGGACAGGGAGGGGCTTCCAGTCAATAAGGAAGTAAGGATAGAAATAAGGTGCAGTGGCGAATGAATGAGAAGGATCCTGGGAGGTGATCCTGCTGTGAGCTGACTTCTCCTTCCCTGGCAAAGGACCAAAAGTCCCCAGACTTTTGCAGCCTTTTTTTGGAGCTCTCGCTTGTTGCAGCTGCAAACCACAAGTGTAAAAGACAGGGAGGAGCTGGCCATCTCAGAAGGCTTAATTTATCATCAAAGTGAGGTGCAGAAACACGCGGTTGAACGATGCAAAGGAAGTCTAGCTATGGAACTGAAATGCAGCCAAATATGCAGCAGGTGCGCGTTCGGCATCGCCACGAAGCGGTGTGATGCAGCATGGCTACCAGTTTGCAGACTGATGAAACTGAACGGGAGCCATGAAAACAACTGAGATGACTGTTCCTCCTGCCTGTGCATGCTTTTTCTTAAAACCCACAATGCAATGTTGACTGCGGCGTGCAAAAGTACGAAAAACAGACTTGAAATCTGTCTCTTTCTGCCTCTCCAGGCCAGATACGGCACTGCGGATCGAGGGGTAAGGCTCTACAGCTCCCTGCCTATGCGCCCAAACCCCGACGGCAAGAGACTGCCCTCTACTGGAGTAAGACTTGTCTCTCATAGCCTCCCCTCCTCACCCATGCCCCCCCCCCCTATCAATCTCATTCATCTCCACATTAAGTGCTTGCAGCGTACTTCTGAGGTGAACTTCGTTGGCCCAGGAAGGCTACCAAACAGTATATGAGGAAGTAATGACTGGCACCCTAAATGGGTGAATTAGGAGGTTGTTTTTTTTTTCCATGTCAAAAAATTATATTTACTTATAGATTTGGCCCAATCCCTTATTACAAATCCATCTTTGACTCTGCAATCACTCACTAGAATATGAGCTTGATATGGGAGCTCCATGGTGGCTTCCCAAAGAGGTTATTAGGTATAAACCAACTTTGTAAAAAGCCTTGAAACCAAAAAATGTGTTTTTGTTTCTATTTTTTGTTGTTTTTATATTTAATATCCATGGCAAAACTGCAGTCTTTGGAGATCCTTTTATAATTTGGTTTTTGCAAGGTCATATGAAAAATTGTTCCTAAAGTTGCGGCACTTTGACTTTGACAAAGTATGAGAGAAGTCAGTCAGCGTGTTTGTGAAACCTCCCCTTTCATTTTTTTTCTTTTATTAAAAAAAAAAAAAATCTTTTAGCTTTGTGAAAATCATAATTAGAATCTAGTGTGCCTTTCTCTTAAGCATTTATGGAACAAAAGCGAGAAAATGAAAGAACAATAGAGCAAAAAGAGAGAATTTAATTTCCTCGTTTTTCATGTTTTACTGTGTTCAAGTTCTTTTTGAATTATCTCCTCAGTGCTCCAGGGCTCATTGAAAGGAGGGGTGGGGGAGTAAAGGGAGACTCAGGGAAAGTAAAAGCAGTGTAATATTGTTGGTACGCACCTTTTTTCTTTTTTTTTTTAATTACAGCAGAGATTGTATTGATGTCTCTAGTCCCATGTCCTAAATCATTTATCAAGAGGCAGAATGCTAACAAAGCATTTCTAAGAAAGCCATCCTCTCCTGGGGCCTGGAATCATATGTTATCTAAAGGGAACAGTGTTCATGCTTTTCAGTGGAGACACTCACTTATGCTGCATTCACTCCGGACACGATTCGCACGTCAAATATGTGTCTGCCGAGTCTTGACGGTTTGATGCCCTGGCCGTGGAACAACCATCAATGCTTTTCTGGACTTCATTTGTTGCCACATCATGGAAAACATGGATGATGTCAGCTTAGGCTAGCTTAGGTTTGGAGAGCTCTACAGAGGCGCTGGCGCCGTGTCAGGATCACCAGATCCGTCAGAGTCTCTCCCGGTGCACTTCACTACTGGGCTACGGCCATTTTATATATATATATATATATATATATATATATATATATATATATATATATATATATATATATATATATATATATATATATATATAGGCTTTCCTCTACTTAAGCCAAACACAAATTATAACTCTGCACCCGAAGCTGAAATGAAGCTTTGGATCAACATACGTCTATGGCAGCAGACATAGTTTTTTTTTCCAGCAACAGCTTGAAGGTTTAATCTTTTTGTGGATCTTTGTATTTGCAGAGACAATATGTGCTATTTTTGCCTCCTCACCCCCTCCTCCTCCTCCTCACCGAGCGCCTCCTCTGTCATTTCCTTAAGTCTGCTATTACCTGACTTTGGAGTCAGTACAGTAGCAGGGTGCAGCTACAGTGTGCACTGAGAGAGAGGGAGGGAAGGGGGGTATAAACCACTTAACATGCAGGAGGAAACCAAACGTTTTTCCATCGCACTTATCAGGTGCAGCAGTAAGAGCAAGTGTTGAGGTGCACGAGCCCCCCCCCCCCCCCCCCCCCCTTTTCAGCACACACACACGTGTTCTCCCTCCTTCCTACACACCCCTTTTATTTTCCCCTGATTACTATCTCCCCCCCCCCCCCCCCCCACTAACCACTCTCAGTTCAGTTAAAAGAGGGCTTGGCACTTCCGTACCCCTCCCCTCCCCTCCCCTCAAACTAACTTCTAACTCCTGCTTTTCACCTCTGTGTTTCCTGTCAAGGTGGGCTGCCCACCTCCACCTCACCGCCAACCGGCTCTGCCCCCACAACCCTTTCTGTTTTTGTTTTTTTCAACATCCTTAATAGTTTAAAGCTTGCGACTCTTTTTCTGAAGTATTTGGTGCAGGGAGCGTCAGCCGCACACTCCACACACACACACACACATCTTGTTGGTGCAGCGCGTTTACTGTTGGAGGGACACTTCTGCTTCATTAGTGACTTCAAATGGAGAGTGTTTCGAAGGAGTTTGACCCAAATAAAACCTGCTGGAATGCAACAAATATGGCGATTTCCCTTAAGACAGGAGACAGGCCACATTTAGAGCTATGTTAAAGGAATCTTAAAAGGAAGGTAAACTTTCTTCACTTTGAATGGACTCAAGTTCTACTTTTCACTTTTTGAAGGGTCACCATAAGTTCAAAATGGCATTCATGTATCCACATCTACATTGCATCTCCATGCACTGTCTAACAAAGTTAATATGCAGTAAAATGTAAAAGATCGGCAGCTCACCACACAACAGTGGCTCACAACACCCCCTAAAACCAGCGGCTGCAAGCCCAGCTTTTGTTCTTTGTCCTTGTAGTGTTTGGAAAAGCATGTCACAGACAAAGGCCGCATGGTGGTATGGTGGTTAGCACTGCTGCCTCATAACCAAATAGCAAATATCACTCAGAGCTTTCTGCAGTTATGTGTGTTCTACCTGTGCTTGTGAGGGTATTTTCTGGGCACTTTACCTTCCTGCAGCCTGAAAACAAGCATGTCAGAGGGATTTTAAATCGCTCAATGGAAACCAGTGTGTCTGCTTTTCCTTTGTTCCATCTAAAAGTGGCCCCATCGTTAAATTAGAGGCTGTGGAGGGCAATTCTCTGAGACAGACTAGCAGCCTGTCCAGGAAGTACCCCACCTTCGCCCAACAGTTGTCAGGATAGGCTCCAGCAACCATGTGACCCCAAAATAAATATATAAATAATGGTTTAAGAAAATGGATGGGTGGATGGATGGATGGATGGATGGATGGATGGATGGATGTATGGATGGATGGATGGATGGATGGATGGATGGATGGATGGATGGATGGATGGATGGAATGATGGAGGGTAGTTCAATGAGACTGAGTGCAAACAAACCAGGATTTTAAAAAAAAAATGTACTTTTTCCTTTTTTTTAATCATTTAACATTCAAGATGTCACAGGAGACTCCTAAATAACCCAGGCTCTTTGACATACCATAGATCTTTGACCGTTTACCCAATCAACGTGAATCAGCTGATTCTGACGTGGACAAAAGTGTTTTTTCATAGCAGCATTGCACCGATTTGCAGCACATTAGTATTGCATATCAGTGCTAAGCTCATTCACTCCATGACAAATGCCGCTGCTTAATGTTGATTGGGTGGATGGATGAAGAGTTACGCCAGTTGAAAAAAGGAAAACACTGAGGCTAAGGACAGTTGGTGAACTAAAAGTATAAAAACTTATAATGGTTGTGAAGAGATCTCTCTCACTCTGTGCAAAGACCTGAATCTGTTAGCATAAAATGTACAAAAATGTTCTTAAAGTTTTGTCTCACTTTGGAACTCCTGCTGTACAGCAATGATTCTATCTGGTTTTGTTTGATTCTGTTTGCATCACATAAGGGCCCATTGTCCTCATAAACAGAAGAAAGTTCAACTCCTGGCAGAATTTGTGTTGTGTCAGCAACCTGTGTGTCCTTTTGAATACATGTATAACAACAATACATTCAAGTCCCACTCCAATCATCTTTTGCAAAAATGTTCCTATATTGGTCTTCAATTATGAATATGGTGTTTTTAGCCCAAATCCAAAAACCTGTGTCGTTTTCCAGGAAGTTTCTGCAGACTGGCAGGAGTTTGCCAACAAATTGTAGGCGTAACCGTTGGTGCATATCACCTCTCTTCCCGTCATCCATCTGTTTACACGCTAGGTAACAGCCCCTAAAGCTAACATTACCGGTGCAACTAAAATGGCGAGCAATATTGCAGCTATCCAGCCGTACAGTTTTGAGCCAGATGTCACCCCAGATGAGGAAAGTGAAGATGTAAATGAATCTATTTGTCAGCAAGGAGATTCATCAGAAAGGGACAGAGCAGTGAGCTTGTAACATGCTCATACAGATTCTACGTCACAAGCTTTTTCCAGACATTCTTTTTTATTTGTTCCTGATTCACAGCAACTTGTATAACCCTTGTGCTATCTTATGGGGTCAAAATGACCCCACCCTTACATTGACGTGTTATCCTTACCATGAAAAAGGTGGATGTCAGTACGTCAGTACAACACAACAAATTGTGGGAACTTGCATATCCATCCATTGCTCCACAAGTGCTCAAATTTTGGATACTCTATACTTCAATTGTTTTTGGTTTTTTACCCTTTGAGATTAGGGATGTAAATAATACATGCTCTTTGACCTACCATAAATAACTTGTTGACCTTTAACGTGATCGGCATGAATCAGAGAACACTTTTCACATTGGCTTTGCATCGGTATGCAACTCTTTACTCAACAGAATCAGCTGATTTACGTTAATTGCGTAAGCGCTTAACGGAAGTCAGCACAAGGCTGCTTTTCTCTGCTTCAGAATCTGCTGAAATTACGTTGATTTCGGAAACGGTTGAAGAGCTACGTTAGTCGAAAGAACGTGAACACTGGAGCTAAAGTTCAGGCGTTGAAGGGTGGATGCAGACAAACATAAAGTAGAACACTCGTATTGTTTACAGTGACGTTAGGCGAATAAAAACCTACTGATGGGACTTTTTGGTTCAGGTTGGATTCTTTGTAGAGAGGCCTGAATGTTCTAGCTGTTGCTGTTGTTGTTGTTTTTGCTGCACTGTTGACAGTGCTACAGAGGGTAAAGGATCAGAATTTGCTGTAATGCAAAGATGACAGGAGCGTCTCAGTCAGGACTGACTTCTGCATCTCTCACTCTTTCTGTTGCTTTGTCTCTCTGTTCCCTCTTTTTTTTTTCTTCTCCCTCCAAGCTGATTTGGAGCCTTGCATAGTCAATTATATAGGGAGTGGGAGATGGAGTGGGGGCTTGGGCTTCCATATTTTGGTATGATATTAATATTGCATGAGTGCTATTCTGTAGTGAATATCTAAGAGACTGCCTATTAAGGCAGCAGCAGGAGAAGAATGTGACAGACACATGCACAAACACACACACACACACACACACACACACACACATATCCCACACACACACTGAAAGCAAAGGAGCTGGGGAGAATCAGTCGGGATCAGGCGCAGGTTGTCGTAATTAGTGCTTTTCTGATTTATTTCGGTAGAATAATAAAAACGACTCATTTTCCTGTTTAATATGTCATGTTTGTTTGTCTTGACATGGCTCACATCACACTCTGTAGCAAGTGCATTTGATGTGAGTGAGAACTGAGGGATGCTCCATTGTAATTGTGCGAGGAATGGAATATATTAGGCAATGCACTGACAAAATAAAAACAGGAAAACGAGTTCCTGCTGTACCAAAAAAAAAAAAAAAAGTTAGATTGCATATTGCAAAGCAGGATTGATCTGACAGCAGGTTATTTATTTCTTGCTGCTGGGTGGGTATCAATGATGCATGCACTGTGTGTCAACAGTGACAGGCTGAGAAGGTCCCTAGTGATGACTGAGCGGCTCAGTGTGGACACTTATGGCTCTTTGGGTGTTAAGTGGCGATGACACTGTGTGCTATGTTATAGACATCTCATTTCATGCCACCACAAATTAACTAAAGCCTCAGATTTTTAAAGGTTTTCTGATTTAAAAGAGAAAACAAATCTATAAAATACTATATTGCAACACTTACAAATTGTTTTAGTGGCTGAAAACCTGGAACAATGAGTACATATGTTTAAACAATGACTGTATTTTCCGCACTATAAGGCACACCTAAAACCTGTAATTTTTTTTTCAAAAAACAACAGTTCGCCTAATAATCCGGTTAATTGTGGTTGTGCTCACTGATGTAAAAGTGGTTTTGAGAGGTACGCGGTGCTTAAAAATAACTTGTAGCGGTGTCTGACTGTTTATTTACGTGTTAGTAACAAGTTTGGGAGTTAGCGCGGTTACGTTAATGTTTGTTTAGTGGAATCGCTCGTTTTTTTTTTACCTGTGGTGTACGATTGTGTTGTCGTTGTTTTTACGCGTTACCAACAATTTTGGGAGTTAGCGTTATCACAGGGTTTTTTAGTGGTATCAGTCTCTCTTTTTTCACTACCTGTTAAGGTTGAGAGTTATAGGTATTGTGAATTTGCTAATGTTTAGCGACGTATGACTGTTTATTTGACTAAAAAGGGTGGGAGTTAGCGTAGTAACGTTGTTTTTTTGCAATCAAGGTTAGGAGTTACAGGTAGCTTTTGTCAAAATGCTAATGGGGCTAATGCCACTAACACATACCTTGTTTTTGTTTACGTGTTACTAACAAGGTTAGTAACACACTAGTTAGTACCAATTTTCCAAAGCCACAACTTAGCTAGCGTCTGTCACAGCTTCACTAGATTTAGCCATTTTTGTAAACATCATCTGCTGTGCAGCATAGCCTCATTTTAGTTGTTGGAGCTTATTGTTGCGCTCCTCGCTAGTAAATTTGTCACAGTTTTTATGATCTGTAACATATTAACGATTTATATTGATTTCTTTGAGCATTGCATTTACCTGCTTGCAAATCTGGCACATGACTTTATCCAGCCCATGAGGTACGACAAAGTGAGGATTTGTTCACTTAGCTTGAAAGTGTCTTTTCTTCTCGCCAACACAACGTCTGGGAACCTGCTCTGGCTCTCTTTTATTAAGGGCCACAAAAAAATCTTCCCACAGGCCTCCATTGGGCCCTGGGCCGCACTTTGAGAACCCCTGCTTTAGAATAATGGGGAGTTACAATTTGGCCTTCACCTTTAACCCTCCTGAAAGTGGCTTTTCTTTACAGCAACCCCACTCTTGTTAAAGTTTTGCCATATAATGTCTTGAGTCTTAAAAAACAGCTCTTGGGTTTAACCAATCCCAAAGTCAGAGAGCTCTTGCTGAGCTCACCGTCATCACAGTGTTGAGTGACCTTACAAGTACCAGGGGGAGTTTAAAGAGATTATTTGTTTTGTTTTGTTTTAAGAGGTAAAGATTGCCGATTATGCATTTTTTTTAGTTTTACTAAAGTTGACCAAATTTCTTAAAAAATCAATTCCACTCTGGACGTGAAAAGAAGAGCAGAAGGTAATGAAACCTTGGTTTCGTAGTGCTCATTCTTAATGTGTAATATATCAATGCAATAGGCTTTCTCTGAAATTCATGTAAAAAAGAGCAGATGAAAAGATTTTTTTCTTTTTTTGGATGTGGGGGTAGGGGGTTACTAAGAAAAAGACCTGCCATCTATGTATTAGTGCTCTGTAAATATTACATGAGCTCCACATTCGCTCAGTTGTTTGGCATTACTTCCACTGGATGGGTATATTATTTTAGAAACATGCCTTGTTTATGGAGAGGCATGACCTACTTTCAGACACTCCTCTCTTTCTTTCTCTCTGGTATTTTTTTCCCCTTTTCTTTCCCTTCTTTCTCTCATTCCTTTTACCTCCATTTTCCTCCCTTGCTCTCTTATCCACTCTCTCGGTCTGCAAAATCTCAAATGCTTGTCCCTGCTGAACAATTACAAGGCAGAGAGACCCAAATGGAGATGTTTGTAGAAAACAACATGTGTATAATTAAGGTTTAATGAGCTCTTGTCAGGGTGGAATGTGCAATTAGATTGGTAATAGAAAATTCTGCCTCAACGTTCGTGACAGAGACTGGCTGTGGAGTCAGCATGGCAGCGAATGAAAGAGCAGAGAATTTTTTCAAGTCCTGTCCACAGAGGAAGACAGCACTGGATGCTGCATTTAGATTTAAATACATGCTAAGTTCCCGAATACAGATAGAGGGATTTTTTTTTTCCTTCTAGTGCTAAATTGTGTGTTTTCAACCGCAGATAATTGCCAGGATGGTTTCTTTAAAAAAAAAAAACATGTTCCTAAAAAGCTGAAGGTAGACTTCACTTGTGCAGAATAAAAGCAAAAATGTTTTGTAATTTGAAAAGGAAAAATTTGTTTCCATAAAAAACATTTGGGAAGCAGTTTTGCAATCAAAAATTGTTGTGTTTCCTGGCGATTGAGAGGGCACAATTTGCTGCTGAGGCAGGAGAACAGGAGCCCTAGAATTGGTTAAGTGAACGCATAAATACTACACTTTTTTTAGAGTGAGTCATTCTTACTGCTCAGTTAAAACTCTGACAAGACACCTGAACTCATGAATTTTTTTCTGAAAACCGTCATTTTGTTGCTCAATTCTGTTGCAATACTGTTTTAAGTTTCAATAGCTTTAATTTGTAAGCCTGTCTATATGTTTTCTCTTGTGAGGAGAGTTTTTTTTTTTTGGTTGCCATGGTGATGTGTTCAGTAACATTTATGCGATATGTCTGTGTCCTTTTTGAACATGGAATGCAGAAGAGTGCCACTGGAGATTTGGACACATTTGGTTTGCTTAAAGTGAACCAGACCAGGAACCGCTCTCGAACCCGTCTTTGGGAGGTGGTCTCGGTTCGATTCCAGTCGGACTGAGCTTCGGTTCGCTCTGAGATTCCTCAGTCTGAAAACAATCCGTCCTCAGAGCAGAACAACTGAAGCAAATGGCCACTATAGCTGGTCGTTGCGTGATGTAATCAGATCAGTAGCGAAGAAACCGATGAGCTGCGGAAAGCAACAATTGTCAAGGAACGATTGTCGTGTTGTAAAACAGAAAAAAAGGGTCCAACTGTTTATTTGTTAGAACGTTTAGTTTAACACCACTGGAAAGGCTTCTTCCATGCTTTTTTGTGTCTTGTTACGTGGCATGCGGCCGCCGTCATTCTATAAGCTACCTTGTAGTTCCGTAACAGAGTTCTCATAAACAATGCTATAACACCACAACAATGAGACACAACACCTTACTTAATTTGGTCGGATGAATGCAGGTTCATTATAACAACTTTTAAGGTGATCCACATCTCTCCTCACTGTTTTCCCAACAGGCTGCACGGTGGCACAGTGGTTAGCGCTCTTGCCTCCCAGCTGGGGGACCCGTGCATGCGTGGGTTTTCTCCGGGGACTCTGGCTTTCTCCCACTGTCCAAAAACATGCTAATTGGTGACACAAAATCATCCCTAGGTGTGAATGTGAGTATAGTTGCATATGTGATTGTGGCCCTGCGTCAGACCTGGCGGCCTGTCCAGGGTGTCCCCTGCCTTCGCCCCCAAGTGAACAGGTTAGGCTCCAGCAACCCCGTGACCCAAAAAGGGAAAACAATGGATTAGAAGATGAATGTTTTCCCAACAATCTATATGTCATAAAAACTTAATCTGAGTACCTAGTGAAGTATCTCAAAAACGATTCCATAATTTCTGCCTCTTGTTGCTTTGCTCCGCCCTCATAGTTCCTGGCCAATGCCTGAAGAGATCTTCAGTCACATGGTTTGGTTTAAAACAGGGAGGCTGCTTGACGGCAGTCTGAATACAGACCAAACGCAAGCTTCAGGACTCAATCCAAAGCTGACTTGGTCGGGACCAAATGATTTTTTCAGTCTGAATACCCCCCCAAACAAAGCTCAGCAGTGGATTTAAATCCTTTTAAAGGACAGAGGATTAACAGTTTGTTGTTAGACAAACTGATATAACAACATTTTAATGGGGTTTAAAACATTTTCTTGCATGAATTTAGCTATATTTGTTTTTCAGTTCTGCACAATTATTTCTTTTTTCAAGGCTTTATTTCTGCCATGCGCATTTTTAAATGAGGTGAGGGCCAGTGAAGCATGTGCCCCACTGCTCATCGTCTGCCCTCATCTTCTCTTTGACCGTCTTTCTCTTCACTTAGAGAAAGGAAGCCTTTGGGTCGGACAGAGAAGATCCACGCACACAAACATCGTGTTTGGCTTTTTCTGAATTACGCCTTTGTTGGCTTCTTATGGGACTGCCATTGAAAGGCTCCTATTGTGTTGTAACTACGATGATGTAATTTACTAGATTGAATGGATATACGTATATATACATATTCGACGAAGAGAAGTCTGCTAAAAGCGATCACAACCCCAGTTTCAAAGAAATCAGATCATCTCTGCAGAAGCATTGGAAGCTTTCATTTAAAGATCCTACCCGTTAAGTGTTCCATCTGTGTCTCAGAATCATTTTTGGTGGTTTCCACATTTCTGAGCTCCACCTGAGTTTGTGCTGGAAGTCAAGGTTAGGCAGAGTGTGAGAGCTGACTGTCAGCGATGTGTAAGCTTTGTTTTCATTGTGTTAACAGGAGAACAATGGTACGATTGTGCGCCCATTTGAAACCTTACACCTACCCAGAGCTTTCGGGGTTCAGGGGTGGGGGGCCATGTGTGTGTGTGTACCTTTAGCCTGATGAACTGTGCACTTTGAAAGATCCATCCAAACACTGCTGTATTTATCTCATCTTTGTTTGATTTGATGTTTAAGTTTTTTTTTTCCTCTTTAATTCTCTTCTTTATAATCAGTTAAACATTATTTAAAGGAGTCATTTAGGGAGCCGGCCACCTCTCGAAGCCCCTCACAGTGATTGACAAGACCATAAAGCCAAGCAATAAATTGAAGATGAATGTTATATCTGAACACTGATAGAGGCAATTAAGTCCATCATAAGCTATAGAGCGAACACTTTTCCCTCGGGACTCATCCACTTGCATGATTTAACATGATCCCCAGCTAAATGCTTTACTTTATTTCTTTCCTCTGCTGGCTGCTCGCTATTCTGAGTAAGAATGGAACTTTTTTCTTGTCTGTCTACACAGTTTAGTCTTTTTGTTTTCGCCCTTTTCTGTCATCATGCGGCTATCTCTTTCTCTATCTTTCAGTCCTCCCCTTTTCATTTCATTTGTCATGGTAATGCAAAAAAAAAAAAGTCAAAGAAATATCTGCCGCTCCATTTTATTTTGTGCTTTTTCAGTCGAGGGACAGGGGCATTTCTCATTTTTGTGTGCTGCTCAGGTTTTAAAGGTAATGAAGACCATATTTCATCTGCAAGGAGTTATATGACCGGGCGTGGCAGAGCAGGTCTGTTATGGGAAAATAAATATTATGGAGGGTCTAACTTTGTTATCTTTATCGCACTGGGATCAATGTGTGTTTTATTGGACAGGATACATTAAACAAACATCCAGACCGTTGTTGGATAAACATACATCCGTGCAAGCATGCAACACAATACACAAATGCTCATGGACACACACACACATATCTGTGTGTGTGTGTGTGTGTATATATTTAAGTATCCAGCATATCTGCTTCATGGCTAACCATCCCCCATGTTGCTTTGCCCTTTTCTTTCTTTATGCTCGCTAGTCTGTTTGCCTGCCAGTGAGTCATTGAATGCTCTAATGACCACAGTCCTGACACAGGTATTTTGACTGCTGCCTCTTTCCATCGGCACACTGACTGACATGCGATTAGTTACGGTGAGCTGCAAGTTAAAAAAAAAAATACTAAGGAGCCGCTTGCTGTTACCATGAAAAGACTCCAGGAGCGGGGTTAAGTCCTCCTCCCCACGGCTCTCCACTCATCGGCCCTTATATATGAGCATCCCCCTGCAGTTGCTGCTGGTTCTGTGATTTGGTAGTCAGTTCCTACAGTAAAGCCCAGCTGGGTTCATGGCATCCTCAGGAGCAAATCCTCCCCTCCAGATCAATGCTGTTTAGCGCTATTTTATCACAGGATGCTGCAAGACTTATGCTCTGGAGGAAATTGGTCAAAAAAAGGGATCCGAGCATTGTCTAGCCGTGTTTGTTGATCATGTTCTAACAAATCTGAACAAATACAACCTAAAAATAATTATGGGAAGGAGTAACATGCTTCCATACAGTAAAATCCATCTGTAGCTTTTCAAAGATTAAACTAGAGAATCTGTAATGTTTTTTGATAGGACAGCGTCTCTGGCCATCTTTTGATCTATTTTAAAAGGCTTCCCAGTGGTCTTTTATTTTTGATTGTGCAGTTTTTAGCCCAAATCCAAAGTCGTTTTCTAGGAAATAGTTTCTGCAGAGCGGCAGGGGTTCATCAGGAATTAGCCTCTAAGTTGTGGGCGGGACTTTTGTGCGAAGTGAGCCTTCCCTCATTTTCCATCATCCATCTGTTTAGAAGGTTCAGAAGGTATACAAAAGTGGACTTTGGCACAAACAATATAATGCAGCGAAATTTGACTAGAAACCGTTCCAAGGCTAAGACTCAGCAACATTTTTATCAGCTAAATATCATGTAGGTTAACAGTAACGTGGATCACCTCTGCATTCAGCTCTCTCAAAAATGTATTGCCGTCTTTTAATTCAGGAAAACCAATTGCAAAATGTTTATAATGTGTCCCATTATATATAAAAAAAAAAACTTACACCACCTCTAAAACTATAAAATATTTTGTGATCATTGATGGAATCATAAAGTTTAACCGTTATATATATCCATGGATTTCCAAACTGATAGGTAAGGTGAATCATTTTCAGACTGAGGAGGTTGAACTTTTGTTTTTTGTTTCAAGGAATAGCAAGTGTTCAAGTAGTATAGTTCATTCATATTATAAAAACAGTTGTATTGAAATTTCAATTGACAGAAGCTAAAAGCAAAAAAAAAAGATCATTGCCACTAAATGGCAAAATAAATTATGTCTAGCTTAATTTGGAAGGATTTTATTTAAACATAGTCTGTTAAACAGGAATTTATACATAAAATAAACTTTCCCTTTATGTTCTTCCACATCATTTATTAGGTTTTCATTTTTCTCTCCTCCATCCATCTCAAAAGTTCTCCCCCGTTCATTCCTTCACCCAACTTGCCCCGTCTCTTCACTCACCTTCACCCTCTCCTTCCACCCCTGCCCCCACTCTATTTTCCTTTGCTCAATTGTTTTGCTATAGATTTGACCGCCATGATTAATGACCTCGGAGCCTCCGAAAAAGCAAACATGGAGAGACACGCTGTGCTCGTTCCATTACAAGCCTCCCTTCCTCTGTCCCGTTAACTGCTTTGCACATTTGCACTAAACATATTTAGATTTGTCTGCTTTATCAGAGCTAAATTTTATGAGCATCTCTTTTTTTCTCCATCCGTCTTATGCCATATTTCTGGATAGGATCATAAAAACAATTTTTTTGCCATGGATCTGAAAGCTGTATACGCTGCATATCAAGTATTTGCCTCAGAGGTCATAATCCAACGATCATCAGACGTATTAACAGAATTCTACTGAAAGTCAGCAAGTTACTGCACCTTGGAGGTACATAGGTACAGCATTTAAAGAATTACAGCATTGGAACTTATTGTTTGATTCCTATAAAAATAAAAAAACAAAAACGATATTTATGTCCCACTGCAGTCCTGGACTGCAAGGAGCAGATTGTTTTTGCAATTCTTCTTTCTTAGAGCGCTCAAAAACACTCCTTTGAACACAGCCCCCTTAAAAAAATGATAACATCATAGCAGGCAAAACTATCCAAAAAATGAATAACTCCAAAATCTCTTACATGCTGCTGCAAAAAAAGTCAAAATCCACTAATGAAACGAAAACACACGTGAAGAAATCCAAAGGCAGTTCTGAAATTATAATGGGATGGCCGCAGTTGAATGTTTTGTTGAAGCGTGTTCAATTTGGCGATTTTCACATTATCCCATAATATGGGAAAAGAAGGGTTTTTTTTGAGCGATCTTCACAGAATTTCACACGTACATGCCACAAGGTCAAGTCTACAACCACAACCCGAGTTTCCTTGACTTTTGACCTTGGAAAGAGGCAGTCATCTTGTATTAAAAATAACAAAAAAAAACAGATTTAGTAGCTTTAACAAATTGAAACTCTTCTTGTGAATTTTGATCTATCGCCTCCTAACTCCTGCAGCATTTGAGAAAAAATATTGATTTTAAAGTTAGTAAACTTTGAACAGCCAGCTTGCAAAAGTAGCTGAAAAACAAGCTGAATGAAACCATGTGATATATATGAAATGAACAAAACAAAGTTTAACAAAAACCCTCCATCGCTAAGACAATCCAAAAATGTCCTTTTTAAAAAAGGTTGCTATGGATATAAAACCAACAGAAATGTCTACATTTAAAAAAAATAAATAAAAAGAAGTGTTTCTAATATTAAATTGTCATATGCAGCTTTGACCAGGGTGGCAAGGGCAGTAGTGGAAAGGACTGAATCAGCCGCTCAGCCAGTGAGGGAGGGGTCAAAAGGGGCCGCTGGGGGCGGTGGGTGGTTAGCGCAGGCTAACCACCCCCACTCGTGGCTTTAATTATTAATATATCTTCATTTCAGACAACTAGACATAGCTTTTCTTGCTGTAAGGAAAGACAGTTACATGCCACTTATGTTATTTAATGAGATGGTCATTTCTTACTTTTAAGTAAACAAAAAAAAGGGTAATTTTGTGCTGCATTAAATACTTTAATTTAGTACAACAAACAAGTAAACTGCTTAAAAGTCGTATCCTAATAATAGTTTTTCACTCAAATCACCTACTGTTGCTGTTTTTTATGTTTACAATGGTTAACTTAGCACTTATTAAATCTGAAAATAATAATCTAATACATTTTTCCCTTGGTGCAAATTCTGCTTGTTATTTTAACAAGTGTGCCCTGAGTGACTCGTTGCATCGTGCAGCAGAAGCGCCGCTGCCGACTGCTGACTGCTGTTTACTCTTTGACATTCGACGTAATTGTTTTGTACTTACCCTGTTTTGCTCATAGAGATGTGTTTGCAGGTGTGAAAATAACCTATTCTAACCCCATCACACATTGCACTGTTTGATTAGGGCTGCGTGTAAAATCACTTTCCAAGAGCAATAAAGTCGATGATTTCATTTTTTATTGCAGAACACAATGATTGTTCTTCTAGCAAACTAATAGTCCTATCAAGCTGAAATCGTTGCACTAGAAATAATAGCTTCATCAGGGGATGAATAATAACGATGGTTTTCTCACTGAAGAAGGTAATAAACAATATGCTTTTGTATCATAATTTACTTTATGCTATCATAGATTTAAAAAAATATATTAAAAATAGGAAAAAATAGTGATGAAATACTTGGTATCTTTGATCTTCCTGGGCAAACCTTGAGAAAAACCTTTTGTAACTTACAGAGACAAAGATCCATCCGAGGATCTGACCCAACAGCAGCACCTGTAATTCATCTTAGCCGCTACGAACTGTCTTGAGGAGTGTTTTGTTTTCTCATAAATGGTTGCTGCCAAGTAGCATCAGACGGCGAGGCAGTGAAGGCCTGCGGGAGTGTGGGTACAAGTGTGTTCGTATGCTCGTGTCTGTCAGGCTGTTGCCTCTGGCTGTGACCCCAGTGTTAATCACTCCACAGTCAGAACAACCACAGGCTCTATCATTGCTACTTGGAGGCGTCCCACTCTCCACGGCTTCCGTCTCATTCACCATTGCAGAGCTAACTCTGTTATTACTTCTCAGTCTACACCCCCCCCCCCCCCTCCTCCATGCAGTATCTTCCCAAGCTTGACCTTCCACTTACATTGAATTGCCATCTCCTTAACCATTAGCTCAGGGATGCACCCTTGTCTTTCTTTTTTCTCCCGCCATAGCCCACTGTTACTTCTTTTCTAGTTCTTTTCTTTCTTCTTTGGGGCCTTCTAAATTTCTTAAGTTCATAATTAAAAGCGGCTTCCTGCCCTGGTTTCCTAAAGAGCTGATGGCTGTTTTTCACTGATTTTGGTCTGTGTTGTCAAACCAGGACACCTGCTAATGTAGGTGGTTCTGGACCAGTTGGTTGGTTTCAAACATATGTCACTTTTCATCTAATGTGAATTTAGCTGTTGTAGCAAAAGTGATTCAGGTTAATGGAAACAAAAAAACATAAAAACATGCCTTCCCACGCCTTGAGAAGAATGCCATTTGGTCTTGAATAAAAAGTTCTGAGAGGCCTGGAAATTCCTGTTGCAGAGAAACTGCCTGGCACAGCAGATTGCTATCTGGGTCAAAGTGCCCGCTGACCTTCCTGTCATTCGCCATTTAGTTACTCTACATACGCCTGGAAGTCTGTTCATGAGTCTGCAGAATCTAGCACAGATAGCTTGACATCAGCATGCTAACAATGCAGTTTTAGTTTAGCATGCTATGCTAGTACCCCCTGATTAGCTAAAAACGTAGGTGCGGCCGAATGTTAACAAACCTTCTGTGGCACAGCAAGTAATCTAATTAGGACACAAAAAATACTACATTTAATGAAGTAATATCATATTTAATGACAAAGAGAAGTAGTTTCACTGACTAATTGACAATCAGTGGCAGGTGAAGCTCTGAATATGGGGAAAAGAAACACTGTATATTTTTTTTTCCCCAACCAAAGATTAACTAAAAAAGAAAACTTGAATGGGTATCTTTCTGGCTGAAGCTACATTCACACTGAACTCGATTCGATTATGCATCAGGATGTCCAGCTGCAATGTTACGTCATTGTACAGATGCAATCAGAGGTCCCGTGGCGTGATTTGAGCGTTGGCCGTGTTGCACAGTCTGGTAGCAGCGCGTTTTGGGTGTAGCAACATGATTTGCATGTTGTAGTTCAAATTTCAGAATTTTGGCGAAAAAGACATTTCGCCTCAACCAATTAGGGACTAAACTTTGGGTAAAGACATGTTGATGATATGACCATTGGGTGGAGTCCAAAACCAACATAGCAGAGAATCTGTTCGTTTTTCTCCTGACCTTTACGATTGAGGCAATAATAAAAATACCCTCATTTTATTTTTTCCCTCCTGGGACTATTGCGGGACAGCAAGTCATCAAACTGGGTCACAGAGATGTGGAAGTACCGCTGAAAGCGGCCGTTATTCAGTTGCAGAATGGATGATGAAGCTCAACGTACCACAAAAGTCTTTGAATGATTTCATGAACGCAGGAATGGAGACATGATTTCTGAAGCTTTTATAGACCTCTTCAAAAATAAATAAACCTGATCTCACGACACCATCCATGTCTTCCATGCACTGTAAAGGAAAAATACAGTCAAAGCTTCCATGTAGTAACTTTTGACGGTAGCCCCTCTCACACGCAGTGCCAGCGTCTAGTTTGTGAAAAAGAGGCATCTGATGCATATGACACGCAAATCTCCTTCAGTGTGAATGCGGCATTAACCCTTGTGCTATCTTAGATGACCCCACCCTTACATGGAAGTGGTCTCCCTACTATGACAAAGGTGGATAAAGGTGGAAAGATTTCATGTAATCCATGGACACCAGTGGAGATCACAAATCATTGAAGAAAAAAGGTTCAGCGCAGTGTCTAGTGGGTCTAGATGACCCAACTCCCAACATTAAAGTGCCTAGCATAGCACAAGGGTTACACTGTCTTCATACAAAGGAGAACACTTTGAACTCTGTCCCAGTGTTGTGAATCAGTTGCTTTATGATATGCCAGGAATCGCACCAGTTAGGTGTATGAGCGCTCTGGCTAACACACACTCAAGCTCCGGGCAAGCTGGGTCGAACAGAGTTTCACAGGCGTTGACAGGGCCTAATTATACATGTCTCTAATGAACTGTAATTACTGACATCCACCAGAGCATCAAGGTCTATAAGCAGATAACTTGCAGTCATTAGGACGCTGTGTGTTATACTGTCTCACTGCTGACTGACTGAAATTTGTCTTTGCTGTCCTCTGCCTCATTGCTCTCTCATTTTTCTCCTTTTAGTTTGATGGTGACAACATGTACATGAATGAAAACAACCAAGAGTTTCTCCCGCCAAACCAAGTGAGTTCAAATTGCTTTTCCCCTCATTTCATCCAGTCCTGATTTTGGTCTGACTTGTTGTGGACTCATTTTCTCGTCCACCATGGTGCATTCTTACCCAGTGACAGTGCCTAAAAGCAACCGCAGGACTTTCTGACATCTGACAAAAGCAGTTGAATCTTTCAAAACTCTTGCAGATCATTTGTCCCTGTGTTTTTCTGATGGAGAACAGCATTAGGCATGCTTCATGCTTTCAATCATCCTAATGTGAGGAGCAGTGCTTACGGTGTGGAACACACAGTTAATTTGTTTTTTTCTATTGCTTGAACATGTCATTTCAAATGATTCAGATATTGTAGCATTAAATAGTTTATCAACGTGCACTGTAAATTAAAATTATTAAAATGCATATATCTACAAAAAAAAGTAATCTACAGGAAGAGTGGAACGCCTGATTTTCACTGGTCCATCTGCGGTGCGTCTTCCTTGCGTCAAGTTGATACAATAAATAGAGCTTTAATCAATCGGAATATTTACATCGCCTCCGCCATGTCTGCGTCTGAAATCCGTTCTTCTGCAAACATTGTGTTTACGCAGGATTTCTATTTCCAGTCCATCGATGCGGCGATTTTGAGGCAAAAAGCTGGAGAGACTGAAAACTGGTCTGGGTTTGAAAATTAAAACTTTCAACATGAAAATGTAAAAAAAAATTTTTAGATTTAAGGTGACGTGCCCGGGCAATAACAAACATTAACACTGTGGACGTCCATTTTTGCAACGGACAGCAAAAGTGTAATTTTGGAAATACAAAAACATAACTTAATTCACGATACCAAAGATGCATTTTACAAGGACCCAATGGGGAAGGAGAGGGCATGGGGTCTGATTTGCAAAGTTTTGGATGTTGATGGCATGGGGGTGGAGCCAGGATGGAGAGGGGACGGACTGGAGACACAATGGATACAATGAAAATGAACTGACAGTTGTGAGATGGACTCCCCACCAAAGACATATCAATGGACAAAGCGGGTGTTACATCACCCATACACAATGTCTTACCTCTGGCTCCAGCGAAATCAAGCCAATTCAGTCGCCATTTTTGCGCAACACGGGCGCCGCCATTTGGTGCCAGTCGACAGTGACTTGTCCGAGTCAGTCTGAGTCACGTTTCTAGGGCAACTACTGCTGTCACCAATCATATATATATATATATATATATATATATATATATATATATATATATATATATATATATATATATATATATATATATATATATATATATATAGATATATATATATATATATATATATATATATATATATATATAGCTAAGGTTAAATGTATTAACCTTAGCTATCCAGACTATCTCAAACAATATCTAACTCCTTTTCAGTCTTCTTATAATTTACGTCATGCAGATCAAATTTTTTTTGCTGTTCCAAGAGTTAAAAAACAAATTGGAAAATATTCATTTAATTATAAGGCACCCTCCGACTGGAACAATCTTCCTCTATCCATTCGCTCTTTAACCTCATTCTTTGCATTTAAAAATGCCTGTTTAGTTCATCTTCAACACTCATGTAACTGTTTTTGATTTAATTTGATTTCTTTTCTGCCTTTTATTTATTATCTTAATTCCTTACCTTAAATTAATTACTAGTAGGTGCATTAAATGCCTATGTTTGTGTGTGTGGGTGTGTGTGTGTTTGCCTGCCTGTTGTCTTGTAAATTTTAAGTTCTTTTTCGTCTTGTTTTGATATATGTAAAACTTGCTCAGCTGTATCTGTCGGTTATTTATTTATTTGCTTGTTTTGTTGTATTTTGAGGACCCCCTTGAAAACGAGATGACACATCTCAAGGGGCTTATCCTCTAAACAAATAAATTGAAATTGAAATTGAATAAATACATATAGCGACGCAGCGCAGATGGACCTGTGTAAATCAGATACAAGACTCCTCAGTTATTTTCATATCCTTTGCACTATTCTACTTTTAAGTACGACTTCTTCTTAGTTATGCCAAAGGCTTTTAGGGCTTTTCTTCAAAGTTAAGCACATCACAGTGTGTTAAGTGGATAAGCAATTATGCTTCCCAATAGGGTTGGGCCCTTTGTTAGAATTTCTAACCAGAAATTGCCTCTGCATCAAGGAGAGAGTGTGGATATACTGTATTTCTCTATTGTGTGCAACTACTTGCAGTTGATGTGCACCACTCTTACAAAATGGAAAATGCCCAAAAAAACAAAAACAGAAATTAATGCAATAGCCTTTTTTTGTTTGTCTGCTATCATTTCTTTCAAAAACTAAAGATGAAGAAGAATTAATGATATCTCAACATTTAATCTACACAGGAAAAATATCTAACAGTTGCTAAATAATAGTTTTTTTTTAATATAAAATACTAGTTTCTTCCTTAACGAAAAGAGAATCTCCATCAAACAGAAAATCCCTCCCTGCAAATCCATGGGACAATGAGAAGTTGTCCCACGTGTTTTTTTTTTTCTTAATTCTTTATGTTATGTGATTAATGATGATAAGTTTAAGGTTTAAACATGTATGTATTAAATATGGTAAGATTGTGGGGGGATTAATAAGACTTTTCTTCTACTCACTCCTTTTTTGAACACTTTATCACTTAATATTTATCATATTTTTTTAACAATTTAATTTTTTGCGAGAGAAAATGAAATGAACATAAATAAAAAATTAGGATTTATAAGACAGTAATTTCCCTGCATTAGTTATAGGTTTTACTTTATTTTGAAAAAAAACACAATTTTCCCCAAGACATTTTCTTGTTAGTAAACTAAAGTCTTTTAACGAACAGCACTTTTAAATGATTACTATAAAGAAATGAAAACAATACTCTAATATTACTTCAATTTCATAAATAACAGAGATTTAATTTTTCTGCCTTTCTCCTTACAAATAGAAGTATTACTGGTTTTTAATTGAGTTTGAAACTCTATGTTCATTGAAATGTCAGATGCTGTAACACAGCTGGTTGTGAGCAACTGGGGGAGCATATGGTTGCATTTGGACAGGGGGATTTGTGGATTTTGGGAATAAGCCCATATGACACACTCAGAGGAGGGGGAAGTTTGTCCCTGTCAATTACAATTATTTGAACCAAGCCCCAGGCTACAATAGTTTGATGTGTCTGCATTTGGCGTAAGTGTAAGTGAGTTTTTTAATTTGTTGAAATATGAGTGGTGTCCCTGAGTTGCTCGTGTAGCTGCTAGTATTTCTGTTTTCTACAGATGTTGACCTAAATCCATCTGACAACTGACTTTTTCCATTAGGCTCTTTTGGCATTTAGATTTTCACAAAATTGTGAAAATACTATCTTTATTGGTCATTTTGACTCCTCACAATAATACTTTTTCACACGTCGGGGAGATTTTCAAAACCACGACTCATAGGACAGATAAAGCGTTGAATAGCCGGTGAAATAAATAGGCATAACAAGTGAGAGGGAAATAGAAGGAAGGGTTCACAGAAGCATCAAAGGCAGACAGAAGAAGAAATAGCGTGAAGGACTGTGATGGGATGAGAGACGATTTAGCTTTGCTCTGTGTTATACTTTGTTTACTCAAAATCCCCTCACATTTGACATGTGCCTTGCTCTATTCTCCGCTTCACCAAGTTTTGCCTCTTCTTCCCCCTGACAGCTGGAATGGAGGAGGCCTGAGGGCTGGACACACACTCTGACAACAAAATACACGGATTGCCGAAACACAAACATTACTGATGCAAACTTCTTGTGCGATTGGATTTGAAAAAGGACATTAAAGCATTTGTTGCAAACACGGAACATAAAGATCAACACTTAAACTAACTACTCAATGGAAAGTAGAGAACATGACTTCATCTATTTGCAATGAAATCTGAAAAATCTGCAATAGTTGCAAAGACAGATGTAGGAGTTTTTACACCCACATTTCCCTAATTAGTGTGACACCAATAACAAGTTCAGTACCAGTCATTTACAGGTCTGCGTGAACAAACAACTTAGTGTGCATATGGGGGCAAATATCTTGATGAACATGCAGTTTCCACAAACAAGACCCCATCCAGACCAGGAGAACCTGGCTGCAGACATCAATGTCCAGAACTGGAAGTCCTCCCGGATTGCCCCCAAAAAGCTTTCTTTTAACTGGCAACCCTAACAGTAACATTAGGGTTACCTTTTAAGCTCATTGTACAATTCTTAACACTTTTGTGTTAAAGTAAGTTGTATAATTTCCGCTTTTGGCCAATGATGTCAGGCGGCATCTTATCTGCGGCCAAGTTCCTCTCATCCAGATTCCTACCAAGAACCTCCATGCTGACAGGTTTTTGCAAGAACAAGCACCAAAAGGCAGCCCTATTAATCTGAGTGTTCTCTAAAAGTTCCAACTTTGTAAAGGCATTCCCAGGGGTCCTTTCATTTGCTTTTTTAGCCAAAATAGAAAATAAAAAATGTTGTTTTCTCTAAATGATTTCTGCAGAGCGGCAGTAGTTCATTAGAAATGTGCCTCTTAGTTGTGGTTTGGGATCATTGCTTAAGCCTCATTTGCCATGATTTTGTTAACGCTCTCTTCTCTCTATGCCGTTCTGAGCCAGATGCCAGCTCAGACGAGGAAAACATCGACGTACATGGACCTATTTGTCTACTAGATGCATCAGAATGTAGCAGAGCGTTACCGTAGACTCTCTGTCACAACTTCAACCTTTTTCCGACGACAATTGTTTTTCATCTGCTTCTGATTCAGTTTGAATTAAGAAATACTCGGAAATGCAATTTTACGCTTAATTTTCTTCATGTAGGTCCTCCATCATGAGAAAAATGCCACAAGAACATGACAAATACTTAATTTTCATCAGAGTGGGTCTATGACTTACTCGGTAAAACCTCCAAACCTTTTTTAAAAATGTCTCCAAAAAAAAAAGCCTGTTCAACTTGCTTAACAATGCAGGCTATATTTGGAATCACTGCATCAAGACTGATTTTATTCAAATAGCGTTCCATGTGAGCTGCCTCACCACTGTTACTTGTTCTGCTGTGGTGGCATTGTTAAGGACAATGGTTTTTTTTTTTAACCAATCGGATCATCCCATAAAACACACACTGGTCTGTTGTGTGTTCATATATGTAGACACAGCCTTCATGTAAAGTGTTGCTGAGAGGTGTTATTGAAAGAAAAAAACAGGGATTTAACTAAAGAAAAAGACTGACTTTAATAATAATAAATTATAAGGGTGTGGGATAAAAAAAATGTATATTATGTCTGAAAAGAAACTGCAATTTCATGGTCATCTAAGAAAAATAATACATTAAAATGTTAGATAAGAATATAAAGTCACCAAGACAATCCATTATAATTTTTCCTGCAGATTCTTTCCAGCATCTTCACCCTTTCTTGCACTAATTGCAATGAAGGAGACACTATTTCTCTCCTGCATTGCAACCTAAGTTTGGAGCAATTCAGCATTTGACTGACATGATCACTGCACACTTTTGTTTTCTATCACTGAATTAAATTCAGTCTCAAGCGGGTTGTTGTCGGTGCTTCACGCACCAAAGCCCCCCGTGCTTTCGAATTTTAATCGGGTCAAAATTGGGTTAAAAACACATTAGGCGAGTATAAAATCGATTTAATTTTGACTTATTTTCGAGTTTTGAGATAAAAATCAGCTTTTCTGTGGAGGTATCCGGGAGTTGCAATAGCTGCCGGGGTAATTTTTATTTATAACTCTTTTTTTCTTCTTCCACAAATGTACTGTGCAATTTGCACAGTTGCCACATTATTCTCAATGTGTTCCATCTTAGGCACAAAAAAAAAACAAATCATACTGCCTAAAGCTGACTTTTCTCTGCCACTCTATTATCTTTCTTTACTTATTTTTTTCCATATTGCTCCCCCTCTTTTTCTCATTTTGTCATCATTTTTTTTTTTTTTGCCTTCACGCCCTCTGTTGCATTTAAATGCAATTGGGTCAGCGTTTTAGCTGTGTGAAAGTGGTAGGCTGTCTCAGTTTCCTCTAGTAATTGCTCCACTTAATGGCTCACCTACCTTAAGTGTATAAAGCACACGCATGTAGTCTGCGAGCTCGTAATCGCATGTGCTCAGGAGATGAGTAAGAAGGAAAGAGGGTCAGTGCCATTCTCGCACCATTGTTCCCATGAGCAGCGTTTCTCTGACCCTGGCTGTATTGCATCTTCCACCTGCAGCAGACTGACAAAGTGTTAGCGATTCGATGACAAGGTTGTGGACTTTTGGTCTGGGAATCAACAAGGTCTATGTCTGACCCTGAGGCCGCTCACCGGTCCTCGGAACATTGTTGGAAAGAGAAACTAAAGGCTGGAAGCGCTTACATCACTGATGTCTGATCTAACAAAACTGCCACAGTGGAAATTATTAGCGCACCCTGCAAGCAGAAAGACCTTTTTTTTTTTTTTCTTTCTTCCATCAGAAAACCTTCACCTTTAGTGAGCTTTCTGGAGATGATATTAGGCAGAAGATTGACACCATCAAAAAATAAGAAGACTATAATGCACTGCTGAGATGCCTTTGCATACTTTGAGAGCAAAGTGAAAGAAGCAGCGTACTTCATCAGCACTTTCCCTCAAAGTTGCTTTCTTTTGATGTGCCTCTCCTTGACTTGAATGAATTAATTTAGCAGAACTGCTGTTTGAGAGAAATATGTCACCGAAGAAAAAGTAAAAAGGACAAGTAGGAAAAAGAGAGAGGGGATGGGGACGAGATGAAGAAACTGCACAGGGGAATAATTCGACTAATGGAGTGACTGTTTGGATATTCAGCAGAAGTAGGAATGGAGATTATGATCTTGCAATTAGCGTAACAAGGTTTTATTGATTGGCTGCTGCTGCTGCTGTAGCGTCTTTGCTGGCAAGACACTGCATGTGGTTTTAACATGCACAACGTGTGTGTGCCAGTGTGCGTTTGTGTCTGTGCGTGCAGTTCAGCCAGTCACACAGTCACAGTAACATGAGTAAAAAATCCAGCTCTGACATCCAGTTGTGCGCCTTTTCTGATCATCAAAGCTGGAATTTAGTAGAGTTAAAAAGTCTGTTCCTATGACATGATGAGGCAGAATATTTTCATTTCCCGCTTACTTTCAAAGTCCCAGTCTGGTCATCTTTTGATGTTTTGTAAAAATGTCCCCACTCGCCTTTTAACCATGATTTTGCCATTTTTTGGTAAGATTTAAAAATCTTTTAAAAATCATTTTGCAGGACATAGTGTCTGCAGAACGGCAGAAGTTTATTCAAAATTTACCTCTAAATTGTGGACAGGACTGTTGGTTTAGAGCAACCCCAACCCCTCTTTCCCTCCCTGTAGATAAGCAGTCCATATTTTATTAGATCACAAATAAGCTCTTTTTCCCACAGCATTTTTTTCCTCTGCGTCAAAATGAATTGAAGAAAACATTACCAAATTTTCCTGTTTTTGTTTTTTTCTTTTGGGGAAAATTTGGCAGGAGGTGCGGCTTAAATGTGACTTTTGAAAAAAGAAATAGCAACAACCACTAGAGGGCACTGTAGTCTAAAGGTCAGTATAGAGGTCGTGTCATTAAGCTATTATGAACATTTTGCGCATCGTTCATGTATGAAATGTTGGTCTTTCATGACACATGCGTGATACACGTAATCTTAAGCGTTTCTTGTGTTCGTCATTTGTCGATGTGCACAGATGTCCGTCGAGGGTTTTGGTCGGCGGGTCTTTACTAGAATTCTTTAACATTTTTGGTCGGTTGAGAATTAAGCAGTTTATGCGTATTTTACATAGGATATACGCAATAATTACGTAAACAGAGAAGGAATGGAGCAACGAATGAGCCGCGGACAAATATAAAGCAATGATTGTCGTGTTATCAAACAGAAAAAAAAAAGAGTCAAACTGTTTATCTGTTAGAAAATTTATTTTAAAAGAGCTGAAAACGCTTCTTACATGCTTTTCTGTGTCTCGTTACCCGACATGTGCGCGGCGCATTTGTGTTGTCATCCTATAAATGGTAAATGTCATGTGCGGGAGGCTCGAGAGCCGGTAGGACCCAGACGCAGAGACGGGAGGCCAACGGGTTCAGGACTAAAGGTTTAATTAACAAAAAAAGCTGCCGAGCAGGATGACCACACAAAACAAAAACTTACTGTGGCGTGGCAAGGGATATGGAACAAGGACGCTAGACAAGAAGACGTTAACAACATGAGCAGAAGTTAATGGACCAGCACAAGAGGTAGGCAGAGACAAGACTTATATACAGACAGGGCAGACAAGACACAGGTGAACACGATCAGGGCAGATGGGGACCAAGGAAGTACAACTCAAAACAAGACAAGACAGGAACCCTTTCAAAATAAAACAGGAAACAGAACCAAACAAGACAGAACAAGAACTTAAAGCAAAACCCAAGACAAAACAAACTCAAACCATGACAGTAAATGGCGTATAATTATATAGCGCTTTTCTACCTACAAGGCCCAAAGCGCTTTACAGTCACAGACCCATTCACCCAGTCACACACACATTCACACACTGGTGGCGGGTCCGCTGCCAAACACTGGCGCCAACCTCCCACCAGAGGCAAGGTGGGGTTCAGGGTCTTGCCCAAGGACACTTCAACTCATGGGTGTGCAAGGCAGGAATCGAACCTGCAATATTATAATCATGGGTCAACCACCCTTCCGCTGCACTTCGGCCGCTACCTTGTAGTTCCTTAACAGAATTCTCTTAAAAATAATGCCAAAAAAGCACCACGATGAGACACAGCAGCTCATTGTAATATAATCTGATGAATTCAGACTCATCAAAACAACTTTTACATTGCTCCTCACTGTTTTCCTAACAATTTATTTGTAATAAACAATTATCAGCATACCTTCTTAGGTATTTTCTTGGCAACTGCCTTGCAGCATGCCTCCACTGTACCAAAGTAATAGGTGTTGTACATGACCCGGATACAGGCGTTAAAAAATGTATCAGCAAAATATAAGGTTGAAATTAGTGAATGATCTCAAAAAGGACTGCAAAGCGCGGGAATTCCTTAATTCTTTCTCTTGTCTCTTTGCCCAACCCTCATAATTCCTGGCCAATGACTGAAGAGATCTGTAGTCACATGGTTTTGTTCATAAGCTTTGTTTCGAAACAGAAATAGCCGCTTGACGGCAGTCTGAATACAGACCAAAGGAAAAGTTCAGAACTCGGTCTGGACCAAATTATTTTCCCAGTCTAAACCCTAAAAAAGGAAACATTACATTGAACGCATTTATGCACATTTTGAAAGACTTTATATTTTTTCACTTCCTTTTTTGTCATTTCTGAAAACTAAATGAAATATTAAAACAGTATAAAAAACAAAACAAAGATTCAGCTTCCACCTAAAGTTCCACTTCCTGGCCAATGATGTTCAGCACCATGTTGTCTGCAGCCAGGCGTCGAAAAATGTGTGTTGAAAACAACAAAAAGACAATTTTGCTTAGATTGGGTCTATAAATGGATGCATTTCCTCCTTTTTCTCAGCAAAAACAATAAAATTGTAGTTTTACTTCTTGAATATTTGAACTATTTGTTTTCCTGTTGGAGGTTTATCTTCATACACTAATCCTCAAATGAAGCTTTGTTAGTATTTCTATGCAGCAGAGCATAAGGAGCTGTAATCACAGAGGACACATGTTAATAAGGAGGCCAATGAGGTTCGACTGATGTGCCAAAGCAGCCCACTAATGCACGATTTTCTTCACATTCATAAAAGGTTTATGGGAGTGGGGGCTCTTGTCAAGCGCGCAGAGCAGAAGTGTGTGACATTGTTCGAATGCCCAAACTTTCAGGAACTCCCATCTTATGAATATGATTAAGGCCATCTCCGAAGCCCCCACGTGTTTCCGATGAGCTGTTGTAGAACATGATCCGGCAGTCTTTTATGCTCAACCTTTGACAAATCTATCACCTCTTCTCTCTGTGCACTGAATTAAAGACCCATTCCACCTTTCTAGTTTGGATGAGTAATTCCTCTGTTTGGCCACAGCCCAAACCCCAGCCAGCATGTCTGGGATGGCGGTGAAGCCTGATTGGTCAGGTTTAGTCGTGTGTGACTGACAGGAAGCCTGCTGATTGGGGGAGACAGAATCTTCGGATGATTGCACTGATTAAAGCTTGGCGGCGGCGTTTGGTAAACTCCCTCCGTTCGGGGTCCCTGCACTGGTGCCCTGGCCCTGCTGGTCTGAATTACAGCTTGCACACATTAGTCTGATTTACAGCTTCCTCCCGCTGTTTAGATTGAGGCAAAGGTACTAGAGTGACAGGCTCCTCCTTCAGCGAACTGTTTCTCTGGTGATCCCTACAATTACACTTCACTATCCCTAACCGACCACCATCTACTTTTGAAACAATCATATCCTCTCTCTTTTATTTTGAAAGTTTTTAACTCATTTACTTGCTTTTTCTGTTATTCGCCCACACTTTTCTTCCATTCTTTTGGTGTTTCTCCCACCTATAACCTCCTGCAACAGCCTTTACCTTTCCTACCCCACGATCCACCTCTTTTCCCCCTCCTTTTTTTTTCTCTCTCTCTCTCTCCCACTCCCTCTTTCCATCTTTTGTGAAAAATGAAAACAAAGAGCAGCCTGACAAAATATTTCTTTAGCTGTTCGCTGACAAAGCAGGGAGCGGAGACAAAAGCAAAAAAAAGATTTGGAGGCACATTTGCGGCAGCCGAGGAGGAAAGATGAAGCGATCTCCCCGCTGGCCTTTTAGAAGCTCTCCTCCTCACCTTCTTCATCCTCTTGCCCCCGTTTAAAAGCACTCTGTTCTACTCGTCTGACATGGCGCTAGGTATAAATGCACGGCTGCATGGTTGGGTAAAGCCATCACTTTGGCAAGCTGTCCATCCTCCCGTTGCCCTGGGTGATCCGATAAATCTAACAGCAACTATAAGGTGTTTTTGAAACCTTTCACCCCGCTGGCTGAAATGGTTAGAGACCAAACACTCTTGTGCCAGATTAAAAACCAGAGTTCTCCTAAAGGCATGAACTATACAGTTTATATTAAGCCTTTTAGAGGCTTTTATTTCTATCTTTCTATCTTTTAAAGATAGAACTTGTTAAGTTGGCCTTGAATCAGGTTTTTTTTTCTTCTTGTTATCCTGAAAGAAAAGGCCTGTGGGCTATTAGGAAGAAAAAAATGTTACCCAGAATCACAATTCATTAGCAAAATACTCCTTTAATTATTGATGCGCCGTTTTTCTAGGTGTGAAAAAAGCCCCCAGCTGACAGCATTCCAAGTTGGCTCTCTTCCTTCAGAGGGATCCGAAACAACTCCTCAAATTAGTTCAACAGCGTCCAAAGATAAAAGTCTCTTATTTCATATTTAAAACACCTATGTTGCCTGTATGTTAGTGCGGCGTAATGTTAGAAAGATGGAGGATGGCGGGGCATCTGTGGCCTGCAGCTTTGTGCGGGGAAGTTTCCAGATAACATGATGGGAACCCTGACCTACATAAAGGTAAATGTGTCAGCTTTTGCCATAAATAAGTTACTTTAGCGATTAGCAACTGGCAGAGAAGTAAAAAAATAAAAAGAAATAAAGGAATGAGGAAGGAGGTCTATTCTCAGAGGATCCATATTCCCTTTAGAATACTCAACAATTTTCCATCCACTGCTTCTTGAGGTTGATTTAGATAAGTTGTCTTTATTTAGCATCTTTACTTCTAAGTAAAAAAAACTTCATAAATGTAAACAGTCTTCATCTTTCCAATGAAAACGGTGATTTTTGGGCTTTAACATTTTCTTTTAGCATTTTTATAACAATGGAGGACATTTATAAAGAAAGTTAAGCTTAAAATTGCGTTTTTGAGTATTTCTTTCTTCAAATTATTATGAATCAGGAGCAGTTGAAAAAAATGATGATTAGAAGAAAACTACAATAGGAGGACAAAAAGATCCATGTGCGTCTGAGTTAGCATCTGGTATAAAACTGTACAGTGGGTAGATCGCTCCAACATTTCTTATCTTGATTGTTGCACCAGTAGCTGTTGTGAGGGGCTGTAAGCTAGCGGGAGAGTGCGTAAACAAATGGGTAATGGGAAGTGGGGACGGGCTTACTCAACACCAACAGTCCCACCCACAACTCAGAGGCGAATTTCTAATGAACTCCTGCTGCTCTGCAGAAACTATCCCCTAGAAAAACGACACAGGGTTTTTTTTTTGCCTAAAAATTGCATAATTATAATTTTGAAAAAAGCTACTGAAAACACTTATAATTGGTCAAAAAATGATCAGAGTGGGACTTTTAATGATTTGGTCAACGTGTTGTTGATATTGAGGACAGTCGTGCATTAAGTTGCATCACAGACCCGGTGAGAGACAGACAGGGAGGTTCATTGACACTGAAGTGCCGTCTCCTCCTCTCGCCTCCACTCACAACCAGCCTCTTATTGACAATGGCACCAGGAGTACGAGGGTCCAGATGTTTGTCTCCTGCTCCCACCAGCTGTGCCAGCCTCCGATACACAGCCTCACTGACTCTCAAGCAGGGACATAAGACATGCAGAGTCCACACACACAAACGCGCACAAACATGGCAGAGAGTCACCTACTGTAGGGTTTTATTCAAAAACAACAACAAATATTTGGTATTTTTAAGCATAAATCCACTATTTCGATCAAATGAAATAAAACACTTGTGGGCTCATAAACGCACACACGGTATCCACTTTCTCCAGCCACATGCTGTATAGACCCCTACGGTTGTTTGTGGGTGACGGGGTCCTAATAATTCGGTGAATAATACACATTTGTTTGGATGACTGCACCATCAGCGCACCCTTTGTGATTTCCAACATTGTTAGAATCGGTCAGCACAGAACCTCCAGCCCTTCATCCTGACAGTTTTTCCCTTTATTTTTGCCCATTGACTTGCAGCTTTGTCATTCAGACACAGAGGTGCCATTGTCCACATGTTGGTGATGATATCTGACAGTAGGGCATAGACAGAGGACCACTGTGGGATCAGTAATTAAACAGCATTTGTCTGACTAGTTCTTTCTGGGATGCTTCTGTTGCAGACAAAAAAAAAAGCAGCAGTGTGACGATAAGCAAAGTTTGAAAAAAGGCTTCCCCCTCTTTTTTTTTGAGACATGGTTGCTTCCAACTGGAAGAGACAGGAGAGAAATAACACTCTTATTTCTGCTACATTGTAATCCAAGATTCACCCTGTCAGGCAATAAGTTTGATTATCGTCCTTATTTGAAATCCTCACACCCCATCACACCACCCCCATGTTCTTCCCTCTCCATCCTCTCCTCCTCTTCCTTCTCCACACCCCTCCCCCACCATCCACAACCATATCAACATCCCAATCACTCGACATGATTATTGGGAAACCTGAGAAATCTGCTGCTTTGTTTTCCTACCGTATCACTGGAGATCAGAGTTTTCCTTGAAACTGCAGCATCTGTGGATCATTATAGGAGCTGAACTCTCGTCTGTTGACATTTCACGTCTCCTGTGTTACATACCAAAATATCATTGTAATTATTACATATGTTATATCAATAATGGTTAAAAAATTGAACCCCTATAGGAGTGACACAAAATAGAAAGAAAAAAAAAGAATAATCCAATGTCTTTTTTCTTTCAAAAGTAGTGAAAAGAATTAAGCAAACGTGGATAAAAGACAGACTCCAAAATAAGACAACTTTTAAAGTCACCAACAAGAAGAAGGAGTAAATATTCTCTATATCAGGTGCTCAAAGTTTTGGGACGATTTAGGAACCCAACATTGGACTCAACCATTAACTTTGTTTCCATTGACTATGAAATTGTGGAAATTAGATATGCAACAGTAAATGGGCCTAGTAGAAAGACTACAGAATCGAAAAACCTCAAATTTATTTAAAAAAAAAAGGTTTTTGTGCTTGGAAGAGGTGTTTTTTAATTAAAATGGACATATTTGGAAAACTGCAACGGAAACACTTTATGTCAAATTAAATGAGTGACCAACAACGAGATGGCAAAACGCCTCTTGGTTGGAACTGGCCTCCTTGGGCACTGCACAGCAGGGGCCAAAAGAGGTCCCACAGCGTCCCACAGCTCATCAAACGTTGAGCGTGTCATGCAGAATTGTTGGATCCACAGCTCCTCCACCAACCGCGATTTCCCAAAATCACTTCATCCGTAGCTGCTCCCACGTGTGAGGAGCTCGCCGCTCCATAGCCTTAATAAGACGAAGACGCCTCCTTTGATAGATGATGATGAGTTCTTGCGCTGCGGCAGAAATTTAAATGAATCAGCTGTAAATCATTGTTCACATTCGTCGCCATACTTTTGAATGACCTATAGCGTGAGTTGGTTTGTGTTTATTTACATTTAGGATTTAATGGAAATCTAGAATTTTTCTACAATTTTAATAGAGTTTTGCGCATATGTGCATTGAAAATGCATCTTATGTCAGCCACTTTCATAATACAGTGGCACAAATTCTTCTTCGCTCATTGACTCCGCCTGGATATTTCTCCAGCTACCCTGAAACAAGCTTCTGTCACGGTCACACCCAATTTTTGAACATTGTCCACTGTACAGCACAGCAAATGTTAACTTTTTCAGATTTACTTCTCACTTGTACATTTTTTCATAATTTTAATGATTTGTAGCAAAGCGACATTTTATGTTGAACTCTTTGAGCATTGCGTTAACTTCTTTGCAGACCAGGGACGAGACTTTGGCCGCCCCTTGAATGTGTATGTTGTATGTATGTATGTATGAAGTGTATGATCGTCCACTTAGCTTGAAAAATGCCTTTTCTCCCCACCAAAGGAACTGGCTCAAACTCCGTTTTCAATGCCACAGTCCCACAGGTCCCTTCTTCTCTTTTGAATGACGTCATCATTATGTTGGTTTTATACTAGTTTCGTGGGCATCTCTCCAAAGGATTTGGGGTTTAAAATTGTGGTTCATGTTAGCATAGAAATTTTTGAATCTAGAGTTTAATCCAATGTGAATAATACCTTTACCTCTTGATGTCTGAATTTATTCCCAGCAGTGGAGGAAAAACATTTATTTTACCTACGTTTTTGCTTTCATGTGTTGGTAAATTAAGGTAAATTTGAAGCAAAACTGGTTTGATTTATGTTTATATCCATAGGTGTCAAATTTGATAAAAGTCATGGCTACACACCAGTAAAAGTTCAGGCAAAGTGACAAATTATTCCAAGAAATGCAACAAGAAAACTAATTTGAATGTGAAGAACTCTTGTATTGAATGCTGCAACTGTGACGTTAAGTGCCCTGTTTGGATCCAACCACAACGGAAACCCCTTTTATGTGAAAACGTTTTCACATTTTTAATGTGAATCATCTCTTTGTGTTTCAAATCTCTCTAAAAAAAAAAAAAAAAACATACGTACATAGAGCTTCTCAGAAGCCCAAAGTGCTTTGCAGTCCCATTCACCCATGCACACACACTTGCACACACTAGTGGCAGCTCCGCCCCTTAATTCTGGCACCAACCTATAACCGCCAGGAGAAATGTGGGGTTCAGTGTCTTGCCCAGGACACTTTGACACATTGGCGGGCACGGCCGGAACCAAACCTATGCAGATCAAAGGTCGACCGCTCTATCTCTGCACCATGGCCGCCCCCTACACAATAGCTGATGGAATACTTGGTTTTTTTTTCTTTAACCCCATTTTGCTTCCTGTTTATTGAGACTTTTGTCTTTGATTGGCACTTTTGACCCCTTTAACTTGAGTCGAACCATGGATTTCTTTTTTTTATATGACCCATTTTCAACCTGGTTCAATCAAAAGGTTTCTCGTGCTGTTCTCATTTGTTATTCTTTGGAAGTTTAAAGTTTCAGGAACATTTCTCAACAACGTTGTCTCCTAGAAAAAAAAATTAAAAAAAGTTTGACACATTTAAAAAAAGCTTCATCTTTTCACCTGAATGAAATCTGTTGGAACTACAGGTGATAGACGAAACGGCAACAACACAAAGGGAGATGATAAGATATTTTCTGAGGATCTTTTGGGGAAAAAATGTCATTGAATGTTAGCATTGCTGTGCTAAATAACAAGACAGCATATGTGAAACAAAAACATCATTTGATAAAGCCTCCATAACCTCAGTCTTCTGAGCGACAGTTCTTGCCATCCTTCAGCTCTGCGGTGTGCCACTTTAAATCAGCAGTTTGAGGGGAGGTTGTGTCCTGTTTTTGCAGAAGGCATTAGTACACCACTCACAGCCTCATGCAGCCTTGGGTTAAACACAAATTATATGATTTCTGTCATCCAATCAAATCAGATTGACCCCTGGACCTGTTAGATGAGTCAAAAGCATAATGAAATATGACATGGCACAAAAGCTTTGATTCTAATCTGTTCTGACACGTGATCAGATGAAGATGACCTCCTGACCCTGACTGACAAGTGAGACGAGTGCTGGGAACAGGATACACCAGGGAGAAGGAAAAGAAACATGAAAGAAAAGTGTCTCTGTGCAATTAGAAAGGCTGGTTTTAGTCAATGGAGAGTTAGTTCATCATCAAGTAGGAGTTTAGGGTGAACGGGAGCATTTGCATCTTTGGGTATTTTGGTCATACTTTTCATTCACTCCATATTTTCTTTCCTGTTGCACTTCATTGCCTGGAAGGACAGCATCCAAGTTCCCAATACGGTTGTTTAGCATCCTCGTCGTTGCATTTCCAAACACTTTAACAGTGATGGATAAATAATTCAGATGGGGCTTTTTAAGGAAGAGATGTGATGAATGACCGGGTTGGGATGGATCGTGAATCCTGAAGTGTTTTTGTCTGGACAGAGCAGGATGGTGTTCGGCCGGCCCAGAGAAGAAGAGGAAAAATGGAGGTGTAGGTTAGCTGTAACGAGATCCTCTGCCCCCCCACGCCCTCAAGCTGCAAGAGAAAAGGCTCTGTGGCGTGTTGATACCCCCCTGACATGATATCGTAGCAGAAGAACAGCTATGGCTTTAATTAAGCCCAAGACGAGCGAGACAGGAGATGGATAGATGAAAACACCAGATGAAAAAGAGAAGAATAACAAAAAACAGCTGGCAAAAAGCTCCTAATGTTTACATTAGTCAACTGAAAGTAAGCTCTTTTTTTCTGCTAAATGAGAACTGTGTCACATTGAAACAAGAGTTGTTATGTCCTCTGGTAAACAGGATCCTCCGTAATCTTGATCGAGGAGATCAGAATGAATGAAAACAGCCAATGCTTTTAAAAATCCAAAGATTAACCCACAGTTTTCAAGCCAGACCACATGAAAAGTTGAGATAACAGGGCCTGAGTCTGTGTTTAGTGCTTTGAGGGGGTGATGGGAAGGTGTTGGAAAATCGAGTCTTTGGAGTGATGGAAGTACTGCTGGTATGTGAAGGATTTTAAACATAAATCAACACTGACAAAGCTCTCCAATGGGCAGATAAGTGCACATTAATGTTAAGACAGATATGTCATCATCTGTCTTCGAGCTGCCTGTTCTGCCCGCTCCTGGAAAGAAATATGGACTTGGGAGAACTCCAAACTCTTCATCTGTGCAGAACCAAAGAAAATCAGCCTGATATTACGGCTGTTTCACTCCTCTTCATGTGTCACTTTATAAAATGTTCACTGTGTTTTTCTCCACTCATAGAAACTGTTTTGCTATAGGGTTGAAAAAGAACTGAGTTCCTAAATGAGGGATTTAAGAAATCTTCAGGTCCTCAGAGGATCAAGAATTAAATTATTGGATGTATAAAATGCAGATGCTAATAAAAAAAAATTCCACACAATTAATGGACCATCAGCGTTTGTGAGAATCAAAGCAGATGGGGCTGAAAATGGGAAATGATTATTTAAAGCACAAAAAATTTTAACCCGTCTTTCTGAGAGTGCATACTCATTTTAGTCACCTCAAAACTATGCAGAAAAAACTGCAAAAGGCATCAACGTCTGGAAGCAGCAGCTACATTCAAACTATCGTGAAGCCATTGGAAAAAAGACGGCATGTTGTTTCTTTACAATAAACACGGCCAGGGCAGCTTTTTCTGTTCAGTGCTGCATGTGAACAGGACTTCTGAAACACTATCCGCCTCCCAGATGACCTCAAAGTGATGCTTACCCATAATGCAAAGCATCATGTTTGGTCACAATCAATTACAAGAAATTAATGCAAATTCCAAACGCCGAATCTCTTAGGTGTGACGGTGAATGGGGTTATCATCAGGGATTGTCTTTCAAGGGCAGTGCCGGGCCTGGACACAAACCACAAATACATCTTATATGCTTTGATTGGCAATTATAATTGTAATCAATTCCTTGGTGATGCGATAAATGTAAATAACAACAAATCAGCTGAAAGGAACACTGTACTTTTCGTACTAAAAGCCTTATCTTTTTCAAAATATGACAGTGCAGTTTACAATCCAAAGTGCAATATATAGGGATTCATTCTGCCGCATACAAGGTGGGGCGTTTTTGTGAATATGCTAACGCGAGTGTGGCGGGTTTTGGACTGTGTTTTTTGTTGCAGTCACACCGGCTGCGTCGACTCATGTTCAAGCAGCCACTTTCAATTAAAAGTCTATGCAAATGCGCATAGACCAAAGTTTTCTAGCTTCCGCATCCGGAACGCTCATGATCACGCGTCACTGCTCAAGTTTTTAAAATCTTGTTGCGGGCTTACTTACAAATTGGGCATTCACTAACGCGGAACGCGGCACTATGACCAATTGGGGACTTGGGTTTGATAGTGACTTGTATTTATTTATTTTTTAATGAACTATTTATATATTATATTATATTTATATATTTATATATTATTTGTTAAGGTAATAGATTCAACCCCTGAGACATGGAGAATCCAAATGTAAACCCCACAATTTATAATTGATCCTGAAGCATTCAGTTTCCCGCTGTTTTAATTACAATTGGACATAGAGTATTCGAAGTACCTCCTGCATTTCAGAATAAAAGTCGATCTAGGTCCCTTTCAAAAATAATGCATGAGAAGTTTACCAGGACAAACAGGACCACAGTACGTTCTTGAAGGTGCCACACGCAACGCAGCTGCACAAACAAGGTTAGAGGTTAGCGTATTCACAGTAATGTCAGTCTGTTTTTTTTTTTTGTTTTTTTTTAATGTTGCAAAAAAAGGTTGAAAGACAGGTATAATGTATACGCTATCATGGCTAACACTTCTAATGTGGCTAACATGTAGCTGTGACAGACTGTGATCCTTTACGTGTTCATAGGGTTGGGAGTTAGCATAGTCGTCCTATTGTTTGTTTTGCCGTTTTTAAGGTGGCTAAGTTGTGCGCAAATTACTAGGTTCTTAGTAACGTTTGTTTTAGCGGTATCAGTCTGGTTTTTACGTGCTGCAAACAAGGTTGGGATTTAAAGTGATTGTAAACATGCTAACAAGTTACCGTGAACGCAGTTAATAAAGTACGACTGACACACTTGTCATTGACTCTTTTGTCTCATAGTTCGGTGAGCCTTATGGCATAAATTCAAAAACAGACGACAAAATGCGGTAACAGAAAAAGAACAAACCAATCAATGAGATCTTCCTTCTTATGTGCACAAAAAGATTTGATAAAAAAGCTAAATGTTATTTGACAGAAAAACATTTCTAACATTGATGTCTGGCTTAATATGTAGTCGGCGGTATCCCAACTCTTGATTTCCACAGACACCACAACAATAATGTAATAAGAAGAAGAATATACAGATAATGAGCCATTAGTCGCAGTCAATATCATCACTTCAGACAGCCTTGAGTACTCAGGCAGTGTTACAGACGGAAGGAGAGATCTGTGCCAAATAAAAGACAAGCTGGAAAGCTCCCCAATCAATGTTATTTTCTCTCTCAGTCCCAGACCAACTGTCTATTCATCTGCTTCTCTCAAATGAAAGGTGTACTGCTATGTAACACTTAGAGATGATAAATCTGTCTCTTAATTAAAATGTTGCAGATTGTGTTTCACGCTCTGCAACATGAAACCGTGTGTTCGCCTTAGTGTGCCTGAAATATGAAGCAAAAATGGGCATGGTAAAGAGAAAAAACACATTAAGAAAAAAATAAAAACCCTAACACGACCTAATTGATCCAGCAAATCCCAGCTTTTTTGGCTTGGTGTTGGGCATGGGGAGGTAGCTTTCAAAAAGGAGAGGGGAGTATACATTACTTTTGGGGTGCACATCTGTATTTGCAATTTCACTCTGCACAGAGGCATATGAATAATTTATCTCGCCACAATCCAACTGGGAACGTCCTTGATATTTACATTTTATCATCAAGGACACTGGATGAACCTTCACAGCAATCTAACATATGACACTTCTTCAGTCCTCGTCCCCCCCCTCCCCCTTCCACGACCAAATGCAGCCAAGCAGGAAAAATGTCTCATGTCACTTCGATGTTCTTTGATACACCGTGAAAAACCAGCTGATGGATGAACACGCCTCTTAGTGATTAGGCATCCCTAGATTACCCGGCGATCTCCGGCACGCCGAGGTGGCTCAAAGGGACGACAACTCACTTGGCACAATGGCACCAGTGTTTACAGCAGACAATTTCGTTTCCTTCCAACAATTATGAGGGGAATTGAATCTCAGGAAATGTTCGTTTTCTCGTCCATTAGACCTCACAATAACACCATCCCCACAGGTTTAGGAAAACATCTGTCTTCAAAGGACAATGCAGAGAATTAATATCAACTTGCTTCAGGGTTATTTTAGGACAGAGGAAGACAAAATGAGGGAGCCAGATCAGTTTTAATCTTACTTTTTCTTTTTCTTTTGGGCATACCTTCCATGCTGGTTGTCTGGCTCGATTTTTTTTTATGACCATGAAATATATAATTGAGATTTTCCCATTTAAATTGGTTCCTCACTCTGTAGAATTTTTCTGGATGCATTTAAATTCTGCTTGAAGGTGGAAACCAAACGAGAGTCTGTTTCAGAGTGATATAAATGGAAACAAAAGCCTAGCCAAGCACAAAGTATTTGAGGCACTTCAAAATGAACAAACATCAACGTTAGACAGTAAATGAGCTTTTGTTAATTATTTCTGAAGTTTATTAAAGTTTGTTTGCATTAAGATGGGATTTTAATTTCCAAGGAGAACGCATTCTTTTGTCAGACGGGATTTTCTTTTTATAGTTAAAAAAAAAACAAAAAAAAACGTGTTTGCCTTTTTTTGGCAAAACAGAATTGAGCGATAGAAGGAAAAGAATACATACTCCTGAATCCTTTCTCCTCTCCTCCATCTCCTCATGCCCCTTATTTTCTAAAAGTATCTGTTTGAGAGATAAATGACCACTCTGCTGCCGAGGATGACAGCCTACACAAAGACGATATTGAATTGATTTCAGAAATGTTGCAGAACTGACTGTTTGATGTATACTGCTAGACATGAATCATAAAAATTCTATTAAAAAACCCTTGAATGGCTGACACCAAAATATTATTTGTGATGATTAATTTGACTCAGTCATTACAATGCGAGTCAAGTTGAATCGTCTCAAAAAAAAATTGCTTTTCATTCCCAGTTGAATTTCCCTGCTATTTCTCCTTTCTTCTGGCTCCACAACTCTAATCTGATTGGACTTGTGGTGTTAGTGCCAATTTACACAGAACATGTAAATATCCTATTATTCCCAGCTCTGTAAAGTGGACTTTTTGTGATTGATAGATATAGAATAAAATCAGTTTTTGTTGTCACTAGGGCTGCATAATATGAGGAAAAACTCGCGATTTGCAATATCAGTGATCAATAATGCGATGACGACATAACTTTCGATACATGCACAAATAGCAAAACAACCAAAAAGCATAATTTCCATTTCACTGCAGCATTTTAATTTAAATAAGCGTCAACAGCTTAATTTATACTCCAGATGACCCTCATCTACGTAGGAGGTGAGCATCTAACATAAAAGGGCTCCGCCTGATTGGTCAAATGCATAAAGGGATTGATTTGATTGGTAAAATGCTTCAAGCTGCCAGAAGATGGTTTTACCACATTTAAGTTAAGTATTTAAACATTTTGCGATATGCATATGGCACAGCTTGACATCATGATAACGATAAATTTGTGATTTATTGAGCAGGCCTAATTGTCACGGTCCACATGTACGATGGGATTAAATACTGAAAGATATGAACGGCAGAACTGAGAGCTTTTTTATATAAAATATGATGGTAAAAAAAATAAAAAGATTAAAATATTTACAATTGTTGCGTTAAAACTGCAATATATTTAATTTGACATTTTATTTTCAAGTTGTAATTTTTTTGGCAAATTTCAAAATAATGTGCAGAATTATAACTGCAAGTCATGCAGTTAGGAAAATATATCAATTCAATTAAAGACAAAGTAGAAATGGGGCCAAAACATATTTATTAAAAACCAAAAAACAAAAAAAAGACAATTTAGAAATGTTTGCAGTTTTTTACATTTCTAACTACAACATTTGGATTATCGTCGTCATCTGTCTTTGGCTGCCTGGTTCCGATCTGTCCTTTTTTTTCACAAACCACCTTCAAAAATAATTTACCAATGAGACTCAAACTTGAAAAAAAGCCCAAACTAACACCAACCCGCCACCATGCAAAGTGTTTGTTAAATAATGCTACTGTCCCTTATAGGTCCTTAAATTAAATCTCTTTTTCCCTCTTTTCTTTGTCAATGGATAGTCCCCCTACAGATTACCATTGCATTGACTGTTCCACATGACATTGAGGTTTCTCCCACTTCCAGGTGATCAGTTTGTGCTCGAGATTAGATTTAGATTTCTTTAAAATCATACTATGGATAGTTTTGACTTTTTTTGGTTTCAATATGTTTGGAAAATGACGGAAATCAAATGTTCACATCAACTAGGTGGACTTTCATTTGTAACACATTACAGCAGCGAATGAATGACCCTAATTCCCTCTTCTTTCATCTTGTTAAATAGGATTTTTGTCATTGCTTTTCATGTTTTGTCTGTTACTTTTACTCAGAGCTACACGGGTCAGACGGGTGGCGGTGGAGGAGGCGGTGCCTCCAGTGGAAGTGGAGCCGGGGATGAAGACTATGAGATACCACCCATCACTCCCCCCAACCACCCCGAACCTCCTCTTCTGCACCTGATGGAGCACGACTCCGCAGGCTACCTCTGCCATTCGCTGCAGCACAACGGGCTCATAAACCCTTATTCCTACCCAGAGCTGCCCACACTCATGATGTCCAACATGCTGGCGCAGGACAACCACCTTGTCTCCAGCCAAATGCCCTCGGTGAGTGGAACTGTCTGGGCCGGTGCATCACATGAGCGCTTCAAACCATAGCATGAAACAAGAAGATTTGGAGGATTTCTGCAGAAACGACTTAGGCCCCGTAGAAAGAAGGCACAAATTCTGACTCTATTGGAAGATTTTCTTCAAATGGGAAAAAAAAAAAAATCTGCCAATGGGGCAAGACAAATGTAAGAAAAAAACTTTAGTCACTAAGACGACATGTTTTGTTTTAAACTAATGCTATGTTCACACTGAACGGGATTTGCACGTCAAATTGCCTGTCCAAAAATGTTTCCATGAGTTGACGCCCCAGACGCATGTGGGGGCGGAGCTACTGCCAAACGTTTGTAGCCCGATTGCTACATGGAGCGGCCTCTGTGTTTATCTCATTCAAATGCATGGCAGACACGGATGATGTAGAGAGATCAGCTTTGTTTCTTGTAAAAAGCTCTACAAAAACATTCACGTCTACATGTCTGGGTGAATGAAATCCTTCAGTCTGTCCCGGTACGGTGGGCTTCACTCCCGCTGCAGGAGCATCTACTTCTGTGCCTCTGTGACCCAGTTTGATCACCTTCGACCAAACAGTAGCTGGGAGAGGCTCCGGCAACCACACACCCCCACAAGGGAAGCAGTGGGTTGAGAAAATGGATGGTAGTTCAAGACATGAGCCTTCGTATCCATCAGCCATGTTGAATTTATATTCTACCCACTGATTGAGCCACTGAAAAAAACCCAAAGCTGAGTCCCTGATTGGTTGACGCAATGTGTCAACTTCGCCAAAGTCTAAATGTTTGAACTCTGGATGCGTTGCAACACTCAAAACACATTATTTTGCTATTAAAAACACCTTCTCAATTTTACTTAATAAAAGACCATTACTCTAGAAACAGGGGCCCTTTTAGTTTCTAAAGATTCAACGTTTGTAGTCCAACCTTTTAAGCAAAAATTTAGATTAGAAGCTGGGCTGGGGGGAGGAGTCAATTATTATTTTGTAGCAGCTCCAAAAAAAAAGGTAATCAGCAACAAATCTGCTCTAACATTAAGCATCAGTCGACATGTCAGGTCTCCAAACATGAATATGTGCTGATTAGGGTTTCAAATCTGAACAGAAACCATTTTTTTTTACACATTAGCATCTTAATAGCAGGTCAAAAGCAGATTGTACAGGCTGTCTCTGATATATCCAAAAATAAACAGATAAACATGGAGTACAGAGATTTTTCTTTAATTAGAATAATTATTTTTTTTTCATATAACTGTCACTCTCAGGTCCTCTGAGATCTAAACACGTGTCTCTATGTTTTGTGTGACTGCAGCTCCAAGACTGCAATGACAGAACACAAATGGTAAACAAAGTAAACATAAACAACATTCCTTTGTTTTTAGGGGTTTGATGGTCAGGAACCTCAAACTGCCATAAATGACTAGATATCAGAAACAGCTCCAGAAATAGTCTGAAGGCTACACTTTTAGGGTAACGCTGTAATGTTTTGTTTTGTTTTCGTTGAGCTTTATTGTTTTTTATTAATAAATAATACTGTTTATGCATGCTAAAATATGGAGTATGTTATTTACATTATTCGCTTTACATTAAAAGAAATAGTGATGCATGTTAAGGTCAAGCACAGTCAAACCTGCATCACAAACAGAAGAGGTAAGGGGAAACAACAGTCAATGCTTGTGTTGCTGGAATCAGTCCGGATAAGGATCTGAAATCTAAACACGCCTTGCATTATATAGAATGGAACAATATTCCCCTGATGTATTGGATTCATGTGTCATTTATCTTCATATTCATTTCACAGTTTGGTCATGACCTTTACTGTGGAGACAGTGCTTGATTGGCCAGCCTTTCTCTCCACAGCCAGTGTGTTTGTTTCTGCTTCAGAGAGTCACACTCTGCTTTTAATAGATTGAATTCAGCTGGCTGTGTGATAAAAATGCATGAGGTTCGAGGTGTTCAGCTTCCACGCACTGAACATGGATTTAAAACATGCAAGCGGCAGTAAACTGCTGTTGCTGTTTCCATGAACCCTGTTCTTTGGTGAGGGCTTTTTTATTTATTTATTTTTGGGAAAAACGCAAAGGAAGGTTTCTTTTCTAAGAGGCTGTGCGATGAGCTTCATCAAGATGAGGCTTTTTAGAAATATATTTCAAAATCCACTCAGATGAAAATCTTGTTTTTGTTGATTTTGACATGTTCTTGTAGCATTTTTCTCTTAAAGGAGGAAATATGTAAAGAAAGTTGGGCTTAAAATTGCATTTATGAATGCTTCTTTATCCAAATTGGTGTGAATCATGAGGAGATGAAAAAATGCAGTTGGAAAAAGCTTGTAGTTGTTATGTAAAATCTACATTCGGGGGGTGTCACAAGCTCCATGCTCCACTCCATTCCCATGCATCTACTTGTAGAAAAATAGATCCAGTAATGTCTTTGTTTTCCTCGTTTGAGCTGGAATCTGGTCCAAAACTGTACGGCTGGATAGCTCCATTATTGCTCGCCATTTTTGTTGCACCGTAAGCTAGCAGGAGAGAGTATAAACAAAGGGATCATGGGAAATGAAGGGAGGGTCACTACTGCCCACAACTTCCAATTAACTTCTGCCGCTCTGCAGAAACTATTACCTACTAACGACAGCTTTTTTTTTTTACATTTTGGCTAAAAAAACCAGCATAATCCGAATTAAAAACCACTGATCAGAGTGTGACTTTAAAGTTGTAGCCACCTTTTTCCATTTTTTTCCCGTCATCTGCGATCAATATTATTTTTCAAGTTAACTTTTTCTTCGTTTTTCAAACTCCTTACTCTCATTCCAATTGCTCTTATAAAGCAAACGCTCTAAATCAAATAATTTCCTCGACAAAACGACCAAACCATAGCTGAGGTTCAATTTCTGCTGAGAACTGAGTGTCTATTAAATGGGTGCCTCACCTTGACACAGTCTGTTGAGCAGAGTAATTAAGCAAACTCTGCAGTTCAAACATGAGATGGTATCATTATGAATTCCTCACTTGACATGGGTGGATAAATAGTAGGAGTTGGTTCTAATTTAAGGCTCTCTTAAAAGGCGACTCTGCACAAGGCTGCACGTGTTAACATTCTTGCGTATGTGCGTGTCCAAGTGTGTATATGTATTTCTCTGTCTTCACTATAAACAATATCTCCGCTGTTGAAATGGATCCACTACATCTGGAGGTCAGGCCTTATATTCAATCTTGAGCACAGTGAGAAAAAAAAAATCCATTAGGGTTCATCTTTCCTGCATCAGCCATTCTATTGTGGTGCTGCAGTGAGATCTGTTTTCATCAGGCAGATTCAATACGTGAGCTGGGCAATGAAAAGAGTGCGATAGAGTGGTGTGGGAGGGAGGGGGGCAACAGGGAGAGAGAGAAAAATTGTAAAGAGAAAAAAGGTAACTCTTTTTCAAACTCATCACATGCCTCCATTTTTCTTTACTTGCTCCTGCTTTTTCACAATTCCACATTTTAGAAATTATTAAGTCCAGTGAAAGGAGGCCATTCTTCTTCCACAAACGCCTTAAACGCGTCCCCCCGTCGGATTCAACCACGAGGACATTTGCAAGTAATCCAATGCAGGTGCAACACTATAAACATAAAATAAATAGGTCGGTTATATAACGGAGAGGATTCAGACTTGAGCGGCGCTACGGCAAAGGTTGATCATAGTCAGGCAGCTGTTAAACAAAATGGATGAGGCGTGTTTGTTGTGCCGAGTTTAGATACACATCTGTGAGTGGATTCGGAACGGCTAAACTGGTAGGATCACGTGATCCGGCAGGGTCGCGGCTCATGTTGTTATGCTTCCTCCCTCTTTGTTACAACTGTACAAAAACATTTTGTTAAAGATGTAAAAGCTTTCAAAAATGCATATCGTGCAAACATTGTTACAGGTCAAGGCACTGTCAGGGAAACAGGAAATATCAGTTTCAATCCAAAGGCTGCCTTTATTTTATTATTGAGAAGATAAAGTTGACTTAAAGACACAAATCAGCAGAAAAAAAAGGTTAAATGTGAAAACACAACAATAACACTGTACAATAATTCACAGTGTAACAGATGACTTTTGCACATTTTTGCACACTTTTTCACATTGTTACCTGTTTGTAAATAGTCTTTAATAGTCTTTAGTCTCTTATCTTTACTTGCTACGGTAACAAACAAATTTCCCACGTGTGGGATCATTAAAGTACCTTTGATTTTGATTCTGATTTTGAAAATCAGCTGAAATGATCATTAAGAGAGGTACTTGTTATCTACAATTTGTATTTATCTTTTAACTAGGTTTGATAATAAAGTTAGCATAAATACTATATTTCTCACACTATGGGTAGCACCGTCAATTAATGATCTGTATTTGAACTAGTGTTTTCTATAGGCCGCACTGGACTAAATGGCGCGTTCAGTGAGACAAAAGAGTCTGAAATAAGTCTGTCAGTCAGTCAGACTTCAACTGCGTTCACAGTAACTTCAGACCTCGTTTGTCACACTACATGTTAGCCGCATTGGGATGTTCGCAATACCTGTAGCTCACAAATTTGTTTAGGACACATGAAAAACATACTAATATTGGTTAAATAGACCTACTGTGACTACGCTGACTCTCAAACTTGTCAATAACATGCAACAAAGTCTGACATGTTTGTCGTGTTAGCGTATTCACAATACTTTATACCATTGTCCGGGTGAATTCTCGATTCTGATTGGCTCCTGGGTGTGCATTAAAAAGCGATAATGCACGCCTAAAAAATAAGTTCCGGTCACCTAGCTTAAATGTTTTATATCGCTGCGCTGGCGTCTTTAAAACAAACTTTAGCTTCATCATCTGGACAAAAACAAGCGGTAAGAGGTGAACTTTCTGCCTGAGCTGATGCCTAATACCCATCGGAAAGATCAGCATATATATCGCTTTCTTTTGCTGCTGCATTCGGTCAGAGCGTCGCCGCACCACGTAACAAATAATCCACTTTTTGTAAAAAAAGTGATCCAAACCAGAAAAAAAACAAGATATAGGACTAAAAACTGGTTGAATATTTATTTATTTTGTAAGTAACCATGGAATAAGCATGTTAATGGCCTTCGAAGTGTGCATTATCAGAATTAACGCATGCATCGCAACGGACGGTTCAGGCTTCCGGCGTGTGTTAATTTCCGATAATGCGTACTTCGTTTTACATTGACCTTTATGTAACTCACAACCTTGTTTGCAACACATAAAAAAAACAAAACATACCAACGATGCTAACATTACTGTGACTACGCTAACTTTCAACCTTCCTAGTAACACACACGTCGCATAAACACATCGGCAATACTGTAACTCCCAACATGTAAAAGAAACAGACTTATGCCACAAACACAAACGTTACTGTGACTATGCTAACTCTCAGCCTTGTTAGTGACGTATTTAAAAAACATATTCTGACACCACTACGTCACATTTTGACAGAGCACCATGTACCTCTCACTTTGGCATCTGTAAGCACAACCAGAATGAATCGTTGCATTAGATGCACTCTTGGTTTTTTCTTTTTAAGTAGGGCTTTAGTGCACCTTATGGCGCGGAAAATATGGTAGGTCCAATGATACTTTCTAGAAAAGTCAGTTTTTCTGGGCTTTTAAGAACAGAAGTCCGTGTTGGCAGCAAACTGATGGACAACATCAATTACAGCAAATACACAAGAAACTTTTATTTAGCAAAGAAGTCATTAACCAGCGCTCAGAAATGATGTTGCCTATTCTGGTGATTCGTGTCACATTGGAAATCCGAGAGCTGTAGCTCATTTTGTGTTTGATTGTTCTTGTCTGGCATGGAGATGGTAATCCAACAGAATCCCACTACCCAGCCTAAAAACAACTGCCCTCCGTCTCCCTACGACCCCTACGTTAAAAGCCCCACAATCATCACAGAAACTATGTCATCACTCCATAACAGAAAAGATCCAGAAGATAAATGCAAGCCAGCGCTGGGCCTCTCGCAGAGGCATCGTGTCAGCTTACATGTCATCTCATATGTGCTGAAATAATTGTTTTGCTGCCAAAGGCATGGAAGGAAAAAGATCCTGGGGGTGATTTGGAAATTGCTAAATACAAAGTTGGATAAGAAGTAGTTAATTAAAGTGGAATGGAAGAAAGTTTTGAGTTGATGCTATAGTGTTGGCAAAAATATGAGTCAGAAAATATCAATACATGTTTGTTTTTAGTTACATAGTTACTGAAATGATCTAAAATTCGGTGTGCCTGTTAAAAAATAAATTAATAAATAAAACGCACCAAAGAAATGAGCTGTGTCACCAGGTAGTTTGATGGACCGGCCTTTTATTTCTTTCTTTTTTTTGAAAACACAAAACTCAATTTCATTAATTCTGTGAGAAGCCATTTTTCCCTTCCTCCTTTTCCTGGCCTGATGGTTATTGCATTGTGCTCTGCAGCCCCTTCTGGACAAACCTGATATCTTTCAGAGAGTCGGTCCTCTCTGATGCCCTGGCGCTCTTGGCAGGGTCTCTCTTTCTTAATGCCCCTGCTGTCGTAGCATCTACAGGTTCCAAAACACATTAGACACTTAATAGCCCCGCTCAGGTTGCATTGATCTTATCAATGCAGCATGGAAAGATACACATCTTTGCCACGGCGAGTGAATCATTTCTGTGAGTAAAGTGGCCTCATTGTCGTCCGTTCCACCGTCATTTATGCAGAAAGAAAGAAATGGTTTAATTACAGGCAGGATAAGTCTACACAGCCAGGAAGTGTTTGACAGAAAAAATGTTTATATTTTATATACAGATGTCTCACATTTAAATGACAGGTGTTTGCAAGTAGAATAAAATGTAGTTGTTTTTGGTTTTTGTTGTGTGTTTTTTTTTTTTTTTTTGCACTTGCAAAGCTATGCAATATTATCTGTCATTGAGCCGGTTCGAGTGTGATGTTTTGAATATGTAAGAGACGATGAATGCATAATCAGCAGGAGGATGCCACGCAGGAGAGCCAGACAACCAGGTATTATCTCATCTTCAGTTTTCAAGAACACAAGACCTGAATCTGCCAGGAGCAGGGTCAGCGGCAGGAGGCTCCGCCCTAAAGAGTCGCTCGCTACGCGCGGATTGAAACTCTTTCTTTTAATTTCTTTTGTCATAACATTTCAGTGTAAGAATTCCCTCGCAGGCTCCTTAAGCTCAGTGGTTGAGGTTAATCATGGAGTAATAATACCACCCAGATTGTCATGTTGAGTTGGATTGAAGCCTATGTTTTTCTCTCCTGCTTCATTTTTCCTCACAAGGTATTAAGTGCTCCTGGCAGGTGCTCGCTCGGCGAGCCTTTGTGAATGAAATATGAGCTGCAGTGTCAACTGAACTTGTCACAGACAAGCTGGGATGAATTAATGATAAGGGAGCAGAGGTGTGTTTTAATGTTTTCTCCGTCCCTGATGGAAGGGTCCCAATAAATGTATTATCTCAGCCTGCATGGTTTTTGGAATAAGGTGCATCAGAGATCAAATGACGCTGCTGGGGGTGGGGGTTTGGGGGGGGGGGGGGGGGGGTTTATCAAGCAGTCTGTTTGATAAAAGTCTCACAATTAAACTTGTTTACATCCTTTTTCCCAATCTGAACTTTAAAGCTGTCCTACCTTTTTGCTTTCTGGACTCTGCTCTTTGAGGCTTATTCATTCAGATGAAGAAAACCCATTTCTCCTTTGAAAGACCTTCATTTTCAGTCATTTTTAAGGGGATTAGAGCCTCCGCAGAAAATGATGGAATGTCTGTCTCTTTTCACCACAGTTCAACAAGCCCACAGATGGAATGGGACTTATATTACTTATATGAGGTGCGGATGATTTGGACTTGATCAATGCCTCCAGTGCAACAAAATCACTTGCTTGCTTGATGGCCTCTGAAATTCTACGAGAAAAGCGATGGTTATTCTTCTCCTTTTCTTTTTTTGAGGGATATTTTATTTTTATTTTCAAACTGTCCTTTAAGCTAATGCGCCTTTTTGATACTTCCCACCTCCCCTCGCCCATAAACGAACCATCAGAGCCATAAATCACTGGACAAACACAGACTTGTGCAAGCCATGAAAGGTTCAAAGATTTATGTAACACATTCGTGTTTTCCACTTCCTCATTTTAGTACTTCACTGGTAAAGCCTAGCTAATAAAAGGTCCTATTAATATTTGCTGTTGCTTAGCAACGGCAGGGAGCAAGTAATAGCATTCTGTGGAAAAATAGATGACCGATAAGGAAAAATTCAATTCTTTTCTCATCTCCCGGGAGAAAGTGCCTTATTTCTCTGGCAATGTGATATGAAACTGTAGTTGTATATTATGAAATATCTTAAAAGAAGTATAGGTTATTTTCCAATTTCACCGTTTTAAGAGGGATTTTTATTGCAGATCGGAATGGCAGCTCATCTGTTTTCTCCACCCTGATAAAGTCAATTAACCTACAGGATTGGGTTTGTTTGGAGGATAAGATGCTGCCTTTTTTTAAATCTGAAATTCTAAAAAGGTAGTGTTAAACAACGCCCACCCTCCCAAACCTTTTGCATTATAAATTGCATTATATTTGTGCTGCAGGTGTAATAAAAACTTGCTTTGTACGAGCAGCTTTTGCAGAAGAAAATGCACCCCCCCCCCCTTCTAATAATGCATCCTATCGCTGCAATCACAGGTAATTGAAGATCTGGTACTGTGACAGTGCTCAATTCCGGTTATTTATCACACCCCACATCCACAAAAAACAAACTGAGTTTGGAGTTATCACACATGCATGTTGTCATCTTCCTCCACTCAGATGTGATCAACCGCGGCGTTCAAGCAAAAGACAGAAGCCCGAGAAACAAACGCAGACTCAGCTGCAGCAGATAGCCAGCGTTATGAAGCAGATACAAAGATAAGGGATTTCATATTACACTTAGCCACGTGCTCCCGCTGAGATTTATCATGGCATATTGCACCGTGCACCGTGTCATTCTGCTTTCACCGCCAGGAATATTCAGCCATGGCGGCTGTGGAGAGCCAAGTCATCTCTCTCTGGGATGCCCCCCCACCGTGCCACCAGCCAGCATAAACGCAGCGTTGATGTGCACAAGAGCGACTTCATTCAGGGTGATTAAAAAAAGCACATGGGAGGGGGAGGTGGCCCTCCTTTTTGTCATCAAAAACTGTTAGGTGATGTCATAGTTTCTTCATTGTTACTTCATTTTCAGATTCAGATTTGCTTTCAAATTGGCTTTAAAGACACTCTATTTGTTTTTGTTTTGTGTTCTATCCAAAGCACAACAGCCTCCTTCCAAATGTAGATCGTAGAGTTTACATCACTTTCCTGGAATAAACAGACGTTTTAAAAAATTCTGAAAACCTATTAAAGATTATTCGGGTTCTGTTTTTACTTTGCCATTTTTCTCAACTCACACTAAATGAAATATAATGTTTTAGACAAAATTCCGCTTTAATAAATACTCATTTTACAACCATACTATTGTGGCATGGCCTTCATTACATGACACATACTTAAAGTCCCACTCTAATCATCTTTTGATCTATTTTCAAATCGTTTTTTATCATTAAGTTGTTAATCAAAAATCATAAAACCTGTGTAGTTTTCTAGGACATAGTTTTTGCAGAGCGACATTCAAAATTTGCCTTTGAGTTGTGGGTGGGACTGTTAGTGTGGAGTAAGCCCGGCCCCACTTCCCGTCATTCTTCTGTGTCCCTTCTCTCCTGCTAGTTTGCAGACCTTCACTACCCCAACCTAACAACAAAAATGGCGAGCAATATTGGAGCTATCCAAGCCATCCAGTTTTGAGACAGATGCAAACTCAGACGAGGAAAACAAAGCCATAAGGATCTTTTTGACTGCAAGTGGATGCATCAGAATGGAGTGGAGCAGGGAGCTTGTGGACCGGCGATTGTAGTTTCTACGTCAAACCTACAAGCTTTGTTCAGCAGCATTTTTTCATATAGAAATACTCAGAAATGCAATCATGGGGAAAAATGCCACAAGAACATGTTAAAAACACAGAAAACACAGTTTTCATCAGGGTGGGTTTCTTTTCAAACACGTTTGCATGACTTTTGTGTTCATTACTCATGCATCTTCCGTTGTAGCAGTTGTTGTGCACACGCACGCACACACAAAACAGTGTGTCTGACACAGCAGTCAGGAGTCTCATTAGTGGCAGCGGAGAAGCAGTGCCTTCTGCTGTCAGGAGTGTGTGTCCTCGCCGCTCCTCACAACCGTCTCCTGCATGTCATGTCATGCAAGGCTCTGATTCTCTGAAGCTGCGCTTTGTGAGGTGAGCTCAGAGACACGCCCGGGCTGAGAGGCAGCAAGAAAAAGGGGGGAGAAGAAGGAGAGGGTGAGGTAGAACAAGATGAAGCGGGGTGTGGTGGGGGGGGGGGGGGTAAAAAAGGACAAGAAAGAAGAAAAAGAACAGAAAATAGAAGGGGGTAATAAAAGCAAAGGAGACTCCATCTAACATTATCAGTAATGAGGAACATGGAGGACGGTGCCGAGGGGGACATCATGACATTACTATCTGCAAATCAACATCTGCCTTTTTGCTGAAGCAGATTGACTGTGAGGAAGATTGTAAAGGGGGGGGGGGGGGGGGTCAACTCAATCAAAGCTGGAAAAAAAAATCTGTGTTTCTGATCATAGAGCTGTGTTATGTTCACAATAATTCATTTTTTACCTACTTTATTACTTTTCATTATATTTGTTCTGAATCCCCCCTCCCTGCTAGATGTTCACCTTAATCTAGTCTTGGAAAGAGAAAAAAGCAAGTGGACTTTGTGAATCTGTGTTCCTGTTTGTGCACCTAGGTTGACTTTTATTCTGAAATGCAGGAGGTATTTAGAATTCTCCATGTCCAGTTAGAATCAGTCATCAGTGGTGGAGTTTTCATTCGAGCCGGAAACTCAAAATAAAGTTCAATTGTCCTGTATTCCTGATTTTGTTTGTTTAATTGAAGGGGTTTGTTTTACAAAAGTAGAACTTCCTGTAGTGGTCTTTCTTCCAGAATTATCAAAAGAATATGCAACATAGGAAAAAGAAGCGTGTGTGTGTGTTATTAATAACCATAGCTTTGTAGATTGAATGTTGCCTGCTTTGTTTTGGTTGGTGGATTCCTTGCACTTCCAGAGGTTTTGTCACTCAGGTCCAAAGTAAATTCAGCAGCTTGTTAAATATTTCTACAGTCAGTTTAATAATGTTTCATCGATGGGGATGTCTGACAGTTAGAAAACAGACAAAATGATGTGTTGATAGTGAAGTTAACTGCTGTCCTGCACCAGAACTCTGTTCTCCAAGGTGTTTCTCTGCTTTTATGTGCAAATCCCTGACTTGAAGGACTTTAGCAGACTGTAGGACTTGTGAACAACATTCATGATCTTATTTTTTTAGCTCCAAGACATCGCTGTGAGGTCTAAAAATAAAATGCTTTTACTTTGAAAATGCAGAAACACTAGCTTCCTGTTATTGTTGCCGTTTGTGACACAAAATAAGAGCTTTGATGTGACTTGGACTAGCCAGCCAATGTAGTCACAAGAGGGCCACTAGCCCGGGTCTCCATGTGCCTGTCCCCAGCCTGGATAAACACAGAGGGTTGTGTCAGGATGGGCATCTGATTTCAGATCTTAAACAGATCCAATATGCGAGAAGGATGCTGAGTCAGCCTGCAAGGCAAGAGGTCTGGAGGAAGACCGAAGAGGAGCTTTCTGGATGCAGTGAAGGAAGTGTGAATGTATCTGGTGTTAGAGTAGAGGATGCAGAAGACAGGGTTAGATGGAGGAAGTTGATTGGCTGTGGCGACCCCTGAAGGGAAACGCCTAAAGGAAAAGAAGATGATGTGACTTGGACATGTCACTACAGAATTCCAACTTTGCTTGAACTGAAATGCCGATTTTTTTAGACTTTACTTGGATCTGAGCATCCATCCATTAATCCATCTTCAGAACTTGCTGAATTCATTTTGGGGCCACGGGAGCCAACCAGCTACTGTTGGGTGAAGGTTGGGCCACAAACTCAGACCTGTGGTTCATTTAGACACAATGATAACTGAAGCAGGTCTCTGGACTGTGGGAGGAAGCCTGGAGAAAACACACAAACTTCCCACAGAAAAGTCCAAGCTGGGATTTGAACCAGGTTGGAGCTGAGAACTCCAACCACTGCCCCACCATGCAGCTCTGGACTGTAGCAAATATCTTAAACTTACAAATTCTTCTCTTAGTTTAGTCTTTAGATTTACAAAAGCTCTGCGTTCTGCTGCAGTCAAATATTTTATATTTTCTTTGTGCGTAAGATGTGAAGTACCTGAAGTGACCTGGCTGTTATGAAGCAACTTCTATGAAGGTAAAAAGAACAAGAGTTTAAAAGTTACTGCTATAATTAACAAGTGGAGCGTATTTAAATGAATTTTTTCGTATAATATTTAACACAATCAGTGATTTGTGTCTGATTTCGCATCACTGTTTGTGTTCATTCTCTGTCATCCAGCGTGCGTCTGATGTCAGAGGGATCCGTTTGGGTCTAAGCAGCCTTTGATTCATGAATCCATTCCCTTATTAAATCTCTCCAGTGTGTAAATGACCCTTCTGGGCAAATAGAAGCTTGATCAACCAAAGACATACACGCAGAGAGACAGGGAAGGAGTGAGTGAGGAGGAGGAGGAGGGAGCGATGCCTCAGAGCTCTTTGAGGAGCATAGTTGTTACTACTTTGCCCTCAGGGTGATAGAGAAGAGGCTTTGAGGGCTGTGAAAAGCGCGGTTTGTTCCCAACCTAAAGGCATGTTTAGCACCTTGTTGCGTGGCTGCTGTGCTTTTGAAGGATCAGTCTGGAACGCGCCACTAATTAAAGCTGTCATGGCCGGGTGCCTGCAGGGATAATGTTCTATTATTATAGTCATTTGTTTCAATTAAACGCTGGCTGATTTTACAATAGCAGCCAAGGACCTGTGTGAGTGAGCCATCACTCCAAACAAGATGGCTCCAGTCAAGCAGGCACTGGGGAGGGAAATCTGGAGAGACACAGAGGCATTGATCACCCAGGGGTAAATTGGAGCCGAGAGGAACGGGACTGAGAAAGTGTCTGGAAGTGCACTTAGCTATCAGTTTTTATCCACAGTTTAAAGTCAGTCTAGAAAAGCTGGACTGACTCCTACGGTTGCCCTGAAGGGCAAACCACACCAACAAGTCACACAATGCAAAACCATATAATAAGGCAAAACAAAACATAAAACAGATGACATTACATTTTAGAAAGGAAAAAAAAAATGAAGCAAAATGAAAGTGAAACGTTTCCAAAAAATGGTCATTTCTAGGAATCAAAATAAAATGAAAAAAATACGAAGCACAACAAGGAACCGAAAAAGGTATGACGGACATCACTGATTGGATGAAGATTTTTGATGTTAGAGATTTTTTAACCCTTGTGCTATCCTAGGCACTTTAACGTTGGGGGTTGGGTCATCTAGACCCACTAGACAGTGCTCTGAACCTTTTTTCTTCAATGATTTGTTATTTTCACTGGTGTCCATGGATTACATGAAATCTTTCCACCTTTATCCACCTTTGTCATGGTAGGAATAACACGTCAATGTAAGGTTGGGGTCATCTAAGATAACACAAGGGTTAACATGTGCATCTTTGTTAAAGTTTTATGATTATTCCAGAGCATATCCCGAGTCGCCTCATACCAAATGACTTCTGGTTGAAATGATTGACAAACATCACCAGCCAATCAGTGATGTCCCAAAGTACATACCTTTTCCGAAAGAAAAAAAAACATTTTGGAAAGCAAGAGTATTTTTTGTTGTTGTTAAGATATCAAAATGAAATGCTACAAAAAAAAATCAAACAAAAGAAGGAAATGGAAAAGGTGGCTAACCAGTCTTTTGGCATGAAGTGATACTGAATAGGCTCTGGAATAATCAGAAAACTTTTATAAATATGCAAACATTTGAAAACAATCAAACCTCCAAACTCACCTCATTAGTGATGTGCTGTACAGAGGTGGAGCTAGGGTGGAGAAGGGGAGGGGGCAAATGCCCCCTAGAAAAAAGCGTAGCCCCCTCATATTTTGAGTCAGTATTAGTATTATTATTAACAAAGATTTGGAAATCATCAAAGCAAAACGTCTGTTTTGACATTAATAACAACAATAATAAAACTGTTTATTTTTGATCCAGTCTGCTATTCTTATTTGCCACCCTTTCAAACTCTATTGCCCCCTCCCTATATAAAATATTCTAGCCCCATCACTGGTCCCATAGTAACGGCCATTTCCTGTTTCTTTATGTGTTTAGTTTTTTAACATTTCATTTTGAATTCTGGAAATGTTGTTTTTCCAAAGGTTTTGTTTATATATCATTATTAATCTGCTTTTTAATATTGTGATATTTAATATATTTTTTGAATTGAGTATTTTGTTGCTCTGATTTGCCCTTCAGGGCCACCGTAGACTCCTGATCCTTGAAGCGCCTCATTAAAAGGTGACAAAGCCGATTTACAGTAGAAGATGCTAACAAGTTGAAACACAAGGAGGACACCTAATGATTCTGCCTCGTCAAAAGTCGGCTTTGTTATGATGGCGAAGCTATAAAAGCTACAAACCAATCACCTGCCTTTATTTAAATCGCCAAACAGATGGCACTCTGGTTTAATAATCATAAGGACATAGCAGAGTTAAGCTGCTGTGCTCTGGTTTCTCCTTGAAGCTGTGTACAGGGCGCTCTCCTCCTTCTCCTCCTCCTCCTCTTCTCACATCTGTGTGCTGCTGGTCAAATCCCCTTAGCTAAATCAAATGGTGCAGGCAATCGGAGCGTCCGTGAAACCATTTCAAAGGTAAGGTCAGCAGGAGCAGGAGGAACAATGGCTTTGTGATATTCCATCTCTCACACAATGTGCTACACATAATTGGAAAGCCTTTGTTATTTGACTCCCATTTGACTATGATGTACAAGATGTGAATACAAACACGACAGGCGTTAACAAAGGGGGGGTGGAGCACTCTCACGCCAAGTTTCCTGCTTTTACATCACAGTTTAGATCAGGCTGGGTTCTACCAACTGAGAGCAATATCTGACTTTGGAGATGGACTTGTCCACTTCAGGCTACCCCCCCTCTCTGTTTCCTGTTTGGTTTCCCATGATGTCTTTTTTTCTCACCTGTGATAAATCCGACTTTTATTCATAATGTTAACAGATTTATCCCACTTAAAATGATCAGGGAATTGATGCATTACGTTGTATAATGGTCTAATGACTGAAGGCCGGGTCACACAAACACTATGTACATTTTGCGCATATTGTGCATATGTGAATTTACGTGGAAAACGCGAGAAACACTGTCGTCTCTGTGTGAAATTTTTACAGATGTATCACAAATGAACCATGTTAAAGCAATGGAAGAAGTGATATAAAAGTTATACATCAGTGGTATACCTGCATGAAGAGTCTGTTAGACATCCGTGGAACGGTCGTGGAAAGCTACAAATTTGCGAATGCATCTCGGAAAAATCCCACACAACTGCTTTAGATTTACGTAATGATTGCGTGTAAACTATGTAAAATGCAAAAACTTTGATCTCAACCGATCAAAAGTTTCGAACCCTCGACGGACATCTACGATTGACAAACGCAAGAAACACCAATGAACTACGTATATCACGCATGTATCACGAAAGACTGAAACTTGATACGTGGAAAATGTGCAAAATGTACGTAGTAGCTGTGTGACACGGACTTGACATATCGGATTTAAGTCTTTAAAAAGTCCAGAGTTTTTGTCCAAAGGAAGAGAGCGTTCACTAGTTAGACCCCGTCACTGCCGCCTCTTTCGGACCGTTTCCCGGTTGACACCATTCGGAATTAGCATGCAGCACCTAAGACAGCCGGCAAACTGTGTCAGGTTCTTTTATAATATTTGCACAGCCATCTGCAGCTAGCTTTATTTAGCACTGGCTTGATGCTGCCGTCTGATAACATCATGCTTTCTGTTTCTCGCACAGGTGAAAGCATCGTTTAAAAGCACTTAAGAGACATTATGGGAAAGGACAGAGGAATGACTGCTAGAAGTACATTATCACAGTAGGAGTGCTTTGAGTAACCTGCATTAGTTCTGTTATGGAGTATAGAGCTGGCTTTAGTCCTACTTAGCAATAGGACTTTTCTACAAATGTATGCCATCAGCTGCATACTTGCAGTGGATCCGTTTATGCGTCTGTGTTCTAATGACTCACTGCTTCATTAGTTAAGACAGAGCATGGGGCCTTAATGAAAACAGAGCTAATGGGATGAGACACAAGAGTGAGTACAAATAACTACAAATGAAACAAACCTAAAATGACATTGTGCATAACATGAGGCTGAGCTCATAGATCTGGAGCGACAGCAAATCCTCATCTTTTGAAATTGTCTCAGGTTAGACTGAAGCAGTCGTGGAAGGGTTCCTGAATTTGCCTTATTTCCTTTTTTTTTTTTAATTGGTTGACACCAAGTACTGCAGCGATGTATCTTTCCTTTTGTGAACTCCTCTGCTCCTCCTTGTTTATATTAAACATGGTGTGACTCAGATTAAAGGGTGACAATTCTGCCTCCAGGCTGTTGCTATGGCAATGCATCTGCTATAGCTATGATAGGCCGTTCATGTTTGATTAATTGGTTTCTTGTTGCCTCTTGGTTTGTGAGGACTCTTAAAGACCAAATCCATAGAAAATGTAAATGAAAAAAAAAGTAGTTCCTTTTACATTTATTTTTCTGAAACTGATGTTTTAGGAAGTGTCGGAATGGCATTCTGAACTAGGATGGGGGAGTTATTTGAAATGCAAAAGCAATGTCTTTGTTCACGGCTGGCTTTTGTGAGCAGCCGCTGAGGCAAACACAGAATCTAATGTCGTGTGAATATTATGAGTTTTCAAAGCGGGCCAGAGCTGCGCACAACATTACTTGGTGGAGCATTTTTACTCGAGCAATCTACTGGGACCAATTATGATTAGAGAGCCAAGCCTTCATCTCTGAACTTCTGCTCCTGTTTATCAAGACCTCATCTGCTCAACCCTTTCAATTTGATCTTTTTAGCTCTCCACTAATGTGTAATGTATTATTTAACTCATAAATGTTTAAAGGAGCTTACAAATGCTAGTTCATCACTTTCTGATCTGTAAATTGCCAAACATTCCCATTTATGCATTGCATTAAAAGCATCCTTTGGTGCTTGCTAATGTTCAGTCCGCATGAATCTTAAAGGAAAACCTTTGATGCAGTTATCATTGCAGACTGAAGATGCTTTGGAGCAGAACACCGTGTTGTTTTGACTCTGTAATTACAGGGGGGTGTTCTTCATGCGGGATAAGGGGGGGGGGGGGTCCACTCTCCAGCTGGGTGCGGCAGTTTTGTTTCTATTTGTGCTTGCAGGAATAGCAAAAGGTGTTGTTTAACGTTGCACTTAGCGATATTTCTTCCTTTCCCAGCCGACTGTGAGCACAATTTCCTCACAGGGGGTTGATGGGATTGTTGATCAATACCATTGACTCTGTCATTGCTTTACCAGCTGCTAAGAGCTTTCGTTTCTTAAGAATTAATTTTTGGGAGCGGAAGGTATAGTCTTCCCTCCTTGTCATATACAACAGCACTAGAGAGGTGCTATTTGTGCCTGAAGATGCATCAGAAGTTAACCCAAAATACAGATTCTCCAAGCAGAAGACTAGAAGCTCTATGAATGACAGTAAGAAGAAAAGTTTAAATAAATACAGTTTACTTTAAAGGGGCAATATTGTGCATTTCTTATGCCATTCAAAATAAACTCTATCCACGTAGATGATATTATATTACCTTTGGCACACTAAAGAACACTTTTTTTGATGAAATATGAGTTAGTTTTCCTACCCAGAAGCAAGATGATTGGATCTCTGAGGCACCGTCTTTCACTCTTTATGGGTGCCGCCCATTTCGTGACGTCAACCTAGTGTCCTCAGTGTGTCTGCTTTTCGCCCCCAAAACAAACATCATCCGAAGTTTTTGCAAAGCTAGATGGGCATATTGCGCATAAAAAGAAAGCGTTTAGCCGTTCACCATTAGCTCCACAGAGAAAGTGTGTGTGTGTGTGTGTGTTAGTCTGGTGGCTGTGCTGGCAGTGCAGACTCTTCCTGGAAGGGGCTGTTCTTCATTTTGCGACATCACAATGTAGGAACCCACTCGTTTTGGGGTTTGGGAGGGGCTTTTTTTTGCTCAGAGCTCACAGGAATACTCAGAAATGGGTGAATGGATCAAAATGCTGCTTTGGGGTTGTACCGTAATTTAGGAGGTTGTGTAGATTTGAACATATTTATGTCATCGATTATTCATGGTGCAGAAGATGTGACACTTAGACTGCTTCACACGTTTTGTTTTAGTTTCTTGTTGCCAGAAGGAAACTTTAGTCAATGGGTGAAGCTTCTGTTTTAAAAAAGAAGGAGATCAAAGTTTTCTTGAAGTTTGGGTCAGTACAGTAATTCGATCTGTGAGGTTTGCTCTGTTCTGTATTTATTTCCGATGAGCATTAACTTTATTTCCAATGTGGCAACGTTTTGCACAACCCATAGAGATCTTCTTAAATGTAAAACAATCGTTTAAAGATTGCACGTTTGGCAATCTTTTTCCACACTGAGTATTGGAGAAGAATGTAAAGTTGGTGTTCTTCTCTTGTCCCAGATGCAGGAGATGGCTTTGCACCACCACCAACAGCAACACCATCACCAGCAGCCCGACGGCGCTCTTTATGACCCCACCCGTAACCACCCCCTGATAAACAACTCACCTTCAATACTGCCAAACCCCATGAGTGCACTGACCCAGCTAAACCCTCTGGTCAGCCGGAGTGCACTGCCTCACGGTTCCCCCTCACCTCCCGGAAGTAAATCAGCCACACCTTCCCCTTCAAGCTCCAATCAGGAGGAGGAGACTGATCCTCATTCGAAGGTACTGATGTGGCTTCTCTGGCTTTGCATTGGTGAAGGTGGAGCAAAAGGGGCTGGCAGTGCTTTTTTTTAGGGGGTTTACAAAGCTAAATGCAGAGGTGATATTTGGGGGAGTTAGGAGGTTTGTGGGGATTTTATTGGGTGTCTGGGAAATGAAGACAGGGGCTTCCCTGCTTCTTTGTGATGTGTAATAGTGTGGAGATAAAAGTTGAGCTCTAATGGACAGCAACTTTCCCCTTTTTTATAAATAGCATTATGAACCAGTTTATCTTTTTTTTTTCTCACATGAACAATTATTTAAATAAAAAGCTGCTTTTACAGAGATTTAAGGGATCATTTATAAGCAATTATTGCTTCTTTTAGTTGATATCCCCTTTTGACACTTTCTAAAATGTATTTTCTCATATATAGACTCGCAAAATGCAGCCATTATTATTATTTTTTGTTTACATTTAGTCACACAAGCAGCCTGAATTGTATTTGTTTGTTTTTTTCAAGTTATTGGAATATGTGGTAAATCGTAAAATGAGTTGAGCAACAATGAGGTTCATTGCTAAAGGAATTTGTATGATCACTTAAAAACCTCGGAAATTGTTAGGATTTGTTTGTGTTAAAAGCACTTCAATTGAGAAAACATGGCACTCAAACAAACGACAATAAACAATTCACATCCTTGTTCATATTTTTTTTAATTCAATAATCCTATTTAAAAAAAATAACACTATCAGTTGGATAAAATATTTTTTTTGCACAGAATTGAGAAAAATGACAGAAAAAAGGCAGAAAAACTCACCTGTGATTAAAAAAAAAAAAAAAAAATTAGTTTTTTATGCCATTAACTCATATGAAGCTTGTTTTAAAGGTTCACGTGCCTAAAGCAGAGACATAAGTAACCAGCTAGCTAATGTCTTTTTTTGATTTGTTTTGCCTCTCAAAGACCTTTCAAAAGCTAATGCTATGTTAGCTTTACACTCATTTAGGCTTAAGCCTCTTTTTTTTTGGTTTCTTTTTAGGCACCTCCTAATATTCTTTCAAATGTTGTTTTTTTTTTAAATAAATATACTATATATTTCAGTAAAGTCTGACAGCATCAAAGCCGTTCACTTTTAATTTATTGGCAAATAGCAAAGAAATCCTGTCAGCTATGCTAATATGCTAACATGGTCAGCTTAAACCAAAGTTATATTTCCTTTGATGGAGATATCCACATACAAACTTAAAGACTAAAGCTATGTTCACTTCGCCCTCGGCAACACGTGTTCAAGCCACCGCTTTCAATTAAAAGCCTATGTTAACGCCCATAAATGCCTGTTTTTGGACATCCATAGTTTCTACAACCGCTTTCATAATCTATGTTCAAGTTGTGCGACCAGTGAAAGCGCATTGTAAGTTCAACCTGGTCAAACTTCTTCCAATCGGGGACTTGGTTTTGGTAGTGATGTATAGATGGCATCCCTTTGAATTAACAGAAGTGCCGACCGTTTGAAAACTGATCGTGAAGGAGAAAAGACTGTGGTTTGCGCGCGGCTAGAATTTTATCACCTCAAGTCTTTCTTATGTCAGAATAAAGCTGTGAAAGAAAATGCCTGGAGCAAAATTAAAATGAGATTTGCATCGCTTACACATTTGGCAACAAGCCTCTGCCAACTGTAGGTGGCGGACATGAGTTGTTAACAGTAGAAAAGAAAAAAGAAGCCTCTCCCGGCTGTCAGCGTTACCACAAGTTTAGCGCATTCCTGAATGCACGTCAGAAGCCGGGTGTGTCCGCAGCTTAATTGCTTTTGCCTTAAATATTTAAAAATACAAATTTACAGTCTTGCTCTATGTATACTACTTCATATCAGACGGATTGTCTTGTTTAGCTTGATTTTATTGTTAGAAAATGTGGAGAACAGCTCTCGGAAATTGCCCAGCATTTCAGCGGATCTGTCCTTACGTCTAGCAGGCAGAATACAAATGAGAGTGTAATTAAACTGGCCCTTTTTTTAGCGGGTTTCACACTCCTTTCTGCTTTCAGCAGCAGCACAGTATGACAAGATGAGGAACCTTTAGTTTAAAAGTCTCTACAGTACATTCCTGTCTCTATACATACATCTGCTGTACTTCTCAGTGCACATGTGAATAAAAACGATTACCATCTCTCCTACCACTAAGTAATTCCGTTTGCTCTTTCCAATTTATTTTGAGACCACATCAAAGCCAGAGCAGATACATCAGGCAATTTAAAATTCTTTTCACCCCTGGCATAAGAAGTCTGAATTTATGAATTGCTGAGCAACAGCAAAATGAAGACTTGAGAAGTTTGGATAAATTCAAAAGCACCTGTTATTTTTTTGACAATGTAAGGTGTGTGTGCGTGTGGATTGGAGGGGGTTACTGTTGTTAGGGTCCTCTGTGAGAGTTGTTGTCAGTGAAACATTGCTGCAATATTGAAAGTTTGCTAATATGAACAGGGGAATTAAATTATGAAGTTAATGAAGTCAGAATGCCTCACCTGGACCTGGTGTTATAAGCGTTCATATGAAATGTAATTATTCATTCTGGCTTTTTGTTTTTTTTCCCTGCTCACAATGTGTTTGAGATTAGTGTACTCGATTTCAGCGTCAATCATTTTTGTGCGCTGATGCTCTTGCAGATCACAGGGGAGAAGCGGCCATCTTCGGAGATCATGAAGCCCAAGCCCAAACCCCCAAAGAAGAAGAAAAAGAAGGACCCCAATGAACCGACGAAGCCCGTGTCGGCGTACGCCCTGTTCTTCAGGGACACCCAGGCGGCCATCAAGGGGCAGAACCCCAACGCCACCTTTGGAGACGTCTCCAAAATAGTGGCCTCCATGTGGGACGGCCTGGGGGAGGAGCAGAAACAGGTACGTCCACACACTCAAAGCGCAGAGGCTTCAGGGCAACGGCAGAATGTAAACATCTGAAGGAAGAAACTATATGACTGTTTGGACTATTTTATTGCACTTCCACAAAGAACTAAACATTCAGAAATGGTAGGAAAACAACATAAATTCAGTGCTTGACTTTCAAAGTTTGAGGTCATTAGTTTTTGCAAATTTTCATTTAACATTTGGTTTAAATCTTATTTTCCTAAAATTTTTCATTTTATTGTTTTTTTTATAACTTAGGCAAGTCAAATATCCAGGTTATAATACATTTAATAATCTAAAAGATTGACCAAGCTAACTGCTTACATTGATAATAATAATAATAAAAATAATAATAATAATAATAAAGAAAACCACAAGGTCACTTTACAGTTACAATTGTATTTTATATGTAATACTTCAATTTTAGGTCATGAGCCGGCAACCTTCCACAATATAAGCCATTTGGTTCAGTTTCCTGCAACATTTCATCATAAAAGAACCATTTGGTTCAGTTTCCTAAAATATTTCAAAATAAAAGAACCATTTGGTCCAGTTTCTTACAGTTTCAAACTCTCACTCCACTGTTTAGAAAAATACACTTCATGTATATTTTTGTGATCCTTAAGCCATTCATTTAAATAAATGATCTTTTAAATATTTGCAACAGTTGAATTATAGTGAGAAATAATTCGTTTTTTATTGATGAAGTAAAAAACATTTTTTTGTATTTAACAATTGAAAATCTTTTTCACTTTTGACAAAAAATGTCTCACTTCCACTGAGCTGTCCGGTCCGGTCCGGTCCGGTATTTGGAGCATTTCGATTATAAAATGGATCCATTAGTCAGACTGAATCGTACCATTTTTGGGCCCCTGTTGGTTGTGGGTCCATAGAAAAATTGAACTGATCGGTTAGAGTGGAGCTACTGTTGAAACTCGTGGCTGAGGGACCTACAATTCAGTTCAATTCAACTTTACTTAAATAGCCCAATATTTTAACTCAGTTGTCTCAACAGGTTTCACACCGGGAATTGTACGAAACATAAAATCTGTCATAAAATACAATAGGTGATTCCCAAACTAAACAGACTACGCTAAACTGTGCATGTGCCGTGACGGTCCAGCATTGCTCACCTGATTGCCAGGACCGTTCTAAACGGGACCGGACCAATGCGGACCAATCAGTGGAAACAAAGCTCAAGTTACTTTCAAAATAAAATACACCTTGTGTCAAATAAGACACAGGAAGAAAAAATAAACCTCAGTAGTTATGTCTAATTTGCAAATGTTTTAGAGGTCAGTTAACTGTAAACCTATACAGCAATAATACTCTTAGCAGGAGTCAAATCTTTATGCACACATTGCAGTTTCATTCACTGTAGTAGTCATGTATTAGCCTTCAGTTAGGAGTTTTGACAGTATTTTTAGCTTTAACGGTCAGACAATGATACATGTGCAGAAAGACTTTGTCATTATAAGATTATTAATCATTATATATTTAAAAAAACACAGAATCTTTATTGCAACTAATTATATTTAAACCTTTCCTTCCATGGGGATGGGATGAAATGAGCAGAACAATGAGACAGCCTGATGATCATGCTCAGACTCATATTTTTAGAATATCCAGTCAGGCCACAGCTCATTGGGTGTCAAATAAAGGCACCTGTCTCCATGACAAAGTGCAGCCCATTCTCCACAGCCCCAGCCGCGATCTGCTGAACCCCATCCAGCACGTGTCTCTTTTTCCTCCCACAGAACCTTCTTTATACGCTGGACTTTGGAGGCCGTCTGTCCCTTCTATTTGCAGTTAATTTCTGCCGCCTTCACAGAGGCTCTTCACCATGAATCTTCATTTCGCCACTGACACTCTTGAATGTGAATTCCTCATTTCCTGTCCTTTTATTTATATCTGTTGCCTGGTGATTTGATCATGCTGGGAATACAAGATTAGCAATTGCCTTGTCCTTGGTTTTGCCTCAAGGACATCTGCTCCAGAAATGTTATTGTTTGTGCTCCTTAACTCTTCGCCTCCTGGCTTCTCTTTCACTTTGTGCCCCCCCCCCCCCCCCCCCCCCTTATCAAAGGTGCATTTGTCCTTCACAGTTGAACCCGGGAACAAAAAAGAAACAAAAAAATGAGGCTAACAAAACCACAGCTCCATTTATTAAAAAAGAAAAATCCCCCCTCCATTTAGTGTGTCACTCCACGGCTAAATTTTTGATTTGTTTGTGCATTCATGTGTTTAATCAAACGTGTCACCTCGCAGGACACATAATTAACTTGAGGTAATGATGCCATTATGCAATAAAATATAGCACCCCGTCTGGGCAATAACCTTGTGATTGCTTTAATTATTCTCACCGACTTGCACAGTATTCATGACAGTGCAGCAAATGCATGACATTTGAAAATGGGATACAGAAGAAATTCTTAAATTCTCCATTCCTAGCAGGAATCATACAGGTATGTATTCTAATATTCAAAAAGTGAAAAAAATAACACAGTGGATGGGAAAGATTTTCCATTTTTTCTACTCAGCTCTTTAAAGTCCAACTCCGATCATCTATTGATTTATTCGCAAAGCATTTCCTGTGGTATTTTAATTATGATTATGTCTTTTTTTTTTTGTCAAAATGTTTTGGGAAAATGTTTATTAGCTTCGCATCTGAGGTGTTGACGGGTTTGCTGACATGCCGCGTCCCCTTCCCATCATCCCGTTTACACACTCTCTCCCTCTAGCTTTCAGCCCCCCCTCACAACCCCAACCTAACATTACCAGTGCAACAAGCATGGTGAGCAAAATCGGAACAATCAAGTTGTACAGTTTTGAGCGGTAAGCAGCTCAGACGAGGAAAATGTAGCCGTACATGGATCTATTTGTTTACAAGGGGATGCATGAGAATGAAGCGGAGCAGGGAGCTAGTGGCCTGCCATGGTAACATCTCCGTCAATGCGACAAGCTTTTTCCAAAAACAATTTTTTCATCTGCTCTGGATTTTTCAGTGATTTGAAAAAAAAAAATACTTGGAAATGTTAAGAACATGTTAAAAACACCAAAAATACTATTTTCATCCGAGTGGGACTCTAAAGAGAACATTCCCTCTTTTCACGTAGATTTGCGTGTTTAGAAATAAAAAACGTGTTTTGCTCTCATCAGATCTCACATTCAAGTGAATGCCCAGCTTTTATACTATTTCCTAAATCTTGTATTCATTTTTATACATAAAAAGTTCACTATGGCTAAAAACTAAATTCAGCTACAATGGATTCATATTGGTAAAAAGTGTAGGTGGATCCTGAAAAATGACACGTTTTGCTGGTTTGGAGATCCAAACATATCTTTATTGGGGGATTACACAAATAAAAAGATTAAACTGACATTTCTGAAGCAACAGAGGTAGGAACAATTTGAAATAATGATCAAGTATTCAAAAACATTAATAATTTAAGTTTGAGCTTTGTGAATGTGGGGAGGCTGTCAGATATCAGAATAGAGTGGAGCAGGGAGCTTGTGACTTGCTGTAGTAGCTTCTACATCAGACCTACAGGCTTGAAAAGAAATACCCTGAAATGGCATTTGTAAGCATTTGTAAATCTCCTCCATCATTAAACAAATGCCACAATAACATGTTAAAAACACCATTTCCCTCTAACTTTATCTTTAAAAAGCTTTCAAAATTCACATTTAGTTTCCCTCCTCTTTTCATGCACTGGGACACTATTTGATCTTCTTCTACATGGGCTGTCATGTCATCTGGATGGGACCTGTGAGGTGTGTTTCATGAAGTTGCAGTCAGACCTTGTGGAGCCATGCAGGAGCTCCAGAATGTAAACATGACCCAGAGCTCCTGTTTTCAATTACCTATAGCTGTGCTCCAACAAGCCACCAAGCAAAACTCATTTAAATGCAGTGAATGTGTTGTTTTTTGATAGGAAATGATAAGAAGTTAGACTTTTTTATTTTTTCAACTCCTGTGATTTCTTTTGTTTAGCTCCAGCTTGTGTTCAGGCACATTGTGCAGCACTATCCTTGAGCTTGGCAGAACAAAGTCTCCACTTTTCTTTCTTTATTTTTTTTGAGATGCATGTTTATGCTCATATTTTGTTTTTTATTAAAATGTTTTTACAGCACTTTTTTTTTTTATATTCCCAGAGGCCTTTGCTTTATAGAGCAAGATCAATGCGTTGTTGGACTGCGTTGTTCCTGAAGGTGACTTCTTGTTAAAGCTGCCCCAGAAAACAAAAGAGTTATTTATTTGTTCTTTTCCTTTTTTTCTGAGCAGAAAAGGAACAGTCGCATGTTTTTACAGCAGTGATCACGAACGGTAATGAAAGGTTTTGTGGAAGCAGGAGGACAGATCTTGGTTTGAGTGACCCTGTGTTTTGGATATCTTTATTGGTAGAAAATCGGCAAGAAAAAAACATTTACCGCTATGGGCATCATTTTGAACTGCATCAATTCCATTAAAAGTATTTTCTATGTTTTTTTTTTTGTATTTTTCTGCTGTTTTCATCGTCTCCGCCACCTTTCAGTCTTGTAGTTCCAGGCTAATCACTCCCCTCGGTGTCAGCGGGGCGCAGGGTTATTGTCTCCTGTAATTAACTGCTTATCAAACAAGAACAATTCATTAAGGTACAATTAGGGGCTAATTCAGGCGGGACACCTCTGTCAGGAAGGCGGTGGAGGCGCGTGCTCTCTCCGCACAGCGTTGTTATTCTTAATTCACACTGACCTGCAGTCTTTGACGGCTTCAACCGCTAATGAATCTGCACACTTTGGAATAATTAGACATCCTTAGGCCCGATCATTTATTTAAAAGTGTCTGTCGCCGCGTGAGTCATTCGCCGTGCTAAATTAATTTGAAAAGAAAACTGCTAGAAGTCGTTGGAGGTTGTTAGAGATGTGCATGTGGATGTGTCGGTGTGTAATAGGTGAGTTTGTTTGTTTTTAACTCCCGTTTTATTTATAAAAGCCTGAAGATTGACGGAAGAAAGAGGAACACTGTCATAAATAGGGATGAGTTGATAGAGTAAACAGCATTTTGTTTGAGTAAGAGATTGCATCCACGTCTCGTCTGGGTGTGTTTGTCTGTTTGTGGATGTGCTTGCCAACCTGTGTGCGTTTGGCCTCACATGAATGCTCGATGGTGACTCTTTTGCAGGGTTTTAAAAAGCGATGACGCTCCCTGACCGCCTCACAGAGGATCAGTAATTCCTCTTCGCTCTCACATTAAACTGAGATCTGAGTCTTCTTCATTGCTTTAAGGGGGAACTTTTTGCAACTTCCTGCATCAAAAAAGGCAGCGACAACTTTTATTGATTGACGCCTGATGACATTAGCTTGTCTCACATGATGCCTGTTCCGACTGCTTTTTTGCAGTTTAAAGTATGTTGTTTGTTTTTTTTCCCTCTCCTCTATTTCCTGTGAATGATTTGCAGGGACATCAGATCTGCAGTCCTCTTGGAAAGCTGTACACATAGTGACAAACAGCTACTACATTTTGTTATTTTTGCACAATCTGTCTTGACGTTTCATTTCTAAAATGTTCTAAGAAGTGAACGGCTGACATGCGCGCCGTTAAATCTCCTTGATCGTTTTTCCTCGTCGTCCTCCTCGTGAGGCCAACGTTTGGTTCATATCAGTGAACGTGGATCGCACGGCGGTCATTGTGCTCCTTAGCTTTGCCTCCTGTTTAAAACGTTGTTGTTGTGTTTGCCCCTGCAGAGCTACAAGAGGAAAACAGAGGCTGCTAAGAAGGAGTACCTGAAAGCCCTGGCCGCCTACAGAGCCAGTCTGGTTTCCAAGGTAACAAGCAGGGGTCACATCTTTGATATACATGGGTCAGTGGTGATATAAGGGATGATAAATTAGACAGAATTCCTTTTAGTCTCATTTCAGGGAAAACGTCCACTAGCTGCAGCACGTTTGTGTGTGTGTTTGTGTGTGTGTGTGTGTGTTTTTGTTTTTTTTACTAAGTGCATGTGTGTGAGCAGCTTTGCATGTGCTCAGAAGAGAGCAGTGAAAATTAGGCCTGAAACACACCCGATTTATAACCTGGGGAGAAAGGGAGAGTAAAAGTCCTCATAGGTGTGTATTTGTGAGTCATCAGTGTGCGCATGTGAGAGTGGACATCATTTGCTGTCCTCCCGGTGTTTGTGTCCTCCCCAGTGGGCTGCTAATGTGTTGGCTGAGGTTCGCTCACACCTACTGCTCTCCCTTTGAAGCAGGTTAGCCTAGAACATAAACAACAAAAAAGTAGAGACGTACGCTGAAACGGCTCTGAAAATGTATGGATTTAAATGCCGTTGCATGTTCAAATTCAGCCTATAAATTGCATTAGCATATAGCGAGCACCTCCTCTTCCTCCCTCCTCCCCCGGGTTGTAGCACACTTCCTCTCAAGCTCATGGGCCGAAAACAAGCACCTTGATTAAAGCATGAATAGTTAATTCATCAGCCTCTTCAGCGCAAAACACTTTCTACTAAAACGACTATTCTCATCGCTTGTCTTTTGTGCAATTAGACATTCATGGCAGAGCTCCTACACACAGGCTTGATTGATGCCATATGCTGGTAGATTGCTAGTCAAGAAAATTTGACTGACAAAAAAAAAAAAAAAAAAAACCTGCAGACCTTCACTTCACTCATTCAGGAGCAGCCAATCTGAATGCAGGACTGCATCTCATCATTCAGCACGACTCCCTCTTCTTTTAATTATCAGTGAAGGAGTCTTTTCAGCGTGAATCGAGCTGGGTGGAACTGAACGTAATCGCTGGATCATTTCAAAAGATTTACATTCTCACTGTGCACCTGTTGCCTTTTTGTTCCGTGACACTCGGGAGGGCGAAAAAGAAAAGTTTGATTGCGGCTATGTGTCACCGCGCATCCTCAATGCTCATCGGAAATAAAACACGGAATGATTATTAAAAAAGTTTACCAGGGAAAAGTGATGGATAAGAAACATAAAGCATTGCAGTAAAGGAGAGATGCTTCTGCAGAAAGTGGCTGCGTGCCATCCAAACTTTATTTAGACTGAAAAAACGACAGATCACAGAAGCAGCACACATTTGAATCAGCCATGATGTAACATTTTCCTATTGGGTAAGGGTTTTTTTGTAAAAAAAAAAAAAAAGGTTCATATTGTATATATTCTGAAGATTGCTCTTATTTTTTAAATGGGGGGTGGGGGGCAGAAGACTTTGGAAGGGTGGCAAATGAGAAGCATTGCTCCTCTCAGCACAAAGTATTGTGGATCAAATAAGCCAACTGTGTAAATCAATGAATTCGAACTGTGGTATTTAGTCAAATCTGTCAATACTATTTTCTTAACACACGAGTTTTCCCAAAATAAAAATGTCCTCTTGCCATAGCATGGAAACAGCATGGATTTTGGTAAGGCTGGGGTGCTGACGGCTCAGATCGGCCGACAGTTTGAGGGAGTCAAGATTTCATTTAAAAAATTGCTTTTTTTTAATTTCTGCAATGCCTTATGAAGCTTGTACTAATGATTTCTCAATCTTTATAATTATACTGGTGGACTCCAAAACTTGGTGGGCAAAGCTTTTTGCTGGGGGGGGGCTACTGCCCCCCTTTGCCCCCCTGTTGCTCCGCCCCCGTTGACGGATGGAAGAATGGATGGATGGATGGGTGGATGGATGGATGGATGAATAATTGAAATGTTGTTATATATATAAAGGAAACTAGAAGGGTCTATATCATGTTTCATTAAGCCTTTCGGAGTAAATTATATCTATATTTATGATATTTTATTACATTTGGCACACTTTTAAAAGAAACATGAGTTATTTTCGCAGCTTATTTTCCGACCCAGAAGTAAGACAACTTGATTTCTGAGGCTCCGCCTTTCTTTCCTTGTGAGTGCCGCCAACTTCATGATGTCAACCTCAGAGCAGAGGTTTTTAAAGAAACACACGGAAAAATATTTAAAAAAATCACTTTGAGGTTGTTTTCTGTGAGGAATTAACATTGTAATAAATTTAAAAACTCAAAAAAGTTGATTATGCATGATGTAGGTCCTTTAAAATGTTCCAATTTAGGCTAAAAAGTATTCAGTTTCTACATTAGTCGTATAGGATCTACTGTATAGTAGATTTGCTGTACTTGCACTCAAGTATACTTAATAAAATAAACTTCAAGTGTAGTACTTTGTGCTGTGTAAGTGTCCTCTGCAGCAAGAGATGGGTTGTTTCCTCACTAAATGACCATTAGCTCTATCCTTGAGACAGACATAAGATCATGTTCTCCTTTCTATCTTCATGCTTCACGCTTTATGTATACAGAAACTCTTCTGATGTTTCATGGTATACATTTTTGAGTAAATACATTAGAACACTGTATTGCTTTGACTGATAGAAAGCAGAACTAGTATTCAGGAATGTCTCTAAAACGGTTCTTATGCTGTCAAGCTAAGCCTGGATTTTTTTTTGGTGTGTGAAAGTGCTTCACATTAAGTCCAGAGCTGTCAGCTGTTCAATGCCTGAAACTAAGCAAAACAGCAAAGAGCAGCTCAACCTGCTGTCAAGTCAGAAGCAAAAGTCCTTTCACCTTCAGTGTCATTGTTCAAAGAAGAGTGAAGGACGCACAACAGAACATCACTTGAAAATTTGTTATGTTTTGTCCATCGAAGCAAAAATTGAAACGATTCTTGAAACCTTTGCAAACACTTTCAACTTGTTACATGGTGGCTGTGTTACTTTCTCTGAGTTTGAGTTCAGGAGACAGACAGCAAGAGACAGAAAATTATGTTCCTGCTTTTAAGAGAAAAGAATCGTGTTATTTTCCTCATTTCTGTAATGTGTTATGATAAAAGTGGAAGAATTAGAAACAGGAAACTATTTAGTAAATTCGGAAGATGACACAAAAACAACGCGCATCAGCAGATTCTTCAAGATTAGACTGACTTTTTTGAAAATCGTTGGCGTTGTCATGGATGCAGACGGCGGCAGTCAGGCGGCAGACAAGGATGACGCCATTATGAAATCGGGCCACAGCTGCGTGTCCGTAGGGGCGGAGTCCGCGGGATCGCTGGCCGGCAGCAGCTCTGATTGGAAGATGTGTAAATGTCTCCGTATGGATATGGTGGCTGTCCATATCCAGTGTCACCCGGCGGCATGTAAAAATGCAACCAACGCTTCCCGATTACAAATGCCGATGCGTGGCCACCTGCTGATTTTAGCTGCAAAAACGGTGGCATTTCAGCAGATGTGAGATATGGGAGATGTGCCGGCAAAACTCAAACCCATCATGGATGAACGCCTCAAGCTACATTGACAACGCCATCTGAAACGCTCAGTTACAACGACCACATAAATGCGCTTAAGGCCTGTTCCAGGCTTCCGTGTTCAAAACTCTTGCAGTAACGCATAGATGTGCAACTTTCCATTCGACTTTTTTCAGGCAAATGGAAAAAACGCCCTGCCATCAAACGCAAGTTAAAAGTTAAACTTGGTTGACCTTTGACCAATCAGAGACCCTGATTAGTGGTGCTGTATGGATGACGTCCTTTTTAATTCATGGAGATGCCAATCATTTGAACATTGATTTGAAATAAATAAATACGCTTGTCCCCTGATGGAATTCTATGGCACCAAGTCTTTCAAATATCGGAATAGAGCTGTGAAATAAAAACCTGCAGAAAGTTTGCACCAACATGCCTCTTCCAACTGAAAGTGGAGGACATGCGCTAGGAAACAGTAGAAAAGGAATAAAAAGGAAGAATCCCCTCTCGTTTTGTCTAATGTGACCCGTGTTTTGCCCCTACTTGAATGTGCGTCACATACCCGGCGTAGCGTCACAAACAGAGCGGTTTTCATTTTGTGCTTTCAGACGTATAACGATCCAGGGGAAACAAAAGGTTCCCAAACGAGCCAGGCTTCTCCACACATGATGCCAGGAAACCCGCCGCTCTACAGCGTGCCACACCCCCCTCAGGCGTCGTCACCGTACCTGGGGCCGGGGGCCTTCCCTCTCTCTGACCTGCAGAGCTACGCGGGACACGCCCCTCGCCACGCTCTGTCCCAGACGCTCAGCCAATCACAGATGCTGCCCAGCATTAGTGCCTCGCCCCCTTCCTCCTTCCAGATCAGCCCCCCCCTTCACCCCCACCAGCAGCTCTCCCTGCATCAGAGCTCGCTCCTCAACCAGCCAATCCGCATGCAGCAGGTCCAGTCCCAGTCAATCATTTCTCAGCAAATGGGGATTCAGGCTTCTCTGCACTCCCCCCCACCCGGGCAGCAGGTACAAAAGCAGAACAGAGACCCACGGTGATGTGGTTTGTTTCCATATCCAAAAAATAATCCAATGCTTTTGTTGATGCTCTCCTGTTTAGGGGTTTTCCCACCTCCAGTCAGAATACCAGAAGAGCATCGGCGGTTCCCAGTCTCCAGGAGCTCCTGGCTCTGGTCCAGGTCCTGGAGTGGCTCAGACCCATGACTGGGATGGTGAATACTGCAACCGCGAGTGTGGGAACCACTGCAGGTGAGTGCACATGGACTGAAAACCTGAACAGACACACCTGATCTGACCGGTCGCTGCAGAGAAACAAGTATGAATGACGTATAGCACGCATTAATCACGAAAGACTAAAATTTCATATGCGGAAAATGCGCAAAATTTATCATAGAATCATAGAATTTTAAGGGGGTAAAGACCCACTCCGATTAACCTTTGACCTATTAGCTTTCCCGTAGTCTTCTAATTACGATTATGATGTTTTTAAAATAAATTGAAAAAAAAACTGTCGTCTATAAACATCCTCCTACTCCCCCAACATCCCTCTCTCTTCTTTCCTTTTGTTCTTTTCTGTCTGGTCCAACACAAACAACGGTTAAAAATATAAATAAAATAAATAAAGTCTAAATTACTAAAGGGGTATGTTCAAATATACACCTTGTGTGTCAGAAGATTCATAAACCCCTGTTTGAACAGTAAAATCTGTCCAACACAAGAGGCCTTCAGCTCTCATCTGTTTGCTCAGCTGTTGGACAGGACCAGTTGAAGAAAAGAAAAAACTCATTTTCTAGGACAGAGGATCTGTTTACAGTCTCTCCCTCTAGCTTACAGCCCCTTATTGACCCAACCCAACATTAGCAGTGGAACAATAATGGCGAGCGTTATTGCAACCATGCAGCCGTATAGATGCCAGCTCAGACGTTCATGGACCCATTTGTCTGAATGGAGTGAAGTGGGGAGCCTGTGACCTGCCTGGATTTTCTACGTCTGAAATACAATCTTTTTTTGAACAGAATTTTCTCGTCTGCTCCTGATTCACAATAATTTGACTAAAGAAATACGCACAAATGCAATTTTAGGTGTTATTTTCCTTACATCTTTCCTCCATCATGATGTTAGAAACCCCATTGGAGTGGGTCTTCAGGTTTCTGCCTAACCTTGATTTTGTCATTTGTGTCTTTCTCTGAAGTTGTCTCCGTCGTTCGGTTCTCACCTGCTCTCGTCTCCTTGTGATTGCTTTGCAGTGGCAGCATGATAGGCAGGGACAAGCCGCTCTACCTCACCTGAAACTGAAGATCAAACTCTGCTGACAAAATACCACACCAAGGAGTCCACTCTCATGGCCACTCTCCTCCTTCTCCTCTCCCACCCCCCCAAAAGCCCTGATCTGATGCACACTCGTACATACAGTGCAAACTCAGCACACACACACACATTTACAAATACACACCCCCAATTTCTGAACACAGCCACCTTTTTTTTTCTTGTAAATGTAACTCTTTTTTCTTTTTCTTTTTTTTTCTCAGTTTCTAGACTTTGTGACCAGTTTTTGGACTAGATGACTACTGTCTGTACCGCTTATCGTATTAGCAGTCCTCTTACTGTTTAAAGATTTTTTTGCCAAGCACTTAAAAAGCATTGCCCCCCCCCCCTCCATTCCACTGCTCCTGAGTCTCTCTGGTTCAGGGTGGGTGAGCTCCAAAGCTCCCCAATTCCTGGTCCCCATCAAAGTCCCTTCAGGGGCCCCATGCAGCTTTAATTAGATTGAAAGGAGAAGGGGGGGGAAATCCCCTTCTTCCTCTTTAATTCTTCCACTTTATTTTGATTTAGCTTTTTCTATATTGTGTCTTATTTATTTCTGGCTTACAAAATTGTTTCTCTTTTATTTAATATTTCCATTTTTGTTTTGTTTTTTTGTTGCCAATAAGCAAACGGGCCCTGTACTGTAGAGAAATGATGACTTCTAGTAGGCCTTGATGTTATGGTAGCTTTGCTTTAGGGCCCAAAAATTAATACAAAAACCTAGTGGGGAAAAGAAGAAAACAAAAATAATCATGTTTTTTATTTGTTTTTTTTTTAATAAAGACTTGTTGAGGTCTACTGAGCTGTCACAGTGTGATTGTAAATATCACTTTTATGGCATCAAACTAGGAATCGGAGGTCCAGGTAGATCTATTTCTTCTTTAATATTACATGTATGTTATCGTGTGTGCGAGCGGGTGTGTGCGTGTCTGTCTGGACGCTCCTGGCGCGAGCGGCGTGCAGCGGCCGGCTCAGCGTTTCGAGTCCTTCCGGTGAATTTGAACAGGCCTGTACAGCTGGATTTCCGAGGAGCATTTCACACTTTCCTTCTTGCATTAAATCTGTGCTCACTGGTGTGTTTTTTTTTCCAATAAAGTTCAATCTAAAACTGAATACACAATATGTGTCCTGCAGATCATTAAATGGAAAGAGTCAGGTGAGAGATGGAGACAGCAAAGCAGAAAGAAACGCTTTGAGATTAAATGAGATGTAACATTGCAAGTTGAAAGAGGAGAGAGAAAAAAGGGGGGAAAAAGGCTTGCCCGGTTTTTTTTCCCCCCTTTTTTTTTCTTCCATCTTGTCTCATTACTATGAATAGATGATAAACTGCAATATGTGAATGAGTTCATCACATTTGTATCACAGTGATTTTTTTTTTCTTTCTTTCCTTTTCCTCCCGGTCGGCATTAAAAATCTCATGTTTATAACTTTTTGTGTGAATAACAGAAAATGCATTTTGCTGACTGGTTTTTATCTCATCCGTGTAGCTAAACTTCAGTTTTAGTTGCAGCAAGACAAGAATATTTTAAGTTGTGAAAAAAAAAAACAAAGTGAGAAAAATCTGCCAATTGTAGTCATTTTGTTTGTAAAGCTAGTATGAATATTTTAAATGATTATCAGTATATTGTTTTCTGCTAGATGCCCATCAGCGTTTTTACAAGTTTTCTTATTTATGAAAAACTAAAAAAAGTTATATCCCTTTTGCTTTTTACAATGGAGGTGACTTTTTAATTCCTATTTTATTTTATTTTTTTGCTCTGGTTTGATATAAAAATGAAACAAAAAGATGATCCACAACCATGATAACTTCATTATTTTTTTTATATTTTAGGTGCTGTTCCTTTCTTTTTTTTTTTTTTTTTTTCTTGCCAGCAGCCCCCGTTTGTGTCACAATCCTTCTTTTGTCTCCAACCTGCATAATAAAGAAAAAAAAAATAAAACTTGAAAAGTGAACATCCTGCTCGGCTCTTCTTTTCCCCGCGGACTCCGTCTCCTTTTTTTTTTTCTGTCCCTTTTTTCCTCTAATTAGACGATCACACCTTCCATTGAATGTCAGATATTTTAAAGATGCAAACACCCCTCCCCTCAAAGTTTCCCTACTTCAGAGAGTCACTTATGCATCCTATATTTATATAAAGCCCCCAATGGCATGGGCTAATTAAGCCTGGATGGTCCAGCAGCAACCGTGGACGTTGCCAGTAAACGATTTCAACAAACCAAAGAGAACAGATGCGAGGAAGACGTTTGCTTTGCTTGCGAAAGTAGTGCATCGTGGGCGTTTAGTGCGAGATAAAAAGAACGGATAGATGCAGCGCGCGTACAAACTCAGGCAGCCGTCCAAGTGCTGATTTTACCCCAATTGCACTCAAGTCGTCTTAAAGACTTCAGGAGGAAAAGGGAAGGGGAGATTGAAATGGAAGTGTCACAATCCCTTCATTCAGCCTGCTTTTCATATTATGCTTGCCTGCTGTCTCTTCTTCGGTGATATTGAATTGGCAAATGGATCATTATTGGACAATTGGAGAACCTGCCAGTTTGTGATGTGACACACATTATATGAAAATCACAGTCATACATTCTTAATGCAGTGTCAGATGAAAAGGGGTTTGGGTGCAGCCACACAGACCTGCCTGTGTGCCTTTTGTGTGCATGTGTTTGAATGAATATCTGCTTATGAATATGTGAGCACATCCTTTCTGAGTCTGGGTGTTGCCTCTCTTCTATCGCCGTAGGCATAAAAAGGTGGTGAAGGCGACAATATAAGCCTCTTTTTTTCTTCTGTTGGAGAACACAAAACCGTATTGCTTTTTTTTTTTTTTTTTTCAACGCCAGCCGCCATTGTCTGTGGTAATACCACGGTAAATACTGCAAGGAGTAACCATCAATTTCAGTGTTCGTGCAGTGTCCTAAATTCTTTTCCTTCACCTCGGAGTCAAAGTCACAAGGCCAGCAGGAGATGTGTTTTGTGTTGTGAAGAGGTGGACGCTGTTTTCTGTACATTTTAGATGTAAACCTGTCAAAAAATTAGAAGACAGACAGCTTCTGGGACTATTTTATTACCGCTTAAAGTCGGATGTTGATGCCTGAATTTATTTCCTGCTATGAAAAAAAAAATTACCAATATTTTTGCTTTCAAGTAGATGCTAAATAAAGGCAATTTTGGAGCCGAATTAGTTTGATGCATATTTGTAAAGGTTTAAGACCCAAAATGCAGAGAAAAAAAAGACAAGCCGTATCTCTGCTTGAGAGTTTTCACAGGTACGATGGTCGTCAGAGGTCAAACTGAAGGCAGTGAACTCCAAAAACACTGACAGAGCAGCAGCTGTTTGCTCTTAAAGCCAAAACGCTCAAAGTTTTGCTAAATGCAACTTTGGGGGCTGTGGTGTAGAAACAAATGGCAGGAAATGTGGGTGGTTTTAACAAGAAACGAGTTGCGCTTTCTCTTGAGAATCAGTTATGGTTTCTTTTTTATGCTGGCTTTTTATTCAGATTTGCCGAATATTTTTGCCTGTAGAGTTTTCTCCCCACTAAACCTGAGAACAGAAAGATTCATCCGACACCATTTTTGTTTGTAACCGTGGTTCAAAAATGACTGACCAAACATTTTTGTTCAGTTACCGACTCTTGTGGGGTGACAGTGACATTATTTGAAACTGCACGTAAAAAGGCAATAGAAAAAAGAAAGTAACGCCGCAGTAAAACCATAGCTGCAAAAGACCTCACATAGGGGGAAACTGGAGGAGCACAGCACACTTGTGGTTTCACACCTTAAGGTATTTATGTAATGCAGAACACACACTAAGTCCCTACAGGCAAAGTGCTGCTCTGGACGGTCCGACTGACTTCTTTCTCACGACAACACTGCAAAAACAGAACCCTGAGAAAGTAGAAAGACCCCTGTTTCAAGAATATTTGTCTTATTTTCTGTCTTTCAATCATAGTTAGAGAAAAGAAGTCTTGGTGACTAGAATTTTCTGTTTTTATTGCTTATTTAAAGAAAATCTGCCAACGGGGGAAGAATTTTTCACTTATTTCTACAGGGCCCTTTTTGCAGTGTACAGTATTACATTGTGTTCTACCTGTAATGAGTCAGAGCTTGAAGTTTTGGGTTTAGGCAAACGACTTTCCCTTGGAGTCATTTTGAAACATCAGGTGATGAGAAGATTCATTCAATGAATATCTTAATATGAAATATCTTCAACTGCTTCACATCTTTTGGGACCACAGCTAAGCAAGAAAATGACCATTTTTTTCCCTAATTCTTACTTTTCATAAGGTTAGAATTTGTAAGATTTAATCATTTGGAGTTCTGGCTATCAGAAGTACCACCTTTCTGTTTATTAAGCTAAAATAAATGAGTGACCCCCTTCCAATTGCTCTTTGAATTTGGAATAAGAGAAAAGGGACCTTAACACTAGCAAAAGTGAAGTGAAATGTTTTCAGGAGCTCCATGTGCCTCCAACCAAGCAGTTGTGCAAAAGCAAAAAGAGACTCCATGCTTTCACGGATACATGAGAACTGTGGTGGAGACGGTGCTGCAAGGTTAAGCTTCCCCTCTCTTCCACTCCTCACCGCTTGGTTTCTACGACGATACGGGATGAGAGCTCTTGACCTGCCGCCAACCCACAGGATCCCCTGACTAAGAGGTGAACGAAGCAAAGCCACAAACTTTCCTATATCTCAGCAGTTTCTTGGTTCTTGACTTGAAGTGGGGATGAGTAAGATCGAGAACCGCACAGATAACCATTTTCTCATCACCCCTGCCGTCGTCTCTGAAAGGCTGGTCTCTTTATGCCGTGGATCACCTCAGACTGCGGCCGCAAAAGCACGAGCAGCCGAACGCAGTCCCTTTTAGATTCTGGTAAAGTCCCACGGCCATCGTCATTTGATCTATTTTTAACAGCGTTTCCAGCTGTCTTTTAATTATGATTATGCCCTTTTTAGCCAGAACCAAACTGTCGTAGAACATAGTTTCTGCAGATGCGGCAGTTTGTTCAAAAATTGCCTTTGAGTCGTGGGCAGAAGTGAGTCCGCCCCCAATTCCCGTCATTCATCTGTTGACACTCTCTTCCACTAGCCAATCACAACCCCAACCTAACATTATCAGAGCAACAGAAATGGCGAGCAATGTTGGAGCCAGATTCCAGCTCAGATGATGAAAACGAAGACGTACACGGATCTATTTGTCTACAAGTGGACGGATCTGAAAAAGCGGAGCAGGGAGTTTGTGGCCTTACGTCGTGGGTCAACCTACACCTACAAGCTTCTTCCAATGACATTTAATTTATTTGCTCCTGATTCACAGTAAAGAAATATTCAGAAAAGTGCTACAAGAACAGGTTAAAAACACCAAAACCACTATTTTCATTGTCAAGGGTGTTTAAACACCGCAGCTGTTGGAGCAAAATCCTCCACACACACACACACACACACACACAAAAAAGGGAGAGCGTCAGAATCCATCCACTGGGTTAGAATCATAAAGTCCTGGTCCAGATGTCTGGGATTGGAGGCCCGTCAACTCCGCCTTGCGTATGGCACACAACACTGTTTTGAAGAAGCTCGAGCACGAGATTGGGAATGGATTCAACGGAATTTTGTGCAACATGCTGGCGTGGTGTATGACGGACAGTCTTAGTATTTGGCTGGCAGAAAAAGGTCCTTGTTCTTAAAAACACTTCCATGGCAACCAATCTGTTTAAAACCGTTGCCAACATACAGTAAACATGGTATGACAATATATTTTATGGCAGTGTTTACTTCTTTAACAGCAGTATTGCCTGGTAAATACAGATAATTGAAATAATAATTACATATTCAAAACTTTATTTAAAAACTACCAACTTTAATATGCTTTCACATTTACTATAATTACTAAAAAATACATATTTCTTATTTTTAGCTAACTGAATGGTTATTCAATGTAATTCTTCTCTATAACGTAGCTATGATGCTCATTTAAAATGGAAACTCATTGCAGCATTTTCACACATGAGCAATTTTCTGATCCTAACTTCGTTTTGACACCCTCAAACTGTTTGTTCATCTTTTAATTTGATATTGCAGACCTCAGAAGCAGCAGTCCTCCTGATCAAATGTGCAATTCTCCAACCCTTGACCTTAAAAAGTGTTGGTCAGGTGTTGAATTTCTGTCGTTGGTGTCTTCACAGTTGCCATTTCCTTTTGAACAAATGAGTAATCACTTAGAGGTAAAAACCACAATTTCTTCCAAAATCACACAGGAACTTTTTCAACCTAAAATACAAGCAACTAAGCAAATGCTAGTAGCAGAACTGTGGGTTTCATCACACCACACTTCTGCTTGACATTTAAGTGAATTATCATTAAAGTTTTGTTTTATTTTTTCCTTACCATAAGCTGTAAAAGTATCAGCTCTTAAGGTACAATTCAAAGAAAATGTCTGCTGATTATGTGTTGCATATAAACACAGTTGGTTGTGTCTAAAAAAATGTGGACTCTTTCAAAAAGAATACTATGAGTGTTGCTGGGTTGTCTTTGTTCAAACTTAACATAACTTGGTGAGCTAAAACTTTTGATACGCTGAGAATTTCAGTTTGTTCTGTTTTATGTTTAGCGGCTTCCACTGTTTTAGAATTTTAGAGTTTTCACCATCACGCTGGACACAGGTAGGAGAGTTTTGGTCAAGAACTCAGTGAATCTAGGTTTTCGAGTTTGTTACAAGCAACAAGCCTGCAAGCAAGGCCAAGTGGGCCCCATATGGTTTAAAAGTGGGCAGAAAATGTGGGCCCCGAATGGGTTTGTCCACGAAAAATGTTCATCCCAGTTACAGCTTTTGGGTGGAGGGTTACTCTAGCCCTTGTGCTATCTTGTGGGTCCAGATGACCCCAGTAGACAGTGTGCTGAACCTTTTTTCTTCAATGATTTGTGATCTTCACTGTTGTCCATGGATTACATGAAATCTTTGTACCTTTATCCACCTTTGTCATGGTAGGAATAACACGTCAATGTAAGGGTGGGGTCATCTGGACCCCACAAGAGGGTACAAGGGCTAGAGACTAGAATGATGAAAGGATTAATACGTTTGTGGAGAAATTCATATGAAATGTATGAAAACGAGCTCTTTTTCGGGAAGATTTGCATCGGCCACGTCTTCAGCCAGAAGGAGCAGAAGGCAGATAATGTTCCACGAGAGGAAACACTTGGAAAGGATTTTTATATTTTAATAAAAAAATGTCCCTAAAGGCCGATGCACACTGTGTACATGTTGCACGTTGTGCATGGCTGAAAATTGGTCATACATGAATGTACGAGGACAAAGTGAGAAACATTGTCATCTTTACGTGAAATTTTCACAGATGTATCACGAATGAACCACGTTAAAAGCACGGAAGACATGTGAATAAACCACGCAAAGCACACGTAAACCAACGTAGAACATGAACAGTACGTGATGATTGTGCTGTTTATATAGAATTCTTTAGTGATTCTTGCATCAACTAAGCAGTGATATGTGTGATAGAAAAGTTATACATATGTGGTACAAGCATGAAAAGTCAGTTAGACATATGTGAAACGTATTTGCGTATGCAGAAATCACACAAAATTGCACAAGATTGACGTAATAATTAACACGTAAACTGTGTAATTCTCAATCCACCAAAACTTTTGAACAGTTAAAAACTAAAATTCACGTTAAGACCTGTCGAGCGAAACCCTCAACAGACATCTGCACACATGGACAAATGCCAGAAACATTCATGAATGACGTTCATCACGCTTGTATCACGAAAGACCAAAATTTAATTAGTGGAAAAAGTGCATAGAAGCGGTTTAACACAGACTTCTGTTGGGTGCGAACATTTGGGTGGATACAGTTCCAATAATGCGTTCGAGATTATTTTTTTGTGTGTGAGTATAAAATAAAATGACAGAGATACATTTTGGCAACAGTTGTTAGTGAGGTAGAACGCCTTCCCCTCTCCTTGATCATTTATAGAAATTACAATCCCACTCTGATCATCTTTGGATCAATTGTAAAAGCGGTCTTAGGGAATTTTAATCATAATTCTGCTGTTTTTAGCTCCAAAATAATCTTAATTGTTTTCCAGGACACAGTCTCTGCAGATGATATTCATAGACGTGGGGGGGGGGGGGGGGCACATGGAGTAAGCCCACCCATGCTTCCCATCTACCATCTGTTTACACGTTCCATTGCTAGCTTACAGCCCCTCACAACCCCAACTTACCATTATTGGTGCAGCCAAAATGGTGAGCAATATTGGAGCTGTCCATCACCATTTGAGCGAGATGTCCACTCAGACGAGGAAAACCAAGACAAATATCAGAATGGAGCAGAGCAGGGAGCTTGTGGCCTTCCCATCAAATTTTCGACGTTCTTTTTTCCAACTGCGTTTTTTCACCACGATTTGAATATACAAGTATTGAGAAATTCCATTTTAAGCTGAATTTCCTTGTCCGCCATCATGAGAAAAATGCCACAAGAAAACAGATTTTTTGATTATTTATTTTTTTTTTGTTCTACTTTACTGCACATTTTTTTGCACTGGTGCAGTTTTCTTAAGAAACAATGCCTTCTGCAGGGATGTGAAGTTTGACTATGAGCTCACAGAAAAACAAGCTGATTACAAACGAGACGGTCTTGTTTGTTCACGTTAACTCCGTAGTGCCGAACACGTGATCTCTGTTCTGACTGACCAATTACAGCCTCCATTCACCTGCAGAATCCAGGATGCCTCATGAATGATTGCAATTTTCATATTTCCAGCAGAATAAATCATGCTTAAAGCCTTGAAGCATTTACTCATGCCTGTGCCATAAACTTCTTTTCTCCTTCCAAAGGACACTTATTTTTGTTAGATACATCTACATTCATTGGAATCAAATACACCAGAGTGCTTTCTCTCTTTGCTTTGGTTTTATCTCTCCCTGCGTCTCTTCCAAGTAATGATACTTTCAATCACTCGAAAGTGTTTTCAATCAGTCTCCCTGGTTTTAAAGAAATTGACTTCAAAGGCTTAGAGTAGGTGAAAAATGTGGATGGAATTCTAACTTGGGATTGGACTCAAAAAAAGAAAGAAAAAAAGTCAAATTATTCTCTAAGTCGTTCACGGTGAGTTTCAGGTGCTGCACAGAAACAATGCATTGTTTCTATAGCTGAATAAAAAATATTTATTAGTCATTTTTGTCTGACCAGAGCAGATCATAAAAAATCTTATTCTATTTTCCTTTATTTATTAGGCAAAAAATTAAGCAAAAGCTATAATGTTACTGTATAATGTAAAAGACATTATGCATACTTTAAAATGTTTTGCACAAGCTAGTTAATGTATATCTTGGAGTATATGTGACGTTTTATTTTTTTTATTTTTTGGCCAAGGGTGCAACTAATGGTTTTTTTTTTTTGCATAAATAGCATCAACCACTAGAGGGCACTGTAGGTGTTTGTATGAATATTTTCTCCTGACACCATCGCAGAAGAAGAAGTCCCGCTCCATCTTGGCCGGGTTGTACCCTTTTTCTTTTTATTTTTGGCTGCTTTGATTTAAAAAGTAACTAAATAAGATGCAGTTTTTTAAACAACTGAAAGACTTTTGTCCTTAAAATATGCCAAATCGTTTCCTATGATCTTAAACTTTTCACCCTTTATTTAACCCTGGAGAACCCAACAACAATTTTCTTCAGGGCTTTTAACAGGAATTAAACACATTTAGTTTGGGTTTTTTCATTTTAGGAACCAGCAATTAAAAGAAGCCCCCCAAAAATAAAAATATAAAAACAGAAACAATTCAAAATCTTAAAAAGAGAATAAACACATTTAAAAACCAGGGCCAAATTTGACCCTGTGGGTTCTCCAGGTTCTAAAGGATAACATGTTACCATGACCCACATGCCTTTCAGTTAAAATAGTTTGAATTTGCAAAGACAGAATTTAGAAATTAACCGTCATGAATTGTAACACTTACATCCTATTTTTAATGAATTCTGGGGAAAGTGAATCGTTGCATCCTTACTGCCTTCCATCATGTTTATGTAAACGTGTCACACGACATTTAAGAAGGAAAGATTACACCAAGTTTAGTACGAGCCAACTGAAAAGTTTTTCGTCATTGTTAATAGCAAAAAAAAAAAATATTTTTCTTTTGTTGTTTTGTATCAAACTGAAACAAAACTGTGACCCAGAAATGGAAGTTTAGGGGGAATCATTGCATCCCTAGTATCCACACGTACAAGCTCTGTCTGTGAATTTCCTTTTTTGTTAGACTCTTTTTGGTTCATCCTGTGGCTGCAGCTTATTATATCTCTTTCCTACACAAAAGAAAATAGTCAGCTGCCTGCTTTTTAGCATTATCAGAGAGTAAAAAAAAAAAAAAAAAACACTCCAAACAAGGTGCCTTGTGGGACTCCGCTGCAGAGAGAAGGACACAATATGATGAAGAGTCGTTGATTTTTAAGTTCTGACCACAGCAGAGGACAGACTGTGTAACAGCTAACGTCCTTTTGTTTTCTTTTTTTGGCTGCTGACAGTCAGACACGCATGATGGAGTTTTTCTTTTGAAAAAAGTGTGTCAGGATCTTGTCTCCTTCCTTTCACGAGCTCCGCCGTAAAACGGGTTATCTGCTAATGTCTTAACAGCCCAGAACTGAACTCACTAATCTAGAGGGCCCTTAATCGGAACCATTAATTCATATTAGAAACAAAGCAATTTATTCCTTCATTAGTAACTTTAATTGCATTTGTTGGGCATGTAATGACTTCAGTTCGGTTTTCTTCTCACACCCACATACATGCAGCTTCTTAGCCTCTCCTTTCTCCACTTGACAGCCTGGAATAACAAACACAGGAGAGTGCATGTGGAAAAAGGCACTTTTGAATACATTTCTTTGAAAAAATGGATTATCTAGTTAATGGAAACTGCTCAGTAACTGCTGCTGTGAGGAATGCATTCCACCTAATTGAATTAGGGTTTTCATTTCTGTGATTTCTGTGTTTGTTTTTGGCAGCTGCCATCTGTTTGCCTGGGACCAGCTCTATTAATAAGCCATTCAGATTGAGAAAGGGCTTTATTCCAGCAACTGTTTCACACCACCTCTCCTTTTTCTCTTTCTCTTCCTCTGACTCTTTACCCCCCACCCCCACCACCATCCCTCGCCCCCCCCCCCCCCCCCCCCCCTCACTCGCACAAAATGATTGTCATGGAAATCATCAGAGGTGCCAAACTGCAGACAAAAGAAGGAGCTTGAACACACACCTGAGCCAAAAAAGAACAGAACTGGAGTCTAATTATGATGGGGGACAATTAAGTCTGTGCATATTTATTGACAGGGGACTTAACACAAGAGCATATGTTCATGAATAACAAAAAAAAAATAAATGAAAAGGAAGAAGAGGAGGGTGGTGTTAAAGCCGTTGAAACCGATTCGTCCTGATGCTTTGACGGGGAAAAAAAAGCTACTTAAATATTTGAAAAAAGTTTGGCTTTATTTAAATCGGCATTTTGATTGTCAGAGATGGAAACATTTTACTGTAAAAGGGAAACAAAAACACCATATTTGTTGTCAAACTCTTTCCTTTTCCCATTTTCCTTCATCTTTTCCTCTTGATGGCCACAGTATCCTGTCAATGCTTCCAGAACAAGGAAGTCCATTCTGAGCTGCGCTCTGTATTCTGATCACACACACCTCTCCTGCAGTAATACAAGTCTACTTTAAAATTCATAACTACATTTGGAAAGAATAAAAGGCTGCCCTGATGGAATATTTCCAAGGAGCTTACTTGAGCGAAAAATACAATTCGCTTTGGCATATTTAATAACCCTAACCTGCTCTTAAAGACATACAGCAGTAATAACAAATAATAAAAAAAAAAAAGTCAAGCAATGCCCTAGCATGAAATGAGGGGCTGTAATTTCTGCCTCTGGGAGAAGAAAAGAGAGCGATGAAGGAGACAGAAGATGAGGAGAAGCCTTGTCAAAGTTAGAGAGTCAGCTCAAGTCTGCGCTCTTTTCCTCTCCTCTTCTGCCTGGGAGGCAACTTTGAGTTGAATCCAACAACCTAGATTGATTAAGCTCGGATGAATGACTTTGCAATGACACCAGGACTCAACGGCAGGCCCGGCCCGTCTCTCTGTACATATTTGACATGCCTTTCCAGGAGTCCCTATAGGGAGGGTGATTGCACAGTTTGCGCCTCTGGATGCCGTGCGTGGCTGAATACTTTCTTGTTGTGGCTGTCCAGTTTGTCCTGTTTGATTCCTATTGGTGTAAATCCTTCTCCTGGAGGAAAGGCCAATCAACGAGTGGGAGAAAATAGATATGACCACAACAGGAATTACTCAGCTCTCCCTCTTAATCTCATTTATCTCCATGCGTTTGTGATTTTTAGGAGGGACAGAGTTATGAATATTGTGGGATGTCCTGTTCTGAATTTGGTTAAGGCTTAAGCACTCACTATCTTCTCCTCACCAATGTCCTCATTTGAGCTTTTCCAAGGAGGCACAGAGACCCCTACTGTCTGCAGAAGGTACAGCAGGCCGCCTCTCACACCAATCAGTCCTCTACTGCCACCATGCTGCAGAATATTAATCCTGACAAGTAATCCCACGAGCATGAAATTTGGATTGTTCTCCTTAACCCATGTGCATCCTAAGCACTTTAACATTGGGAGTTGGGTCATCTAGACCCACTAGACAGTGCTCTGAACCTTTTTTCTTCAATAATTTGTGAACCTCATTGGTGTCCATGGATTACATGAAATCTTTCCACCTTTATCCACCTTTGTCATGGTAGGGAGAACACGTCAATGTAAGGGTGGGGTCATCTGGACCCCATAAAATAGCACAAGGGCTAAAATAACCAGAGTAAATCAAATATATACATTTAAATGATCATAAATGGGGTTAACAATAATTTTTTGAATTGCAGCTCAAAGGAGTGAAATTTTAAAAAGTTTTACTTTAAATAAAAATGTAAAAATGAACTCCTTCCCTGAACACCAAACTGTTGTTCTCAAACCTTGTCTGTGAGATTCTAAAACCCCCAAAGTGAAATCTTCCCCCACAAACACACACGTCCCAACCCAACGTGTAGAAAGCGGTTGCAGGGGGAGCTGGTGTGAGTGCGAGCTGCAACAGTTGTGGTCAGTCTGCCGTCACTTTGAGGAAGCCCTAATGGAGGCGTGTCGCATTAAGTGAGGCCTTTTAATAGAGCTGGAGATGAGCTGGAGATGAGCCCGTTATTGAGCGCCGCCCCAAAGAAATGAATTCCTCATAATAAAGTGTTTATTTTCTCATCTGAAGACGGCAAACGCATTATAATGACTTCAAAAGTGACCACAGAGTCCTTTTGTCATGGAGATCCAGCCAAAAAAATAAATAAAGAACTGGATTTGGAAAGCCTACAGGATGGAAAAAGACACAATGCAGGTTTCTGACCAGACAATAGTTGACATTTGAGTTTATTTCCAGCTATAAAAAAATTTCATTTATGTTTTCGCTTTAAATTAAGGTAATTTTAGAGCCAAGTGGTTTGATGCATATTTGCATGAAATAGTTTGATAGCAAACTACTTTAAAACAGCAGATTTTTATATAAAATGTGTCAAATCTGGACCTTAAAAGATCCCATTCATTTTCCATCTTCATCATCTTAGCTGTGTGGGAAATGCATCACTGTTAGTTTCATCCGGAGACACTTTGTAATGATGTTTGCATTACAGACTCTCTCTTTTTTTTCTCCCTCTAACCCATATTAAAATTTCCTCCCACTTTATCTCCCTCTGAAGAGCCCGTCCATTTTTGTTAATCAAAACATATTCAAACAATCTCCTCCACCTCTCTAGTAGAATCTGAGAGGCTGATTGGCAATTTCAGCTGCAAAACTATAGTTCAGTGAAAGAAAAAGAAAAAAAAAAAGAGGGTGAATGCTAAACTGAGTGCTCCCTGCTGTTGCCATAGCAACACCTCAACAAGCAGCACAGAGAAGTGATAAGGGAAGAGAGAAGATATGATCAAATGTGAACACTCTATTCAGATGCGTTATACAATTTAGGATGTTTTTACCAGAGTCTGCTGTGGATTTGTTGTTCGGGCAGATGCCTACAAAAAATAAAAAAAAAATGTTTGTGTCTGAAAGCAATCACAAAGACGGACATGGCATCTGCTCCTCACCGATAACTGCATCTACGCTGTAAAAGCATGTGACAGAGTGTGCTTTGCATGCAGCAGGCCTGTTTCCATCACACACCCTGCTGACTTAAGCATCTCCTCCTCATCATCATCATCATCATCATCATCATCATCTTTGCTCTTGCCCGTTTCATCAGATCAGTCTGGACTCAATAAAACTGTCAGATCACCAACAGGGACTGTTAAATAGAGACAGCGTGAAGGCTGATGGAATGGCTCATTAGAGATGATAAGATAGAAAATTTGCTGCAGAATAAGAAGGGCTCACTTAAGAAAAAAAAAAAAAGAATGGAGGCTTTTTTTTTTTTTTTTTTTTCCAGAAGACAGATCTGTAACTTACAGCATTATAAAGATCACGTTCAAACCCCGGGAAGGAGAAACAAAATGGGCCAAAGCAGATAAAAGTTAACAAAGTTTATTACACTTTTATATACAAACAACGCTGCAAGGCACACCTTTGTTTAAATAAGAATATACACGTTTTCCTAGAGAAAGTTTAGGAGCGAGGGAGAAACAAAGAGAAAAAAAGAAGAAAAAGGCCTCAAATTACTAAATAGATGACAACAGATGATCACATCATTCATGTAAACGACACATTTTGTTACGCTGAAAGTCATAGAAAGTCTCTGCTAAGGAGCTGACGTAGTTTTTTTGCTGTTTACCGACGTAAAGGTCGTGCCACACAGCCAATACACACATTTTGCACAATTCTTCACATATGAAAAGTCTGTCTTTTGTGCTACATGCGTGACATACGTCATTCATAAGTGTTTCTAGCGTTGGTCATTCGTGGATGTGCGCAGATGTCCGTTGAGGGTTTCGTCAGACGGGGGTTTTGTCTTTACGTGAATTTGGTTTTGATAAATTTTTAGGTCGGTTGAGAATTACGCAGTTTATATGCAATTATTACCCAATATTGTTTGATTTTTGCAGACTGTTCACGTGTGTACCACCGATGTATAACTTTTATTTCGCATACACGGCGCGCAATTCACGTTTAAATGAGGAAATTGACGCACAAATCGCTAATGAATTGCATATAAACAGTGCAATAATCATGCACGATTGGCGTATTGCATGAGGGGTACATAAATGGGTCGATCTTTCCCCCCTTCGGCAGTAAATCCCGAGATGCCTATGAGCGTACGTCTCTGTACACAAGGTCATCACCGTGAACCCCCAAAGGTGAGAAGGGCTTTTGCTTATTCTTCAGCGGCATAACAACCAGCTGGTGCAGCTCCAGCAGAAGGAGGAGGAAGAGAAGGTAAGCAACCGTCTGGGTGAGGCCGTGCATCACTGCTTCTAGTGTTCTGTGCGTGTTTTACTAGAAACCTCTTCTGTGGTTTTTTTACGTGGTTCTTTTGTGATAAATCTGTAAGAAATTCAAGTAAAGACCACAAACTTTTCTCACCAATTCTTCCATGCAATATGTGACACGGTCTTTAAAATGATTGTGATCAATCAATTAAAAAAACAGCAATCAAAATATAGACTTGATTGATGCTTGAAATTAAATGAAGCTAAACGAATAAAAGGCTACAAAGATTCAGCCTGATTTGATCCTTAAGAAACATTTATTCTTTGCATTCATTTCGACATTATCGAAGTCGTGCTCTTATTGTAGATGCTGCTAGTCTTTTTTTAGGTCACAAATTATGAATAGTGTTAAAAAAATCTAATAAATTTTTTACTTTTTGCAATGAAAAATACAGTTTTACAAAAAGCAACCACACTTTGTCTTGTAGATCTGTTTTTGCAGTAGTTCCATTTAGAACGCTGATGATGACGATGATGATGATGATGATGATCGGACACTCCCCCTCTGTCACTCCACTGAAGCTGCTTTTATGAAAAAAAGAAAAAAAACACGTTTGTCCTACGTCAATCAGGACACTTTTTGTGGAGGTTTTCTTTTTTTAGACGGAGTGAGAGATGACAAAGGCCTGTTGTGACTCATTAAATCAAACTAAACTAAACTAAACTGGTGACAGAAAAGAACAAAAATAAACTGCTGTTGTGTTCATTCAGCTCAGCTTCGACACGTCAGGCACCTCGACTGGCTAACTGACCAACATCCCCGTTCTTCGTCTGTCCGGCAGCACCACTGGGCGCCCCGACTTGGGGCGATCGAACTAAAAGGTTTCGTCAGCATCGTTTGCCCCTCGGCCTGGCTGTGGAGAATTTTTCTGAGGCTGTCCTTGTTTTGACGCTCTGATAGGCCGGTCCTTCTCACGCCAGGAGCCCCAGCCGCCTGACCTTGGCCGACAGGAAAGAATGGATGATGAACACGAGCGTTTTCGGGCAGCAGTGAAGATCCAGCTGCTGAGGTGAGGAAACGGAGAGAGAGACAAAGAACCTATTTAGATACAAACAGACAAAACGACATGAAAAGGAATTTCACTTAGAGGAAAATGAGGTCAAAATGGTGAAAAATGAAATGAAAACATTCAACATGTCTAATATTAGGTTCAGTTCGAAGACCCACTCTGTTGAAAATAGCTGTTTCTGTGTTTTTAACATGTCATTGTGGCATTTTTCTCATGATGAGGACATATACAAAGAAAATTAAGCTTGACTTTGCATTTCTGAGTATTTTTTATTCAATCGCCCTGAATCAGGAGCAGACTCACACACATTCTTCTTTTAAGTTGGGGATGTGAGCGGCTGCAAGCTAACGGGAGAGCTTGTAAACAGAAAGCTCTCAGCAAGAGAGAGAGTAAGAGGAGCAGTACTGCTCCGCTGTAACGGTTCCGCCCACAACTCGAAGGTGAATTTCTAAAAAAAAAAAAAACTCATGCTGCTATGAAAAAACTATGTCCTAGATAACAACAGGACTTTTTGATTTAGGCTAAAACGTTATAATCATAACTAAAAGATTACTGGGAACACTTTTACAATAGATATTTTATGAAGCCTAATGTACTGGTTTGTGTTGCTTCCTTTTCCCATTAAAATTGACAGAAAAAGTAAACAATCCCTTATTGTTGGGCTTTAACGTTGGGACATATTTGACTTTCCTATCAAAATTAATATTACATTTAGCCACATATCTTAAATGACTTCTTTATTTTAGTTTGCTTTAGTTTTAAGAATTGTTTCGACTTTGAATACTGCATCTGTAATTTTAAAATAAAAAGGTATGTCTGACAAGCTCAGCCTCAGGGCCTCCAAAGTCGAGGAACATCATTCGAACTCCGTCATCTGATGACATTCGAAGGCGCTCAAAGGGCTGCTGGAGGAGAATGCTTTTCCTGACTCCCATTTCTTCTGTATAAAGTGTGAAACCCTCGTCGATGTGCACTCCCAAAGTACACTCTTTCCCGTTCCAACTGCAGGCTGCAATGGCAGAAACAATAAATAAAGGTGAAAGGTGTTTTTTTTTTAAATAAAATAAGAAGTTATTTATTTATTTATTTTTCATAGTAGCTTCTAATTTTTATTTCATTTCAAATACAATTAAGACATGCTGAGATCATTTTCTAATAAAGTTTTCCGCACTACCCCCATGCAAACAGCAGAGGGCGTTATGAGTATAGGAAGTGAAACTGGATATGCTCAAATGTGCAATTGCAAAAACTACATCCACTAAATGTTTTGTTTTGGTTTTTAAGTTTTGCTTAAAAAGCCATAAAAATTGAAAATAGTCCGATTAGATTAACCTAGATTAGGATAAATACAGAGAAAAAAATCCAAAGTTTCAAAAGTTTATATATATATATATATATATATATTTTTTTTTTTTCTACTTTAGAAACTTTGGATTTCCGTTCTCCTTTTTCCTAGAATAGAATAAAAATCCTTATAGAGAAAAAACAGCAATCCTATGGGATCTGCAGAGAATACCTCTGGTGTTGAGTCACGAAGAAACTGCACAGCACGCCTTAAGAGCAACATGAAAACTTATTTTCTGGAAGGTTCTGTACCCGTGGTGACCTCTTTGATGAGCTCAGCAGCGTTGTGGCAACCCTCCACCAACAAATGGGTCCAAGCGGACAGCTCTTTCGCAGAGTCCACCCGGAACACGTGAGTCTCCACACCCTGTCTGGTTCCTGATCGCAGGCCAAAGGACAGCTCAGAGTCCGCATGCAGGCAACTTTTTCCTGGACCGGAGTGGACCAATCTGAGCGCATGGGGAGGAAATATTACTGGACTGCGGCTGGAAAAGACACCTGTTAAGAACTATTACAGATGCTCTAGCCAAGAAAAAAAAGATGGAAATGAGGCATGTAAGAGAGGAAGAAGTGAGAAAAATATGACTCATAGATTCTGCTAAAAATATAGTTTTTCCCCAGAGGTGTGATGTTGTAAAGCAGTTTAGATGTGGAAGGAGTGAACATGTGTAACAGGGAAGAAAAGAAAGAGAGCAAACTGGTTTACTGGACGGCAGAAAAAAAAGATGAGAGCAAAAGTCCTAAGCCACACATCCATGTGAGAACCTGGTGGTGATGAGCGGGTGGCTCTTGGTGGGGCTGCTGAGGCTCTGCTTGTTTTCAGGCAGTGATGGAAACAGCAGAAGGTCTTTCTCCGTCAACACAGCCAGGACTGCTTTCTCTGGACCCTGACGCATCTGCACACACAAACACCCACTTCACAGTCAAGTTAATCACCGAGACCTTTTGCTTTGCAAAGAATCTGCTCCTTCTGGATTCAAGGGAGCAGTTGTTCTCTAAACTTCAAATGCATTTGAAGAATCGTCCACATGAGGATGCCTAAATAGCTTCACATGTCATTTCTCACAGACTCTCTCACATTCCTAAGCAAAAAGCTTGAAGACAAACATCAAACTCTTGAAAATCTTGAACTTAAATGTGATTTAAAGCATTTTGTTGCTTCTGAAAGAAAATCAAAATGTAATTGATGGTATGTTTACAACATTTATTATAACTAATGTTTCCCATATGCCTTTTTGTTATTATCTACTTTGCGATGTTCTCTTTTGTGGTGTCTTCTTTGCAGGATAGGCTCCCAATAGTGAAGCTTTAACACCTAAAGGTATTTTTTTAGTGAGGATTTTATGAAAAGTAACAGTTGTCCAACACATATTTTTAAGTTTCAAATGTGTTATAAACAAACATGAAAAACTATTCTTCAATCTTTAGAGGGCTGTGGAGCATTTCCAGTGTGTGTAATAATCTCAGAAAAATCTAAAGCAGCGATGTCGGGTAATCTTAGATTGCTAAACAAAGCATCCAGCAGAGGTTGGTACAGCATGTAGAGGAGTTAACAGTCAGTGTGTTCTGAGCGGCTTCACAGGGAAACCACCTGATCTTGAGTTTATTTAGTAAGTAGCAAAAAAAAAAAAATGTGGGTTAGGTTGTGAAGGAAAGCTATTTCCAAAAAATATTCCTATCAGGGAACAGTGGATGCAGTTTATTTTTCTCAAACAGAAGACTGTTTTTGTTCTGTGTACACAAACGTATTCTAATTCCGGTATTCTACTAACCTGCTTAGTTGAGGCTTGTGTTTTGCTGCTGGACAGCTGAATTTCTCCCTTTTTGATCTATCTATTTTTAGGTATTTTTTCGGTGCAAAAAACTAAGGCAGAAAAAAGTTACTTACAAAATGCATTTATTGGTTCTACATAACAATAAATAAAATTGACCTATGTAGGTGATCTGCTTATTAAAATAAGAAAAACTATTAGCTCCCAGGAACCAAAAACTGGCCTGAAAACAAAACATTTTAACTTGCTCTTTTTTTTCATGTAGTTTGTTACAGTCGGGTGATGCCGTTACAGGTATTTCTAACAGACTTTTCACGCATGTCCCACAGATGTATAACTTTTACATTGTGTATAATATGAACACATAACGTTAAACTTAGGTGAAAAAACTAACTTAGTTAACTTAAGTTAACTAACTGACGCACGAATCGCTTATGAATTACATTTAAACAGCGCGATAATCACGAACAGTTCATGTTCTCAGTGGATTTACGTATTCTCTGTGCGTGGTTTATTCGTACTTTTTCCGTGGTTTTAACGTGGTTCATTAGTGATACATCGGTGAAAATCTCATGTAAAGACTACAACTTTTCTCCCTTTTTCCATGTATTTTCACATATGACCAATTTTCATCCATGCAACATGCACAAATGTACATAGTGGCTGTGGGAAACGGCCTTTATATTTAAAAAACAAATGGAAGTGGCCAGAAGTCTGCTGAAAAACAATAAGACCATTCACGGCTAAAAAGTCAAAACAGAATTTTTCTACTTTATTTGTCTTTTTTTTTTTACTACTGCTTCAAAATGAATGAATCAAAAGGGGAATCCTGATTTATCTCGTTAACATGTGACCTCCACACAAACACATTTCCTACCTGTTCTGTCATCCAGCCCACATGCTTGATTTGTACACCAGGCTGCATGATCTTTAATTCCTCCTTCACTTGCGGTAACAGACTGCCAGCAGCAGCCTGGATGGCGTTGTACCACGACTGAGCCATGGCTGGGTCTTTAGCCCGCAGGAACACAGAGTTCTTTCTGTTGAATGAAGTCACCTCAAAGTATCTGACAAATGAGATGAAAGCAAGAGAGGGAAAGAGGAACAGAGGAGATGGGGAAGTGGGGCAGTTGGAGAAACCAAAGACAAAATGATGTATAACTTGAGGGGGAAGAAATGTTCAGTAACATAAACGTGACTAAAACCAAAACATCTTGAAGCACAGAGTCTCGGATTACTTGGAATTGACGTCCGCATTGATTTTCTTGCTCAGAAATGTTTGACTGAATCAGAAGTGACAAAGCAGGAAGTGTTTGACATGTAGCACCTGTCTTCTGTGTCCGGGGGGCACTGTTTCCGTGACACCTGGCACATCTTCAGAGGTACGCTGCGAGGCTCCTTCCCCTCAGCAGGAGAGAGCTCGGGGTCCCTCTGAGGAGTGGAGGGAGGAGAATCCCAGGGGAGAGACGCTCCGGGGGATCCAGAGCTTTTAAAAAAAGCAGACATTTCCTTGATGTACTTCACTGCAGAAGAGGAGAGAGGGGAGTTTGGTTAAAAATGGCTGATGAGGCAAAAGACAGACAGAGCTGATTATAATTTGATTTAAATGGGGTCCCACTGAGAGGATGAGTCTTTGTCTAATAGTTTCTTATAGTTAATTGAGAATCCTAAAGACAACTGCTGTTGGAAGCTTTCCTGATTCCAGCTCTTCCTTTAAGATGCAGGAGTGAGGATGTCCTGGGCCCCAGCTGGAGGCACAGATGAGGATATAATTCTGGGATAGGTGCCCAAGCACAGCTGGACTATATGATCCACACTTTTAGACATTCTTCCTTCGTGAAGCAACCTTTTTTAGAAATAGGGGAAACTGAATGAATCGGCAACACAAACAAAAATTGTCATTAACTCATGAAGGCCGTGTCCCACACCCACTAGGTACATTTTGCGTATGTTGCACAGAAGAAAATTGGTAATACGTGAATATACGTGGAAAAAGAGAGAAACGTTGAGGTTCTTTACATGAATTTTTCACAGATGTATCACAAATGAATCCCGTTAAAACCCGTTAAGACCCGTTGGCCGAAAGCCTCGACAGACATTTGCGCATATCGACCGATGGCAAACGCAAAAAACACTTGAGAATTATGTATTTCCTGCATGTATCACGAAAAACCAACATTTCATGTGTAATGCGGAAAATTTACGGTCACCCTGTGATTCGCGTTCAAGAAATTTGCAAAATGCGGATTTGGTTCATGGTGTTCACACTGGGAGGGGTTAATAGAGGGAGGGGCTTCTTCTTCCTTTTCTTTTGCTACTCTTTACTAGTGCATGTGCGTCAATTACACTTAGAAGAGGCTTGGTGCGAAATGTAAATGCGGTGCAAATCTCGTGAATCTTGCTCCAGGTTATTTCTTTCACAGCTCTATTCCGATAAATGAAAGTTCTGGCTGGGCACAAACGGTTGGCACAAATCTAAGTCTCAGTCTAAGTTGGACCTGGTTTATTGGCCGCACATGAGCCCGAAAATGCTCGTCAAAAGTCTTGCTCTCAATGTGTAAACGCAAGAGTTTTGAATGTGAAAGCCAGAAATGTGCATTTACAGAGACTTCTCAATGGAATTGGTGCTTAAGGGCGGTGTGAACATAGCTTCCGCATTCCAGAGCCTTTTTGAACATTTTGTGTGGCAGTGCTTCATATCTATATTTTAACCCTTGCTCTTTTTTTCTTTCACATATATATTTTTCGTTATATCATACAATCGTTCCACAATAAACCTGAAATTACACAGAAAACTTCAATTCTGAGTAGTAAGTTTGTCATTTTTTACCTGCAATAAACACAAAAAATGGACATTAAATTGGTTTTATGTTTTAGAACAAAAATCAAAAAAGTGTGGAGACAAAATAAAAATAGATGTTTGTTTTAAACTAAAAACGTCAAAGCTAAAGACTTTTTTGAAACCCTCAGGTCATATTTTGAATGAAAACTATACTTCGATAAAGAGCTGATGGTACTATGGGTTAATATCTTTTGTCACAGTTTAAAATGTTGCAAAAATAAAAAGGTAAATTGTTATGAAACTATCGGAAGAAACGCTGACACCAGGTTTACTAATTTCTCCTTTTAAAAATCACTGATTTTTATCATCAATTATATAACCCAAAGACTTTTCATGTATTATTGAGACATGATTCTGTGAAGAACAGTTTTTTTGAAATGACATTTGCCTCACACCCCTGCACATACGCCTACACACCACCACCACCACCACACACGACTTCTGCTGCGGTTCAGGAGGCTTTGGTATTGGTTTAGCAGGAGTAGCCTCTGCCAGAGTAAAAATAGCCCAAAGGACACAGTAAGGCAGGAGGCTGGAGGCAAAGCTCTGGTTTCACTGGGGAAGAGGCAATTGGCCTTCTTGCGCACCACAAAAGCAAAGTTGCTAGAGGGCGAGCAGAGGAGTCAAAGCACAAGACGGCATTAAGAAGGCTTGAATTATTCCCAAAATAGTCTCTTTTGTCAAAAACATCATGAACACAACTGGTTTGATGGATCATTTCACTGAATCTAAACACAAAAGGTGCACCAGTTATAGAGGTGAAGGTTATTTTGGTACCAACTCACCATCTAATCAATGTGACAGAGAAAGCACTGAAACTGGTTTTTATTCATGAGGCTTTTGGGTTTTTGTCTGCTCTGAAGTAGCTTTTTTTGTACAAGAAGATTCCGGGTTTCAAAAACAATGTTGACAAGAATGCTAAAAGACACCTGATGAAAGCCACTACAGCAAACCTGACCATGATCAGAAAGAGACATGTTGAAGCTGATGAATAAAGTCTGACAGATGCCGTCGCTGGCTGTCTCCAGCCTTTCCTTCAAGAGGATTCCACTGAAAACAAAATATGTCTTTAATCTAAGGAAAGACATTTCCTTTCAACTTTAAGCATAGATCATGAGTTTCGGAAAAAAGGGTTAAGCGAAAGCAACAGAAAAAGTATGAAGTAAATGATCAACATTTAGTATAATGGAGAATACTTGTACTGCAAATATGGTTTTATAAACGATCCCAAACCCAAAAACCTCCTCAGTTTTTAACATTTCTTCTTATACTCAAAAATATAGTTCTACTTTGTCTCTGTATCTACAAGGTTAAAAAACTTAGTATTTAAAAAAAAAAAACAATATACCAAACAAAGAATCCAAACGTTATGCCCTTTTCTGCAGCATGACTGAGATGCTTTTCAAATAACCATGACTAATCAAATAATGAACTGATTAATAAGTAAATAATTGAAATAATCATTGGTTGCCACTCTCTAATGAAAATGGCGTTTTTGGTCATTTTAACATGTGCTTGTGGCATTTTCCTGATGATAGAGGGCACATATAAAGAAAATTAAGATTAACATCGCAGATCTTTTTCTCAAAGTGTTGTGAATTGGAGCAGATGAAAAAAATGGTGTTTGAAAAAGAGTTCATTTGTGATGTAGAAAACATGCTGGGCGGGCTATAAGCTTCCTGCTCCACTCTGACATTGATCGCCACTTTTGTTGCATCTGTAATGTTGGGTTGGGGTTGTGAGGGGCTGTAAGATAGTGGGAGAAAGTGTGTAAACAGATTTTTAATGGGGGGGAATTCTAAAAGGAATTTCGAATGAATTCCTGACGCTCTACAGAAACTATGTCCTACAAAATGACAGGTTTTTTGACTTTGTTTTAAAATGGCATCATGATAATTAAAAGAACAACGGGAATGCTTTTAAAATAGATCAAAGGTGATCGAAGTGGGACTAAAACACTGTTAAAAGAAAACCTGTCACTCAAAGACTCTATGCAACTCAAAGACTGAAATATGACTGAGTCACAATAATGCCTCTTGGAACAAATTCCTTAGTATTTTTGTTAATAAAGCGAATGCAGTAGTAACTAAATTAATAAATCCCTGAACGCCAAGTGCTGGAGCCGGCTGAAGAATTTTTCTTTTCTAAAATCAGACTCAACTAATATAAACATATTTTGCTCCATAACCCGTGTGCTATCTTAGATGTCCCCACCCTTCCATTGACGTGTTCTCCCTACCATGACAAAGGTGGATAAAGGTGGAAAGATTTCATGTAATCCATGGACACCAGTGAAGATCACAAATCATTGAAGAAAAAAGGTTCAGAGCACTGTCTAGTGCAGGGGTGTCAGAATCCAGGCCCTAAGGGCCGGTGTCAAACATGTTTTCCCACCAACCTGCCATTGAAGCTCCTTATTGGCTTATCGCACCTGATTCAGGTAATCCGCAGCAGACGAGGCAGGAATTCTGGAAAACCAGCAGGATGTCGGCCCTCAAGGCCTGGAGTTTGACACCCCTGGTCTAGTGGGTCTAGACCAACTCCTAATGTTAAAGTGCCTAGGATAGCACAAGGGTTAAAGAAAAATAATTTAAGAAGTAGTCTTTGTCTTTATTTACAGAGAGAAAAATGAATCAGCGTATGTATGAAATATGAAATCAGTCGAAAAATCCGTCCATGTTTGGTTTGTGTAACTAGGATCTTGTACAGAGAAATGAGCAGCCAGTATGCACACACTTTGAAGTAGTTGTCCTGCATGCGTAATATTTCATAGAAATGAGCTTCTGTCCATTTGTTCCTGTGCCAACAAACTGATGTATGCGCCATGGGAAAGCCGAGCGCTCCTTCACCGAGGCCGTTCATCATTTATCTGGTCAATCTCAAAACTGAGGGAAAAGACCACAAAACTAAAAATAGTGAAATTACTGCTCATCTCAAGAAATGAATATTTAATACAAAGACCAGACAAAATGTATTTGATATCCGGTTTTATACCAGTTAACATCTATGACATTTAACAGATTTTTTTGTGTAAATAAAAACCAAACAAAATAAAATGATGTACTGGTTTCCAACAATGATCCTAGATGATATTAGATTCAACAATATGGCCACATTTTAAATATAATCTCATTACCATCCCTCTATTTGTACTGAGTGAGGCTGCATCCTTGGAAGGTTGGAAGCTTTTCCACGTTCTTGAGGAAAGCTTTGCCTTTCCCCCAAAGCTTTTGGAGAATTGAAAGCTGTTTTCAACTTGTAGGACTAGTCACAAAAAGACATGACCTCTCAAGGGCTAGAGTGCCTTTGGAGTGAATAAAGGTTTTAACCATAATAATCTTTAGTAATTTTAATGTTATTTATGCCATAGTCTTGACTTTTATTGGCTGCTCGGTGTGGATTAAAAAGTGATAATCCACAGTGATAATGTACACCGGTCACATAGTCTAAATGCTCTGTATCACTGCGCTGGCTTCTTTAAAACAAACTTTAGCTTCATCATCTGGACAAAAACAAGCTGACAGAGGTGAACTTTCTGATCTGATGTTTTATTTAACCCATCGTGATGATCAGCATACATATCGCTTTCCTAACCAATCGCTGCGGGCTCAGCAGTTACCCTGACGACGCGCCGCACCACGCATCAAACGCTTTTTGTGAAAAAGCTATTTAAATAAAAAAAATAACAAGAATAAAGGACTAAAACCTGATCGAATATTTATTTAATTCACAAGTGACCTTGGTATAAGCGGGATAGTACCCAATGAAGTGTCCATTCTAAGGAATTAACATGGAAGCAACCGTCCATCGCGGTTCGGCTTCCACAGCGTGCGTTCATTTCTGATCATTGGCACCTCTTTGGGCATTATCTCTTGATATGAAGATGTTGTAAAAGCAAATCATCGATGTAAAACATTTTATTGAATGACGTTTCCATCAGAGCCTTGAAAACCGATAAAGACAAAGTCCAAAATAAAGTAAAAAATAAAAAGAAATAGATATATTTATATGAGTTCTAAGAAGGCGGAGCTAGATAAAGCTGAAAAAAGGTGTGACAGGTTGTTAAAAAGCCAGTCTGGTTGGGAAATAGTGAGACGGACAGTGCAGACACAGATTATGCACTTAGGCTGCAGCCAGAAATGTTGCCATGAATACCAGCGGTGGCACATCGCAAAGCTAAATTTAGCTGAGATGGCACTGCTATGACTTTAGCTGATCTGGCAGCAAAAGAAATTCCTTTTGTTGTATAAATGTGAAGGGAAAGTTTCTATGTCCTGTTTGGTACTGGGCCATTAACTTTCTTGCTGTGAAAGTTCGTACAGTTTTATAGAACCTCACAAATCACAGGAAGCCATTGGGGTTCTGACACTTAAATGTGGTTAGATGTTGCTTGGCTGAACTGTAACCACTAAGAATACTTGTCTGAAGTCGAGTCCTGGCTTCTGGACTAAAGTCTTCTTTCTTGAAACAACCAGCCTCTCATCCAAGTGGATTCATCAGTCCAAAGTACTTTTAAGACATTTCAATATTTGGATTTCAGCCAGAACTGAGACTGTGACCTTTATACCAATTTACTGCAAATATGAAAAACATTGATAAGTGTGAGTCTGAGTGTGTTTGTGGCTGTGTGGGTGTTTGTGAGCCCCAGCAACCTCCGTTACCCCAAAAGGGATTCAAAATGTTTTGAAGATTCAAAATACTGAGAGATAACGGCCCTACCATAGATTGTCTAGGGTGTACCCCCTCATTTGCCTGACGATGGTTGGGATAGGCTTCAGCAGCTCTTTGACCCCAAACAGAATCCAACATATTCAGAAGAAAGACAGATAAAAACATTAAGAGCTAATATCGCCCTGCGATGGACTGGCTAAGATGTACCCCGCCTTCGCTCAGTGGTGGTTGGGATAGTCTCCAGCAACCCCGTGACCCAGAGAGGGATTAAGCCTGTTTAGAAGATGGATGAGAGATGAAGTACACAGCACTGATAATTGTTTTTCCAACAATTTCATGGCATCAGTGGACTGTGAGGCTCAGGTAGGACTTTCTAAATTCCCACACGTCCGTTTGATGATGATTTCCCAGAGGAAAAATCTCATCCATTAAATTCCAGGCTTGCAACACCTGAGACTAGAAGGTCTAGTTTCAAAAATCTAGGACTCAGAAGTTTAAAGTGCTTGTTGTTCCAATTCGGAGGTTGCATACAGTTACATTTGTTATGTAATGATTTAATCTATAAACACTGAAAGATCATTAAATGTCTTTCCGAATGACAGCAGTGCTTATCGTTAAAAGGTTTAAATCCTTCTAAAAATGTTTTTTTTAAATATTTTCATTTGAACTTCTTTTTACGTCATAATGTCTTTAAAAAGAACAGTAGGTCTTGGATATAAACATTTCTTCATCTGGAGGACAGAACAACAGGGGTACTGATTTATTGGACCCAAACAATGTGATCCAGAACAATTCTTCCCTGTTCTATCCTTTTCAGTGGTTACTGTGGGAGTAGCTGGAATGTCTACGGCAAGCCATTAACCTCAGAAACACACTGTTGGCTCTGTAGACTGTCGCGCAAATAACGCTCAATGTTAAATCTCTGTTGATAGATACTTGGACTCTTGGACCTGAATAACTCCATAAATAACAGTAGAAAACAAGAGAAACACCTGCTGTTTCCAGTCTATTGAAAGGTTATTACCAGTCAAGGTTAAAAAATAGAACGGAAATGTCAAGCAGACAAAAGTAAGATATTGATCCAAGCAGAATAATGTGGCTTTCACGTGCTGTAACACCATGATGTATGCCAGGTGAACAGAAATCAGTGTACTAGTTTTCCCTCTGAAGAGTAACTACACTTCCTCTACCACACGTGATCCCCTCTTGAGGCTGGTTTAGGATAAAAGAAGCTGGAACCAGGCCAATTAAACAACTAACCACTTGGGGGCTTGTTGTCAAAGAAAGTCAGTTATATCGTTTTTATGTAACAGACGAGCCATACATAACTTGCACAAAATCTGGTTTCAAACTCCTTTTCCACCCATGCAGTTAGATGTATATCTTAAAAATCTCAACAAAGAAACTCATAATTTTGTTAATATTAGAAATTAAAATAAAAGGGCAATGGAGCATAAAGCGCAAAACCTAGATCTATATTAACCCAAGGCTGACCAATTAACAATGTCCTATCTCTTTTGCTGTTATTTACAATTTATGCTTTTCTTTTTTGAGAGTTGGGTTCTGAGTATTAGCACCATTTGTCATATAAATATCTTTTTTGGCAAAAATTATTTCTCTGAAAGAAATATACCGAAGGAACCCAGGTGTCTCAATCCCTCTACCCTGGTTATTTAACCGAACCTTCTAGTTTGCATCACATTTAAGAAACCAAATTAGTCAAAAGCATGTAAGTTACATTTAATTGGTAAAAGTAGATTTTAAAGGGATGCATTAATCTTTATTTTAAAAAAGTAATTAAAAAAAAAAACTTAAAAACCATATTCAAATTCCACTTCTTTTTTTATCTACACAAAATAATCTCCAGTAAAGAAAGCACAGTTCTGTTCCAGATACATTTAATTGAATCCTCTTATTTCTTAAATTTGACTTTAATTAACCCTAAAAAAATAATAATAAATAAATAAAAAGCTGTGGCGAGAATTGACCAAATGAAACTTTAGCGTACGTTCTTACGACTACGGTAACTCTATAACAGTTTACAATTAATGGTTCTGAAGCAGAGAAAAGCAGTCTTGCGCTTTCAGCTGATTCACGTTGATCGTGTAAACAGTCGAAGAGATACGGTATGTCAAAGACCGTGCGTTACTTAGGAGTTGACAGTGACATCGGTGGTGTTAAAGGGTTAAACAGTCGAACCTATTCTGGAACTACAGGCGCTAGGTAACAAAAATCAAATTCATTAAAGCCTGATGTAAGGCTTTGACTTTAGAGCTCTTGGTTCTCTCATCGGCAATGCCCAACCCAGCTAAAGGCAGTCGTTTCATTTGTTTATATTTCACCAATCTGAGCGACAGAACTGAGGGCCAATCAAATCTCTGCTTGATGCGTTTAATGAACTCCAGAACTTTTAACGCGGCCCAACAGCCAAGTTAAACTCAGTCCGCGACAATATGTTTAAAACTCAATACACAAGTGAATGTGTGCATTTGATGTAATTTCAACATTTTTAAAGTACAATAAGTCTGTGGATTCTTTTTAATAACATTGTTATGCTGTTGCTAATAAATGATGAGTATTTCTCGTGGTGGTTTTGCTGATGGTCTAGTCCGGTTGATACGTGGTGAGTTTCTGCTTCATGCAGGCGTTGAGACTTTAAACGGGATCTTAGGTTGGTCTGAATGTTCTGTAGATGTGAGACAGACTGATCACATGCAGACACGGAGCCAAACACACACTCACATGCTGCAGTGAGTGACGGGCAGTGGGTTTTAAGTTTTTACAATCACTGCGCGATTCACCTGCTGCCTGCCCCCACCCTGTGCTTTCTTCCTCACACATCCCGTCCCCGCAACTGCGCGCTCTTTTTCAGAGACGGGAGCGCGCAGTTTTAGGCACGGCAATTCACAGGTTTCCGGCTGGTACAAACTCTGTGAAATAATAGATAATAATAAACTGACTTTTGGCATCGCATCGCGCCCGAGAAGGACTGGTCTAATGAAAAAAAAAGTATAATTAAAGATTTGTCTGCGAGCCACATGTGACCATCAAAAGAGCCATATATGGCTAGCGAGCCATAGGTTCCCGACCCCTGATCTAGTCCAACTATTGCACAGGTAGTCCACTTTTTTTTTGCACAGCTGGTCCAATTTTTAAATAGGTAGTTCTTGCACAAATAGTCCGCTTATTGTACCTTTTCAGTTTTAGCAGCCCTCTTGTGTGTGTGCTTGTTGAGTGCGGTGATGGTTTGTGGGATAGGAACAATTTGTTCGTGTTCTGATTGCTCTGCACCGCTGTCCTTAAGGTAACAGTTGAAACAGAGTGTGTGCTGGGTGTGATGTGGCACTGAGTATGTGTTGGCCCCTCTTGAAACGGTAGGAGTTGTGTAGTTCAAGTAGAGAGCAGTTCAGCCCTACTGGCTTTAGATTTTACCTCTGAGGTGTAAATTCGGTCTTACTCCTTTTTCCTAAACAGAACACCTGTTCACTTAGCCATTAGTTGTGGGAGGTTTGCTCTTTAAGAGCCATTTGTGGGAGACCTTACATGCATGTCGGAGCTGGAGATAAACCTCCATTGGTTTTTCAAAATCCTGAAAGAGGCATATAAACTGACTGTCACAACACAGCCAATAGTTGAAGTCTATTACCGATGCATTCATGTTTATCTCGATCAAAGCATAGATAGAGTGGCGTCACGCCAGAAAATGCTACATTGGTCTACACAAATTTAAGGATTTTCATCTAAAATTCATTCATCTTGATGGTGTATCAACATTATTGTGTGTCCCCAATTTCCATTTTGACAGAAGCCTGTTCTGGGGCATGAAAATGAAACTCCCATGGCCGTTTAAAAATGGCTGATGCGGGCAGATTTTAGAGTTAAAAAGAGGACTGTCGTAGTGTGAATTGCATACATTACCATTAACACACACTTAACTGAGAGCACACTACTACACACCAAAAACTGATAGAAAGATTCTTGATTGGCATTTTTATTCAAAAAATGCTTACTTTTTCCTGCATCTGCACTTCTTGCAGAGAGCTAGAAATGATACGCCTTTTAGCAGAAATCATTATCATCATAAATCATGTGCTAAACTGACTTAAATCTCTGAAAGTGGCTGGTTATACAGGGAAAAAAAACTTTGAATCTCAAATGAACTAAAAACAATTGAACATGCTTCCTTGTAAATCCATATTTTTTTTTAAAGAAAACAAATTAGGGAAATGTGCACAAAGAAGAAAGTGTGTAAACAGACACCAATACAGTGGCTTACTTTTCTGTCTTACAGCAGTACCAGTCAACCAGCCCAGGTTTTCTCTGCACTGTATGATTTAGATTAGTAGTTCATTCTTAAAGCCCATCTTATTAAAATCATGGATGGACGCCAACCTCAGGGGGTTTTATGGTGCGAGGGAGGTGAAGACAGAGTACATGCAGCCACTGGGGAATCAGACTTTTAAAACAATTCACATGCTGCCAGAAACTGATTTGATTACTCTGCAAGGCGAGCCAGGAAAGGTAATTATCCTCATTCAACAAAATGAGAGTAAAGGAAACTTTACTTTACTGGATTTGGTACAAGACCAGAGTAAAAGGAGATTAAAGATACTTTTTTTTTTTTTTTTACGTTTTTACTTTCTAATGAAAATAATCTGCACACATATTGCAGATAACTAATGTGCATGGGCTATGTTGATTTCTAAAATAGAGTTGTGTCTATTTTTACATAATAATTAAGTAATTCATCTTTGTCATGGGATTTATTGATACTTAATGATTCTTTATTATGTCTGATTAAAGTTATGAAGCGGATAATAATAAATCATGTAATAAAAATGGTCCAGTAGAACAGGTTTGCTTCCTTCCACTCCCCTTTCAAGCAATCTTTGATTTAATGTCTAATTAACCTAAGTTTGATACATCTTTGTATGAATGTATAACTGCTGATTATATTGTTTTGTGCAATGTTCTTTCTTTATTTGTTGAAATAAAACATTTCAAATCAAAAATCAAATCAAAGTTTTTATTTCATTTACTGTCTTTTTCAGGGTATCAGTCACATTTTTTGCATAGTTTGGCCAGGGGTGCGACTTATACTCAGGAGAGACTTAAGTGATTATTAAGCAGTAAATATGGCTCATATGTTAGTTGTTTCCATACCTACAGGTTGCCTCTTAGTGGTTGTTTCCCACTAATACCCCCTAGAGGGCACTGTAGGTGCATTTATCAGTATTTTCTACATACAGCAATGCAGAAGAAGAAAAAGCACCATCCAAAACAAACAAGGAGGAGAACATGATCGTTCTCCTGAACTGAACTATATGATATTTTTCTTATTTGCATCGAGACGGTATTATTCTTGTTTTTATTTTTTCCTTCCTTAGACTAATTCGGGAGAGCAAGTCATCATGGGTTAAAGAGAGACGGAAGTACCGCTGAAAGCAGCCGTCATTCAGACGCAACTCCTGCAGTAGAAGGTAATGATCGCCAAAAAAATAAAAAGTCTGTGAATGATCACATGAACCCAGACATGCAGACATGTTTACTGATGCTTCTGTAGATCTCTTCAAAATAAATAAAACTGATATTGCAACATCATCCATGTCGTCATGTATTGTAAACGATATATACGCTCAATGTTTCCATGTAACGTTCAGGCTAGAAACGGTAGCTTCACACATTTTTGGACAAAGTGTAAAGCATCAAATATGATGTGCATGAAAAGTGAATTGAATGGTGTTCGGTGTGAAAGTTAGCTTTATGCCGGGCTAGGCAGAATTGTTCAGATGCGTTACACTTTTTTTTTTCTCCTAAAAGTGCGACTTATGCCGAATCCAAATTCTTCCTCTACTTCTCCGGCTTCTCCCTACTCCTACATTTAGCCCTCCAAACCAAGAAACATGCAAAAAAGTGTTTTCAAATTCAGACATTACTGCCACGCGATGACTTCATTAATATAGCAGCCAGCGCTCTGAAAATACATAAAATCTGTGCTACAACTTTATAAAAGTCAAAGTCATGCCAAAACAAAAAGTCAGTACTTGGATCTAAATGTAAACTTCTGTAAAGAGAAAATGCGTTTCTCTGCAGGTGGCAATGTGACGTTGATCCCCCTCCTGGCAGAGGAATACCCACCTCAAGTTCACTACGGCTTCACCTGAAAGAAACCAGTTCGGACACCACTGCAGCTTCAAATGCTCCTTCAACTGGAGCAATAGGGAGAAGCCAGAGAGGCCGGGGAGGAATTTGGAATCAGTCTTGTACTCCAACTTCTATATGTTTTTTTTCTTCTTTCTTATGCATTTTTTTGGCTCCTGGAAAATAAAGTACTTCTTTACACAATAAAACCTTTGAATTGTTTTTACATAAACAAAATGCTGGTGCATTTTATTGTACTGCCACAGAACTTTGGGTAAAATAATGTTTTTTCACTGTCATGATGGGATCAAAGTTCAACTTCTGGTTCCGGGTTAACAAACGGACACATATTGCCGGCTTAACTACTTTACATAAGTAGGAAGTAATTCATCATTGTCATGTGATTTATTGATACTTAAGCATACGTAATGACCTGAAACTGTGTTGGTAAGGCATTGATGACAGATGAAAGGTTATGAACCGGATAATGATAAATCATGTAATAAAATGGTTACGGTAGAACAGGGGTGGGATTAAATAAGTTCGCTTCCTTCCGGTCCCTTTCAAGCAATCTTTGATTTAAAATTTAATTATCTTAAGTTTGATACGTCTTTGAATGAATGTATGAATGCTTATTGTATTGTATTGTTTTGTGCATTATTCTGTGATTGCTTGAAATAAACCATTTCTAATCAAATAAAAAAAATCAAAGGTTATGTTCAGAGAAGTAAAGCGTTTATAGAAAAGAACCAAAATGCTATGAGTATGTCTTTATTTGAAACAATCCACAAATACTGTATTTTCTTCTGCCTTCCTCTAATCAAGTGCATGTTGTTCAGCTCTGTGACACGGATGATTGGAGTTTGGGACTGCAACTTATCAGGGCCCCATGATCGGTACAGAGGGCTTCCGATGGGGCTTGTTAAGCAAACAAACTGCCACAGAAAGTTAAAGGGCCAGAGGGAAATTTGTGATATAATAAAGCTTTGTTGTTTTGGGTGTAAATCCTCCTCTTTGCTGAGTCTGACCGCATGGTTCTTTACAGGCCAGCACTTTTGAGAGAGAGAAAAAAAAAAACAAGAATAAGGTTTAATGTGAGAGGTTCTATGTTTTACAGCACATGTGCACATGGTCAGCAGTTACAGTCCAGACTGCAGAAAATCAATGATAATCTTCAATGACAGTCTCAAAGCGACACCGAAAAATCTGAGCAATTTAAACAGAATCCACTGTTCCAATAGGAAAAAGAGGGTTAAAGAGCCACTGCGATGAAAATCATGCTTTAGGTGTTTTTATTAACATGTTATTGGGGCATTTTTCTGATGATGGAGGACATATGTAGAGAAAATTAAGATTTAAGTAGCATCTCTGAGTGTTTCTTTATTTAAATCATTGTAAATCAATTCAAATCAATTAAATTCAATTTTATTTATATAGCCCAAATTCAAAACAACAGAAATCTCATTGGGCTTCGTACTGTACTTTCAGCTTTTACTCCATGGGTTGCACAAAAAGATTGCATAAAAATGTGAAAAACTAAAGCATTTTTTAAACACAATCCCTGGTAGACTACTTCCATGGACTAAAAGCTGAAAGTCTGCACTTCAATGGCATCTGAGTTGTTTTATTCACACTTCACTGTGGTAATGTACAGAAACTAAATTAGCAAGAATGTGTCTTGGTCCAAATATTTATGGTCCTGACTGTACAATCAAAAGGATCATAAATGCATATAATTAAAAAAATCTGGAGCCGGGTGGGTGGCTGCCTGGAGTGCGGAGCGGGTCTCCCTTGGGGGGGTCCTGGCTCGTACCTGGGGTTGGGGCGGGGGGATGCCCGGAACTTCTGGGTGGTGGTGGGGTGCTCGTCTGGGGCTGTGGGCGTCCTTCTCCGGTGGGGCCCTGCGTTGGGCTCTTCCGGCGCGGCGGGGGGGCTGCTTTCCTGGCTGGGCTGGGGCGGCGCTCTCTTTCCCTCCGCGCCTCCCTGCTCTCTGGCTCTGGGGGCCTCGCGGCGGTCCTGCTGGCCCTGGCCTGGGTGGCGGTCTTGGTCGCCCGGGGGGCGGTCGTTCCCTGCCTGTTCCCGTGTGGCGTTGGGGGAATTCCGGCTGCCGCTGCTGCTGTGGCGGGGGTCTGGGTGTGGGGGTGGCTGGGCGCTCCTCCTCCTTCTTTTCACATTCCACCATCCATTTTAGAAGAACATAAACACTCACCTGAGCACAGGTGTTAGCTCACTTTGCACTTATAGTTTGCATGATTGAATGAATTAAAATATTTCACACTAGTTGGTTTAAAGGCATAGGTATGCATTCGTGAACACTATCTGTTTTGTGTACATGTTGACATGTGAACATTTTTTGCAGCTAGCAGGTGTGTTGATAATATTTGAGTGTGTGTGAACAGGCCCCGCCCTTTTTGTACTACATTTGAAGTGTACCGTAATGATAAACAACCAGTAAACCTGTCTGCTTTATGCTGCTTCATGGTCTTACCCCCCCTCTCACTATCACCCCCCCCCCCCTGACATCCCTCCCTCTTCTTCCCTTCTTTCCTTTTCCGTCCGGTCCAACACCAAAGATTTTCAATCATGGTTGAAATGAATAAAAGTTTGGCCTCAACTACAAAAGGGGTTTGTTCAGTCATACCTTTGGTTTGTCTGAATATTAATAACCCCTCTTGTTAAAGTAAAATATGTCCAACACAAGAGGCCCTCAGTCTCATCTGCCTGCCTAGCTGTTGGACAGGACAAGTTAAAAAAAAAAAAATCTGGAGCAGATAAAAAAATAATCAGTTCGAAAAAGAAAATAATCAGGCCACAAGCTCCCTGCTCTGCTCTATTCTGATGCATCCACTTGCAGACAAATAGATTTACTGTATGTACGTCTTCGTCATTTTTGTTGCACCGGAAATGCTAGGTTGGGGTTGTGAGAGTCTATAGGCCAGCAGAGAAGCAACAAAACCTGGTAAAAGAAAACTTTTACTGAGCAATAAGTACAAAAAAAGTAAACCCCTGAATTTTAGAGACACTAAAAACATTTATTTTAATGAAAAATTTCCAGGAAGACGACCCCAAAGTACAGATTATTTAAATCACATTGTTATTTTGCTGTAAGACCAAAAAAAGACCCAAAAACAGAATGGAGTCATTTTTGGTTCTAACAGTCCAACAAGTAGACAAAGTGTGAGGCTCTTTATGACAAACGTCTGCTCGAAATTTCAGCGGTCAACAAGACATTTGAGGGTTCATTAAATGAAAAAAATGTCAACATTTATACAGCAAACTCTATGGTGAAAAGGATTCTCTGGATTCATGTGATGATTGAACATTGTCAAAACGGATTAAAATTAAAAAAAAAAAAAAAGGTACCAGAGATGCAGATAAATATGTTTCGCAGCTGACAGAAGGAGCTAACACTCCACTGCTGTATCCGTGTGCATGTTAGCGATGCGCGAGCAGGAATAGTAGAAGGAATTTTTGAGCGGAGCTGGGAATGACGAGCAGCCGGCCCCCCCGTCATTGTCATGTTATCAGCACTGCAGGAACAAACAGTCCTTAGCTTATGCCATACTAAGTTAAAATTGTAAAAATAGTGTTTTCATTTCTAACATATACATAAAAACAAATTCAAGATATTTGATCAAATCAATCTCCTAGCTCTTTATAATTTGATAAAGCTGCATTCTTCAAGCTTTGACAAAAAGTTTGGTCTTTTTGTCAGACAATACAACAGACAATAGGTCTTGGACTGTTACACGAACCCCTTTGGCAAAACAACAACAAAAATCTCTTAGGTAGTCAAATAAAGAATCCAAAATTAAAAACAAGTTTTGCTATCTATAATGAATATTAGGGTGGTAACGATGAATCAATTTATATTCCAACTATCTGACCAGATGAATCTGTCTGAGGCAAGTTGTTAATCAAATCAACCTATATCATTATGAAATCATTTCACAATGTAAGTATTCGATTACATCCATTTTGGAAAACACCATTTGGATTGAGGCACAGTAAGTTTATTTTCCTCTAACGTTCCATGACAGTAGAGAAACCGCATGTGGCTAAAGATGCCCTGGATGATTTTTAGGTCATTGAATCGGGTCATTCAAAATGAACCAATAGACACATTGAATTGTATCAGCGATAAGTTCATAAATGAATTGTTACACCCCTAATGACAATACATTCTCCATGATTGGTTCAAAACCTTAGTTTCCACCTCAATTACAGTTACCGAATTAATGAATATGCTTCATCTTAAGAAGTAGAGTGAATAAATGATCTAATTCCATTGAGTTGGAAGAGGGAAGAATCTAAGCGGCATGCAAATGCATGACTCACAGGCTGTCACTAACAGTTATGTTCTTGTCTCTGGTTGCATGTGAAATCCTGTGTAGTCAGCACTGCTAAAAATAAGCAACCATATAAAAACAATATATGAGACTTACTTTGAATGTAGTTTTGTCATTCTTAGTCACGTTTGAGTTCATTTACGTACTGTATTTCCTCAGAGATTTGAGTTTCTGTTGATTGCCTGTTAATGTATTTAAGGCCAATCTTTATATTCATCACCACCAGAACCCTGTCTGTCTCCACCTCTAGGTCATGTCTCTAGTTCTTAAGTTGTCAATCTCAAAATCTTTTACATGTTTCAAAAATCTAAAGTGTGTTGTATAATCCGGTTCACCTTATTATTTTTGCATACTGACCCTGAGCTTTCTGTGGTAAAAATTGTTTTAGCACATTTAAAGTACCGTAACTATTTATTGCGATTTTTGCCATCTTATGCGATATGCGAATTGCACAGCTTGATATCGCGATAACGATAAATTTGCGATTTATTGTGCAGGCCTATTGAGCTGTGATACGTACTGTGCTTCAACATAATGAGCAACAAAAAGTGAGTGTATTTTTTAGTATTTTATGTGTTACAACTGCAGAATGCTGAGAGTTATTGCCAATGAGATGAATAATATTGTATTTATCTGTCGTTTTTTAAACTCTTGTGAAGACCTGATTATTGAAGATAAAAGTTGCAAACATGAATAAAAACAGTTTGCTAGAAAATAATGTTTTAGTTATTACTCGTTATATGACTGTTTTGGTTGCTTCATGCACCCTATATCCCAGTTGATGTCAAAATTGTGGTACTTAAATCATTTTCTTTATACTAATAGGTGTAACCAATTTAGGTACAGTATTTTCCAGACTATAAGTCGCACCGGAGTAAGTCGCAGGAGCAAAAAAAAAAGCATAATAAAGAATAAAAAAAACAGACAAGTCGCTCAAGAGTGCAGGTCCCACTTTTGGGAGAAGGGGACAACACTTCAGAACAATTCATGCCATTCATGCGTCAAATTGATGTCTACAGACTTTTTTGACACGCATCAAATTTGATGCTCAATGTTTGTCCAAAAGTGCGTTCATAAATTAGATGCTTCTGTCATGTGAGTGAGAAGCTTTCATCAAGTTTTTAGCTCTATCGCTACATGGAAGCATTGTCTGTATATCTCATTTACAATGCATGGAAGACACGCAAGATGTTGAGAGATCAAGTTTATTTCTTTTGAAAAGCTCTACAAAAGCATCAGTAAACACATCTCCATGTTTGGGTTCATCTTTACTTTCTATACTGCAGGAGTTGCGTCTGAATGACGGCGCTCTCAGTGGTACTTCTGTCTCTCTGTGATCCAGTTTGATGAACTGTTGTCCCGCATTAGTCAGAGAAAGTAAAAAAAAAATCCAAATTATTAATGTGTCGATGCAAATAAAAAATATATCATAAAGTTTAGATTCCACGTTTTTTTTGGACAGCACTTCTTCTGTGTGTCAGTAGCAAATACGGACACACATGCCTACAGTGCCCTCTAGAGGTTGTTTGGGGAAAATAACAAATATATGAGTCTTTATGATTGAACATAAATCTCAAATAAAATTTTGCTGAGTGGACAAACTGGAAAAGAAAAAAAAACGTGGCTTATACTCCGAAAAATACGGTTTACAATATCAAACCATTTTGAAATAAAGTTATGCTAGCTAGCGTGCCACAGTGGCCTGTTTTCTATGGAAATAGGTTTTTTATGTAGTACATCAATATTGTAAAAACAAAACCTAGCTCAGATAAGATTCATGTTTACATAATGTCAAAGACTTTGCTTTATAGTCTTTCTTGAAAAGATTTTTTTTTCCCCTCAACTTTTGTTGTCACTTGTCTTTTGATTGGTATGTAACAGTTAAAAAACGGTGCTAAGTCTAACCTTAACAAACTTGTTATATCAAAAATTAGATTCCAACAACAAAAAAGGGAAAGTTTTGTTTGAAGTGGCTCAGCAGGTGCCCTTTACCTTGTCCGTTATTGAAGCCAAGAATGTGTTTAGCTTCTTCTCCTGTTCTCCTGAAGTGCAACACATGCTGCACTAGTACATTGTGTGGGGAACACAGTGGGAACGCGTACATACAACACATAAGCCTTCACATCTTTCAATAGCTACACTTTTTCTCTTAAACTTATCACCTGTCACATTCAACTGCTTTGCCATCTTTTCTGTCAGACCTTGGTTGCCTAGGGAACAGCTTTACAACAAAACACCTAACCCCACCACTGTCTCTTTGCTGGACCCATACACTCATGTACAGTTTTGGAACTGAGTTTGTGAGTGTTTTGCACAATATGGTAATGTGCTTTTTATTAGGGTCTTCGATTTAGCCTCAAACAAATGTAATTAAAAAATAAAATCAACATTAAAACAATATAGAAAGCTGGTTGAACAAGTAGAAAGGCCAAAAAGAAAACATAAAACCCATATCAAGATTTAGAGAACAGACACACCACACAGGTAATGTAATAATAAATGTCTTCTCATAACCGTGTAAACACACACAGTCTGGCTGTAAATGTCGCTGGTAGAAATTGAAGGCAGCTGCACTTCATGCTGCCATTTGGTTTGTTATATTTATCTGACCCCCTCTGTCCTCTCTCATACACGCACATTGATTATCCCAACACGTACTTTGGTGGAAATGATGACAATAAGGTCAAGTAGAATTCTAGCTCCTATTTTTTTTTTTCCAAATCCCCAAACTCAAATTCACATTTCACTTTACAACCTTCACGCTCACACCTGGGAGCCGGCCAGTTCTGCCCTTTTCTTGCTTTGTTGCTGCTAAGCAACTATGTAGCCCATTGACATCCTACGATTTAGTAAAACTCAATAGAGTACAACGGCCAAACTACTTCCAGCTGTGCCATGCATGAACAGGTGGGAACCTTAAACCCTCACCACATAAAAACAGAACCAAGTACACCCCCCCCCCCCCCCCCCACTGCAAAATGTTTAATATTTCTTCAAAAGATGACAAAACAAAAAAGCTGTGTGGAAATCCAACCAGGCTTCTGATATCACTCCCAACTCCACGTATCCAGAAGTTTTTGTAGATATCTTACTGCTCCTGAGGCAGTTTCACCTTGATCTCTGTCAATGTGAGGAATTCCATAGAGCAGTCGCCTGAAGCACAGCCTTATTGTGCCTCTTTGTTGCTGTACACATGCAAGCTCCAGCCTCAAATACCGCAGTGATGCCAAGTTTCTCCCTGTTTCGAAGTATCTTTAAAAATACCAAAAACAACTGAAATAACACAATACCTCTGACATGTGTGTTATCTTAGCTTACAAGGACTTTTACAACAGCCAGATGGAGCATACAAACATACCAAAAACCAGCTGACACCTTGTTGTCCAATAGAGTTACTTGGATTCCCCCAAAATACTCAGACTTTACAGGAAACATCTCTTGAAATCACACAGGTGTGCTCCCAAATAGACACCTAACCTCCTCAGAGTCCCTTCTAGCATCACTCATCTACTACATGTAGGTCCTTCCGATCAATGAGGCCATTCCTGACATGACGGATCACAGATAAACCACTATCTACACTTTTAGATTAGGTTAGATTTGCTTTATTGTCATTGTCTGTTGTACAATGAAATTTTAAGAGATACTCTGCCTTTCTTTTGATGACAGAGGATTTGACATTTTTTGGTCCAGAAGTTTTCTCTGCAGTCTGAGGCAGATCCATGATGCACGTTAACCAAAACAAGATCTGGTTGTTTTGGTGAAAAAAAATTGTAATTCTTTGCAATAACTGCTAGAGTTTATTTCCATTTTTGTATTAGATGGAATTATCTCAGTTGCATGGTCCATCAGGGATGGCTGTCCTCCAGCCACCCCCAATGTTGCATATATTCAAATTTCAGACATGCATTTGATGACTGTGCATGGTCGTGTTATATGTTGCCAAAGTTTATAAAGAATAAAAAATGTTATTCATCTTGTATCATTTACTTCTCAAATATTCCGCACAATAGGAATCATTAGATTATAATCAATCGTCTATTTTCAATCTTCTGTCATATATGGAGCATACCAAGCTGTTAGGCGCTTTAAGGGATACAAAAAAGTCAGAGTCAAGATAATTAGTCAGACTTTATAAGCTTTGTTCATAGTAATTCTAAAACTTGTTTGTAACACGCTACATGCTAGCCACATTAGAAGCGTTACCCACGTTAACCGTGTTAGCACATTCACAATACTTGTAATTCCCAACTTTGTTTGCATCATGTTAAAACACAGACTGATACAGAAAAAGAACATTGACTATGCTGACTTCCAAACTTGTTAGTAACACATAAAAAGAACACACAATCAGACAACGCCACACGTTAGCTGTATTGGCGTATTTACAAAACACCCAACCTCGTGTGCCACTCGCAAAAAAACAGACAGACTTTTGAAAAGAGCGCCGTGTTCCTCTCAAAATCGCTTCCAATTAGTTAATTAGGCTAGAGACGCTACGCTAGCCTGTTACCGTTGTTCCATGTTCGTAAAGGGTAACGACATATTGGAAAGGGTGCTAAAGAAAAAAAAAAGAACCACATTGCTTAACAGATTTAGTAAAATGACCGCGGCAGGCCTAATTTTGGCCCGATTTTAAAAAAGGAAAAAACTCTGATTATCACAAAAATAAGACCCAGGCTGTGGTATTGATGTTTTTGTAAAAGGTGCAACAGATAAACGACATTTCAAAGTGCCGCGGATGGACGCAATAAGCACTTCAGTCCACGGCCCCGGTGCGGCGAGGTCCGGGTGGAAGGCGCAGTAAAGCACACAGCGGCTGTAGCTTGCAGGGCCGGTCGAGACGTACCGCCGCAGTGTAAATGTACCCTAAGGTCTTTGTTTGCCGCTACAGAGGGAATCCTGGCTATTTTTTCTTCCTCCACTTGGCTTGCTTAAATACAATAGGTCATCCTCCAAAAAAAAAAAAATTGGTGGGTCTCCCCAGAAAACATGGAAATAGTGCAAAGTCTAATGCTACCATTGACTTTGAATAGGCTAGAAGATCCGCCTAAGTAAACTCATCCAGATCTTCCTAAAATGCATTCCATTAGTTCTCCTTTATTAGCTGACAGTAAAAATTTACTTGTGAACAGTCACATCCTTGTTTTTCCACCTCTGTTTGTACAATTGTAGCACAGTTGATAGCTGGCATCTGGCCCTTTCCAATATGCCATCTAACTTTGCATACACAACAAGCTGGTGTAGCGATTCTAGCCTATGGAACTCATTGATCGCTTCGACATTAGAAAACACAACCAGAATTAATCCATATATAATGCGCTCCGGATTATAAGGCGCACTGTTTTTTTTTTTTATTAACGATGGCTTTTGATTGCAACTTATAGTGCGGAAAATATGGTATTTGGCAATATATTGTCAGAGTATTTAAGAGACGTTAACTGGAAAAATGCTGCAAAAAATACTTTTTACACTGCTGAGCAAGACTCATTCACACAATTGTTTTATGGTGTAATTTTGCCCCTTTTCACAATTTAAACATAAACTGCAAGTCAGACAAACTTAGAAATGATTACTGTTTAGGGAAACAGAACATGCACATTAGCAGGAAAACAGATGCGAGTCACAACAGTAGTCTTGAAATCTGACTCTTTAGTTTCCGCACACCAGTTTGGGTGAATTCAAATTGTGTTTGTCTACTAGAAAATCTGAGCACAGTTTTGATCTAAAAGTTTGTGATTGCTCTTACAACTTACTGGCAAATACCCCAAAACAATCAGGGAGTTAGTTAAGCATTGAAGTTTAGATGTCAAGTGTTACTAATGTTTCCATACATTAACATTGTCTAATTTATGGCAATAAATACTTGCTTTCCATATTCCTAGTTAAATATGAAATACAAATCAAGATCTTTCCTATCCTCTCTATCTATCTATCTATCTATCTATCTATCTATCTATCTATCTATCTATCTATCTATCTATCTATCTATCTATCTATCTATCTATCTATCTATCTATCTATCTATCTATCTATCTATCTATCTATCTATCTATCTATCCATCTCTATACACATATACATATATAGGAATAACAACTTACAAGGCTCTTTTCTTAAAACGAAAGAAAGACATTGTACCTTCCAGGATGACCTCCTTGCCAGTTTTTTTGAGCGCTTGCACTGCCTCATCATGCGTAGCCTCCCGTAGGTCGTAACCATTGACAGACAGTATGGCATCCCCGACGTAAAGTGCCTCAGTTTGGTCAGCTGCCAGGCCTTTAAATATTTTCGAGATGAGGATCGGCATCTTGTTTTCTTTACCTCCTAAAGGGCAAAAAAAAAAAAAAGCCTTTAAAACAATGTTTATAAAGGTGGATATGTTGTCATTACTGAATAATGCAGGTATCATGCTACACCTCTAGTCACCATTTGAAGGTAGAAAAAAGACTTGAAATGGTGTTATTTCTATTTTAAAGATCCCAAAACAGTTGCAAATATACTTTATGTATACATTTTCAAATTTGCCAAAAGACTGTACAACAAAAAGGGCTTGGATGAAACATAAAAGAGATGGCTGGTTCCCCATTCTTATATTACAGCTATTCTAATTTGGACCAATGTGATTATCATATTCAAGTATCTAAGTCAAGGTTATTATGTGACTGTGGTTAAGAAAGAATATAGGCACAGAAAATACAGCAGTAATTACCTTCCTGCACAACTTCTGCAGCTTCTTTTCATCCACTCTTTCTATTCCTGTCTTTAAATGAAGGTCAGACAGTAGGATGTAGAAACTACTGCTTTACTGTAGACCTTCATTCTTTATGAGAAACATTATAATTAGTTACCACTGGCAGTCTGGATTTAAAGCCACTGAAAAATGATCTAAAGGAGGATTCTGATTATCTAAAAATGTATGTAGCATACAAAAATGAATACTTTTGATAAACCTTAGACATTAAATGCTGTATATTAACCACTTTATTGTTGAAAGAAAGCTCCTATGATGAGGCCTTAGGGAAAAAAAAGTCTTCTCATTGCATCATTTCTGACATAAAAAAGTTTTTTTAGGTATATCAATTTGAGAAATAAATGTATTTGTTCACCTTTCAGCATATCCCTTCAGGGGTCGCCACAGCTAATCAGCTTTCACTGATTGGCACAGGTGGATTGGCAGAGATTTTTACTCCAGATGTCCTTCCTGACACTACCCTGTATTTTATCTGTGCCGGGGACCAGAACAGGGGGGCCCCGACTTTGGCCCTCTTGTGGCTTCATAGTTGGCAGTAGCGCGACAAGTCTTTCCCAACGACCCACACTGGATGAAGGTCATCACGCACCATAAGAATCGAACCCTAGTTTCCCATAAGCCAGTCCTAAACCCAGCCAACTGAGCCATCCAGATCAATACATAATTTTAAAAATAAAACAGAAAAGGTACTTGTTTTAAATATCAGCATGTACATTTTAGAAATTGGCAGCCACTAAACAGTCAGTGAACACTGCACCTTACTTGTGCACAATCAAATCCTAGAATTCATTAAAAATAAAACGTTAAATATTGCAGTTCTTCAAACGACCACTATAGGTTGGTTTCCATTTCTGATTACTCTGGTGCTGTCCCCCACTGGCCTGCCTTGCAGAGGTGGGCCACAGCACCGGTCCTTAGACTTGAGAACTGTGAGCTGGACCTCATTGTTAACAGGAGTACATTCTGCCCCCTGCTGTATCTTGTTTATCGCGTCTTAAAATATAACCCCACAATAGGTGAAATCCGACAACTAGGATTATAGATCTTATAAAGGTTGCACACTTTATACACTTTTCTCAGAAAGACATCAACATCTTCATCTTTTATCTCCAGTTTAAAATCTCAAAGTTGACAGCCAATCAGCACGCAGAACATATTGTGCAGTTAAAAAGATCAGCAAGGCCCTGTGACAGACTGGCAACTCGTCCAGGTAATCCCCTGCCTTCGCCCACGGGTGGCCAAGAAAGGCTCTGGCAGAAGATGAATGAATGAATGAATGAATGAATGAATGAATGAATGAATGAATGAATTAATTAATTAATTAATTAATTAATGATCAGCAAGACTGTGAAAGGTGACCCACAATATAGCAAAGAACCACTGTATCAGTAACAGATCAACTTATTCTCACTGCTACTCATGACATTGGCCAGTATGAGGCAAATGCAAGTAAAAATGACAAATTTACTATATTAATATTTTGTTTTACAAATTACACGACACATAATACCTTGTAATTAGTAGTAGTACATACTTTTATTCGTTTGTTTCCTTTTTTGATATAATTAGCACTAATACAATACCTACTAACTGAAATGAATTCAGTTCGGATATCGAGTTTGAGACTAAAGGTATTCATTTTTTAAATAAGTTTCAAGTATTTCTGTTTTTCTCTGCCAAACTGATCCTCCCACAACCTGATAACATGCTAACTTGCCCTAAAAACATGGTTTTTTTTTGTGTGTGTGTGTCTGGCCTGGGTTGTACTCTGATGAATTGGCAACATTTGCAGGGTGCTTCTCTACTAATGACAGCCAGAATACGCTCCACCACCACTACCATGATGAAGCCGGGACGCAAAATCAATGAACGAATGGACAAAACCCTCAGCTGAATTGCTTCCCTGGAAACATGCATCTACAAGCCCTGTGAGAGCAAGACTTGATAAGACAACTTTATCGGTTCATCACATCTGACAGAGATCAGCACAAGCAGCCAGGATCACACTGTTGCCTCCACTCAATTTAGAATCACTGGGAAAGCACAGATGCACTTGTTCCAACTGCTAGAAGAAACTTGCATTGCAATTTCGATGGCTAATTTTAACACAGCAAAAATAACTAGAATTCATGTTGACTTGAATTTTTTTAAACACATTACTTGAGGCTACGAAGGATTTATATCAGCACCAAAAAAATATAGAAAAACACTTTACAGACCCAGATAGTTTTGGTTTAGAAGGATTACTTCACAGCATCAGTGTAGGAATATTTTAGGGTAAAAGCTAAATAAGAGTTCTTTTTTTTTTGTTGCCAAATAAGGAAGACAGACATACAATATGCATTCGTTTCTCTGAGAGCAGCTTTTAGTTTCGGGTGAATACATCAAACAACTCTTTTCGACAACAACGGCCAAGTCATCCAAGTGTTTAAATCACATAAAACATGCATGGCTGCTTGAAGATTTTAGTTACATATAAACCTGACAGTGAAATAGTTATTAGGGATATCTAAAAGGCTGACTGATAGTTAATCAAAGAAAAAAAAATATTTAAAGACTCATTCTGATCACCTTTTGATGTATTTTAAAACGTGCGCAGTGGTCTTCTAATTATGATTAGGCCGTTTTTAGCCAAAATCCAAAAACATGTAATTTTCTATGGAATAGTTTCGGCAGAGCAGCTACACGCTCCAGAGTGGTGACTGTTGGCGTGGAGAAACTCCACCGTCCCTTTCCATTCCACATTCCATGCCACAAGAACATGTTAAAAACACAAAAAACCCGATTTGCATTAAATACATGTTGTTTCAGGACAACATGGATGCCTACCCTTTAAAATTAGTTTAATATTGGACCAAATTATTTTGTTAAGTAGCTTTCAAAATTGTTTTGTCTGTTTCTAAGTCAGTTTTATTTTAAATTATGGCTTTTATTTTTAGCTTTGTTGACCATTTATGATTGAAAACTAAAAATCTTTCCCTGAAGTATTTTGTCCATAGATCTATTCTTGTTTATGCACCTATGGTATAAAAAATGGATGCATTTTTGCATAGGCAACCTACACAAAAAAACACAATGAAATTTTACAGAGCAATTCATTCGGCAAAACACTAGAAATTATGAAACAGACTTAATTCTCCTTTTAACAATAAAAATAGCGATGCATAGATAGTACTGAAGTGTTTATTGCGTGTTGTGGTTCGATAAACTTTCCTACATTAATATCGTTTTAACCAGCTGATCAAAGCTGCCCAGTTCAAGAAATAAAATTCTTACTTAAATTGTTTTTTTTTTTAAACTTATTTTGTTTTTGTTTTTTCATCTGAAGCGCATTATTTAAAGCGTTCTTGAAAAACGCTTTAACGGTAGCTTTATTTCCAACCTGTCATGATGGTTTAAGCCTGTTTTACAGTTTTTCTCAGTCGCTTTAGTACAATTCTCAGATCAGAATTGAAGTTTGCAAATACGTGTGTGCATTTCTCAAAACGATTTGTACAAACAGCACAACACTATGGATTTCTTGCAAAGTCCTGTAACCTGCTCAAAATCTTTAGTTTATCTCTCAAAACTAAGTCTATATGTCATTGAACATGTCAGTGCCATCAGAATGTCAAGTCCTTGTGTCATTGTCTACGAACAAGACAGTCAAATTACTTAGTCATGTTGTCAATATAACTGTGTACTTTAGAGGGAGGTTCTGATGTAAACTATGGCTAAAGTTTTGATGACAATTATTGTAAAATGTAAGTTACACCTTTTTTGTTTGATTGCAAGAGACTGGACAAGATTCCCATTTACACTTTTATTGTTCATATTGTAATTTTTTGACAGACCATGTCATACCAACATAGAAAAAACCCACTGCAAACAGTAACACAAAGGGAAAAGAAAGATAGGACAATATTCTGTACAACAGTACAGGCAGTGCAGTAGGAATTGGTGTGGTCTTCCTACACCTCTTGTCGTTCCTGTATGTTAGGCCACAAATTCTCATCCACATCACAGCGAATATCCTCTCTTGCAATGCAGCGAAATATGTTTGTCACATTATGACAACTTGGTCAACCATTTTGCAGTTAATGACTTATATGATGAACTAATGACTAGGTGTTTTGAGGAGTAAGACTATTGCACAGTGAACTATATAATACATTTTGATCCACATGACGTAAACAATTGATAATGTAACAAAGAGCAGAGAATTGTACATAATCATTTGCATGGATGTACCAAAGCAATTGCAACTTGTTCAAAGAAGTGAGAAACTGCTTATATGATGTGCACAAGTGACATCATGATGTGAAGATTGAACAAATAGTTTTGGGAATTTCATTCTGATCTGAGAATTGTACTAAAGCGACTGAGAAAAACTGTAAACCAAAGTACCACAAGAAAATACATTTTTATAGCATAAATAAAACAATATAAAATGCTGTAAAAATAATAATGCAATAATAATAATGGTGCCTCTCTGTTAAAGGAAAGAAACCATCCGTTACTGAAATAACTAAACCAAAACTTCAGATTGACAGACAGACAGACAGACAGACAGACAGACAGACAGACAGACAGACAGACAGACAGACAGACAGACAGACAGACAGACAGACAGATAGATAGATAGATAGATAGATAGATAGATAGATAGATAGATAGATAGATAGATAGATAGATAGATAGATAGATAGATAGATAGATAGATAGATAGATAGATAGATAGATAGATAGATAGATAGATAGATAGATAGATAGATAGATAGATAGATAGATAGATAGATAGATAGATAGATAGATAGATAGATAGATAGATAGATAGATAGATAGATAGATAGATAGATAGATAAATTGTCCTAAAACACAAACTAAGGAATCAGGCCTGGATAAAAAGATGTCACTCCTGGAAAGAAAACCTTTTGACAGCTGTAATTAGCATCACAGGTGTCTTCAAACATGTAATCAAGCTGTCTCCCTGTTAAAAGGGTGACAAGTCAGTGCGCTGTTGGGTTCGATGTCAGATTGTATATTCTTCTTGCTGTCTGAAACGAGGTGTGCTTCATGTGAAACAATGGAGGACACTACTGTTGAAAGCTAATCATGACAACACTGAAATATACTGAAATGCCTATTGATAGGCCACAACACAGGAGACAAAACTGGAGCTTTTTGGGGCAGCTCAGCAGCTCTGTGTCCACAGGCTTAGAAAGGATCTCCGACTCAGTTAGAGGGTCTACAATACATCTTCCTTTATCTATGATAATAACCTTTGGCACACTAAAGAAAACATTTTTTAATGGAATATGAGTTATTTTGACAGCTTTTTTTCCTACCCAGGGGTAAGACGACACAATCTCTGAGGCCCTGACTTTCACTGCTTGTGGGTTCCGCCCATTTTATGACGTCAACCCAGAGTCGGACTCTGCAGCGTGTCCGTGTTTTGCCCACAAAAACAAACAACATCCAAACTTTTGCAAAGATAAATGTGCATATTTTGGATATAAAAGGAAAGCGTCTTTGGCGATCAGTACTAGCTCCAAGGAAAGTGGGTGTGTGTGTGTGTGTGTTAGCCTGGGGGCAGTGTTGCCTGCCAGACTCTTCCTGGAAGGGGCTGTTCTTTACTTACTTACGTCACAATGTGCGAACCCGCTTGTTTGTGTGGATTGGTAGGGGCTGCGGCTCAGAGTGCAGGTTTTTAGAGGAATGCTCAGAAATGTGAGAATGGATCAAAATAGCGCTTTGGGGTTGTTTTTTGCAAGGAATTAACATTATAACACATTTAAAAGCACAAAAAAATTGATTTTGCATGATGTGGGTCCTTTAAATCCTTGGTGGATTTGCTGCATCTGCCTCAGTCTGTGCAAGCTGTAAAGAAATCTCAAGATTATCAAGAACAAAATGTGGCTCTAAGTGTCAGAAAGGTTGCTTGTCAGTGACAAAATTTTGGTTTTCAAATAGGATAAGCAGCAACAATACAGCTAAAAACACAGAAGAATAGCTTAGAGCAAAACTTCGGACTACCGGTACTCTGAAACTTCTAACCCTTGTGCGTTTTTCTCCTTCATTAACAGAGGGGTTCCAACCATTTTGTCTACGTCAGTACATTAGTACCACTAAAGCCCTCATCATTGCACTTCCTACAGTGCCAAATGCATTTCTGTCTTCATTTGGACAGGCAGGACAGATAGTCTTGTTCCTCTGAGTCAGCCAGATGATGATGGAGTTCCAGTGACAGAGGATGTCATTGCTGTCAAAATAATTCTCCAGCATCATAAAATGTATCTTGAGTGCATTAAGACAGCAGCTGAAGACGTAAGTACACAACGGCGCCAAGAGCCAATGGCTTTCTACCTCTTCCACCTAGGTCCTTTCAATTGCTCACTTGTTGTGCACTCTGAAACGCCATTTGCTGACCTGACTGCTGAGTAAACATCACTGACATGCTGTAGCGCTGCTCCACAACACATGTCCTCCTCCACCCCTCCCTACTTTAATTACTCCAACTTCTCATGTCGAAGAGTTCAGTACCTTCCAGCTGTGGGCTTGTCACTCAGCAGACTTGTGGGTGGCAGTGACTGAGATCACGTGAAACTATTGGAGCGACTGATGGCAGGTAAATTAATGGTCCTAGCATGCACAGTACTGACATGTGCCTAATTAGGCAAGTTTGTGCTAACACTGCAATCGACGGGAAAAATGTTGCTTTCAAAAAAATAAGAAAAAGTCAACACGGTCAGCACTTCACCGAACTGCATCCATCACGTTGCATCCCTTGCTAATGACCAACAAACACGGAAAAGGCATCAATAAGAAACTTCAAAGCAACGAAGGGAAATCATGCTGATGAAGCACACAAAGGGGAGAAAGTACATTTGCAACAAAACATCTGTTATGTAAGACTACACCTGGGCCTTGTTAGCTGACAAACATATATTTTCTAAGAATTTAAGCATAAAAAACAAGTTACAGTGTTTACCAAAGATGCCTGCTAAACTTCCCCAAGAAGGGTTATTTAAAAACATCATTAATAGTAGGGCAAATGCCTGCAGAAGGATGCCCCATTACCACGTTCTAGAGACCTTAAGTCAAGCTTACAAGTCTCCTTTCTTAAATTTAGACATGTCAGTAAAGGTTGCCTCCATGCTCTCTGAGTCTAGGGTGGGCTCCCTAAAATTAACACTGGTGGAGTACTCTACTTCCAGCCACATAGCTTTCATCTTTAGCCAATGACAACTGAGTGCTGTGGATGGCTGATCTCCCAGCTCAGCTGTTCACAATGTGGCGTCAGCTGGCCTGCAACATCTTCTGCCATCCTTCATTTGCGTTTCCCATCGTCATTCTATCACTTTTCCCCACTCCTTAACTTCCACTTTGCACGTTTGAACTCTTCAGCTCGGTCCATATCCCGTTTCAGCGGTGGCTGGCTTTTCCAGCGCCCGCTTTCTATCTTTCTGTGCCTTCACCCTCCATGCCTTCCCCGCCTGGCCGTAAACCACCAGCATCTCAACAATGTCGTCAACAGGCTGCCAGCTACAATTTCGTTTTAATAGCATGCTGCCCTATTTTAAAAACCCTCCATTTCCTAACAGAAGGACATTGCTTTTATGTCATTAGGGCCTGGCTTTGTTCTGTTGTTAACTGAAGAGGAGGGGGACCAAAGGGAACTTGCCACAAGCAGCTACACTGATGAATACACTTGGCAGCTTGACAAGAGGGTAAGTTTACAATTATCTGTCAAATCAGCCCATCGAGTCGGGCAGCTGTCAAATGATTACTTGTTAACACCAACCTGTTTGGAGGCTGCATCTTAAAAATACAAAACAAATTCCTTTCAAACCTTCTACTCTTGTAGTCTTCTACACACTGCCCGTCAGTAAGAAATCCCCACCTTCACATGAGTAAGAGGAACCTTAAATAGGCACTTCAGGTAAAACTCCACAAGTGATCTTAAAATCAAATTAACCTTGTAAATTTGCCTATTTCTTTCGAGAAAATCTGATGTGTCTGATGAACCCATAAAGTAAGAGTTAAAAAGCTATTTCAACATTCTCAAGACAATTAAGACAAAATATCTATTCACCTGCACCTAAATCCATCATTTTTTTGTTGATATAGCTCTCTAGATCCTCCATGTTTTCCTACAAATGGAGGAAATCTGATCCAGATCAAGAAGCCGTGGGTTCTTGGGTTAGTTGCTTTCCTCAACTATGCTATACAACAAACTGGATCAGTCTAGCTTGCAAAATATGGATCATGAACTGTATCAAAACTGGACTGAGTGACCCATCTCCCCTCACGTTCCAAACAAGAAGTACCCGCCGGCTCCAAGACGCCAAATACTATAGACTTTTAATGAAAAAACAAAACCAGTCTGTTGCTATATTGTCAGAGTAACCATACTTGCTCTGATACATTTTTAATATGTTTTTGTTAGTTCTACTATTTTATTATATATGTTTTTCTTAATAGGAAGTTGTTCAAGTAAAAAAAATGATCAATCAGATGCCTCACTACAAATTAGTAGTGCCTGCTGGCACCACATACTATACTGACTGACTAATAGTTGTTTATTTTTTAATAGAAGTCTGTCGCTGTGTCCGAATTCTTTCACTACACACTATATAGTGCGTTTGCCATTTTGTAGTGCTTTTCGAATCTACAATTCAAAAATCGAGTGCCCTAGAAATTTCCCAGAAGTCTGCGAAAAACCAGTGTGCATCCATGCTCACTAGATTGGCGAATATAGACCACAATGCATTGCATTTGAAATTTTTTTGTCAAAAAATGTATTTACATTTATTTTCTTAAAAAAAATATCAACGTTTTCATCTTCACAAGACAGTGGACTCATAGATGATCATCGCAAAATGCTCATTTTAATTAGATTTTAAATTTGTGAAATCGATGACGTCATATTCGCCTTAAAAAAATCGTAGTGAGCATGGTGTCTGAATTGCTTTTAAAATCCAGGGCACTACATAGTGCTGCAGTTTATAGTTTTTTAGTAGTTAGGAATTAGGGTGGGAAATCAGACATAGCGTGTGGGATTTTGGGTTTTTTGGGACCAGCGGATACTTCGTGTTTGGAACAACAGGGGAGGGGCAACTCAGTCCAGTTCTCATATACAGTCAATGATCCAAACACTTAGATTTCTTTTGATTAAAGGTGTATTTCTGACAACTACAACACAATAAACAACATGACAGTGGATATTCAAAAACGTCCTCAATGTCTCTTTGAGGTCCTATCAGAGGAGTCTAAATGTGGAAGCTATTATCCAAGTGAACATATAAAAAATACAATTATGTATTTATGCTTTACTCCTCAGACTACTTTTTGCCGTATAAATACAATCAAATGTTCAAAAACTGTTATGAAAATGAAAGTTTATTATTAATTAGAAACATTTTAATAGATGAAAAAAAAAACATTTTTGCTCATTAATTTAATTATTAAATGAGCACTTTAAAAAAATAGGTCAGTAAAACAATTCTTTTACTAACAGTTCTTTCTTTTATTTTGTCTAAAAACTGAACTGAGAACACACATCCGGTGACTTTTCGGCGCTGAATAGGTTCGCTTTAAGGTGAGGCTTCGCCCGATAAAAACCTCATCTGTCATCATTATTTATGCTAAATATTGAGCCCTCACTCATACTTTCCTATTTTAAAGACAAGTCTGTGTTTGTAAAGCTACATTCATGACAGTTTTTCGTGAGTTAAGTTAGAAGTTAGCTAACTTATCCGCCGTGTCACGTCGTCGTTGAAAGCCGCCACGCTCAAACTGGAAAACTTGCTACCGACTGCGCAGAAGTCGGTAGTCCTTCTGGTTTTGGACCCCCTCCGGTCCGGACGCCGGGCTTACCTTTGATACTGATGCCCAGTCCGCCCACATCTTGCTTGGTGACCCGCACGGTGCGCTTGACGTTGGTGATGGTTTCTGGGACCGGGGACGAGCTCAGGTTTGGGGGGTCTCCGTTGACAGCACCTGCGGGACTCTGGTGGCCGGGCTTCGCGGGCTCGTCGGCGCTGTCGCCGGGGTTCAGAGTGAGCGCGTCCTCGGTCAGCGTGGCCAGCACCCGGACCCAGCGGTCCACTGTCACTCGAAGTTCCAGCAGTCCCGTTTTCTGCGTCTTCATCGCGGCAGCCATGTTCAACGCATTCCTGGAATAACTCTAGACGGGCTGGCAGCCCTGTGAGAGGGGGTGGAGGAGGGCTGGGGGTATGGGGGCATGCACAGATACACACTCAGGGACACAGCCTCGACTCTGTCCCCCGAAGAGCCCTATCCAGTTGGAAGAAGTCAAGTTAATCGAGGTTGATACGATTAGCGACGGTGTTTGACACACACTCAAAGTTCAAAGAGCTTGTTGAATCTCTCCATTAATCATGATCTGTGTGGGGCTGAGTCCCACATAATTAGGTTCCCCCTCCCTCATTCATTCGGTTAGACATGTATTTCTTGCACAGCCCTGCCTTAGATCAGTGATCTAAGTCCCAATGTCCTCAGCTCTGCACTCATACAGATGTTCTGTCAAAAGGGAAAGAAAGTCTGCATATCCTCTAAAAAGACCACCATCGACTCTCGCACCGGAGCTCATTTTTGGGCATGAAATCCACAAAGAGCCCCCTGTTTGAACATGTCCATTATGAGTGTGGGCTTAACGGACCAAATAAAAGCAGACTTGTTGAGCGTTCACTGGAATATTCATCAGAAAGGGAACTCTTCCGACTTTTCTCTGATGAGCTGATACGACTATGGGTCTTGGCAGTGTTTGGCTTTTAGAACTCTTGTGTAAACTGTAAGTGAGCTCTCTGATCGGTTCCAAAGCAGTCACAAAAGAAAAGTATATAGACTGCTTTGGTTCGTCCAAGGCCTACCTGCAATAGAAACTAAAAAACAAACAAGCCATGGGTGTGACATCACTCTTTTTGATAGATTGTAGAATAAAATTTAAGAAAGAAAGTACAAAAATTCTATCAACACTAGAGTAATTTGGCTTTAGTTTAAAATCCCTTTCAGCTTTACGTCTTGCACCGTTTACACCACCCTCAGCAACACACGTTCAAGCAGCCACGTTCAATGAAAAGTCAATATTCAAAACTCACATTCACGCATAGCTGTGCACATTTTTACACCTGTTTTTAAGTTCTAACTACAAAACCCAGGATTTTTGAACGTGCATTGCAAGTTAAACCAGGTGAAACTTTGATCAGTCATCTACCCTGATTTGTTAGTGATATATAGATGGCGTCACTTTTAGTTCACGGAAGTGCCAACCGTTTGAAAATTTATCGTGGAGGAGAAATTATCAATTGCGGTTTGTGATTGGCCAAAATCATATGACACTGAGCTTTGAAAGAAAAAGCCTGGAGCAAGATTCATGAGATTTCCACCACCTTGACATTTCTCACCAAACCTCCTCCAAATGTAGGTGGTGAACATGCGCTAATAAATTTTAGAAAAAAAGAAGTAGCCCCTCCCTGCTTATCCAGTGTGAACACCTTAGGATAAAAAATGACAAAGTGCTAAACGCGGGTTCTTGAACACCGTAATGTAGCATTGCAGTAGCAGAGGTAAACTTAATTAGGCAGAACAGAACAGACTCGAGTCACTGCAACAAACTTGTAGCATGCTTTCACACTTACAACACTCTTAAATCTCCTAGTGACTCCACCCTCTTCAGCTGCCTGTGTGTTGGCAGTCCAGGTTGCATTTGTGTTTCAACTGATGAATTGGAGAGAAAGACCCAGGATTTAGTACTAGAAATTACACTCTTCTGGTTGAGCTGGGGCAAAACGGTCATTACCCTGACTAAAAAAATGGACAGTAACGTTTACGGATGGCCCAAAGTTCCATACTGCTGAACACAAAAACAGCAAAAGCATCTGATAAGTTAATATTTACTTTGGAGAAACTGTCCACTATCTCCCCGGCCTGGAAAAGAAGGGCTTTTAAAAGTTTATTCCCAATCTTTTGTCTCCCCCTAGTGATTGAGGGAGGGTATTACAATATAGGTTGTTGTTTAATTAAACTAGTGGGAAGATTTTTTTTCCTTTATTTAACAGTAAATTCTAATATTGTGAAAGAGTAATTCATTTAGCAGTTTCTGCTCTGAACTGTCTCAGATTTTGCTAATGAAGCGACTGAAGAAAAGGTTTTGGTTTATATCAAATGATCTGGTTTGCAGGTCCCTTGACTGTAAATCAAGCCGTCAATGAGCTCAGCGGTTTATGAGGTGTTTGTGTAGATTTCCCATGTACAGCCTTTACCAAACACGGTGCTATGTGAGCAATATGGTCAGACATCTCTGCTTGGACTTCATTTCTTGGAAGGATTGTGTTGCAGTAGTACTGTTGTGATGCTGCTATGGACTAAGACGGGGTGGGCGCCTCTATGTTTGGTCCGGCCCACTGTGCAATATCACAAAATCAGAGACGTGTTATTGTTGTTTTTTATTTTTTCCAATCTGGCCACGCGATCGAGACCCACATAGAACATGACATTGAATTCTACCCTTCTGCAGTCTGTCAAATAGACCATTTTTTTTTGTTTTCAAACAGTGCACTCTGTTCTGTGTCCTTATTGGCTGGAGACCTTGTCAGTTAACCTCCTCCGTGCTGTGTCACACACCTCTTCAGATGTACATTAATGTAATCCTGGATTTAAGTTCTATAAAGGTTTGAACTTTCAGAGTTAAAAGTCTGAAAAAGTTTGTGTCTGTCTGAGAAAAGTGTATAAAGTGTGTAGTAAGGAGTTTTCCTGCCATAAAAAATCTGTAATCCTACTCTGCAGATTTCATCGATTACGGGTTTATTCTTAGAACGTAACTCCCGCAATAAACGAGGGAACTCTGTACCGGTGAAAAGGTAATGCAGATTTACGTCCAGCTGCAGTAGAAGACACAAGAATTTGACTTTTTTTTCTATTATCACTGGATTAGAAACAGACGTGCAGCACAGCTGCTCATTTTATTCGTGAAGTTTAGCACAAACTGAGATGTGTGAGGAGCTGCAGTCCAGTTAAAACTCACAGAGTGTGTGTTTTTTACTCCATAAATAGTGTTGTTTATGTTGTTAAAAAGGATCATGAATGAATGAAACTTTATTCATACAGCACTCTACAGCTGCTTCAGGTTACCAAAGTGCTTCACTATAAAATACAGACAAAAGAAGTTTAAAATTAGACACATCAGGAATGAAAAAAGCTATGTGGAACGAGGTACGCTGAGTCATTGATGCAACTGGCTCTAAAATGAAAACAAAAGCCTTAGTTTGGAAATACAAAGTCAAAAATCTTTTAACATAAATTTTCATTTTCAATCCAATTTTTATGTCATGTTATGTTATTTCTAAGGTTAGAGTTAGGGTTAAGGTTCTATCGAATTTTAGAACCCTTTGTGGCCGTCCAGTTAAAAAGCTTGCCCACCCCTGGACTAAGGCTACTTTTTAAATATTATTAAACTTTTATAAATATACCCATTTTGCACACACAAGCAGTCTGAGATGAAGCATCTGGAGTTTTTTTTTTGTTTCAATGTTTGAACCTGTGAGAAAAAAGTCCACTAGTTTTTAAAGCAACTCTCACAAATGCTGTTCACCTGTGCATAATCCTGATCACTGTTGAATAATGGACTCTGTTTAGTTTAAAATGACCCAAATAATCTCAGATTGACAGGAAAAAGAATCACCTGATTTTCTAGCATCGTTTTTCAATTCTTTTTTTTAAATTCATGTTAGCACATAGCTACATATAAATATAAATATGGTAATCCTTTTGGTTACGGCAGAAAGAGGCTATCCTTAGTTTATCCACACACACACTCCCTAATTTACATAATTTCTCTTTAGTAAGATATAAATCAGTTTAATGTCCGAAGTTCTTTGTCATGCATGTAATCCAAAACTCCAGTTTTAAGATACCGAAATGGTAATATGATTTTTCTGATGACAAAAACAAGTTCTGGGTGTGTTTTTGGCTTACAGAATAAAAAGAAAGGAATTTGTTAAAGTGGATTGAGCACAGGCTTTAAATGTGTAATTTTGTGAATAAATATTCAAAAGATAAGATACAGATTAAAAAAATCTATGTATACATATATTTATGCAAATGTGTCAGCTGCTGACATTACACTGCCATAATCTGTCCACGGATTAAACGCGTCATGGTTATTCATATCTAACCATATGGCCAGTTAGATAGATACCCTAGTCTGTAACAAAGAAACAACACTTTTGAGCGCGGAAGTAAAAAACCTAACTTGGACAAAAAAAAAGTCATTTTCATTGATAAACATTTTATCAGCTAAACCTGTCAAAAACAAAGAAATAAGGAAAAATTATATGGAGCCTTCTTTGTTGCTGAATTCTCTCAAAATATTCATCAAGAACAATTGCTAAAATGCACCAGATAATTAAAGTGATTACATAAACAGCTTTTTCTCAATGGTGAAGCATTCTAAAATGACGACAGAAGCACCCCTCTCTGTTGTGGTTGCATTTTTTCTTGCAGTTCACTTCATTTTTCAAAGAGGATGGACGTTTGTCTTCTTGCTACATTGCCCTCAACTGATCATAAATCTAGGAAATGCTGAGGACAACTGTGCATTATTATTCATGTTGTTTTTTACACGTTGTCTCAGAAAAATGATGTCATACATCTGTTTTAGTACGTCCCACACACACATAATGAGAATAGGAGATTTAAATATCTCAGCAACAATGGAAATGAGGCTTTCATGTTTGACTTAAGCAGTGCATCTACCTAATGATGTTTTGCATTATGACAAAGGCTTCCATCTGACCTCCTGTCTATACATCTGTCGGCTTATTACTTTGCAACGTTGACGACAGGTGGCCGGCCTATCTTTGACTGCAGCTCAGCTTATCGTGGTTTAAAGCAGTATTTAAAGGGAGCAGGAGGATTCGTCACAACGCTCACACACAAAATTAAAGTGTTGTCCTTTAAGAAAAAATGGGTGTTTCCTGCATCCCACTTAACTAGAAATTTTTGTTTAGCATTTCTAATTGATTATTTTTGAAGTACTTTAGAATAGAATAAACTTTATTGATCCCACAAAGAAGAAATTGCCTCAATTACAACAATAGTTGTTGTTCAGGCTCTATGAAGCGTTGTAGAGTGTTAAGGAGTTTGAAATGAGACAGAAAATGTGCTTTAAGTGATTTTAGTTTATAGACTTTTAAATGTTTCATGGATAATTTTATTTATTTATCTATAGGGCTAAGTATACAAAATAGATGAATCGAGCCAAGCTTAATAAATCAATAATCGATCCATAAAAGTAGCGATCGATCTTTTATGCCTTTCCTTTTAACGCTACTCTCATGAGATTTGGTGAGATTTGGCGAGATCAAGATTGAAAGAATCATGATGTACAACTGTAAAACTACTAGATAGTTGACAAAGTACAAGTAGAAGTTTAATGGAACATGACTAATATACTCTCATATATGAGTTAAAGCAAAAAAAAAAAAAATGGAAGCAGCAATAAATAAACTGAAAAGTTCATAAAACAAAATATCAAATGTTTTTGTTTTAGAAGTCGTTTTCTATGCCTTTTTTAAATTCTAAAATGAATACACATGAAGGACGTGTCTTGTTAAAGGCCCTCTCTGACAAAAATCTTGTTTTATGTGTTTTTAACATGTACTTGTAGCATTTTTCTCATGATGGAGGGCGTATATGAAGAAAACTAAGCTTCAAACTGGATTTCAAAGTATTTCTTTATTCAAATCCTTGTGAACGAAAAAATCCAGTTGGATAAACTTGTAGATGTGACGTAAAACGTCCAATGGCAGGCCACAAGCTCCCTGCTCTGCTCCATTCAGATGCATCGGCTTGAAGACAGATAGATCCGTGTACGTCTTTCTTTTTCTTCGTCTGAGCTGGTGTCTGGCTCAAAACTGTAGGGATGGATAGCTCCAGTATTGCTCACCCTTTTTGTTGCACCGGTAATGTTAGGTTGGGGTTGTGAGAGACTGTAAGGTAGAGGGAGAGAGTGTGTAAAAAGATGGATGATAAATTACTAATGAACTACTGCCACTGTATAGAACCTATGTCCTAGAAAACGACCCACTTTTTTGTAGTAAAAAATTGCGTAATCGTTGTCGCTGGAAACGCTTTTACTCTAGATCAAAAGATGATGAAAGTGGGACTTTAAGGCGTTTTTGAAACATAAATTGCACTTTTCGTAGAGGTTTGAGAAAATTACAACCCTCAACTCGCCAAACTGCTCAGTCAGACGCCAGTGTCCCTATAGACTGGACAGTTGCTTTGCTCTGCTGACTAATTTCAGCCTTCCCTTGTGTCTCTAAACCCCCCTCGCTCCTGACGTCCTCCAAACATCTCTGTATCCCACTAACCCTTCCCTCCCCTCCTCTGTCACGGGCAACAGCTCCAGAGGTCCACCATATGGACCAGTGTCTGAGCGGCTGACTGCTTGCCTCTCTGCATCGTGTGTGTGTGTGTGTGCCCCACCTGCCTCATCTACAGGCCAACCAGAATGAGCTACTAGATAAACACATCAACTGATAAGGGATAGAAAGAGGACAGACTGAGCTAGATGTGACAGTGATTTTTCTTATCTGTTGAATGACGGGTTGCATTGTTGATAAGCACCTGAAAGCCACTGACAGAAGGAAAGGCAGAAGACAACGAAGAAGGAATAAAACTAAGAAACAATGATGCGTAGATTTTAATTGATTAAAACACAGACATAACACATTTTTACTATGTGAATGTCATGCTGTGTAGTAAACAGTCCTCAGTGGCTAGACGCATCATGCGCCCTCTTTGACGCCCCGAGACAGGATAGTAATGAATGAAAATGTGAAAGGTGATTATGGGAGGTCAATGAGAAGAATACGTCTCAGGCCTGTACACCTGTGGCCCACCTTCTGCTATCTGAACCTTTGAGGTTTTTTTTTTTTTCCGCCACCACAGTCTTCGGTTACTCATTATAACCTACTGAATAATGTAAACGTACATATGAGCGAGGGATCTATATAATAGGGCTATATCTCTCTCCATCTGGTCATGTGTTTATAGTCCCCCTCCTTAATTCCAATCTATCTGTTGGACAAAACCTCATCAGCAACAACCCCCCCCCCCCCCCCCCACACACACACACAATTCAACAATTATTCCTCTCTAATATTATAATGCCTGATCTGCAAGGAAATCTGCGCATATGGGTCGATGCGAGAGCGTGCTTGCCTTTATCTTTGCATTTCAGTGGCTGTTTGTTTGAGCTGCCGGGGAGCAGTTTGCAGCCTCAGGAGACTTAACCAGGCGTCTGCCACCTGACCCTGTTGACTCCGACCATCCTGGGCTCAGCTGATACACGCGTCTTGTGGCCTTGACATGAGCAGGACAAAAAAGCATGAAGAGTGGGAGGGTTGCGAGGACAGAAGGAACAGCAGGCAATGAATGATTATGATGACTAGGGCCATCTTGCTTGCCTCGGTAGCCCCCTCTCCTCCTCCCCTCCCCTCCCACCACCCTGGCCTTGGCCCTGGCTCTGGATCTGCTCCCACATGGACAAGTAATCTGGCCCAGGTCAGCGTGGGTCGTGTCGGTGAAGTGTCACCACCAGGCAGGGTCTGCTCTGTCAGCTGTTAGGGATGACAGGAGGAGAGGCAATCAGGGAAAAGCAGAGGAAGAGTAAAATTTCCCTTAAAAAAAAACCAACAAAGCATAAAAATATAATATAATTCATGATGCATGGAAATTGTAAAATGTATAAACAACGTTAGAGACAACAAGAAAAGCACTTGGATAATATTGGATAGAGAAGAATTGGAACAAAGGGAACAGGTTTTGCGGAGGTGTCATATCAGCCAGGCCTTATGCAACCTACGAAGCACTCGCAGATGGTATGACTGCTGGGAAAGTAGGGTAAACAGGCCCAGCTAATGATTTGCCCTTCTTGACTTTGTGCATTCTTTGTACAGGAAACTAAAGAAAAAATAACAGTAGAAAACGTTTCCTCTTGAGGATTTAGAGTATTTCTGGTGAACCACTGTCTGCAGGCAAACACATGGGCTCATGTACACATGGGCTACATTTAGTATTGGCACTGTTAGCTCACTACTAGACAATTAAGGCATTTCCGCTTGGACCTCAAGAGTGTATGACACAGGTCAAAGACATGTTTTTTACAGTATTTTTTTTAATGAGAGTGGCGTTTATTGTTAATTTAATTTTTTTTTAACCTGTTATCTCTTTTGTGCTAGGGTACTTTGGACTCCAATCTGGAGAAACTGTGGTATTGTAATGTATGAGGAAGTCTGGAGTGACAGAGCAGTGTGTTATGAGGGACGTAAGACAGCGGTGAGGTTTGCTGTAGAGGTGACAGAGGAGCGCGAGGTGGAGGTGGGATTACATAAGGGATCAGCTCTGAGCCTGTTTGCAGTGTTGGTGGACAGGCTGATGGCTGAGGTTATCACCATGGATTTTGATGTTTGCGATATTGTGATTTTTAGCAAGAGCAGGAAACAGGTAGAGAAGAAGCTAGAGAGGTGAAGGTTTGTCCTGGAAAAGAGAGGAATGAAGGTTAGCTGCAGTAAGACGGAGTACATGTGTGAATAAGAGGAACCCAAGTGGAAGAGTGAGGTTACGGGGAGAAAAGATAAACAAGGTGGAGGATTTGAAGTATCTAGGCCCAGCAGTCCATAGTAATGGAGTGTGTGGAAAAGAAGTGAAGAAGCGAGTGCAGGCAGGTTGGAATGGGTGGAGAAAAGTGTCAGGTGTGATGTGTGATCGAAGAGTTTCAGCTCAAATGAAAGGAATGGTGAGACTGGAGGATACTGTGGTGAGAGCAGCTATGTTAGCCTAGAGACAGCCTAGAGACAGCGGCACTGAGGAATAGACAAGAAGCAGAGATGAAGATACTGAGGTTCTCTTTGGGAATGACCAGGATGAATGGGATCAGGAATGGGTACATCAGAGGGACAGCACATGTTAGAGGTTTTAGAGATAAAGTCAGAGAGGTCCGACTGAAATGGTTGAGACATGTCCAGAGGAGAGACAATAAATATATTGGTAGAAGGATGCTGAGTCTAGAGCTGCCAAGCAAGAGGTCTAGAGGAAGACCAAAGAGGATGTTTATGGATGCAGAAAACAAAGACATGAAGGTGTTAGAGCAGAGGATGCAGAAGACAGGGTTAGATGAAGGAAGCTAAGTCACTGTGGAAACCCCCGAAGGAAAAAGAAGACGTTTAAAGGACTCTGAAATGTTTAAGCATTGAATACAATTGAATTAGTTTCTGTTATATACTCTATTCTTAGCAAGAAATTACAGACTAAGACGAATCAAACCAACTAGAAACGTCAGAGTTGGGCAGTGTCTGCATTTCCTGAAACAACCACTGATCAGAAAGGATAAGAAACAAAGAAAAGATGAACCAACTCCCCCAGTTTAAGGTGCACTATACTTTGCTTGTTTTTATCTGTACCAATGTAAAGGTCAAGTTAGCTTTCAAGAAGGAGATGGTGAAACACCTAGGCCTCCCAAAGGCACATGTACCAATAATTCACAGAAATTCTTTTTTTCTTAGTTATACCATGGTCCAGCGGTAAGAGGTGAGCTTTCTCTCTGCACTGATGCTTTATTTAATATATCGTGACAAACAGCATATATATCGCTTTCTTTTGCCGCTGCACTCGAGGTCCCCGCCTGCTGAGCGGCACATCGTCACGTAACGCACATCTTAACAAATAGTCCACGTTTTGTGAAAAAAGCGATCCAAACTAAAAAAATAACAAGAATAAATGACTAAAACTGACTGAATATTTATTTCTTTGGTGACCATGGTATAAGCGGGTTTATGGCCTTCAAAGTGTGCATTATCAGAATTAACGCACTTCGCGGAAGCAACCGTCGATAATGCACACTTCGTCAACTATTAAGCCTTACTTGTACAAAAGGACAGTGAAAGTGTAAAATAGAATGCCATTTCTTTACTTGTTTTTTTCAACTATTAGTTTCTTAACCTCACAAAGACATATTTATGGCATAGTAAGACATCATAAAGTATTGTACAAGCTTCAAGGAAGGTCAAAATCCTGAACTTGGCTTCAAGCTAATCAGGGAATGAGAGTATTGACTTAGTGAGAGGGGAAAAAAATACTAGCAACAACTTTGCAACACCTTGGAGTACTGTTTGTTTAGACAGTCGTTCAGTCGGCCCATAGGTCAGGTCAGCTTATTTGCTGTGTAACAGCCCTGCTGGTGTGATTAAAGACACTGTGACAAAAGACGCTGAAAGGCAAATGAAAGAGGGCACTGGCCAGCTGTCACACAGAGGGGCCATTATGGCAACTGAAATCCCACCACCGTCACAGGCTTTTTCTTCGTTGACTTCAGCCTCCTGCTAACGGACTAGTTATCTCTTTGTTAACCTGTCACAAAGCTGGTTGACCAGACAAGTTAGATTACTGTCACCGTCAAAGGCTGTGCCTAAAGCACAATCAATGAATGAGTGAGTTACTTAATTAAATTAAAGGTAACTGATAGAAGTCCACGCTGATTAGAAATTTAAACACTGAATTGGAATTATCTGTAGAATTAACGTTTATTTACATGCAGAAAAATCCTTGCATGGAGTACCGAAACCTTAGAACCGTTAATCAAATCTCTAGACGTGTATATAATTTTGTTTAACTGCACATTTTTGAAACATTATATTAGAAGGGGCTATTTCGATCATGACCTTTTCATTACCTTGTGTTGTGTCTCACCTGTATTTATTTATTATACTTCGTGTGCATCTGTCAGTGACTGTGATGTACAGAGCTGACCACCAGTTCCTCTTTCCTCCATTCCTGGCAAATAAGATCCCATTTTAAATGATGGTGACAGGAAACTCTACTTCCCAAAGTGGAAGGAGACAATAGAATTAGAGTATCCCAATGTAAATATAAAAAACTTCCATAATGGAGTTTGGTTGTTTTAAGTTTAGATTTTTTTGATGAAAGCTGTCTGATGTTTATGGATTTGATTTAAAATGTTTCATTTCAACAACAACTGTACTTCCAATTCAATATGTTCCTTCAGACCTAAGATCTGACTAGAACTTAAAGAACCAAAGAAGATGCCGAAAGTTTGACTTCTGCACATATTATATAGCTTTGGATTCTCCAGTCATAAATAATAGTGTTTTTTGCACATTAGGGCACATTGGAATATAAGGCGCCTTGTCGATGAATGGTCTATTCTCAAACTTATGTCATGTATAGGGAGCACCAAACTACTGTATAAGACAGAAGAGTCCAGAGATAAGTCCATCAGTCAACCGGTCAGACTTCATTAACTGCGTCTACATTAACTCACGCTACACATTAGCCAGAAGCTTAAACACGTAACACATCAAAAAGACTGATTGCTCTAAAATAAACGTTACTGTGACTACCCTGACACCTAATCTTGTTAGTAACACATAAAATAAACGCAGTCCGACACTGCTACACATTAGCCAACCTGTGTTTGCAACTTGTAAAAAAAAACAAATCCAGACTGAGCTTTTGACAGAGCGGCGTCTACCTCTCAAAATCCATCAGTAATCACAACCAGAATTAATCCATAGATAAGGCGCTTCGGATTATAAGGCACACTGTTGTTTGGGAAAAAACTAAGGCTTTTAGGGGCAGAAAATACAGTATGTCACAATTGCTACTAGAAGATGTCACTGTTCAGATCAAATGTAAGTATGCATGCAACCTAAAAACTGCACATTTATCAGCAGGTCACACTGAGCATCAAAACCATGACCTTGCTCTACAGGTAAACCCTGTAGAGTGAATGCGCACAGCTCTGTAGTGGTTCCAATCAGCCATAGGTCCCCTTTACTGCCGCGGTGGACCTTAATTTGTTATTGTAGCAGAGCAGCTGTGCGGCATGCTGCAGATAGCAGGTGGCAGCCTGGCAGGATGGAGTGGAGGATGGGGGAGCTGGAGGGCTGAGGGGAGGGAGGACAGGAGCATGTGGCATATGTGGGTGGCTCTAGGAGGGGAGGATGGAGAGGTGACGTGTGTGTGTGTGTGTGTGTATGTGCATGTGTGAAAAAGACAACTCACAGCCTTCGTTGCCAGCATCAAAATATTATGCTTGCAAGAGAAAAAAGAAGAACACGTGAGCGTCTGGATGCACTCCAGAACCACTGTGTTGACTGCTCTTGTTATTAATGTTTTATTGTGAAATTCTGCAAACACGGAACATTTTTTCTATAAAACAAAATAAAATACCCTAAATGCATCACAGATGTTCCTTCTTAACTGGCATCACTTTCTGGATGCATTTTAGGCTTTGTGAAAAAAAAAAAAAAAATGAGATCATCGCAGCAACATGTTATGGTCATAAACGCCTTTTCTGTGGACAGGCTGACACGAGGATGAGCTGAGCCGGTGTCCCCAGCGCGCTCGGAGTTAATCATCACTGAGTCACCGATCTGTTGTTGGACGTTTGCTGGCCGCTCAAGTCTGTCTCAGTTCCGCTTGAGGAAAAGCCGCCTGGGTGATCGGAGGAGAGTCGCTTCGCTGCTGTGGCTTGTGTCTCCGTACGTCTGGATGGGAGACGGCGTTTCACAGGCACTTTACTTTGGGAAACAGGATTGATGAGAGTGACCACTAACCCCTCTGGCCAGAAAAGCATGCACGTTTGAAGACATGGTTGGAATGCCAAGTGACACAACTCGTAAGTGAGCAGAGATTTATTTCTTTACTTTACAGAGCTGGTTGACTTGATCCACAGGTGTCTGCTGGACTTTTTCATTTATTTTAAGGCAAAGGCTGTTTATCTTATCCTGAAAATTGAAACCCGACTATATATATATATATATATATATATATATATATATATATATATATATATATATATATATATATATATATATATATATATATATATATATATATAGAGGAGAGTGTACAGAAAAGATGGAAGGAGTATTTTGAGGAGCTGATGAACGTGGAAAACGGCAGGGAAAGAAGGGAGGAAGATGTGGTTGTTGTGGAGCAGGAAGTAGCAGAGATTGGAAAGGATGAGGTTAGGAAGGCTCTGAAAAGGATGAAGAGCGGAAAGGCCGTTGGTCCTGATGACGTACCTGTGGAGGTATGGAAGTGCTTAGGAGAGACAGCAGTGGAATTTCTAACGAGGTTGTTCAATAGGATTTTAGAGAGTGAGAAGATGCCTGAGGAATGGAGGAGAAGCGTTCTGGTTCCGATCTTTAAGAACAAGGGTGACACGCAGAACTGCAGCAACTATAGAGGAATAAAGTTGATGAGCCACACAATGAAGCTGTGGGAAAGAGTAGTGGAAGCCAGGCTTAGGAAGAAGGTGGAGATCTGTGAGCATCAGTATGGTTTCATGCCCCGTAAGAGCACCACTGATGCCATTTTTGCTTTGAGAATGTTGATGGAAAAGTACAGAGAAGGTCAGAAGGAGCTGCATTGTGTGTTCGTAGATTTAGAGAAGGCGTATGACAGGGTGCCGAGGGAGGAGCTGTGGTACTGTATGAGGTCGTCTGGAGTGGCAGAGAAGTATGTCAGAGTAGTTCAGGACATGTATGAGAGAAGTATGACGGTGGTGAGATGTGCTGTAGGTCAGACAGAGGAGTTCAAGGTGGAGGTGGGACTACACCAAGGATCAGCTTTGAGTCCTTTTTTGTTTGCTATGCTGATGGACAGGCTGACAGACGAGGTAAGACAGGAATCTCCCTGGACAATGATGTTTGCGGATGACATTGTAATTTGCAGTGAGAGTAGAGAGCAGGTGGAGGAACAGCTAGAGAGGTGGAGGTTTGCTCTGGAAAGAAGAGGCATGAAGGTCAGTCGTAGTAAGACAGAATACATGTGTCTGAACGAGAGGGATCAAGGTAGAAGCGTTAGGATACAGGGGGCTGAGGTGAAGAAGGTGCAGGAGTTTAAGTACTTGGGGTCAACAGTTCAGTGTGATGGGGAGTGTGGAAAAGAGGTGAAAAGGCGAGTGCAGGCAGGTTGGAGCGGGTGGAGGAAAGTGTCAGGAGTGTTGTGTGACAGAAGAGTGCCAGCAAGACTCAAAGGAAAGGTGTACAAGACAGTGGTGAGACCAGCTCTGCTCTATGGGTTAGAGACGGTAGCAGTGAGACAGAGACAAGAGGCTGAGATGGAGGTAGCGGAGATGAAGATGTTGAGGTTCTCCTCAGGAGTGACCAGGTTAGACAGGATAAGGAACGAGTACATCAGAGGGACGGCTCATGTTGCCTGTGTTAGCGACAAAGTCAGAGAAGCCAGACTGAGATGGTTTGGACATGTTCAGAGGAGGGATAGTGGATACATTGGTAGAAGGATGTTGGAGATGGAGCTGCCTGGCAGGAGGGCAAGAGGACGGCCAAAGAGGAGATACATGGATGTCTTAACAGAGGACATGAAGTTGGCTAATGTTAGGGTAGAAGACGTCCATGATAGAGTGAGGTGGAAAAGGATGATTCGCTGTGGCGACCCCTGATGGGAAAAGCCGAAAGAGAAAGAAGATATATATATATATATATATATATATATATATATATATATATATATATATATATATATATATATATATATATATATGAGGCTGAGGGATATATATATATATATATATATATATATATATATATATATATATATATATATATATATATATATATACATAATATGTGTATCTCATCAAAGGATAATATGCTGTTTATTGGTGATTAAGACAAATGACTATATTGGCAAACATAGCCCTAGCCATTTCTTTGTCTGCAGAGGTCTAAGGCTCATTAAGATCCATTAAAACAGTGTGGATAAACTATGCATAACACATAGTCCATTGGATGTGTTATCCCTATTACAGCCCTCAGATGACTGCCATTATGCTCCTATTTGATGAGTAGCAGCTTGTGGTCTATGTGTCTTTTCAGAGGAGGATTTGGAGCCTTTAATCCACCGTTTTTTTTTTTTTTTGTATTTCTCCTTCCACCATCTGGAGTTTACAGCCCTTTAAGACAAAAAGTGGTGTGAAACCATGGGCTGCTGCTCAACGCCAGAGGGATTCCCCACTGTCACACCCCCTGTTAGTCTTAGGTTTCTTCCTGCTTTACATGCCAGGTCAATGGTCCAGCTCTCCCATTCATAGTCAGCTGGGCCTGAGGGCTTGATGGTGGCATGACTGGCTCTCATCTTTTTTTCTTTCTTTTTTTATGAATAGAAATTAAGTTTGGAAGAGCTGGATTTATGATTCAATCAATATTCCTCCATCCTCTGCAATGACTTTGTCTGATTGAATGTGATTCGGGTGGATGCTGAACTCCTGTACTGAGGCTGTGGATCTAAAGGCTGGGCAGTGCTGAGGTCTATAACTGCAGCCACAGAGAAGCAGGATGATATTACTAATGCTGGTGTTGCTGTGCTGACATGGAGGATGATGATGATGGTAGTGATGAGATTGGTGAAACCACAGTGGAGTGCCCAGCAGGGAGCACCAGGGGGTGCGTTGCAACACAGAGCTGTAGGCAGCAATTGTGACTGAATTAAAATGATTTGAAAATATGGATTTATTGTCTTCGACAATACTTTACTTTTTTTATACAATAGTCTGGGTGAATACTCAATTCTGATTGGCTGCAGGGTGTCCATTATACATTAAAAATGGACAGTGATAATGGAACCTAACAAAATTCCCGGAATGTTCTATACTATTGTGCTGGTCTAAATGCCTGTTGGTAACCGGAGCAACAGAAATTTGAAACATATATACAAACACTTTGGGACGTCAGTGGCTAAGGCAGTTAAGCAGGTTGTCCAATGATTGAAGGATCGGTGGTTCAATCCCCGCTCCCCCGAGTCCACCATCGTTGTGTCCTTGGGCAAGACACCCTACCCTCCCTGCCTCCAGCACTGCGTGTGTGTGTGTGTGTGTGTGAATGCGTATGAATGTCCCGGTGATGGTCAGAGGGGCAGTAGGCACGTTTTGGTAGGCATGCCTCTGTCAGGGGAGCTGTGGATACATCAGTAGCTGACCATCACCAGGCATGAATGAGGAGTGAAGACATAATGGAGTTACATTGTAAGCACTTTGAGCGTCTGGAAAAGTGCAGATAAATCCAATCAATTATTATTAAAAAGTCTGGTCCACTTCTTGTGAAAAACAAATAAAACCTAAAAAATAACTAGATTTAAGCGCTAATATTTAATTTAATATGTATTTATTTTGAAAGTGCCCGTGGTATAAGCAGGATAATGCCCTTTGAGGTGTCCATTATCAGAAAATGAATTGACTTTGTGGAAGCAACCCTCCGACGCAAATCGGAGGAATGTTCACACCTTCGCGGTGTCTCTTAATTTCTTATAATGGACACCTCAAAAGGCACTATCCCAAACATATCAAACACTTTATGCAGAAATGACCTGATGGCAAGAATTAATAGTCAGTGCTCACTAAGAGAAAACACATTTACTTTTGAACAGCACTCATTCATTTTTATCCCAGTTGAATTAATTGGAACTTCTTAAAAACATGTGGATAGTTTAGAACTGGGATGTTTTTCCCTTTCTTCTGGTTAGGCTATATAGTTGGATTCCAATACTCTGACATTAAAAGGGGAAATAAATGACAAAGTAGACCCGGCAGGTTTGCATTAGAGTTCTAATTGGTTTTGGCTTAAACGGACTGTTAGTGTTGCCAGACTTTGTGTTTTGGCATGCAGGAGAATTTCCTTATGTTGAAGGTAGAGCGGTAGACACTGATCTTTTCAGTTTTTTCACCCCTGAGGTGTTGTTTTTTTCCTATTTTTCGTGCCCCTTTTCCAGAAATGTGTGCTTAACTGTGTGACTCCATGAGCATGCCATAAATGGCTGTATGTATTTCTATTATGTCATGCATGAGACAGGCTGTGTTTTTGTTCAAATGTGAGAGCTTGGCTTTGCATTTGTGCATTACAGGCTGAAAGCCCAGTATCCATCTCACTCCCCCATGGTCTCTGCGTGGGTCTTTTTCGATCAGGACTGCCACCTGTTAGTGTTTTACTCAGGCCCCAGGGCTAAAATGACTGTAGAACTTTCCAGATTTGCTCATCCAGCCTCTCAGAGGCCTCAAATCTGGCTTTCATTTCCTACCAGGTCACCCATCTGAGATGACTTCTTTAGATCAGTTCCGATGAGTCAAAATTTTTCATTGGTTTTAACAAGAAGTTAAAAAACCCACTCTGATGAAAATTGTGTGTTGGCATTTTTAACGTGTTCTTGTGACATTTTGATGATGGAGGACGTATATAAAGAAAATTAAGCTTAAAATTTGAAAACAAATTGTTTGACCAAATCGTTATAAATCAGAAGCAGACGAGAAAATGCTATTTGAAAAAGCTGGTAGATGTGATGTAGCTACTACAATCAGTGGGCCATAAGCTCCTCGTTCCGCTCCATTCTGATGCATCCACTTATAGACGACTAGATCCGTGTACATCTGGTTTTTTTTCATCATAGCTGACAACTGGCTCAAACTGTACGGCTGGATAGCTCCAATAATGCTCGCCATTTTTGTTGCACCGGTAATGGGATTTTGGGGGTGTGAGGAGGATATAGCGGGAGAGGGTATACTGTAAACAGATGGATGATGGGAAGAAGGAGTGGGCTCACTCGGTGGCAACAACCCACCCACAACTCGGAGGTGAATTTCTAAAACGTTCCTGGTGATCTGTAGAAACTATGTCCTATGAAACGAAACAGGTTTATTGATTTTGGCTAAAAATGGGCATAATCATAATTAAATAATCTGTCTGAACGCTTTTACAATAGATCAAAAGATGACTGGAGAGGGTCTTTATGGAGTTCATGGAATTATGAACAACGTTCTTGCTAGTTTAAATTGCTTGGTCACTATCAAGTGTTGTGTTTTTTGTGGGAACCTATTTCTTGAAAGTATTGACTTGTTAGGTTACATTTTGTGTTGCACATGTGTCCACTCAAACACTCCAACAACAAGTCTTGTGTTTTCAGTTACAATGAATTGGCAGTTAGGAGACACTTTAACTGCTTGCGCCCTGTCTACTGCGGAGGACATTTTGCAGTAAAAATGGTTTTCTGATGGCGTCCTCTGATAGGAAATGAAAATCAATGGGTGCATTGCAGCCTGTTGTCAACTTTCCATGGGCTAAATCTCACACGCCGCTGCAAAGAGCGTCTTTTTCAGGCCGACACAATCTGCCATGTTGCATGTTTTGTGAGGCCTCCAAGTGTCTGTTTCCAATTTTGCATGCTGTTTCCTTCTAGCACTTAAATCATGGCAACTTGAAGCAAAGCTTTACAAAAGAAAGGAGAAGGAGAGGGAGGAATGACCGAGCAGTTAAAGGAGCAAAATGGTGAGGGAATGGTTGCAGCGAGGGATTAACTGTCAGGGAAAATGTGAAGCTAATTGAAGCCAGTCTTGCACAGCTGTTTCTTGTTGCTGTGTGGCACTGCGTAGAGCGACTCGGAGGATAGGAACCAGATGGGATCTTGTGCAGAGGATTGCCCCAGCAATAGCAGCCTTCAGAAGCTCCAGCCGCAGAGGAGACGGAGGATATTAGGGCGTCCGTGCACGCCTGCCTCCCTAACAAAACGTTCCAGCCTCTGAAAGATAACCCAGCTGCGCTTTTCACTCTGGATTTTAGGTCTCCGTGGACTCCTGAGAGTTGTTAACTCTGTCGTTTTGTTATACTGCCAGCCAATGCTATGACCTCTGTATTCAGGTGTCATCAGGTAGCGTAAAGATTGCTTTGACACATTTGACTACTCCAAAGACGGAGCTTCCAGAATTTGAGCGCGTTTTTGCACATTTGCCATATGGCTTTTTGAGACATTCAACAAAAGGGCTTTAAAATGTCTTTGTGTTTGTCTGTTGAAAGTGTTTCATTTAGATCATCAGGCAGAAGAAAAAGAACATGTATCTTTCTGGATGTGCTCAGGCATTTATTTGCTCATCTTTTAGAAGTAAAAGGATAGAGAAAACGGGGGGGAAAAAAGCATCAATTAACTTTAAAGTGTTATACTACGTACACACTGGGCATGTGTGTACGTAGTATAAGGACGTGTTAGACGCACGAAATAAGGGGGGAAAAATTTTTGTCGTCCGGACAACCTGGCAAGTAATATTTGGTTGTCCTCCCCAATTTTTGGTTGTCCTTCGATACCAATATTCAACAGCAACGAAACCTACTCAGATGTCAGTACTTACATCTTTATTTCGTTTATACATCTAATATCAACTGCCTCTTATGATGGACATTTAAAAAACTCTTAAAATATTAAAAACAAACATCTTACTCAATATTGAAGCATCTGGTTACACAAAGTATTGCCATTTAAATCAAATTCTGTTACGGTCAAATGAAAATATTTTATCTTACTCTATAATATCAGAAAATTGATTACATTAACCAACACTGTAACCTAATGAGTATTTTTGAAATTTAGATTAAATTTACATTTAAATTTATTTGCGCTGCAGTAGCAGTAAAGACTAATATCCCTGATCTTTTTTAGCAAGACATGCAGGTGCAGTGTTGTCATTTTGCGATGTCTTCGGGCGTACTTGGTTCGTTCGGACGTCACGTGACATCGTTCGTGTACACTCGGTTTTATCTTAAAAAGTCGGACGTCGGTTTCCCAAAAACTTTGAAAAATAGTCGAAAAATACCAAAATGTTAAATAAAAGACCAGGTTGTCTCACGGACAACCATCAGGTTCATTTATGGTTGTCGTCTGTGAAATCTGGTTGTCTCGGACAACAGGATAACCGCTTATTTCGAAAGCTGGCTTTTAGCATAGGCAGTTTACACTGTGAAGGGGTGCCGGAGCCTATCCCGGCCACTCTTGAGCTAAGTCAGGGAAAATCCTGGACAGGCCACGGCCACAGTCACACACCCATGCACCTTCACACTTAAGGACAATTTAGAGTAACCAACTCACCTATGAAGCATGTATTTGGACGGTAGGAGGAAGCTGGAGTCCCTGGACATAACCCACACGAGCACAGGGAGAAGCAAGCTTCACACAGAAACGTCCCCCATTGATTTTCTTTTTCGGGTTCCCCAATCAGAACTTGAACCAGGGCCGAATTGCTGTTAGGCAGGAGCGCTAACCACTGCGCCACAAACGGCGGTTCATTATTGGAAAAAAAATGCTACTCAGACGTCACTATCAAAGCCGAGTCCTGATCGGTCAAAGTTCAACTGGTTTAACTTCCACTACACGTTAAATAGCCGCATGTCTCGTATGTAGAGCCCAAAACTGGTTTGAAAAACTTTGAACGCAAATTTTTGAGCGTTTACATAGACTTTTCATTGGACGTGGTCGCTTGAACGCACATTTCTGATCCCGGTGTGAACGTAATGTTAAAGAAAATAAACCATTAAAACAGAGAAAGAACTTTATCTGGACAACATGTCTGCTCAATGCCTATCTCTGTGTTCTCACTCCTCACGCCTGTCAAAGTGAACATTGGTAACCCTTTTCTCCACACCTTCCTCTGTTACTTCAACACTTTTTTTCCTCGCCTCCTGTTACAGACTCGTATTTCTGCCATCTTTACTCCCATCAGTTCCCTCCCTACATTTCTGTTCTCACTCCCCCTTACCCCTTATCCATCTTCCAGTGTGCACTCATCTGTTTTGGCTGCCACGCTGAGTTCGGCTGCAGCTGGCTTGTCATAGAGCAGAGAAAACCCGACGTCCAGCTGTGAGTGAGTTATTATGGAAGATTCAGCGTGAGAATTTTTAGCGGCATGTCTGGCGAGATGTAGACAACATGACACTTTCAAAGCCAATACCCGTGTTCCTCTTTCAGTTTGTTCTTTTCACCAGGGTTTTATTGGCAGCGTTGGGTCTATTGTCAACAATGCTGTAGACCTAAAAGGGAGAATTAACTCCATATTTATCACCATCGATTATCTTTAGCCTGCAGTACAAACATTTGCAGCAAGCAGATGAGTTTCCCATCATGGAAAATTATTAAATAAATGAAGATAATGTGTAGCCTTGACACAATTATGATTAAGAACAAACATGTACTGTCTCACGGGGTTTAATGACCACAATCTCCCATAAGCTCTTCCTCACCCTGTCTGTGTTTTATGACTTTAGCAAAGTCCTCCTCATCCATCCCGGATCCGATTTCACTCCTGCTGGGTTTTGTCCCGTCACAGGAGAGATCCCGTTTTTGCTCCACAGCATGCTCCCACTGCACGCTGTCCACTCTTGCTCGCAGCATGAAGTGCGTTCCACGCACTGTTGTTTATGTGTCTTGTCCGCAGCTGGCGTTCCTGCTTGTTGCCTTAGCTTGTTTGTCCGCGCAGGGTGCTGCAGCGCGATGTCATGTCAGTGCAGAGTATGCAAAGCAACACCAAAAGCAGGTGCTGCCACAAGGCTGTTGTGCGCTCCATGTTTGGCAGATTCAGTCTCCAACTCTAGCGGGAGAGATTACAAGAGCAGCAGGCGGTTTGAGCGTGTTTGTTATGTCTTGAGATGGAAAAAGAGGAAGAACAAGTTCAAGTGTAAATACCCACATTTTCCACCACCCTTCTTCTTTTACAGTCGGGGAAGCGCACACATTTTAAAAATGGTATCGCAACAACTGACAAGTCCAAACATCCCGAGGCTTTACCTTGGGAAATGCCAACACATGCCTCTGAATGCTTACACGGGTGTCTGTGAGCAAAGCCAGCCGTTATCTTCCTTCAGCTTTTAATTGAGCCCTTCAGAAATCCCCCAAACTATTGCACACACACACCTACACACACACACACACACACGCACACACATACAGAAAGTAAAGCCTGGAGGCTCTGTCTGTGCAGGGCCAGGTGTTCCCTGCTGCACTGCCAGATGAACCACCTGCAGATCACAGGTGTGGCAATCACCTGGGAAGAGAACAACACAGCTGCCCCTGCAGCCTTAGGGGGGGGGGAGATGGAAGGTTTGCATGGAATCAACCTGTGGAAGCAAAAACCTGTGCACACCAGGCAAAAGAAAATATGGTAACTCCAAATCCTAAGTGGTTTTTCCCATCACCTTTCTGTCAGAGGGTACATTTCCATAGCCATTTGAGCCATGCTGATGATCCTGACAAGAGAGAAAATGATTAGACTCCTAATATGTAGTGTCAATTAGATTAGATTAGATTAGATTAAATAAAGTCTTAGTCTTTGAACTTTTTTTTTATAAGACACAGCAAATTAAGGCAAAATATGACATTTTCATTATGTCCAGCAGGAAAAAAAATACAACCAAATAAAAAGTTATTTTTGTGCTTTGTTAAATACAACTTTTTTTGTAGGGGTGCATCTCATTCACTAATCTTTAAACAGCCAGACTTGCTTATTCAGAATAACCATTTTTGTATTAACTTACATGCCTTAACCCCTTGAGACCCGAGCTCTTGTTTGAAATGTTTTTTTCTTCATAGTCACAGGGCCCCAGGTAATCAGATTTAACTACAGTGAAAATAAAACCCACAGTATGATGTTCTCATATGTGGACGCCAGGTCTCAAGAGGTCAAACTCCAAAAGTTTCCTTGTTATAGCTTTGCCTTGTCACTGCTCGCTGAATCGGTCTCCCCACCTCTACATCCCACCCTTAATTTCCAATTGTGGCACAATTTCCTTTGCCTCGGCATGTACGAATAATACATGCCAAAACAGTTCGATTAGGTCGGTAAGGTTCAAGAATTTCACAACTGCATTTGGTTTGATCTGCTTTTACATGGCACTGTTCAGAAACAAACTATCCCGAACAGCTAAGCAGGAATCGCTGCTTATTTGAGAATGATATTGCACGACTACTACGTTCTTGAGTCCAAGAGCGCAGGTAAATGTTTTTGCACTTCATGTTTTATTTATTTTTAATATTTAAGATTAGAATTACCCCACAAGACAGGTATCAGCTTGTTCAGCACACTGTCTTGTGGGGTCCAGATGACCCCACTGCCAATGTGAACGTGCCTTGGAGGCACAAGGGTTAAAAGGAGGATAAGTCTAAGACACACACACAAGCAATTATTTAAAAAAAAAAAGGAACATAACATAGTTATGTCTATACAGACTTCATGTAGACTAAAAGAAAAAAAAATATTTATGAAGGACTTTAATTTATTATAAGTAGGCCAAGAAAAGCCACTATCGCTGCCCTTTTTGTCCTTAGATTGGAACTGTAGTTGGACTGCCGTTCCTCCACTGATTATAGTGTCTTTAACTGAAATATGTCTACCTCTGAACAATGTTTTTGTAACATTTGTGTGTGGGCTTGACAGTGTCTAAGTAGGTGTATCCTGCTTTAACAGCAATGTCTTCCAAACACGGAGTTGTTTATGAGAACTGTTCATGTTTATGTGCCGACAATTAGATGAAGCTGGCATCAGAGGGTCCGCTCGGGCCCGCGCTCTCATTTTCCAATTAGCAAAATTGTTGCATTTAAAAATTTAACTGAGCAGCTGGGTAAACGTCTCGGCCGGTGGATCTGTTATACACATTAATGGAGGGAGTGACTGGAGAGACTTTCAGAAGTGCATGGATGTTGAAAATCGTTTAGGCAGAGTTATTGGTACGAAGGGATTGGCGTCTGGCTATGTGCTTGGATTCACTGTGTGGAAACTTAAGGAAGATGCAGCCAAGTGAGCGTGTGACCCAACGCTCATAAATTTTACGCACACATACAACCTCTCTCACACTAACACTTACACTTACCCTCCCTCTGACTCACAAAGGGCCTCTCCTTGATGCTTTCGTACAATCGTCTCATCTCATCCTTTATTTTACATATAAATACACACTTGTTGCTCCCGAAGAGCGGCCGTGTGCCTCCCCTCCATGTGCTGTAGTGTAATTGGAGATCTGATGGGTGAGATGGGTGAGTAGGCGGGTCAGGCTTTACTTAAACTAATGGCTCCCAGCAGTGTTGAATAGCCAGACACACTGGAGCCGAGGCCTGAGGTTTTGGAATGCCACTGCCGGCTCAATGCCTGCCTTTCATCGGCACCAAGTGAAGGAGGGAAGGAGAGAGTGAGAGACCGACAACTAGGGAGAAAAGAGGGGGAGGAAGAATGAGAGCAGGGACGAAAATACGGGACTTATTTGTTATGGTTGATTTGGGGATGACTGAAGGAGAGGGCACAATAGCGTTTAAGTGGTAAGAAATTGAGAAGAGGGCGGATTGGTAGAGTGTCAAGAAAGAGGCGGGTTTAGGCTTGTGGGATGTCAGGAGGGGGTACATTACCAGTCATTGGTTGTTTTGTATCAAGGAGCTATTGCAGCTTGTTACCATCAGCTCTTTTGTTTTAAATGTCTTTAGAAAGAGTTTCTAAGTGTAACTCTGGAGCAAAACCTTTAAAAGGCTTTCTGTTGGATGCACAATAAAAGTGTAGCACATTAACAGTTTGACTTTTTAGCAACTTGAAGCGTCAAAAACCAAAAGAAAACCAAAGGTTTGTCCAAAAATTAAAGCATACAGGACAGAAGACATCTGAATCAGATGCATGGGATCCATGGGATTCCATTTTAACAAGAAGGATTTAAACATTCTGACTATGCAATAACTGTAAAATTTACAGGCAATTGCACAGAAGTAGGGCGGCCAACCTCTAAACAGAGGATCATAGGTTTGATTCCCATCGTGCCTGTTCATATGTTGAAGTGTGCTTGGGCTAGACACTGAACTCTACATTGCTCCAGATGGTCTGCTTAGCTTTACATGGCAGATCTGCCACCATCAGTGTGTAAAGCTGTGTGCATGAGTCAATAGCACTTGTGACTGTAAAGCACTATGGGCTGAAATCAAGGCAGAAAAGCGCTACACACATGTGTACGCCAATTTATTTCAAATTTTGATTTAGCTGGAATTGTGTCATGTTATTGTTTGGTACATACTAGTAGGGCTAAAATACATGACAACTTTTTTCAAGTTTCATTCACCATAAAGGGAATTGTTAAATGGACCATTTAGTCTGATGTTCTTGTGACTGCTGATCCCAACTTAAAGGGCCTATATCACGCAAAATCCATTTTTGGAGCTTTTAAGTGTGTTTTAATGTTAATTTCTCACCAAAAAACAACTCCAAAGTGGTATTTTTGATCCATTCACACATTCCTGGGCTTTCCTCTAAAAAAAACCTGCTCTATGAGAACCAGCCCCCACAAAAACAAGCAGGTTCTCACATTGTGGCATCAAAAAGTGAAGAACAGCCCCTTTCAGTTAGAGTCTGCCCTGCCAGCACCCTCTCCAGGCTAACACACACATCCGCTAGCAGTGATCAGCAAAAATGCTTTCATTTTCTATATGTATTATACAAAAGTTCGGATGTTGCTTGTCTTCGTGAGCGAGACGCAGACCCGTTGCCAAGGCCGGCTCTAAGTTGACGTCATGAAATGAGCGGAACCCACATGGAGCGAAAGCCAGTGCCTCAGAGATTCAGTCAACTTGCTTACGGCTTGGAGAATAGTTAATAACTAATATTCAATAAAAAAATAATTATTTTGTGTGCCAAAAGTAATATATTATCATGTACATGGATAATGTTTACTATAAAAGGTTCCAAAAAAGCATCATATAGACCCTTCAAAGACCCACTCCAATAAAACTTGTTGTTTTTAACATGTTCTTGTAGCAGTTTTCTCATGATGGAGGATATAAAATAAGGAATTTAGTATTAATACTGGGTTTCTGTTTTGTTTTTTTATTTCAAACGTGCTGAACATATAACATATGGCAGATAAAAAAAAGATCAGGTTTGTGACACAGCAATTGCGATGGGTGGGACTAAGTCTCCCTCCTCCAGTCCAATTCAGATGTGTTTACTTGCAGATAAACAAATCCATGAATGTCTTAATTTTCTTTGTCTGAGCTGGCATCTGGCTCAAAACTATACGGCTGCATAGCTTTGATGTAGCATGCGTTTTTTATACCAATATTAGTGGTGTTTAAATTATGATTATTGGGTTTTTAATCAAAATCCCACAACATGTCCTCTGTGTCTATAATCTTTTATACATGGGCGTGGCCATTGGTGCTGAGCTGAGTAGCTCCGCCCTCGATCCACCTTTTCTGCAAGCTGTGTCTTGCATGAGTGAAGAGCTCGACACATAGTGTGTGTGTATGTGTGTGTGTGTGTGGGGGGGGGGGGGGGGCTAAACCATATCGAGTATGTTTAGTATGAGCGGCCAACAACTAAATTCAGAATTTAGGCTTTTACTCTCTTAAAATGCGTGCGGGCAATGCAGTAATATGTCCTCCTCTCTTCTGCCACACCTGAGCTTGTTCACGCTGGACGGGGCAGATCAGGGAGCTTGTGCAATGCTCATGTTGCTGCTGGGCCGTTGTGACATCACAACAGCTCATTAATTCAAACCGAGCGTCTTTGCGACAGTTTGATTGACAGCAATTTAGAAGGAAAAATACTTCAAAATGCAAATGATTCTTTTTTACATTTGCTCTCTTTCATAAGAAGAATGTACATGTCGAAAATTCAAAAAACAGGTTTGTCATGGAAACAACAAGAGCTAAAAACTGCATAATCATAATTAAAAGTTCACGGAATGGTTTTAAACTAGAAAAATAGTATAGTTGGAGTGGAACTTGATCTTTTTTGTAAAGAGTTCTGGCATGTCCCTGAAATGGGAGGCTAAACATTCCCATTTATCATTTTGAAGGAATACTGTAAATTACATCAAATAATAACAAAACATTATGATATATTATTATGCATCAGAGTGCAAATGAGACAAAGATTATTACCTCCAATGATACTAGATTTGTTCTTTGAAAAAAAATATCTCCTGCCACTTTACTAATGTGAAGTTACTGAAATTTGTCTGAAAATAATATGTAAAATAATACTTTGCCAAAAATATGTTTCTTTTATTTTGAACATAGAGTGCATGAAAACATTTAAAGGGAAAAATTCATAAGACATTTCCTGCATCGTGGTTGTTAAAGAAAACTGTCTGCAACATAGAAAAAGAAGAAATCTTAAATAGTAACTAATCTGCAGTCTAAAACTGCCAGTTTCTAGGCAGTGGTTCTGACAGGCGACATTAAATGATCAGAAAGGATTTATCAGTCTAACACACTAAAAGAAGGGAGATGTCACCACCTGTCACAGTAGTGTCTAATTTGCTTCACTCAGATCATTTATCCTTTCATGCGTGTTTATAGAAAAAGGAACAGCTGTCTCATTAAATAACCTGGGCAAGCTTAACTGAGCTGTGCATGCAGACATAATAAAACAGACAAAAAAAAAAGGTTTAGGACTTTGCGAGTGTGGGTTTTCCCTGTGTTCTGCCTGCGATGCAATAACGTTCCTTAAAAAGTTGATTTTAAAAGGCCTATATCATGCAAAATCAATTTTGTAGCTTTTAGGTTTATTATAATGTTCATTTCCCACAAAAACAAACAAACCCCAAAGCTGTATTTTGATCCATTCATGCATCTCTGGGCATTTGTCTAAAAACCTGCGCTCTGAGAACCAGCAAAAGGGATGCTCACTCACATGACATGCTCATGTTCATATACTCCATTCCAGCCTTTTTTTTAGTTCATTGTCATGTTTATTGTCAGACTAGTTAATATTGATTTTATGCAAAGGATGTAAATATATTTATTTTGTTGCTAAAGTGTGTTTATCTATTTATTTCAAATGGATTCTGTTGTTTGTCTAACAAAATCTCATTGCTAACTGTGCCCGATTTGGTCCATTTTTTTTGTTTCTTTTGAAATAATCTTAAAGCCCTATGTTGGCTTGGCTGAGGCAGCCTGAGGATTTTTTCATTGATTTATTGATATGGCGGCATGGTAGTACAGTCGATAGCGCTCTTGCCTCCGAGCAAGCAGGAGTGGCTGTAAAAAAAAACACACATGCGCGGGGAGAACATACAAACTCCACATACAAAGGTCCCTGTCAGGATTTGAAACAGGAACTTCTTGCTAGGAGGCAAGAGCGCTAACCACTGTTCCACCATGCCACCCTATCAAAAAATCAATCGGGTACTCTAAAGTGTCACTATGATGTGCATGTGTACAGTCGCCTAATAGCAGCTAGGACAGGCTCCAGCAACTCCGTAATCCTAAAAGGGATTGAGCAGGTTAAAGAAATGGGTGGATGGGTCTAAGTCCCATTGATGTAACTACACAGGAAAGGTATTTGTTCATTCATTCATTTCTTCATTCATTCATCTTCTTCCGTTTGTTCCCTTTCGGGGTCACAGGGCTCCCGGAGGCTATCCCGCCCACTTACGGGCGAAGGCAGGGGACACCGTAAACAGGTCGCCAGTCTGTCGCAAGGTCAGGAAAGGTATAATATTAATAAAATAACTTATAAAACTGTTAACTATTTTAAAATAAAGGTAACGTTTCTATTCATGTTTGTGCAAGAGCAACTCTACAACTTCAACAAATAACTGCAGGCTTTGGAAATTTTACACAAACACGACCAACATATAAGTGTTGAGAAGTTAAGTTATAACTACAGAGAAAGAGGTTTTCACAATGAGGTTTAATTATCTTATGTTTAAATCAACATATGACTTTAAAAAAAAACATATTTATTTTCAGATTTTTCTTCTTCTTCACATTTTTAGTTAGATGTGTGTCTTGCCCATCTTGCCTTAATTCTGTTTCGACAATTTTTCAATTCGACAATTTCATTACTTCATCATTACATCTTAACGCTAGAAGGCTGAATTAAAATTAGTAATTTAAAACACAGCTGTTTCTGCTAGAAAGATCCGTTGGATGAAACACTTGTATCTTGCTAATAAAATTTGACTACATGATAATTGTACATTTAGTGCTTTTGTTAACAAATCTTACTCAACGAATCATAAGGTCTTGTATCAAGTTGTTTCAGTAAAGTAAAAAAATAATTTTGTCCTTTCTTTATAACATTAAATGATCTCATATTTCACCAAAAGTACCTTAAGGTTTCTGTAAAACCTACATCTCTCACATGGTTGCATACTTTTTAGATGACGTTCTAGACTGTATGTTTCGTGGTTGAAAATGCCCATCAATTGTTGACTTTTTTTTTGTTCCAACACAACATTGCAAGAAGAAAAAACCTGTATACCTTCGCTTTCATAAAGAAAGCGAAGGTATACAGGCTCCAAACTTGACTTTTCCATATTCGCTTTCTTCTGTTCCATGACAGTTATGGTAGCGTGGTAATGTCTCGTTTTCACTGAGTGGTACGGTCCAGTCCGGTAATATTATAAAATGGACCCATTAAACTGGGCTGAATCGTACTATTTTTTGGGCCCTCGTTGGTTGTTGGTCCATAGAAAAATGGAACAGACCTGTTGGGGCGGAGCTACTGTTAAAACCCATTGGTTGGGTGAAGGTCATTATGACAAAACAAAGTGCCAAGAAAGCAGCTGTATTCCCCTGCAATCTTCTCTCAAACAACAATAAATGCTTTGTTTATACGAAGTACCAGAAGTCGAACGGAAAAATAAGCTGCTGGGTGACCTCCATTGTTGTTGTTGTTAGCTTCGTTCTGCATGGGCCCTGACAGACTAACATTAAGTGGAAACGCTCACTTGAATTGCCTGGACTATTCTAAATGAGACCGGACCGTACCGCTCAGCGGAAACGAGGCTCAAGATAAGTGGTTAGCTATCTCTAACACCCTTACAGTAGTGATTGATAATTAAAAGGTGCCCCGTGATGACGAACAGACCCAAGTGTCAGAGGTTCTTTATTTTATGCAGCTTTTACTTCCCCAACATATGAACCTGTTAGAATTGGCCTACACTGTTCAGTACAATCTTTAGCTGTGGTTTTTCATAGGAACTGGAAGTCTTTTTTTTAACCGTGTCTGCACATGGAAGTAGGGATGTGTTTGACTGGTTAGATTGACAACATCTATGTTTGAGCCTCTACCCTTTGTTTGGCAGAAACCGTTTGATGGTGGAACTCCTTCAAAATAAGAGCTTTTGGCAATAGTTGTGGTGATTGGTCAAAGTTGCAGTTTTGAGAAAAAGCGGCGGGAATTGGAAATCGCAAAATACCGGAGGGACAGAACAAAAAGGGGAGGAAAAAGAACAGATTGTTTCAATGTTTGCTACAATATAAAAGCATACAAATAGAGCCTATTGACTTGGTGCGATACGTGCTTCTAGTTGGGATCTTTTGGGAACTTTGTCATCCTTCAATACTCTCTAATTTACTCTTTCCAGAACCAACGCATACAGTAAACAGGAGATTTACACTATCTGTTTTTTGTTTACATGACATTATTTATCTGACCCCGTCTAAGGAGAGAAAAATTGCTCTTAGTTTGATTACTACAGGGAAGCATCATATTTGATCTCTGACATTTGTGTCTTTACTTTACAGTAAACTGTCCCATAAGCAGACGCGTATCATGAAAATGACGTGTTCCCATTAGATAAATGTCCTGTTGAGGACGTAATGGAAATTCAGACCTTGCAAGATCTGACAGGGAAATCTGTTTCTGCATCAGATTAGCAAACATTTAGAGTTGGAACAATGGTAAAATAGAGGCAAATGGAGAAGGCGAGAGGGAGGGAGAAAATGCTGGTAAAATAGATAAAGAGTAGGATGTAATGATGCTCTTGGTTGGGAAAGTAGCAGCGACAGATATGGACTCCTTTCCTTATTCTTTTTCAATTTGGGCTACTGAAACTAGTGAGACTACTGAATTAAGTCACATTTTATTAGTGTGTTTTTGCTTTTGATTTACAGTTTTAAAAGCAAGTTATCCATAGTTACGACTGCTATTTTGTGGAAATATTGTTCAAAATGAGTGCTGACCATAAAAAACATGAAAAAGTAAACAGGCAATGCTTGTTTTTTTAGGATTAGAACATTTTAACTTTCTCATTATTTCCGACATCCATTATGTTCTTCCTTTGCATTGTCTTCACTGGGTAATATTTCGAGATTATACATAAGATGTATCACGGATGAACCCCGCTTAAACCACGGAAAAAGTCTTGTGCAATTCATGTTATACGTGCATCAATTACGGAATTTTAACGTGAATATATACTTGATATGTTGTCATGATGGAAGATCCAGCCATGTTTCATCATTAGTGCTTTTAGTGATGGAAGGACGTTTTTGTGCATTTTTTACCTTAATACAGACCAATTATCCTGTCCATTTAGCAAAAAAGCAGACTAAAAGGTTCCGCCCCTCCTTCCCTTTCAAAACACTGCAAGATGTTTGTATTCCAAAGAGATCCATTTTGGTCTCTGACCACATGATGTTCTCCCAGTTTTTCTCTGGATCGTCCAGATGGTCTTTGGTAAACGTTAGACATGTCTAGACATGTGCTAGTTTAAGCAAGGGGGACCTTTGGAGCACTGCAGAGTTTGAGTCCATGACGATGCAGTGTATTACTAATAGTAACCTTTTTTACTGTGTTCCCAGCTCTCTTCAGGTCATTGACCAGTTTCCCCGTGTAGCTGGGCTTTTCTTCACCATTTTCAAAATCCCTTGTGCTCTTGGTCATGGTGGAGAGGTTATAATCTGGCTGTTTAGGGCTGTGGACAGGAGTGTTTTTAAGTTGAGTTCAATCAGTTTAAAAAGGTGCCATTAATACAGACATCGAGTGGAGGAAAGAAGAGCTTCTTAAAGGAGTAAAAGTTCTTGTTGATGCAAAATAAACATTTTCTGCACCTTTACACAATATGTTTGCCTAAATTCATTTTTTCTCATTGTGTTACTCAAACTAGAACTTTATCTATGTTGAACATTACAGAATTCTCTCATCATGGGACAATAGCAGAATCAGTGACTGACAAAGGCTTTTTGCCCTGTTGTATATTTTGTCAAACCCAATTGATCCATAGGGGCAGCTTGTCCAGAAGCCTCTAGGTTGGCAGTCAAATTTAAGACTAATGGCATAAACAAAGACAAAGAAGAATTAAATAATTTTTAATAAATTCTCTGCCTATTCAAATTTTGGCTCATGTGAGGGATAATTGCAGACAAAGTGTGTATCATCAGAAATTAACAGACAGTGAAACCCTGAACAGTCCGATCCAAATCGTTCATTTCTGATAATGCACACTCCGAAGGCCATTATCCTGCTTATACCATGGTCACTTACAAAAGAAATAAATTAGTACTAGTACTGTAATGTTGTTATTTTTTTGGTTTAGAGCGCTTTTTTCACAAAAAGTGGACTATTTGTAACGTTGTCACACTAACATAACATTGGCGGCAGAGCCAGCGCTGACCTCGACTGCAGCGGCAAAGGAAAGTGATGTATATGCTGAAGCTATGTGACCAGAACGTCTCACTTTTTAATCCACACCCAGCAGCCAATCAGAATTGAGTATTCACCCGAACCATAGTATACAAACCATTAATGTCTAAAAACGATGGTAGTATATGTGTTATCATGAAAATAATTTACCATACAATCAGTCATTTGTCATCAAATCTATCCCTTGTATGTCCAGACCTAAATGACTAGTTTAAAGTATACTTACCCAAATTGTTTTTGGGGTTATTACTCTTAAGCCAGATGATGACTGGCTTTTCCTCTTGGGAAAACCTAGAGATACTATGATTATTCACAAGGACCACTTTTCTTTTTTTTCTTTTTTTTTTACTAGTGTTTAAAGTGTCAACACCTTTTCATTTGCACTACTTTGATCCTCAGTAGCACCCATGTTATTCCACCTTACTTACAAGCCTGTTAAAAACAATCAAGCTTTATTAAAGTGCTGAATAATTTTGAATGGCATCCTCAATGAAACAGGTGTGCAAAGTTTCAGTAACAGTTAACTTTTATAACTTAAAAAATCCTTGTGTAGATAATCTGCTCAAAAAATGGATGTATTAGATTTTAAACAACATGCCTCTGATGATAATGTAAACAGTCTTTGGGGTGTATCTCTCAAAATTTGTGGAACAGCTACTGTAAACAGCGTAATATTGACTTGGTTTTACAAGTTGTCAGGTTTAAACAGTGTTCAAGAAGAAAATACTTACTGTTGTTTATCAGGAGATACTATAGTGTAAGTAGTGAAAAAATGTACTGAAACATTCTACAGCTATAATTTCCTGTCTTTTCCTTAACTGAAATCCTTCTCGTATTCCTTCTTAGCTGTAATTTTTCAACTTTCTTAGTAAAAATGATGTTTCGTTTCCTTCTTCACTCATGCCATCTTCTGTTTTATCCATTAAAAAAATATCTGTTTACATTTCCTTAAAGTAGAAATTCGGCTAAAGGACGTGTGAACAGAACCAGATGCTGCATACTTTCTTGTTCTGTAGCTCTCATACTACTCACCTATCACACATGCTCTCAATGGCTAACAGCTGTTTCAGGCTTGTTAAAGCAAAAGAAAACCATGAATATATCTGTTGTAAGACAATGTGAGAAAACAGTTCATCTTATTTTTACACCTACTAGTTCATCTTTTACAAAGTTACTGTTAATAAGAGAATAACCAGGGTGTCATGGTGAGCTGAGTCTAAAACCACTTGTGTATTTTAACGGACGAGAACTTTTTCTTGATGTAACCGGTAGCAGTTAAACATGAAAACCAGTCTGTGAAATACATTCAGGTGTTTTAAAGGCAAAGCAGACGCCCAGATATTGTACACAGATTTGTTCAGCTCTGTTCCAACTGATTTCAACCATATGTGGAAAAACCCAGTTGAATTCATTTCAATGGGTTATGATTACAAAGCCAGCAGGGGTGTTAGTTGGAGTTCTTGCGCATTGATCGCTTGTTGCAATTTTTTTTTTATATACAGAACCTACAGGGAGGGCAATCTTAAATTTTAGCGTGTATTCAGACTGGAAAAATCATTTGTTCCCGACCAGGTCTGCTTAATTTGGTCTGGATCGAGTCCTGAACCTTGCGTTTGGTCTGTATTCAGACTGCCGTCAGGCAGACTTTCCTGTTCCAGACTAAAGCTTGTAAACAAAACCATGTGACTAAAGATCTCTTCACTCGTTGGTGGAGGAATTACGAGGGTTTGGGCAAAGCCACTAGCGGCACAAATTATTCAGGTCTTGTGCTTTTAGTTCATTCAAACTTTATATTTCGCACACGCCTGTATCAACGTCAGTCTGCAGGAGGATTACTGGCAAGAAGACGGCTAAGAAGGTAAGCTGATAAGTGTTTATGACTTATAGATTGTTGGTAAAACAGTGAGAAGCAAATTGTATCACGTTAAAAATTGTTTTGATGAGCCTGAATTCATGATCTTAGTGTGATGTTTTGGGTAGGGCCGAAAAACCTTGTACTTTGAGCAGAACGATCTCCTATACTCTTGGACAGACTTCCTACTAGTACAACGTCAACAACTTTTGTCTGTTAAGTGTGTATTTTTAATTTTAAACCCTACGTATTAATGATGCGTTCTACAGTTTAGCCACTTTGTGCCCGTATATAAGCCCCAACAGTGTCAGAAGCCTTTTTTCTTAGCAACAAAGTATTTATGCACAAAAGGTCAAGATGGGGAAAATGCTCTCTAAAATCTTCGGCAACAAGGAGATGAGAATATTGATGCTTGGACTTGATGCTGCAGGAAAGACAACAATCCTATACAAGCTAAAACTTGGACAGTCCGTGACCACAATCCCTACAGTAGGCTTCAACGTGGAAACGGTCACCTACAAGAATGTCAAGTTCAACGTGTGGGACGTCGGAGGCCAAGATAAAATTCGCCCTCTATGGCGGCACTACTACACGGGCACCCAGGGCTTGATATTCGTGGTGGATTGTGCGGACAGGGATCGGATCGATGAGGCGAGGCAGGAACTTCAACCCCATCAATTCATCTGATTACATTTCAATAAGTTGCTGTGTCTCATTGTTGTTGTGTTATGGAATTATTTTAGGACTATTCTGTTAAGGACACTACAAGGTAACTTTTCGGATAACGTCATACCAGTGCCGGGTGCTTGCCATTAAACGAGACACATGTAAAACACGTTTTCAGCTGTGTTAAAAAAATGTTCTAACAAAGAAACAGTTGGACTTCTTTTGATAACACGACAATCGTTGTTTTACATTTGTCTGCGGCTCATTTGTTGCTACATTCCCTCTCTGTTTACGTCGGCTACGGTGGCCGTTTTGGTCCAGTTGCTCCGCTCCTGGAACGGATTGTATTGAGGCTGAGCAATCTCAGAGTAAACTGAAGCTCATTCTGATGGGAAATGAACCAAGACCACCTCCAAAGATGGGTCCGAGAGCGGTTCCTGGTGCCAGACCAGGGTCCAGACTGAAAATGTGTTTATTGGGGGAAACAAACTTTGGTTCACTTTTAGCGGACCCAATGTGTCCAGTCTGAACACACCCATAGATTGTAAAGCAACAAGCACAAAGAATGCCAATGTGTAGCTGCCTGTGCGAAACTAAGGCGGTAAATAACTAAACTTACTAAAGAGGATGGTTGTTCATCTTCTTAAAGGTTGTAGACTTTAAAGTAAAAATGTTTGTGGACATTTTTTTCTACAGGCATACTGCAGGTGACGGGTCTTAGCAAATACTTATATAACATTCAAGGGTAAGTTAGAGTGAAGTGGGTGACTTAACGGCTTTTGATTTGTATAACCCCCCCAATTTCTGCGGAATGCACAAGGAGCCTGTTAGTGCTGGGCGCACCCCTTGTGGACTTCCTGCACAGCCTAACTGTTAGAATTTAGGAAACTAGCAAAGTGACCATCCTACGGGCTTCCTAAAGACACTTGCGTATCACTTGCAAACCCTGTATATGTGCGGCATTCACGCATGGTTAGTAAGGAGCCCGCACTCGGACCTTACTAACGACTAACGAGTGCGATGTTAGGTTACTGTACGACAGCATACCCTGTACGTCATAAGTGTGTGCAGTATGTTCCATTTTCATGACCTCCCTCGATGTGGCTGTATGGGTCAACCGTACGGGCGCACATGACTGAAGCTTTGCCACTTTATGTAGCAAATCAGTTCTAAACACAGGCGGTATGTACACTCTGTCGCTTAATCAAGCATCAAAACATTGAAAGAAGAAGGCCCTACATGTGCATAGAAAGGACTTGTGTTTAATTGCACGCTCGGTTTTCCCACCATGAGCCGTGTCAATTCTCTGTGGCATCTGTCAGCCCTTTTAGATTATATCTGGACTTTTTTTTTTTTTTTTTGCCTGTAGCCTTATTGCAAATCTGCTAAGCCAGGAGGTTTTGCTTGTGAACACGGCTTGCTTACCACCTTTCTAAGTTGGTTTTCACATGTTGGTCACCACATGCAACTGCAGATTGCTCGGCCTTCTGCGTTTCTCCATCATTTCAACCCTCTCCTTCTTTTCATCCTCTGAAACACCTGGCCCTGCCTGGGAGCCTGCTGGCTGACCAGATGTACCATGAATAGACAGATAGAAGGAGACTGTGGTTATTGTGGATACTTATTAAAAAAAAAAGATAATGACAATATGAAAACTCGATTTTCATTTTGTAATAAATATTGTTTTTTTTATATGTTGGTGTGCCTTGGGGGTGTAAACAAGAGCAGATGCTCTGCCTCTTTTTAATAGTATTTGCTGAAGGAAAGTCACAATACTCTCTGCTAATGAACTATTTGCACTTATCTGACAACAAATGCTAGTTCGGTTCCAGAGCTGCTTGTCTGAGAATTCACAGGTTTTTGTTCCACTGCCTTATTAACAAAAGATGAATGTCTTAGTTACCTAGTGCTTCTAATGGATTCAGTAGGTCAGTCTGCGCTTTCCTTGAGACGAGGACGAAATAAAAGGGCAGGAGTCCATTAAACTCACAAGCCCCCCAGTTGCAGGCCGGCACCATTATCTTAATCTGCAGCGTCCCTGCCGCTTGTGATCAGACTGTGGGCATAAATCAGAGAGTGATTTAAGTTTAACTTAGCTAAGGTGGAGCACAGGGGATAAGAATGCAAAAGACAAATGCAGAAGAAAAAAAGGAAAAAACTCATTCATGCTCCTCAAGTGCCCCCCCCCCCACCCCCCATTTGTTGTTTGAGACAAAGGCTGGCTTGAATGAAAGGAGCCTCTCAAAAGAGGTGGGGTGTTTAGTATAAAAACATTTTGAAGGAAAAGTCCTTTCGTAGGGGTGGTTGTGGTTGGAGGGGGGTATGGAGCAGCCCCCCCCTTCCACACACACACACACTGCCGCCACATATGCGCAGATGCACACACGCGTGCTTGTCTCTCCAGCACAGCCTCTTTTCGGCTTTAAGGTGCCAAAGCAATTAGTTATGTTAATTGTAGGGTCCATTGCCGGTGAATGTAGGTTTGTAGGTTGAATAGGGCTAGTCAGCTCACGATTGGCCAGAATCCATGATGGGGAGTGGGTGGTGGTTCAGGGAATTGAAGGAGGAGGAGGAGGGGGGGGGGGGTCGTTGTGACATTGCTAGAGAGAGAGCTCCTCCCATAAAAACAGAAGAGAGTGCAGTGTGTGGGAACAGAAGGGAGGAGCTTGGTCTAAAGGAGAAAGACTGAGAGGGTGGGACAGCTCAGAACTCCAGAAAGCCAGCTTGAGGGAGGACGCTGGAAGCAGGACAGGCGCGAGCAGGAGGACAGACTGCACAGATAGTGAGAGTGACAGGGAAAGCATCACATGAGGAGAAACCAACAAACAGGAAAGATAGGAGGAAAGTAAGTAAGAGCGCATGTGTGTGTGTCTGTGTGTGCTGTGGAGTTTGCTGGTCTGCTCAGTTATCTGTCTCCATCTGGGTGCCATCTGTGCCTCTGGCTCTAGCCTTGGCCACACTGGAGCTCACATATGTGGGAATGCAAACACATGCCAGACATATGAAGGCACGAAGTCATAGAGGGAAAAAAAAGCAACAAAAAGCAGAGGAAAGGAAGGCAAAACCCCACTGCTAGAGCCGACTTCATCCAAGAGTGGACTCTGCTAGAGCCAAAGGTAGGAGCTTGTGGGTCCGACGGCTTGTTTGTGCTGGGAGATTTCGGCAAGTGTTTCGGTTCTTGCTCCGAGATGGAAGGTGAAAGTGTCTGTAACGCACGGTGTGTGCACTAGTGTGTGTCCATGTGTTAGTTCCATCCTAATTCCCAGAGCCGCTCAGTACTGTACAGATGGTGCCTCATCCTCTCTTCTTTATCTCTTCATCCTTGTCGGCTAAGGTAGAAGGGAGACTTTTCCAACATGCGTACAGATACTCCTCCTGCCATATGGTCAAAAAAATCCCACTTTTTTTGAAGAAATCTTTTTTTTTCATGGTTACATTTTGAAAACAACACATACCAGGATAGCATTTTTGCAAGCTTTCACCTGCCTTTTATTTATTTATGTATGTATGTATATAATATTTTAAAAAGTCTGTTCTTTTGGGATGTTCTAGATATTTTACATTCATTTACAGCTAAATTTCCCCCCAAAATGTTAATTTTTCCTCATAAGCCTCAATCCTATCTGCATTTTCTTCCTATCCCTACATCAACAAAAGTAGCATCTTCTTGATGCACCTTGTGAGTTATTTCTCAGCTGTCAGTCTCTCGCAGAAGTAATCCGTTTTTCCACATGGCAGCCAGAGCAGAAGAAAGTAGGGAAAGAAGACGTGAGCATCTGCTGTGCTGTTCCAGACATATGGAAAGAGGAGGGAAACTGCTGCGTCTGTCTTTCACGCTGCGTCTACTTGTTACACATTAATGGGATCCCAGTGCTATGGTGCCACTGTTGTTTTTTTGTTGTTGTTTTTTTTAGCCGGGTATTTTGACGTCCACTCCATGGAAAAAGCCTTGTTGACTTGTCTGCAAGAGATGTTGGGCACAATTCAGAAAGAGATGTGTCATGGGGGAAACAGAGGAGAGACCTGGCCATTGTCACACCAGGCCAGACCAGCTCATCAGGGAGATAGAGAGCGACTGATTGTCGACTGCACAGTCTCAAAGCAGAGACCCCGTCCTGGTCTGCTGGACTGTGTCACACTCCAGAGAACAGAGTCTGAGTTGTGTATCTGTGATTCAGCACGTTTCGGTTTTTGTTTTTCGGGGGATATTCCCATTCCTGGAAGGAAAAAGAAAAACGAGTAAACAAGATTTAATTATATCACAGAGGGCAGTAGGAGTTTTTGGTGCAGCTTTGAAGTTTCTGATCAAAAACTCGATAAGTGCATGTTTGAGTTTAGAAAGCAAGTGTGTTTCCATGTGTGGACCACGTGTCTTGCAGACAGAGTGTCTGCTGAGCCGACAAGGTTTCTTTCTGCAGCCCTTTCTGATCTCAAGCCCAGCTTTGAGCTTCTCTGCTGAAAGAGTCGCAATAAATACAGAATCAGACCGCAGTGACCCTTGCTCACATTCTCTGAAGAGTTTATCACAAAATACCCCCCCTCACACACACACACACAAACCCTTTCAACGTGTACACACAGAACAGAGCAGCTGCCTTGTAGAGATTGCTGCAGGAAGTGCTCTATTAGTTCCAGTGGCAAGGGCAGTGATATCTGGCCCCAAGGGTTCGGTAAGAGCCTGTGTACTCCAGTGTGCGCACTCTTGGATGTTGGTGTGTCTTTTCCTGCTGGGCCAACAGAAAGCACTTACCTTGTGGCACCTTTAATGTTTATCATGAAGAGCATCTCTTGGACTCATAGAACAGCACCCAGTATCTATACAGATCTAGAAAAGGATGTCATGGAGGGATTTAAACCCTTTATATGACATTTTGACTCTTTTGATCATTGAGGATCTAAAGAAAATGGCTGAAAGCCTCTGAAATGTAAATGGGTAGCTTGCTAAAACAAGAATTCATTGTATAAGTTATGTCACAACATTCGACAGACTTGACAGGGGCCACTCAGTGTCTCATCATTGTTTACCTTCTTTAGAGAAGTGACAACACTGTTGTGTGTGTTCTGAAGCTGTAATTAAACTCAAGGTGGCACACAAGACAAAGGAAGCAAGAGATGTTGTGTTGACTGAGTAGAGAAAAGCTTTGTCTTAGGTGGGATAAATGTAACACAAGTATCGCTGCAGACACACAGAGCTGTCTGGGTTTTCCTCATTGATTTAAATGAAACTCATTGATTTCTTGACCTCTAAAGCTACATTTACTCCGCCATCGGCAATGCATGTTCAAGCCCACAATGTCAATGAAAAGTCAATGTAAACGCACTTAAAGGCGTGTCTTGGGTTTCTGCATTCAAAACTCTGGTGTCCGCGGTGCACATTTTTAAGACTGTTTTCGTGCTCTACATACAAAACCCGCGTCCATTGAATGTCCGTTGAAGGTTAAAGCAGTTGAACTTTGACCAATCCAGGACTCAGCTTTTGTAGTGATGTAATGATGGCGTCCCTTTCAATTCACAGAAATGCCAACCATTTGAACATTGGTCATGGAGGAATTTTATGACATCAAGTGTTTAATATATCAGAATAGAGCTGTGAAAGAAAAAGCCTGGAGATTTGCATGATTTGCACAGCTTCAACTGTTCACAATAAGCCTTTTTCCAACTGTAGGTACATGCGCGAGCATAGGGGAGCGACAGTCCTGTGTGAACTCAACATGCTGAACTCCCGATCAAAACTGCACATTATTGAACGCGTGTCACATGCCTGGCATGAACGTAGCATTAGTTCGTCTGCGTCGCCTCACAAAAAATCGGTGGTGCTGCTGTTTAGAACAGAATCTACTTTCCTCTTCAGTCCATCAATTTAGTGTTGTCTCTAGCACTTAGCGACTTGCTGCTCTCAGTGTTGTGTTTTTGCAGAGAAACCTACTATGACATGCAGAAAATACTAAGAAGTGATGTGATGTGATAGATGAGAAAAAAATAAACAATATTTAATTAAAAAGATGTTAACTTATTTTTAACCTTCATTTCTTATTAAAAAAAAATCCCTAAAAAGTTAAGCTCCTGTTGTTCCCACCAAGTATTTCACTGCTTACCTGTTGGTTCTGCTCATTTTAGCGGAGTTACAAGTGTCAGAGTATTTCTGTTGGAATGATGGTACAGCCTGGTTGGATCTAATCTAATAAAGCAGATCACACCTGATTTATAACAGGTCTGTTTTAATTTGAGTCTTTTTCAGAAACTTTTGTGTCTTTTACTTACGTTTTATCTACTAAAACTAAGATCATCTAAACTTTATTTGAAATTTTCAGCAGTAAGCTTTCAAATACTAAAACCTAATTAGTTATATGTCTATCAAGCTGGCATCTAAGAAGGTTCCTGATCGTCTGCAGCGCAGGTTTAAACGTACTTACCTAGAGGTGACAAGTGTGTCGACAGCTTTTGTCTTCCAGAAAGATAGAGTGACAGTCTTTTGTTTTTCTGTTTTTGTCTTTTGCCATTGTTCTCGCTTGTGTGCATGTGTGTGCACATGTGCCCCAGGCAGACTTTTACACAGGTGTGCATGTGCTCCTTGAGGGATAAATGCCCGGTTCTCGCTCAGCCGACAGACCCTGCACCTGATAAATGAGGCTAAAGGACGTTTTAGGCGAGCATGCAGACACACACACACCGTCACACACGCCCAGCTATGTCACTCTTCGCCTGCCAATGTGCGCAGGTTGCACTGTCCCAATAAAAGAAGCTTATCAAAGTAACCACTGGGTGTTCCTTGTGTTCAAATTCCAGTCTTTCAAATAATTTTAGTATATTTTACATTTTTTCAGAGGTACTATACTGTTAACAGTGATAACATAACACAACATGGGCGACCGCTACCAATGAACAGTCCATGTAAACGCCTGCATTCATGCGTTTCGGGGTTCCGCGTTCAAAACTTTTGCATTCACGCAAGTTTTTAGGTCAATTTTTCAGGCTATTGGTACAAAAACATGGAAGTTATCAGTTATGAAAGACAATTGTAGCAGTTTGTGCCTGGCCAGAATTATACACCACCAATTCTTTGATATAGTAGAATAGAGCAGTGAAAGAAAACGCCTTAAGCAAGATTCACAAGAGTTCTAATTTTTTTAGACAAATTTTAGCAGAACTCTCTGTTTTATTACGTTTTTCAAAAACTCACAAGTATTAAAGTAGTTTTTTATATATTTTTGTCATTTTAGACCTGTAGTGGAGTGGCTTGAGCGTCTTTACCATGCTCCTGGCCTCTCTTGACCTCATACACGTGGACACCGTCCTCTCAGTCTGACATCTGCCCAAGCTTCCCCTTTTTCCAGCATCAAATCAGCGCACCTTTTTTTCCTGCTCATTTCCTTTTTTAGAGCTCTGTCTGCCTCACCATTCCTCCTTTCATTTTCTTTTTCAGCTCACCGCTAAGTCAATTTCAATCTGCGGGTCAGTGGCATTCTGGATTACACCAGTGTTTTTGTAATTATCTCACTGAGTGATGAGGCTACGCAAGGATTTCTCTCACCATAACCCCGGGACACCTTAGGAATTTGTTTCAAGGATTTTTCTTATTCCCATGCATCCATAAAAGGTCTACAATGCTTTTGTTTTTTTTGTTTTTTACTTAGCATCGCTCTCTTGTTTTCCCTTCTGTCAACCTTGCCACCTCCCCACTGCTCCATGTCCCTGAATGAGAAGCAGTGTTTATACTGTTTTTTTTTTTCCAAATATGTGGTCTACAGGACTGGAAGGTGGTAATAAGAGCCAAAGAAAACAGTCTTACTCTGACAACCAGACTTTTCTTCCTGAAGAAACTAAATGAAAACAGTATTTTTATTCTTTGTTTCCTCTTCCATCCTCCAGTTTTCTTTCCCAATTTCATCTCCGTCTTTACTGGCGCCTCCACCTTGGTGACTGATTTCTTTAGCGGTTGGATTAAACTCTTTCCAGCTTTCTCAAACCTATGACAGCATGAGTAAGATGTGAGTTGTTGGCAGTCTTAAAAGTGTGCACTGGGACTTCTCCATCTTTTTTGTGTTTTTTTTGCCTGATCAAGTCAGGAAATTTAGCTACTGTTCACACCGGGCATGTAACACGCTAAAATGTAACGCACTTTTAGCATTACAGTAGCTAAATTAATGCGCTTTTAGCGTGTTACGCTACCGGTGTGAATGTAGCTAATTGTAGCTAAAATCCTAATCAAGTTAAGAAATTTAGTTACTGTTATTAGGGTTGGGCGATCTCCCTTAAATTGGCAGTTGACGTTGTGTACAGTAAAACATCAGGATGGACGATGATATCGTCGGGGGGGGGGCATTTTTCGTTATTAGATAATTATTATTCATTGATTTACTTTATTACTTTATTTTTTTTATTTCCCAAATAATGACTCATCCGTGATGAAAAAATAATGTCCAGTATAAACTGAGGGAAGTGACTTTAACAAAAAAAATAACAAACAAAATAGTAAAGAAGCAGTCCGCTCCTGCACTTCATTAGTCAAGTGGACCGGTGGACCGAGCGACCGTGTCTCTGAGCAGAGCAGCCGGACTTATAGCTTTGTGTTTGAGGGGAAGAGAGAATGCTTTGTTACGTGTGCGCTATGTGTGGCAGACTTCGGACTGCGATCCGTCCCTCAGCTCTAGGTGAACGAGCTACCGAACTTAGGAGAACTGGTTCTCCCGGTAAAAGTGGCCCGGTAAAAGCTCGGACCGCCAGCTCACACAGCGGCTTTGGGGTTGTGTGTTAGCTTTTCAAAGCAGAAATATCGCTCAGTCCTTAGAAACTGTTCAAACAATCACGTGGATTTGTGTTTCGTGGATTTGTGACAGAGCTGTCGTGTCCTGACAAAATAAAGGCTGATGTTATTCCCACATATTTACTTGCAGCCAAGATGCAGATTGCAGCATTTCCCGCATGGATTTTATGTTCATCAAACAAGGCTAAATGTTGTTAGCCCGTGTTAGCCTTCTCCTAATCCTGGCTTCTTCCGGCTCCGTTCTTCTACAAAAAAAGCACTGACCACTCGGCTTAAAATAAAAATGACTGCACAGGCGCTTCATAATAACCATAACATTAATAAAAGCACGTTTAGAAAATCATCTCTTATATAACCGAGCTGCCAGATATCTATGTATGTGGCACCTTCGCTTGTTTATAGCAGAACTCATTTCCTCTTCTGGTATTTCAAACACTTCGCTACTTATTCCGACACTTTCGGTCGGAATAAGTCATTCGCATGTGCGAATGACTTATTCCGACCGAAAGTGTGACCCATGTGAACGTTTGTTATAATCGGGCCCATGTACACGGTTCAATTTTAATCCGACCATTGATCCGATCAAGATGTTTTGTACATGGAACCACGGGTTATGGTGTCGACTCGCAGCGTGGCGGGGATGATATCGTCCATCGACACAACCCTAACTGTTATGCTATGTTCACACCGGGCATGTAACACGCCAAAAGTGCATTAATTTAGCCACTGTTATACTATGTTCACAATGCATTTACAGACTTTTTACTGAAAGTGGTCATTTTGATCTCGCATTGCAGATGGCGGTTTGAACGTATAGCTAAGTGTAGTTTTTTTAACCAATATTCAACTATTTCTCTGTCAAAGAAAACCAGGTTTTTTTTACCTTTATTGTATTTAAAGAAAATTTTTGAACTAATGATTTTTAAAAAGCTTGAGTGTAAGAAAACGGTTGTAGCAACTGTGAAGCAAAGAATGAGCCTGAATACAATGAAAACATATAAAGATATCGGGAAATTGCACCTGTTTTTTTTACTTTTTCACAACCAATTTTAGAACTGTTTGTTTTACGCCCTTAAACCTGTTGTTTAAATCCGAGGTTATAACCATTTACTCTGCAACCATGCTGGATTATCTGCTGCTAAATTGCCGTCTGCATCCTTGCGCCGTGTGTGTGGGTGGAGGTCAGGAGCGAGTGCGAGATACAGGAACAGATGTGTGCTGTATTGTGGCTGTGTGCATGGACGGACGGGGACCAGGTGCAGCCTTTGTCTCCCCGGCATTTAAGTCCACTCGCTCGCATTCAGCTGCCTCGTGCCACCCCTCCTTCCTCCCCTCCTTGGAGGGAAGGCAGAGATGTGTGTGCGCTCATGTGTGTGTGTGTGTGTGTGTGTGTATTGTGGGCTGGAGCTGCCTTGGCCTGGAGGAGGCTACAACAGTCCCTTCTGCTCCCCTTCCTCCCTCACAGGTGACTGTTGGAGGTCCCAGCTGGCTAGCTCTTGGCCGATTAGATCCATATGGTACAGAAGGGAGGAAAAAAGCCTGCTTAATCTTTAAGTCAGTTACTGTTGTTTTGCCTTTTACTCTATGTTTATTGGTGACTTTAATATTAAGGCTCTGAGAGATACGTCTTCATTTCATTGGATAAGAATTGAAAAAAACATTTGATTTCTTAATTAAATGCTTAAAATCTTCAACTTAAGTTAAATAAACATTAAAATATTCAATTCTGTGATGGTGTATTTGAAGCTACGCTAACCATATAGACAAATTGAACACAGAATATTCTTATATTCACAAAATAAATCAAATACAGGTGTAGCGCTGATGGAAATTTTAGGCTAACCTGAGTTTCTTGCTAGCCACTAACTTAGCCAATACCGTATTAAATAAAAACAAAGCAAAACCAAAAAAAGAAAAATCATAAAAGTATTGCTACTCTTGATTAAAAGGTTAGTTTTTAGCAAAAAATATTCATTCTTATCCTTTAAAATGTCTTAAATACTTTTGTTATTGAGTCTTTAATTACACAAGTACATGCTAGATAGCATGCTAGCTTTTAATCTAGTATGCTGTGACTAGCTTGACATACTTTCTTAGATAGTTTCAGCTCTATTTTCCATGATATAAAGAAATAATAAATAAATTTAGACTTTTTAATTTGTAAAAACAAATAATTTTACTTTTTTTTTCATTATCTATGGATATGCCATGAAAAGATGTTTGAGGGAAACTCGTTAGAGATTATTCCTTGCGGGGAAAAACCCAGTGTTTATCTTCTACAGCAGTCTTCCAACAGGCAGTATTTTTGCATACCATATTTGTGTGTGTGTGTGTGTGTTGGTGCTGACTTGTTAACATGAACCCACACAGATGGATCATTGCACATGCCTTGAATTTTCTCTTTGGTCAGTGATAAATTAGCCAAGTCTGTGTTGTATCTTCTCTCACTTCATCTGTATGACAAGAGCAAGATAGCGGAGAGTAAACCAATCCTAGCTCCATACCTCACAACTGAAAGCCTTTCAGAGTTTAGACTGAATTCAAACAATCATTTGTTAAACCTTAACACTGAACACGTGTATTTAAACTGTGATGATTGTGTATTGAAATACAGAAAGTTATCTCTCTGTTATTTCAGGTATTTAGGTTCAAGTACAAGTTCCTAAAACATCTTTTTATTCGTTATTATATTAGATTAGTTAGTGGAAACAGAGACATTGGCATCTTCTCTCCCAACCCTCTCTCCATCTGAGTGTCCTCCTGAATCATCACCTGCGGAGGCGCAGGCAATCAAAGCCGAATAAATGTTTTAATGCAGACGAGCGTCACCTGAAGCTGAACAAACAAGGAACACCTGTCTAGCAACAGCCGTCACCGCTGATGCATTTTACTTTTCCACCCCTGCGACAACAGCTGTTATAGGAAGCAACATAAAACCAAGTGGTTGATCAACAAATCTATCAGTTTGAAGCTATGAAAGTGAAGATCAACACAGAGGTAGGAGCAATAAACATTGCTCATAATAGTCTCAAATGTCTAATTTATTTAAAATTGGTGAAGATGTCAGTTTTTTTTTTCTTTGTTTAATGTGAGGTTGCCTCGGTTGCTAAACGTTGTCTATTTGCTGTGTTGATTTGTGGTGCAGGATTTTGTGTGCTCTTTGCTTGGTTAGGGCCAGGATGACAGGTGGCATTTAGACCAGACAAACACCCCACATCCTTCTTTAAGCCAGCATTCACCTGAGTTAACATTAGACCACTTTGTGCACTGTGTGTGTGTGTGTGTGTGTTTGCTGTGACAGCTGCCTCCCCTGACAGTCCTGTGACTTTATATGACAGACTCAGGTGCTTGCAAGTAAAATGAAGTCATCCAGCTATGCATGCCCTCTTAATTGACAAGCAGAGGCAATTCTCTATGGGCTGTCAGCTGTACGTGCACACACCTGATGTCTCCTGTTTCAGCTATTAAGTCTGGCATGACTAACAACCGATCCCGCCACGTCTTAAGATCGCAGCTGCGAACAAATATCTCACTTGGTCTGAAGTATAAAAACACATTAAATGCTGTATTTTTTTTGTATTATGAGTTGCAGTTTTTAATGTATTCTAAATATGTATTTAAAGTAAATAGCAACAGCCACTAGAGGGCACTGTAGGTTGATGTATCGGTATTTGCTACTCACAGAAATGCAGAAGAAGAACCGCCGCACTTAAACTGTTTTAAAGCGACACATGAAGAATTTGGTGATTTAAAGTGATGTAACGAGTTTCGTTGACTTGTTGGCCTTTTTTTTCATGCTGCGGTTATCTGAATAATTGTTTTTATGTTGTGCTAACATACTAGATTCCTCCTATGTTTCATGAGGTTTAATAAGCATTAATGCGTTATGGTAGTGAAGCATTCAGTCTAAAATTATTATCTATTTTGTTATTGGGATTTGACCGAAATGTTTGTTCTTGAACCAGTATTTTGTTTGATAAATTTCTCCCTAACTATTTTCTCCGTTAGTATGGATTTTTTGGCTGGTGCAACTTCTACTCCAGAGCGACTTATATTCAGAAATATACAGAATTCAAAGTTTTATATTTTTGTGAGATTTCCGATGAACCAATAAGCCTTTCCAAGAAAAGGTTATATATAGTTTATAGAATATAGTTTGTTTTAATGAAAAGGTGTATGCTCACCGGTTTATATGCACACACACACATTTACATTGTAAAGTGTTGACACTAGGACCATATGCCCAGCTGATTCTGGTATTGAGACGTCATTCTAATTTCCTGGTCGTATGGACAAAGTGTGCGCGCGGAGCTTTTGGAGGTAGCTTGGGTGCGCACGGCAGGCTGCTTCCTGCGGTGCGCTGGCAAGGCCGCGTGTGTGGTGGGTACGTGTGGCGATCCAAATGTCTAGGTCCCTCCTTCCTGCCTCCTGTGTTGGTAAACAGGTGGAATGGTGGTAGGCCAGCCACATGGCTGGGAACGAGTGAAAGGGGATCAAGAGGAGTCCATGTCACAATGTTAGCGAGTCTCGAAAGGCAGTTTAAGACTTTATAGTATGCGTATATTTTGAAATTCTCTTGGGTTTAACCCTTTGACAGCTAAAAACCTTTATAAACTGGAACCCTATGGTTCAAGGCCATCAAGAGTTCATAGCTCTGAAAAAGATATAAAGAGTCCGATTGAAGCCAAAAGCCCTTGAAACCATGAAACCGCATTTTAAAAGCTGCTCTCTCCTGACCCGTGACCTCGGAGATCGCTCTTGTCTATTAATCGTCAATTCTTGAAGCAGTTAAAAAAAATAAAGAAAGTCTGATCCACTCTAAATGGAGACGGGAACCAGCCCCGGCAGACAAAGGCGGCTTCTGATCCCACGTCTCCCCGCTACCACTCCTCCCATTACACTCTTTCCAAACTCCTTATCTGGTGGTCCATTCTCCATCAATAGCATATTGAGAAGTTGCGTTTAACATTCAAAAGCTTTGCAGATCTTGTTAGTAAAGCGTGAAATGGCTCGTCTCTTTCTCTCTTTTCAGTCTTTGCCCCCTGCTTCATTTACTGGGGATCTCTGAGGGGAGGGGGGGGTCTCCACTCCCACACAATAGACTTCTTCAGCATTTCTTCTGTTATTGATCTGAATGGGTGAGAGTGAGGGGCTAAACTTTAGACATCTGGCTCTTTGATGGGGGGGCAGGGTGGTGTGTGCTGTATGATGTGAAGTGGGGGTGTAACTTTTGTTTTCTCCTGCAGCTATAGTGCTAAAGCTTTTGTATTATTTAAACCACTGAGTGGGTAGTTAAGCTGCGTCTTTTCACACATATTATGTCTCTTGTGTTTTTTTTTTCTGTTAATGCTTATCTTAGATGAATGAATAAAATTGTTTTTTTTTTTTGTTTTTTTATTACACTTTTTTGTTTTCAAGAAACTTTCCCACCGACCCAAAACTGACTCTTTCCCTCTGTGTGCAGACAGTAGAGAGAAGAAGAGCCCTGCCATGCCCGGGTCGCCTGTGGATGCTAAGACTCATTCCAGATCAGCCCCCAGCAGCAGCTCCAGCTCCGCGATGCCACCCCTGCCCTCCGTCAACCCCAGCGGCCCTCGCCCGGCCTCATTTTCCACAACAACATGTAAGGTCTCTATGAAGGCGTTGACTGAGAGGTCTCACCTGTTGACCTGGAAAGTAGATTCTGGAATTTTAGAATCTTAGTTTGCTTGTGTTGCATTTAAAACCTAAACCTTCTAAAGTCGCAACTTTGACCCACATTTAGGTAGAAAAGGCATCTGGCTATTTAGGAACATCTTTCCATCTCTTTTTGAATCGTTTTCAGTGGTCTCTTGATTATGATTATGCCGTTTTAGTTTTAATCAAAAAATCGGGGACCTTTTCTAGGACATTATTTCATCAGAAATTTCCCTCAGACTTGTTGTTGTAAGCCCCCCCCCCTCCTTCCCATCATAAATTTGTCTACACTTCCCACCTAGTTTACCGCCTCCTATTACCCCCAACCTAACATTACATGTTCATCAAAAATGTTGAGCAAAATCAGAGCTTCACAGTTTTGAGCCAGATGCCCGTTCAGACGAGGGAAACAAAGACGTACACGGATCTAGACGTCTACAGGTTGATGCATCAGAATGGAGCAGAGCAGGGAGCTTGTGGCTTTGCATCTGTTCCTGATTCACGATTTAAATAAAGAAACACTCTGAAAGGCAATTTTAAGATGAATTTTCTTAATATTTGTCCTCCATGCCACAAGAACATAAATACACCAAAAACACCATTTTTTATCAGAATAGGTCTTTGATCCTAATTTCATCCCGTCATCTGCTGCTCCTCCCCAGTGACCAACGGGAACCATCACTCCCCACCAACCCTGAACGCAGTGCCCTCTCCGCCACAGCGTTACAGCAACGGGCCTTCCTCCTCTTCTTCCTCTTCGCTGGCGAACCAGCAGCTGCCGGCCACCTGTGGGGCTCGCCAGCTGAGCAAGCTGAAGCGCTTCCTGACAACGCTGCAGCAGTTTGGCAACGACATTTCCCCCGAGATCGGAGACAGCGTCAGAAGCTTAGTTTTGGCCCTTGTGGTAAATTATTAGTTGCCCTTATAATTTTTTTTAATCATTATTTGTCTCCCTTCGTAGCTTAAATAACCTTTACTCTTTCTCCCAGAATTCCACAGTTACCATTGAGGAGTTTCATTCGCGGCTTCAGGAGGCCACAAACTTCCCCTTAAGGCCTTTTGTTATTCCTTTTCTCAAGGTAAATACATGTTTCTTTTTCTTTGCCATCATCTGAACTCAGATGATTGTGGTAAATTCACAGTTTTTTAATTTAAATCTTCTCAGCCTCTTCTTCTTTAAAGAATCTCATTTTTAACAATCCGGATTAGTCATAATAGGAAAGAGTATTAAATGGAGCGACCGGCGAGGAGGCTTTTGGTTCACTTCTATAACTAAACTGCAACCTACCCATCATGCTTTTTTTGTTTTAACTTGACGAGCAGCAGATGAGTGTGTGTTGAGCAGCCTCTCGAGGCCCTTTGTATCCAGGGGGGGGCCTGCAACTGGATACTTTTTAGGAGTTCCCGTCTGTAAAGCAGCCCATAAATTTTGGGTTTGTGGTACATCAAGCGCTCAGAATCAGTTTTTCCACACTTCCCTGGCCCCCCCACCACTACCACCACCTTGGGCGCCCCTTCATCTGTCTGTCAGAAGCTGGGACAAAAATCCTCCTAGTCACCCCCCCCTTCTGTTAATTTATTACTTCATTCCAGCTGTTTGAGAGGAAGAGGAGACAGGACAGTTTGAACAAATTCTGAGCGTGCGCTGAAAGGAACGAGATGGAAAACCAGGAACACGGAAGTGTGAAAGACGCCTATGAAGCGTTCCCTTCTCCTTTTGTGTGATCTAAACCGTGCCACATGCAGACGCTGTCCTTTTTTCAGGAGCGTTCAGTTGACGGGGAGCCGCCGCCGATATAGAATCCACCCCGCTGAACGCCCTGGAACCAACACGGCACATGTGTCGGCGTGCTCTCAGGGAAATGAAAGGGGCGTGGTGGAGATGCGGATGGAGTCAACCTCCATGAGACTTATCGTCTTCTAAAGAGAGAAGGGGAGATCATTTCAAGTTTAGTGACCACTGATTAAGGAAGCTGTCAGATTTAAGAAAGGGGGGGGGTGTTTTATTGAAGCTTTGAATAATGGCTAGAAGTACTCCGCAGTGGGACAAGGTCAGCCATAAAATGAGGAGTGTACGGTTATTTATTTGGTTGCTCAAGAAGAAGGAGCAGAAGGAGTAAGGAAGCGGTTTAATTAGAAACACACTAGAGTCTGTTCCTAATTAGGCAAGCACAAGGAACAAAAGTGAGAGGGAAAGAGCTGGAGGGCGCTCGGATAGCCATGGATATACATCAGACGGAAGGGTGGGAGAAGAAGTGGAGCTTGTTTATCATTTATTCTGTCCGTGTTTTTTTAAAGCCGCTGTACCATCTTGCATGCCTTTGCTGTGACCAAATGATTGTGCTCAGCATACGCACGGGGGGGGGGGTATGGAAACCAACTGCAGTGGCAGCTTTGCCGTTTCCATTTAAATTGGAGAAGCCGCAGAACGACTCCCAGCTTTAGCAGTCAGTCCATGTGAAGGCTTTTCTCTCAGTTCAGCGGTGGACTCTTACAAGTCTTTACAATTGAAAGCTCACAAATGTTAAACTTTTGTTGTTGTTGTTTTCCTTGCTAGGCGAACCTCCCCCTGCTGCAGAGGGAGCTGCTCCACTGCGCACGGGCAGCCAAGCAGACCCCCGCGCAGTACCTGTCCCAGCACGAGCACCTCCTGCTCAGCACCACCCTGGCCTCTTCTCCCGACTCGTCCGAGCTGCTGATGGAGCCTCCTGAGACGGGGACCAAGAGACACAGCCCCAGCAGGTGAGCGGGAGTGACCCAAAAAAAGGAAAAGAACCAAAAAGTGGATGTCCAGTCTCTCCCAACCATCTCACATACATTTTATGGAAGAATTGAGGCAAAAAAAAATGTGATGTTGCAGCTGTTTTTCCTTAAAGATGGGAAGCTTTTCAATACAAATTTTCAACTAAATCAGTTAAAATGTTCCCAGGTATAGTTGGTTTTCCCTCCAGGTTATTCAAATACTTTTTTCTGTGATCCTCACAAAAACTTATTTTGAAATATTTTTTTCATTTTTGTACAAGAGCAATTTACAAAAACGTTATATTCATGTTTATAATAAGTTTCATTGGAACTACATAAAAAACGTGAAAACAAATTAAATCATTTTTCTTTCCTTTAAATCCAATATGTAACTTTAACTAAATGGATTTATTTATTGTTCAGTGAATAAATGGTTTTATTTTAGTTCAATGTGTTTGTTGGAGACTTCACCTAAATCCTGTTTCTTTTATTATGTTATTATTTATTTATGTTTAGACTCAACTTCAAGTTTTTCAAAAGTGAATCAAGTGTGAAATAGAATTTGTCCTTCAATCCATCAAAAACATTGGCAAACTGTCAGAACAGATGTTTACGTTTGTTGTGCTTCATGACAGTTACCAGCAGTACAGTACGAGATGCCGTCGCATTAACGCAATGCATCATGGGAGATAGAGTAAAAAGCAGTGGTGCTGATGCGGGACAGGCTCACATCTCAGAGTTCCGTTATTTCCTTCACTTTTTCCACAAAGCCACTAGAGGCGCACGGATGATCCGTACGGATCTCTAGCCCCGGTTCTGCACAGACGTGTGCCGCGGAACCCCCCCCCCCCCCCCCCCCCCCCGCGCTTCATTTAAATCTAATTGTCTGTTCTGCCGTGTGTGGGAGGAGCCACTGTCACCGGTGCATTTTTTTTGAAGAGCTCCACAAAGACATCGGCAAATACTCGGAGTGAAACCTGCGACTATTTTGATGAAAACAGAGCTGATATTCTGGTGATCATAAATGTTTTTATATCCTTGAAAAGGAGTTATTTCCTGTGGCACAGCGAGTGAAAATGACTGCTTTAGATTCTAACTCTTAATGAGACAACATTATGGAAAGGTGTAGCGCAAAGAGAAGTTAGCTAAAATGTGTTCTAGGTCTACAAAAAGGTTTTCAAACTTTGCAAGTGTGAGGCTGCCCTCATAGTCATGTGACCTCTAACCGAGAGCTGCTGTTATCTGCTCAGGCCCAAAGAGAACGGCTTCCACGAGCGCCCGCCAATCGCCCTGGAGCCCGCAGCAAAGCGGATTTGCACCATCAGCCCTGCTCCCCGACACAGCCCGGCGCACCCGCTGCCCCTAACGGCCCAGCTTCACCCGACCCCTCCACCCCTGCAGCACTACACCCTGGACGACATAGCAGCCCCGCACATCCTGCACCGTGAACACAGCCAGCGGGTTCTGGAGATCCGGGAATTGAAGGACAGGCCCCGCCTCCCAGGTGTGTGACCAGGCGCCGGTTTGAGAGCAGCACTAAAAAAAAAACGGAATAAATGTGAAAGAATCACACATCTGTGCGTTTCTATAACATGAAAGCTGCCGTGCAAACCGGAGTGGCAGACGGAGCTTTTCCAAATTGGTATGAAAACATGTTGTGAGCGCGGTAATGGGTGGTCTGTGTGTTTGTGGACTCAGACTCCGTGTACCTCTGGAGTCCAGATATGTGTCTAAACAGAGCCATACTGTCCAGGCAGGGAGGGTTGCTTCTACTCCGGTGTGGATCTGCTCTCTATTTGATGCTTGTCAGCACTCAGTGGAAACAGCAGTAGCTCACACACACACACACACACACAGACACACCTTGACGTGCTCGTGGTAGAGGTGCTGCGTTTACGAGCCCTCAGTCCCTCGTCTGACAGCCTCCCGCCCGCCTGCCGCCACTTAACTCACACACACACATCAGTCCACACTCCAGGCTTTGAACTGATGAACACAGATGAGGAGCAGGAGTCAGGAAGATGTAAGGAAGCCACTTCCAATCCCCTCTTGTTTGGTTTCCCGCCTCCATAGAAGGAAAGCTGTCTTGTGTTTGGAAGAATGTTTTTCCCACGTTTGTGGACATGAATCCAGATGTTTCTGACCTCTGCATGAGCATTCCCCGGAGTGTGTGTGTGTGTGTGTGTGTGTGTGATTAGACACTGCTTAAGTCATGCAGTGATGGAAATCAGATAGTTGTGTGTTAACAGTCTACAGTGAGTGTCAGCCTGACTGCTTTGTGTTTAGAAATGGAGCCACTCTACTCAGCCTGAGTGTCTCCCTACTGGAATGCTGGGAGCTCCAGAAGGGGAGGCGCTGTGGGAGAAATTTGGGGAGTGCATGTGTGTGTGGGTGTGTGTGTGTGTGCGAGGTTGACAGCTGACTTCCAGATGTGTGCCGGCTCCGAGCTATGGCAGTCTGTTTTGCATCAAAGTCCTCTGTTTTTTCTGTTTTACTCCACTTTTGTTATTCAAACCCCCCTCCCCACACACCTCCAGTCTACCATGGATCTTTTCTTTCATTGTACCTCTCCTCATTCCCACCATTTGTTCATTTTTGTGTGTACGTTGGGCTCATTGGAGTCTAAGATTGTCACAGAAACAACACAAAAGCTGCTTTTTCAGTCCAGCTATCTCTCTCTCCGTCTCTGCGGCTTCTCTTGGATTCAGAGGAATGTTAATGACAGCGGCCTGCGGTCTGTCCTGTGTGTTTTAATCAGGCTCTAACGGCGGCTACCGTGAGGAGCCGGTGGACCACAGACTGACAGACAGGGAGTGGGCTGATGAATGGAGACATCTGGACCATGTAAGTTCTGCAGACGGGCACCACGGCTGCTGATACGGAAACCATGGCGTTTTTTTTATGGGATCTGAGCTTTTTACAGCAACGAAGGTTTTTATCCACGCACAAACACACGGGTTTGATTCATTTTCATCCAAACAGAAACCTTTCCATCCGAACCCATCCTTTCAACATGTTTTCTGATTGGTGACGAGTCAAACACTTCATGTCTTCCAAATGTCGTAAACCTGAAAATCTCCCAAAAACTGCATTTTACTTAATTTTGGTATCTACAGAAGACATTTAGGGCTTTTAAACAATACCAAATATAAATGGGGCGGAGCTTTGGGAATTGTAGTTTTTGGTGGATTTGAAAAGAGAAATTTGGACGACATATTTTTTTTCCGCTGTTAGTCAGGAAAAGGTAAGGAAAAAGGAAAAGGTTACAACTACAGCTACTTTGCGAAAACAAGCCCCTTAAGCTACGTTCACATCGCCCTCAGCAACGTTCAAGTCCCCACTTCCAATGAAAAGTCTACGGAAGTGCGTAAATTCATGGCATCCTTTTTACATGGAAAATTGATCATGGAGGAGAAATTAATAACTGCATTTTAGAACCAACCGGAGTCCCATATATATATATATATATATCGGAATAGAGCTGTAAAAGAAAAAAGCTGGAGAAAGATTCACCAGGTTTGCACCATCCCCACATTTCCCTCCAAGCCTCTTCCAGGATCCTCTTCTGGTATCAATCAATCAATTTATCAATCAATTTATTATTTGTATAGCACTTATAAAAGCCAAGGCAACCAAAGTGCTTAACATAAAATCCAATAAAATCCCAAACAATATGATGCAATAAAGAAACAATCACAATAAAACAATAAAATCAATTGAACAATAAAAGAAATAAAACAATAAAAACAATAAAAGAATAAAATTAATAAAATGAACAAGTCCCACTAGATACGCTCACTGAAGTTAAAAGCCTGAGTAAAAAGATGTGTTTTTAAAAGAGTCTTAAAATTACTGACAGTTCTGGCAGACCTCACAGAATAGGGGAGAGCATTCCAGAGTGTAGGACCTGCAACTGAAAAGGCTCTGTCTCCCCGAGTCACAAGCCGAGTCCTGGGAACCACTAAAAGCATTTGATCTTCAGACCTTAGGACTCGACATGGGCGATAAACATGCAAAAGCTCAGAAAGATACTGAGGTGCCAGACTATTCAGACATTTAAAAACCAAAAGTAGAATCTTAAAAGAAATTCTAAAAGACACAGGCAGCCAGTGAAGTGAGCGTAATATCGGGGTTATATGCTCACACCGTCTGGTCCCCGTTAACAGGCGGGCCGCTGAATTTTGAACCAGCTGGAGACGGCGGAGCAGAGACTGATCCATACCACTGTACAGAGAGTTACAGTAGTCCAGTCTAGAGAAGATCAAGGCGTGAATCACTTGTTGCAAAGCGTGAGGAGGTAGATATGGCTTGACTTTGCTAATTAGCCTTAAGTGATAAAAACTAGACTGGACTACAAGACTGACCTGTTTGTCAAATTTAAAATGCCTGTCAAGGTTTACCCCAAGATTTCTAATGAACGGAGCATCTGAAGGGTCCAGGGGGCCAACAGCCCTACAGCAGCCTGTCAGCAAGTCAGACTTTCCAAAAACAAACACCTCTGTCTTGTTTTTGTTCAGACAGAGGAAGTTCAGCTCCATCCAAGACTTGATGTCTGCTAAGCAGTTCTGCAATCTGTTGAGACCCTCCACTCCTCCAGATTTTAGGGGAAGATAGATCTGGATATCATCTGCGTAGCAGTGGAATGACACATTATATTTCCTAAAAATGGACCCCAGTGGCAGCAGATAAAGTGAGAATAAAAGCGGGCCTAAAACTGAGCCCTGGGGTACACCATATTTGAGCGGAGCCTCTGAAGAAGAGCACTGTCCTAGTTGGACAGAAAAACTCCTGCCACATAAATATGAACTGAACCAACTGAGTGCTGTGCCCTTCACACCGACAGACTGCTCCAGTCGGGATAAACAAACACTGTGATACACTGTGTCGGCTAGCGACAGTCCAGTGTGAACAGCAGAGGCTAAATCCGCGTTCAAGGATGAGCGTCACATAAGCAGGGTGAGGGTAGCATCAGAAATCATTCCAAAATTCCTAATCTGTTAGCAGATTTTCTTTTAAAATGCAAACAAATCTGCCATTAAGGTAAAAATAAGTCTCAGCAAGAATTCTAATACTTAGAAAACAATTCTAGTCACTAAGTCATGTTTTCTCAACTTAGATTATTCCGCTACTGAAAAACTTTCTTGATAACATTTTTATGGCAAACCAGAAAATAAGACATTTTTTTTTCCTGAAACAAATCTAAACATTCGGTTTTTGCAGTGTTTTAGATTTCTGCTGTGTGCTAAGATAATGGATGTGTTTTCTGACGGTGTTTAAACAGATTTCTTTTCTTTGTTTTGAGTTTAGCAAACGTTCCCATGATGAGATGGTGTTATTTTACACAAACAGTCCACATTGCAGCAACTCTTTTGTTCCTCTAGGTGCTGAACTGTATAGTGGACATGGTGGAAAAGACACGGAGGTCAGTGAGCGTGCTCAGACGGTGCCAGGAGGCCGATCGGGAGGAGCTGAACTACTGGAGGCGCCGCTCCAACGAGCAGGAGGACCCTCGCAAAGGAGGATCGGGCTCTGCTCCGTTCTCCAAGACGCACAGCCCCCACTCTGCAGAATCTGGTAAATCAGTTTTAGAATCGGGGCTCTCACTGCTGGCCAAGAAGCTGCTAGATGTCTGAAGTCTTTCCATGATGGCTGCTTATACTTGTTTCTAGCTGAGTGTTGCATTAATAACAGAAATTAGCTGATAGAAATGGTTGTCTTTCCTGTGATCTTTGCAAAAATGGGTCATTGATCCAGTTCTCATAGGAAAAATCCTGCTCATGATTGTCTTTTATCTTTTTGCCTCTAAGCAGAGGCATCACATTTAAGAAGCAAAGACTGGAGCTTCATGGTAAAAAGTTAGTAAATATGGAAAGAGGCTTACAGAATCAAGTTGGAAAACTTGTTTCACACTCACTGCGCCATCTAGTGGTCCTTCTAGAAACTGCAGGCTGAGTCACACGTCAGTGAGCCCATTGGCAGTTGGTCCCCGTTCTGCTGTGTACTGGCAGTGCTCTCTCTGAGCGCCAGCCTCGCCATCCTCCTGCTGCTCCCCGGTTACAGACAGGTGCTGGGACTGGCCCCCGCCATATCGGCCACAGAAGGGCCGTCCTGCCGTCCTGCAGGTTCAGAGAGCCAGAGCTGGCGAACTCGCCGGCGTGCCATCTGGGCCCCCAGCCGGAGGGCTCGCCCGCTTTTCCTGTGCTCAGAGCACACTGGTGATGGTGGATGACGCCAGATGAAGGAGGGGGGAAATAAAAGGCGATTGGACATGAGGAAAACGCCGTTGAGCCAGGCAGCATTGTTGGGGAAGAGGTTTAAGCGCAAAAACACGAGTGAAAAGCGGGGAGGGGAGTTTTAGGGAACACTCAGAATGTTGACACAGCTTGTTGGTGTGCAGATCTCTCCAAGCCAAACACATTCCTTTCTAAAGCTGTCAGATCTCAGATCAGGCCAAAACTCTGACAACCAGCAATTACACCGCATGTGTGGAGAAGATCTACGGACAAAACAAAGGACAAAAAACCTGAACTCCCCCCACTGAGTGGTTACTTTCAGGCACATTACATAAGGAGTGGAACATTTGCTTGCAGTTTAGGGGACTTATCTTCCTGCTTTTTTTGTCTTTTCCGCAGACTCGCAGAGAGATTTCGCCCCGAGGCCCGGCTCAGCATACGTTACAGATGAGATCTGGAGGAAAGCCGGTAAGGACGCCATCAAAATAAGATTAATGTCAAACCGCCATGTTCTTTAAATGGCCTGGAGGCCGTCAGGCGGGTCCTTAAATGTGCCTGCCTTCGTGTGCAGAGGAAGCGGTGAACGAGGTCAAACGTCAAGCCATGGACGAGGTCCAGAAAGCCGTGGCCGAGGCGGAGCAGAAGGCTTTCGAGATGATCGCAGCCGAGAGGGCAAAGATGGAGAAGACGCTCGCCGAGGAAAAGCGGAAGGCTCAGGAGGACGCCATCATGGTCATCAATGAACAAGAAGATTCCAGCGAGGTGAGGCGGAGTTTAGGGAAAAAAAACACACACACACTTTGCTGATACTGCAGCTGTGGAAAGTTTCTATCAGCAGGAAGATGTTTAGAGAAAAGGACTGATTGAAGAGGGAAAAATAGGATCACGGCAACAGGAAGCCTGACTTCAAATAAATGCCGGAGCAGTGAGGCGCGTGCTAAATGTGAAAGTATACACCTTCGTTTACAAGCGTCTGTTTTCGACCGAATCACCTGCTGGTTAGTGTCTGTGCAGAAACTAAACCGATCCATTAGACTCCCACTCCTCTCACTTTCAAAGTCTTCTCAGCGCTCTTTTAACCATGGTTCAGGTGAATTTTGATGCTGATTGGCTGCTGTGCAGCATTAAAAAGTGATAATGCACGCCTAAAAAAGAAGTTCCGATCACATGGCGTAAATGTTCCATATCACTGCGCTGGCTTCTTTAAAACGAACTTTGGTTTCATCATCTGGACAAAAACAAGCGGTAAGAAGTGAACTTGCTCTCTGAACTGATGCTTTGTTTAACCCATCAGCAAATATAGCTTTCCTTTGCTGTTGTGGTCGAGGTCGGAGGTCAGAATGTAACAACTTTTTGTGAAAAAAACGATCCAATCCGAAGAAATAAAAGAATTAAGTTCTAAAAACTGATTGAATATTTATTTCTTTTGAAAGTGACCATGGTATAAGTGGGTTAATGGCCTTTGAAGTGTGCATTAATCAGACCTAGCACACTTCACAGAAGCAACCATCCTCCACTTTCTGTTGGATGGTTCAGGCTTCCACGGCGTGCGTTAAATCCTGATAATGCACACCTCATCGGCCATTGACCTTTACTTATGACGTTTTTAGACAAACTTGTGTCTTTTTTGGGACATAGTCCCTGCAGAGCGGCAGGAATTCATCAGGAGTTGTAGGACGGTATTGTAATTGCGGCGCAAGCACATTCCCCCTTCCCATCACCCATCCATTTAGTGCATTTTTTAGTGCAACAAAAATGGCGAGAACTATTTGAGCTCTCCAGCCGCACAGCTTTGAGTTAAAACCATTTAGTCTACAATGAAATGCATCAGGATGAAGCGGAGCGGCCCGCCCAATAAAATAAAGAAACATTTTCTTGTCTGCTCTTGATTTACAACGGCTTTAATAAAGAAATACTCAGAAATACAATGTAAATCTCAATTTTCTTTCTATATGTACTTCATCGTGAAAAAAATGACAAGAACGTGTGAAAAACACCAAAAACGTCATGTGACTTAGGTCAAACCACCATCAGAAAGTAAATTCTTCCTTCAATTATTAAGTCAAATGGATTTTTTAGTCCTCGTTTCAAATTCATAAAAAACAAAACATGAATAAATTAGATTTCTTAAATTTACATTTTCCATGACAGGAAGTGTAGTTCCACAATCAGATGACTTCTTTAAAAAAAAGGAAAAACATAGGAGTCCACAATTTCTTTTTATTTCTTCAACTCTATTTGACACTCAGTAAATGGATTCAGCATGTGTGTGTGTGCGTGGGGGTGTGTGTGTGTGTGAGTGTGTCACTGTGTTTTAAATGCAAATGTGTAGATTTTTTGGAGCAATTATAATGTTGGAAGATGCATCATATTTTTTTTTTTTGTAATATATGATTTTATATCTCAAACAGATGTGATATCTTTTTGTATTTTTAATCTGAATAAGAAACCGTCTTGTTCCAAACTCTTCCTCCCTTCATGAATAAGATGAACATAATGCATTTCAAATTAAAAGCATGTCATTTGTGTGATTTTAAGTTTATTAATTGTTGTAACCGTTTGGGGAAAAACTGACTGACCAGTTTCTTTTTCTCCTCCTCAGTGTTGCTGGAATTGTGGCCGCAAAGCCAGCGAGACGTGCAGCGGATGCAACGCCGCCCGCTACTGCGGGTCCTTCTGCCAGCACAAAGACTGGGAAAGACATCACCTCATCTGCAGCCCGGGACTTCAAGCTCAACCCAAGCCCGTCTCCGCCATCACCGCAAACAGGGTGGCTGCCATGGCGACGGCAGCGGCTCCCGGAATGTGTCCCGTCGGCCCCAAAGCCTCCGACGGCGCGCCTCCCTCCTCCAGTCCCGCCGCAGAGCACAATCCAGCCGCTTCTCGCTCGACCACTCCCTCCACTCCCGCATCCGTCCCCGAGACCAACGGACACTAGGAGGCGGAGAGCTCCACCTTTTCTCTGTGTTCATGGACGGAGCCGAACGAGGAGGAAACGATCTTTGGGCGAAGTTAGGATAACAGACTTTTCATCATATTCTTTGGCAAATAAATAAGTACAGATTATAGACGACTGTTTTGAGTCATGCGTCAGCAGGGATTTAGCTTTGGCAGAAAGCAGAGTGTCATTTTGCAGCGTGTCCACGGCACCATCAGATCCCCGTGACAGATGGGAAAGTGCTTCTAAACATCCAAAACCCGAAAATGTTTGATCTGCGAGAGCTGGGAAGGAAAACTCAAGACCGATCCCAGTTTATTTGTGGGGGGGGGGGAGCGCTGAAAGGAAAGCATGGAACTCCCACGGAGACAGACCTTCAAGTCCTTTTCTACTCGTTTGGTGGAAAAAGAGGAATTTGGTGTTGGTAAATGTAAAAATGAAATGCCAGCACCGGCTCCAACGAGTCTTTGTCGTGTAGGAAAAGTGATCTCTGCAGTTTCTCTGTATGCAAAAACATCCATGTGAATTGGTCCAGTTGTGAAAACCGTGAAGCAAATGATTTTCATTTCAATTCAGCCGTTTCTGTCACACCAAAGTCTTCAATCGTCTTCAGCGTCCGTCCGTCCATCCGTGTCCTTGTCGTCAGCTAGCGAGTGTCATTTCAGAGAATCGTCACTTCCACCCCAGACGGATGGTGGTTGGATGAAATCAAACCTGCGGACGCTCAGTCGTGCAGTTTCCAAATAAAGACCCAGAAGTAGTTGTTGCATTTGTTGGAGGCCTACGGTGGTGCAGGTAGGGAGCCAGGACTCTGTCTCACAGAGAATCTCAGGAGCTAAGCTGTATTTGTTTGTACAGATTTTTTTTTTTTTTTTTTTTGTATTATTGTTATGTCACAGCTACAGAATTTGAGTGAGGAACTTGGATTTATTGTCCTCTGCTGTTGCAACTCAGAACCCCTGGGTTGTAAGAAGACTTTGTAAAAAACAAAAAAACAAAAACTATTATGAGAGAAAACCTTTATTTTGTGAACCCTGTTTTTTCCTCCTTCATCCTCTAGACATGTTCTTTTGTTCCGAGGCATAGCTTTGTATGAAAAACATATCTTAACATGAAGTATGAAATAAAGAAGTAGAAATGCTTCAAAAACTGGGTTTTTCTGTCTGATTTTTGTGAATGTGATCCTCAGAAAAGCATTTAGTTGTATTGCTCACTGGCAACACTTTTTTCCCCCCAAAATGGTGACTTTTCTGTTATCTCCATAGCAACCATTTGAGGATCTAGTCGTCATTTTCTTTAGAAAAATCGGCAAAAGTCCATTTCTAGATTTCCTTAGCAACAGAGGGTTTTTTGTTAACCACCCCCATCATGTGTCATATCGTTTCGTTCAGCTTGAGCCAACGATCCGTGTATTAGAACTCCACAGTCTTCTGGTTAAAAATGGACGCAGAATGGAAGCGCCACTTTTGCGAGCGCACCACGCTGACACCGTTAAAAACTTTAATGCCAACATTTTTTCCCCCAGTAGCTTTTCAATGATGCTCGAGGGGAGAGAATGAAATCCCTTGAAGGAGGAGGATTTAAAACTGTTTTTTTGTTTTTCAATTCAAGATGGCGGCCTCTTCCCGGGGTCAAAGGTCAGCAGAACTTTGGTTGTCGTTGTAGACTTAGGCTGTGTCCAAATTCCTTCCCTACTCACTATATAGTGCGTTCCCCATTTTGTAGAGCTGTCCAAATCTACAATTCCAAAATCGAGTGCCCTAAAAATTTCCCAGAAGTCTCTGCGAAAAACCAGTGTGGAGTGATGCTCACTTAATTGGCAAATATAGACCACAATGCATTGCGTCTGAACATTTTTTGTCAAAAAATGCATTTAAATGTGTTTTTAAAATAAACCATCAACGTTTTCATCTTTAGAACTCAGTGGACTCAAATAATCGTCGCAAAAACGCTAATTTTAATTAGATTTTAACTTTTTGAAATCGATGATGTCAGTGTTCTCCGTTTAAAAATTAAAAAGTAGTGAGCATGGACTCCGTGTTGCTTTTAAAATCCAGGGCACTACATAGTGCCTCACTGTTTAGTTTTTTAATAGTTAGGGGTTAGGGTGGGAATTCAGACACAGCCGTAAGCTGGCGGCATGCAGGTGAACCTTTATGAAGACTGCTTGAAGGAAAGTTGTCGGAAGACGGGAGAATCTGCAAATCTCACACTGGTCCACAAAATAGCCATCCCATAATGTTAAAAATGTTAAAACTTTCTTTAGTGTCCCCAGCCTGTGTGTTTTGGTTTCGTTAGTGGATTACGATTGTTTTTTTCAGCCCCTTAAGAAATTTTTGGCCCCATTTGTGTTTTTTTAATGGTCTCCAGCTTTGATGTCATCATTTTCTGGGGGGGGGTTGTATACTAAATAAAAAAAAAAACTTTTCACCTGGTACTAGGTGTGTGTGAATTTTGGTGAGTTTTTGAGTTTGGCAGGGGTCACATTTGGCTCAGTAGGTAAACAATCCTGTCCTTGTGGTCCAGGACTTCTAATTTGGATCATTTGATTGCCATTTGAGCCGCAGATCAGTGACTTTCAGGTCATCGTTTTGCTACAAAGGAAGCAACCTTTGCTGCGTTCATCATGATCCCTCCCTAAACTGATTCGATACAAAATTTAAAAAATACTCAACTTAAGAAATGTTTTATTTAACTGCACGATAAACTGGGCTTTTAAAAAAAAATACATTTCTTAATACTTAACCCAACATTCTTTCTTTTGATTATACCTTTTTCTTTTGATTAACCTTTTTAACTGTACCAAATAGTGTAAGTGGAGGATCTAGTTAACTATTTTAATTAGAAATGAGTAAAAGTAACAGGAAGATTCTGCTCTTTGGGATAAAATCTCTACATTTCTTCTCCTTTTTGTCCCTGTGATGTAATAAATTATTAAAAAGACTTGTTAAAAATGCGCATCATCCATTTTAAATATAGATTATGCAAGGATGCTCTGGAGAGAGGATAATTCAGGAGTGAGTATATGATTGTCATATATAAGGAATAGAGTTCTTACACAAACGTAATACAGAATCTCACCACTAGGTGGCAACATAACCCAACATTTCATTCCAAGTGGAAACAAAGTCACTCATTTCTAAATTCAATGTGGATGTAAATACTTCCTGTGAGATGGGAGGTCTCCATGGTTCCTGGTGAGCTTCAGGTTTCTCCAAATCTCTGAATGATGGCAGCAGCTTTTTTTTTCTTTTTTTTAAAGATCCTCTCTGGTTTCCAGCTTTTCCTCATGCTGAAGGAGTGAGCAGATTGCTCCAAAATCACCCATAAACTGTTCAGCTTAGCTCACTTTGAAGAGCTTACCGTGCAGTTCCCTTCATTTTTGTGTTTCAAACCATTTTTGACCCTATGGATGAAAATGATGTCAAAAGTAAAAAGATTTTTTACATGACAAAAAAAGAAAATATTTCTACAAAGTCCAGGTGAGTCCCAGACCCTTCAGGTCTGCTGTTGGAGATGAGAGGGACTCTTTATTTTACTGCCTTTGTTGCATTAAAAAAAATGAATGGATAAAAAATAAAATGCAAGTAAAGTGCATTATCCAGTAACAAAAAAAAAGGAAATTTAAATTAATTTGTTGCAAAAAATAAAAGTGCATTATTCATAAATAAAAACAGAATCAATATGAGTTGAAATAGTTAAAAAAAAAAAAAAAAAAGATAAATATGAAGAAAGCATCCATTGTTGCACAATTGAAGCCATCTAACAGAAGAGGTCCAGGTTTAATATTTAAAATGTTTATTACAGTTGGATAAAAACTGTTCTGGAGTTTTTTGGTCCTTACCTTATAATACTACTACTTCTACTACTACTACTACTAACAATAATAATAATAATAATAGACTATTATCCTTAACTCATTTCTTTATGTTCTTGGAAATACGTAATGAAATGTAAACAAGTCGGCCTGTTTATCTACGTCTGCATGTTCTGTCCTTTGTGTTCAAAGAATGGTAAAAATAAATCCTAATTGTTTACTTTTTCTTCCTAAATTTAAGGTAATTAATTCTTCCTCCCAACTGAAATACCATCATTGATTGTTTTACTTTGATGACTCAAAGTTGAACTTTTTGACCCCCTCCCTCCATCCGCAGATCCTCCACACTGCCAACTTTCCTGCATTCACCTGCTGGCATGATGTTTATCGATGGAATTAATGTTTCCAAATGTTTTGTACGCCAACCAGCAGCTGTCAATCAGGATTCAGTTAAAAGTCAACCTAGTTTTATGTTAAAGTAGATCCTGCTTTCATAATGTGCCTTGTGCTATCTTGTGGGGTAATCTGGACCCCACAAGATAGCACAACAGCTAATGCATCAATGGATTATTAGTTAAAACGAGAGCTGCTTTGCTGTCCGGTCTGTCACACAACCACCACGAACATTTTCAGCTAATTGCAGGGATGAAAATTGGTCACACTTTGAAAAATTGTGGTTCTTTACGTGAAATCTTTACCAATGAATCACGAATGAACCATGTTAAAATCACTGAAGAAGATGGAAGAAACCACACAAAGAGCAGGTAAATCCTCGTAGAACATGAACTTGTAAGGATTCTGTGGTTTGGCTTGGTTTCGTTGTCCTTGGTCCTTTTTGTCAGTCACACCAGTTTCATGATCCACAGCTGTCTTCGGTGGAGTAAATTGTCCTCAGCCTATTTTAGTGTCTGGATTTCTGTTCATCCTTGTCATCGGCTCTTTTCGGTTCTGTTTTGCCACCTTCTTGTTGCTCCCATGGTTTTGTCATGTTTCAGTTTGTTTAATTCAAATCTTTGATTTTCTGTCGACAAGCCTGGTCTCCTGCATTTTGGGTCCTCCACCACCGGTTCCTGACAGAACTTTGTGGAATTATTGCGCTGTTTATGTACAAATCATTAGTGATTTGTGCATCCATTACGTAATGTATTGTTATCGTGAAATGTGCGATAGGAAAGTTAGACATTGGTGGTACACTAGTAAAGACTCCCTTAGAGATACATGGGACGATCGTGGAAAGCCACAAATTTGCAAATGCATCTCACAAAAAATCACACACAGTTGCTTAAGATTAGATGTAATAATGATGTAATAATTGGGTAAAAATTAGGCGTAAACTGCGTAATTCTCAAAACCAAATTCACGTAAAGACCAGTCGACCGAAACCCTCAATGGACATCTGCGCACATCGACAAATGACGAACGCAAGAAACACTTATGAATGACGTATATCACGCATGAATCACGAAAAACTGAAATTTCATAAATGGAAGATGCCCAAAGTGTTCGTAGTGGCTGTGTGACACGGCCTTTTAAATCCTGCGTGGAGGATAAATTCCATCTGCCGTTTGACTCGGCGTCCTGATCAAATGACCAGATTGCTGCTGACAGCAGGCCGTCAAGCGCTGCTCTTGAAGAACAGGAGGGGCTTCCATTGACAGGAGCCTCGGTTTGACGGCGGTCACCAAAGGAACGGAGCACCTGGTTGCTGCGTTTTGAAACGAGTCTCTGCAACAGCGTGGACCTCTGACATGACGGTAAGCTGCTCTGATCCACAGAGAGAGCTAGTCTGCAATAGCCTGTACAGCTGAAAGGACAAGTGATGCAGGAATTCAGAGGCAACGTGCCCTCTGAGCTCCCGTTAACTCTCACACAACCAAGCCTTCAGTCTGAGACCACAAAAAACGTAAACGCAGAGGCAAGAAAGCGAAGAACAGCTGCTGCTGTGTCACTTTTGAGCCCGGCCTTGGGACGTCTCAATTGTAAAATAATATATACATATAACAAATGGATGCAATCAATTTTAGTAGAGTGTTGTGTCACACATTTGATCTTGTAGTTATATAAATGAAAGAAAAATCATTAAAGCACTGACTTTCTTTTATGTTGAGTTTGTTAAACCAGAGCTTTCCATGCAAAGAGAAAAGTTCACCTTTGACCTTAAGTGTCTTCTTTAGTCTAGTGCATTTTTTTTTTAGTAGAAAAAGCCATTAAAAAATAAAATTAAAAAACTGCAACGGGGATGAGTGTGGAAAGGCAACAGATGCTGCCGGGTCACCTTAGCCGTGGCTCTTGGCTTTTCTGAAGTGATGTCCTGTGTTTGCACACATCACAGCCAAGGACACCTGCCTGAGAGAACAAAAAGGCCTTTTTTTCCCCCTATGCTGCTGGAAGAGATGAGCCAGAGGCTTCATTATGCTGGGAGCTATGATTCTGAGTAAATGAGCAAGGTTTAAGTTGGACTATTCATTGCTTTGTTGCACACGGGGAACAAGGATTGCATTCAATAGAAGACAAATAAATAGAAATAATACAAATGATTTAAAAGTTAACACTAGAATGACTGCACTTGTGTTTCGTTAGCATGATGCTGCAATACCTAGTATGTCTGCAACATATATTCTCTGCAGCTGTGCTAGTGTTAAAGAAGAATAATGCATTCCGCTGTGGTTTCACCCATTTTCTCATTCAGCACTAGAACACAATCCCTATATTGTCTGGGAAAATGGAGCAGCGTTACACTGAGCTACGTCTTTAAAATAGACTATAAATCAGATGGAAAGCTGCATCTGGAGTCTGCTTACAGGACAAACTGAACAAAAACACCCACAAAGTCCACATTAAGGGGCATGCAGAGAGAAGCTGCATGCAGTTCTTCAAAGAATCTGCATTTCCATGAGGTTCTGTGGTCACATCCTGCAAACGTATGTATTATGTTAGTGAAAACACATGTTGAACTGAACTTGTTTCAAATTGTGTATTCATAAAAAAAAGATCTATAAAATTATCCAATTATTTTGTTTCATCTGAAAATTACAAGATCTATTAATATAAATACTTAAAAAAAAAATTGCAAAAGAAAAAAACAATTGACATGCTTCCATGCATCCATCTTCTCAACCTGTGGAATCTCTTATGGGGTCAAGGGGCGCCAGAGCCTAAAGTCCGTGTCACGCAGCTACTACGTACATTTGGTCATACGTGGAAAAAGTGAGGAAAGTTGTGGTTCTTTACCTAAAAATTTTCACACGAATAAACCATTTTAAGACCACGGAAGACGTAAGAATGAAACACACAACGAACACGTAAATCAACGTAGAACACAAACGGTGTGAATTTTTACTCTGTTTATATGCAATTCATGAGTGATTTGTGCGTCAATGACGTAATCTTAATGTGATATGTGTGCCGTGTACGTGAGATTAAAGTTATACGTCGGTGGTACATGTGTGAAAAGTCCATTAGACGGTCGTGGAAAGCCACAATACATATACAGTACAGCCAAAAAGTTTGGACACACCTTTTCATTCAAATGAATGGGATGGTGTGTCCAAACCTTTGGTCTGTACTGGACAACTGGCAAAAATCACACACAATTAATTTTTTTAATCATTGCGTGTAAATATGTGAAATAGGGGTTAACTGTCTAATTCTCGACTGAACCAAACCCTCGCAGACATCTGCGCACATCGATGATTGACGAATGCAAGAAACCCTTTTGAATCACGTATATTGAAAATGTACATTTTCATGATTTAAATTTTAACTTAAAATATCATTACATACATGGAAAACTGCACTTAGTGGCTGTGGGACATGGCCTCAACCTGGCTATTTTTGGGCAATAGCGGGGTACATCCTGGACAGGTTGCCTGTCTGTTGTAGGGCCACATAATCACACCTGGGGTCAACACAGAATAAGGAATTCACCTATGTGGCGAGGAGGAGGGAGGAAGCCGGAAAGCCCAGAGAAAACCTACACAAGCGAACATGCAGACTCCACACAGAAGGGGCCTTGCTGGGATTTGAACCAGGGCCATCTCACTATGAGTCAAGCATGCTAACTACTGCAACACCATGTAGACCCCTGACATGATTCATTTGAAGGAATTCACAACACATAACAGTTTCTCTCTTTTCAAAAGAGAGAAAGTTGAGATCACCATAATATTATGATAGGACGAAGTCACTGACTCAACAACATGAAATGATTTAATCATGATCTGAACTTAATTGTAACAGTCAGCGATAGTACTTCCACACTCTCCTGCAGTCTGGCTCTTTCCTGTCCTCATGCTGAGCTTCACATAAACAAGGATGCACAACTCTATGGTTGAGATGATTCCTTTTGCCTAAATGTGGATTTAACCCTTGTGCTATCCTGTGACCCCACCCTTACATTGACGTGTTCTCCCTACTATGACAAAGGTGGATAAAGGTGGAAAGATTTCATGTAATCCATGGACACCAGTGAAGATCACAAATCATTGAAGAAAAAAGGTTCAGAGCACTGTCTAGTGGGTCTAGATGACCCAACTCCCAATGTTGAAGTACCTAGGATAGCACAAGGGTTACAGCTGCCTGTCTTCATTTGATCGTCTTGTGAGGCCGTGCCACATGCAGTTCTGTGGTGGAGGAAGCACAGGATCCCCTCATTAGCAACCCAATGGACACTTTTCCACAGTCTAAATTTGAAATCTCAGGAAGCTGTCAAGCGAGTCCTTGCAGCCCATATGATGACAGTCGCTACTGTAACTCATTTCTCTTTCCACTTTTGGATACACAACCACACTTACCAAGGAGGTCTCTTGAACACATGAGCATTTTTCTCCAAGCTCTAGAAGGATTACAGGCAGTAGTTTTATTCATTCTCACTGCCTGTCAGGAATTGTTGGTATAAACTTTGCTGGAACAAAGACTACCATATTTTCCGCACTAAGTCGCACTTAGAAGTCTTCCTCTTTTTCCAAAAACCAAAAGTGTGCCTCATAATCTGGAACGCCTTTGCCATGGACTAATTCTGGTTGTGTTTACTGATGTTGAAGCGATATGAGAGGAACACATGCTATGTCAAAATGTTTGGTTGAGTGTTAACATGTAGCGGTTTCAGACTATGGCTATGGCTAAGTCCTTCACTACTACATTTTGTTGTGCTGTCCGAATTTCCAAAATCAAGTGCACTAGAAATTTCCCAGAAGTCTCTGCCAAAAACCTTTAGGAATTGCTGCTCACTACATTGGTGAATATAGACCACAATGCATTGCGTTTGAACAATTTTTGTGAAAGATATGTATTTAAATGTTTTTTTTTACTCGCATCCGTTAAACATCAACAAAAGTCCATCTACTTTGATTTTCACATTTCACCAGAAAGGAGTTGATTATTTGTGGCAATTAGTTTTAAATATTACATACTTACTTTAACAATCTATTTTAAAATGTTCATTTCATTTTGAGAATCTTGTGAGCAAAATGTAGAGACGTGAGTAATGTTTTTTAATATTGGAACGGCTCTGCATAGCAGAGCAAGCAGCACAGCAAACACTGGTCACTAAAGCCTTCGTCACGTGAGCCCGCACAGGGGTTACGCCAGTGCAGTGGTTTTTTATGGCGTTTATTCAGTCTCAATAATCAGAAATGCACACATTTCACAAATACCCCTTGTGCTATCTTAGATGACCCCACCCTCACATTGACGTGTTCTCCCTACCATGACAAAGGTGGATAAAGGTGGAAAGATTTCATGTAATTCATGGACACCATTGAAGATCACTAATCATTGAAGAAAAAAGGTTCAGAGCACTGTCTAGTGGGTCTAGATGACCCAACTCCCAATGTTAACGTGCCTAGGATAGCACAAGGGATACACACGCTCTGATTCACAACTGTAAATTTATGCAAACATGCAATATCAATTTGGGAATGCACACGTATTTCACAAATGCACAACCTGTTTTCACAAACACACACGTTGTGTTTCACACATGTACAATAAGTGTTTCTCACAAATGTGCCCGCTGTGTTTCACAAAAATGCAATACATTTTTCAGAAATGCACAATAGATGCTTCACAAACATCATTTTTAGGTACACTTGTAATATGAACTCACAGATTGTGCAAATGTTAGAATGTGCATTCACAAACCCGCTCTCATTTGTGAATCTCCCCAAATTTGTGAGAGATTTTTCTACGGTGAATATTGAGACTCCCTTCATGCTGCAGGTCAACTAATGTCACCATTGGCTAATGACTCTGTCAATCAAACTCATCACCAAAGCAGACGTGCTCGCTTTCAGCCAATCAATGGCCCCTTAGACTTTCTCCAGCTGAACTCCATAGTTTTTGGCACTGACTCCCTTAAATTCAACAAATCATTAAGAACTAAATTAAACATCACCTGAGATGACTCCATGGGTATTTGGTGTTTTTATAGTTGTGTATTAAAAGGAAATTTTATGCAACACCAACAGTAAAAATCCTCCCATAAATGTATGCTTTATTAAAACAACTGATTTATTGTTTTTATACTACTGTAATATTACAAAAAGCACAGTTGTTTTCCTGCCTCATTCATTCTGTCTTTTCATTGCAGCCTTATGTCAGATCGGAAAACTGAATAATAGACAAACGCAAAATAAATGGTAAATATGTGTATAGCGTTTTACTTCTGTCTGTCCAAAGTGCTTTACAGTCACAGTCCCATTCACCCATGAACACACACGTTCACATGCTGATGGCTCCGAACACTGACGGCAAACTGTAACCACCAGAGGCAAAGTGGGGTTCAGTGTCTTGCCCAAGGACACTTCAACACTTGGCCTGGCAGAGTGGAAACCGAACCTGCGATATTCTGTTCAGAGGTCGACCACTCTACCACTGCACCATGAACACCCTATATTGCCTATCAAAATGTAAAGTGAGGACATGTAATATAAATGTCAAGAATCTATAAAAAATAATAATAATAAGCATGACTTTATTGGCATTCGCTGAGTAAACTAAAGCAACAATCAACCCACTTCACATGGGATTACGCAGTCTGCAGTGAGGCAGACCAGTCATTCATTCATTAAACAGGAAAAGATTTAAAACAATCAAGCCGACTCTGTTTACGCTCAAGTTCATTCCAGGTTTTAGTGAACACAAAAAAGAAGCATTTCTGTTTGTAGGAGTTCCTAAATGCTGGTAAAGAGAAGACTTCATTTGTGGTAGATCTCTAAACCTGAGTTTTGGAACCATTGCAGTTAGTACTGCTGAAGCGTGAGCATTTAAAACTGGGTAGTGCAGTTTGAGACCATGGCTTATTTTAATAAATCTGAAACAATAAAGCATTTGACAGTAATAATACAGAGCGATGATGAATCCAGCCCAGGAGGCTCAATTGGTTCAAGAATTTCATTTGAGACCAAACAAGCAGACAATAAGATGCAGCAGACAAGACGATTGCATGAAGATATGTTTCAGAAACTGAGACAAATGTGATTGATTTTATGAATTGAACCGGAAATACATAAAATAAAGCAATTTTGAGATCTTTTTAAGACTTATTAAATAAGACATTCATAGTTAGCCAAACCAGTTTCTGATTGCTGAAACACAGAGATTAAAAAAGTTAACAGGAAAAAGTTGCAAAGAAATTGATCTTGTGCCTATTGAACAGTGGAGGAAACACTGGACTAATACATACAGTACATCTAAAAATTGATCATTCACTGACAGTGCACCTTATAGTGCGGAAAATATGGTAGTTACACCTCCATGACCCAAAAAACTCAAGTACCTGTAGAGTTCAATAAAAGTAAAGTTCGTATAAAACAGTGCTTCTCAAATAGTGGGGCGCACCCCCGATGCAATGCCAGGGGGGGGCACACAGAAGTGGCAGTTTTAGGCACAGGTAATACTGGCAATTGTCCAAATTTTTTTTTTTTTTTTTTTTTTTTTTTTTTTTTTTTTTTAACTTGTCCTGTCCAACAGCTAGGCAAACAGATGAGAGCTGAGGGCCTCTTGTGTTGGACATATTTTATTCTAACAAGAGCAATTGTCCAAATTTAACGTGGGGGCGGTGGTGACAGTGGCTCAGTGATTGGAAAACAAATCTGCTCCACTATGGTAACACTTTATATTAAGATTCCATAACAAGCTTTGTTAACCCATTAACAAGCATTATAAATGAATTTATAGGGTGTTAGTAAGACATTTATTAGTGCAATAAGTCTAATAAGGTTTATTTAATTACTTAGTTAACACAAGCATTATTATTAGGATGTTTTCAAGATGCTTATGATGCATTTACTGATATTATAGGTGCCTAACAAATGTGTCAGTGTTAATAAGCTTAATAAGATTTATAAACAACCTTTGTTAACAAATTAAGAAGTAGAAGTGGCTCCTGTAGGTTTATTGTCTTCGTTCTTCAAAAATTACTGGCTTGTGCAACTTTCTTGTGGACTTTGAAGCAAGGCAACAGTGGTTGAATGCAGTTGGCATTGAATGCAGAGAACTGTCTCCTGGTGATGGGATTTGCAATGAATGTTTCACTCAGGATAGATGCTAATACTTTATCCTATTAGCTATGATGCTACTCATCCAACACCAGTATATATGTTTTTAACCAAAAAATTCATTTGTCTGAATTAAATTATTATATCTTTTACAGAACGATTTGTGTATGTTTAGTCTGACTTAATGTCATAAATTTCTTTTTACAATCTTTATGCTTTGTGGTTGTTTGTGGTAAAATACGTCCACACTTTAGATGAGGTGCTGCAAAACAATTAATAAACTATTAACAAAGTTAATTAATACATTTGTAAAGCTTATAAGCAGTTTAGTAATATGGATTTAGAAGACAATGGTCTGACTTTAGATGTTAATAAATCTTATTAACACTTTCAGGTATTTGCAAGACATCTATAATACTAATAAATATCTTACTAGCATCTGACACATTAATAAAGCCTTTTAATTTGTTAAGTTAGTTAATAAAACTTATTAAGCTTATGAACACTTAGGCTTGTGTGAGACATCTATAATGCTAATAAATATCTTACTAGAACCCCAAACAATAATAATACTTCTTAATTTGTTAACAAAGGTTGTTAATAAATCTTATTAAGCTTATTAACACTGACACATTTGTTAGACACCTATAATATCAGTAAATGCATCATTAGCATCTTGAAAACATCCTAATAATAATGCTTGTAAATGTGTTAACTAAGTAATTAAATAAACCTTATTAGACTTATTGTACTAATAAATGTCTTACTAACACCCTATAAATTCATTTATAATGCTTGTTAATGTGTTAACAAAGCTTGTTAAGGAATCTTAATATAAAGTGTTACCCACTAGTTTTCTATTATCTGTCCTATCACAGAGTTTGGAACAGCCTGAAACTGTGAACTGGCGTCCCTGCAGCTGCGCGCTCCCGTCTCCTGTCACACGCGGCTGCGTGTGTGAGAAAGAGAGGGGAGGGGTAGTGGGCTCAGGCTGCGAGGTGGAACGCGCAGGCGAGCACGGCAAGCGCTGCCTGGATTGCCCAACACCTGGATCATGGCATGCCTTTAGATTCCTCAGCTCATGCTAATAATGACATTCTTTATGAACTATTGTAGACATTTTGATGTTGTGCTTTATATTCCACAAATGTATTCTTTTCCTGCCTGTAGTTTAGTTGGTGTCAGTATTTGACATAAAGACAGCAGGTAATGCAGGAAAACAGGGTTTCTGTGTAGCAAAATTAAGTTAATATTGTTGAAAGTGGATTTATATTGCTTTTTTCTTTTGTTTATGTCAAAAGATACAATTTTTGGTATACTTACACAATTTTTATAGATAGTAACCTAAGAAATTGTCACTGCGCGAGTGAGTGTGTGGGGTGGGGGGTAGGTTATAGGGGGTGGGGGTAGGGGGGTGGGTGGATTTAAACATTTTCCTTGGGGGGCCTGGCAAAAAATAATAGAGAAGCACTGATATAAAAGGAGTTCTTTCGCATCTGTTTTATAATTTCAATACCCTCTTTTTTCTTCTTTATTAATGTTGAATGTCGTTTTCCCGTGCTGGACTGTTCAGAACACCACCTCTAAAAATGAAAACACTGACTACAGGGGTGACACTTGGCTTTCAGTGCTTTGAAAAATTGATAAAGATTAATGAGCCTTTCCAAAAGTGTGGGGATGCATCTTCCAAGCCTCATTTCCTCCTCATATTCCTTCTGCCTTTCCAACAAACAGCCTATCTGAGTGCAGAGACTCTTCCATTCGCCTGCAATCAAATATTACGCTCCAACCAATAGGGGGCAATTATTTGCCAACCTTTATTTCTTGTTTGTGCATATTTGGCCGAAACAATCGCAGCAATTATGCTTTTCTGTCAAAACACACTGGCTGTTAAAGGGACTGGCACTTTCATTAAAATTCAGAACTCGTTGGTTGCTCCTTGCAGAGGGAAAAGGTGGCATATCCGTGCATTTCACTGTTTTTTGTGCAGCACTGGTTCAGTTAAAAATAAACTGGATGCATGACGACTCCCAATTCCCGCTGCTTACATTAGAGTGACCCAGCTCTACATGTGGACTGTATTCTTTCTTCTGCAGCAAAACCAACCAAGCATAAAAAACAAGAAAAATCTTACTTTTCCTGACAGACAAAAATAAGGAGTCACATTTTGCTACGGATTAAATACGTTTCTGCTTTTTTAATTAATTTCTCTTCTTTTAAATGCATTTTTTAGCTTTTGAACTATTTTTTTTCCTTCTGTTTACATACATTTTTTTGTGCTTTTAGTTATTTTACTACTTTTAAATTCATTTAGTCTATTTTTAAATATATTTTCTACTTTTTAAATACATTTTTTCTTAAAAATACACTTTTTTGCTTTTTAAATTTTCTGCTTTTTAAATACACTTCCTTCTATTTACATTCATTTTTTATGCTTTTAAATATATTTTCTGATTTTTAAACATGTTTTTACCTTTTTGAAATGTTCATAACTTCAGGATCAAATGAAAACAGCAGAAACATTCAGCTGCATAACAATAATTTAGGAAACATCCTGTTTTCTGGAATAATGCATTTGTTCCAACATCCAGTAAAAAAGGAATTCACACTAAACTCATGCTGCCTAAAAGTGTGAATATGAGATAGCAGGACTATATTTTTATGATTTGCAGCATTGGACTACAGATTCTGGACTGTCATCTCATCATATTAGTCTCTGAAATGTCTTGTCTAGAAAAACAGCAGGAAATGCACAGAAATTTTAAGTTCAGGTTATTTAGGAAAATAACATCCTCACTCATATGTGCCTCCATGCTGACAGCAATTTCTCAATAAGCTGTATTTATAGAGCAAAGCATCCTGATAAACACTTAACATTTTATATAAATGGCAAACAATGACATAACATCCACAATGAACTAAAATAAATAAAAAGAAATTCTGGGTGTAATGGAAATCTATAATTAAACAGTCGAGCCTCAAATTTCTTTAACTGGCAGAGAAAAGCCTGAAACTTCATTTGCAAAGAACACAGAATTGATAAAAAAAAAGTAGATTTGGAGGTCCAACAAACACAAAATAATGACACAAGACTGAAAAGCAAATTCTTAAATAAACCAAAGGGCTGATTAAGTAACAGAAAGCAGCTGTGATGATTGAAAACTTAAAGCAGGTGTGAAGATGACCTGAACACAAAACACGATGGGAGTAACCTGAAAACTAAAGCCAAGGGAACTTCAAAACTTCACATAATTTATCTGAAGAATAATTTAAAAAAACAACAATCAAATAAAATCTTACATTTGACATAATCTTTGTCTATTAAACCCCTGTCCATTCTGACATACCTACGCAAAAAGACTGCAGTGGATTATATTTGAACCACAAAAGTTCATTTTAGCTCACACCTTTGCTTGTACTCTTTAACTTTGTGTCTGACTATTGAGCAAAACAAAAAGAAAAGTCAAAAAATTCTGTCATTTTCCTATGATTAAAGGGTAAAATCTTTAGCCTATGAAATCAACAATGTGGTATTTATGCGTTATGTGCCATGTTAATATTTGTGGGAACATTTTGAGCATCTTCATTAATTTATTATCGCAAATCCATTTTGCGCAATTTCAATGGAAACGCAGCGTTTAAGAGGTAAAGGCGTGGAAAGAGGTGGTAACTCACAATAAGCTCACTCCTGTTTGGCGACAGTAGTTACCATAGATACGATGACTCTGAGCAATCCGGACCAATCACTGTCAACTGACTGCGCCCAACAGGAAGCAATGGTGAGGGATTTGGCCTGATTTCGGTCAGGTGAGGCATTTTCTATGGGTGACGTCACACCTCGATTCGTCCGTTGTTTTTACAGTCTATGGTTTCCACGCATTAGACTGTAATGATGGATTGATCATTTTTTGTTGCCATCACACGTGTGATTTGTCCGCTGTGATGACATTTGGTCCTTTTAATGTTACAGTAAAAAAAAAAAAAAACTACCATGTCTCAACCTGTCTCAAAATGGTATTTTCCAATATTGATATAATCAATTTATTTTATTTTGAAAGCATTTTATATTTCTATAGGTCGATTTGATTTACAACTTGGCTCAGACAGATGGATCTGGTTGGATTGTATATAAATTGATTAATCGATTGAGTGGCGGCACGGTGGGGCAGTGGTTACCGCCTCACAGCAAGAAGGCCCCCAGGTCAAGTCCAGGCTGGGGGACCTGAACCAGACCTGAAACAGGACATCAATGGGGAACCTTTCTTTGTGGAGTTAGCATGTTCTCCCTGTGCATGCGTGGGTTTTCTACGGGGTCTACGGCTTCCTCCCACCGTCCAAAAACATGCTTCACATAGGTTAAGTGGTTACTCTAAATTTTCCATTGGTGTGAGTGTGATTGGGTGTGTTATTGTGACCCTGCGACAGACTGGAGACCTGTCCAGGGTGTCCCCTGCCTTCGCCGATAACTGGCCGGTATAGACTCCGGCAACCCCGTGACCCCGAAAGGGAACAAACAGAAGAAGATGAATGAATAATCGATTAAGTTGATTAATCTTTACAGCCCTTCTTTTTCATCTTATAAAAATGTATTAAGTGTTTTTTCTTTTTAGCAACTTCCTTTTTTCTCAGTTAGATGTTTTACTTACTAGAAAAAAATCAATTAACAGCTATTTAAATGAAGTCCAGCTGAACGCTCTTGTACCTGCTTCAAGGATGGTTAAATGAGCATCCACAGAGCCAAAATTACATATAATCTAATATATGGTCTATATATAAAACAAAGGCTTAATATCCATTGAAAGAATGCTACAAAGGACTGGATGGAGATGAATTAAGGGTAAAGACATGTAGTCAAAGTATGTCTCACATTGGAGAAAAAAAACCCATAAAACAATTGTCAGTTGGGAGTCTTACTTTTTTATTAAAGTTTCTTTGAATCATTCAGTGAAAGATTACCAAGCCAAAGCACAACAGAAATATATATATATATATATATATATATATATATATATATATATATATATATATATATATATATATATATATATATATATATATATATATATATATATATATATATATATATATATATATATATATATATATATAATTTTGAATAAACTTCATGATCAAAATAAATACATGACAAATGTTACGTACCTCTTTATTTATTAGTGATGAAATAGTTACGTTTTCTACACGTGCACATTTTTAAATACATTTTGTACATAACAGATGAAAAATATATCTTATTTTAACGATTAAAGGAAGTAACAACTAGAATAAGATCCATCTCAAGGCGTTTTTTTGTTTGTTTAGCAGAACAGCAAAGTCAAAGAGAACTGAGCTACAGTATCATACAGTTGCCATGTGGCTGCATTAGCATGCACGCTCTCCATTCGCTGCATCCCTTCCTCCTCTCTCCCCACAAACGCTTGCATTTGACAATAAACAACTCGTCAGAAACAAAGATAACTAGTGGGAAGTTTAAATTTCTCCATATGGGTTTTGCTCTAATAGCTTCCAGAACTTTTTTTCTGATGGCATAGTTTCAGGCACGCACTGCAGGAGAGAATCGGTCATGCCACAGGTAAGAGACGAAGGTTGGAAAAGATTGTTCATTGCAGAGACTTCAGTAGTTTTCCAGGTTTTGGAAAAGCTAAAAAACAGAATGCAGCTCCCCACTTTGATATTAGCGAAGAAAATAATGAGCCGTCAAAGCCTGGAACATTAATAGACGCTGCCGGAGAATGTTGGATGATGCCATTTTCCCCTGCTGCTTTTGAACTCATCGAGCTCTCTTGAATTCTTCCCCGGGTGTTGATGTGTGTTGTGGGCATGTTGGAAGATCGACCCGCCACTGTGTCTTTGTCCGTAAAATGGTGTAGGCAGCGGATATGACTTTCTGGGTTCTAGTTGTTAGTCATAATCCACCAGGAAGCTGAAGAAACACACAGTTTAAAAAAAAATGTTTATATTTAAACACAAACACAGCATCATATCACTTTATATCATATCACTGTTTATTAGGGCAACGTTTTTTAACCGATCCCTTACTAGACCAGCAACAAAACTTCAACGTTTTATGGTTTAGATCAAAAAACAAGTAATACGTAAAGGTGACGGGGCAAAGCTGTGCAATGTTTTGCTGAAATATGTATTCAGGCAACAATCAGTGCAGCAGGAAATAAATGAGGGCAGCGTCTGAAGACTGTCAGCGAAACAGAATGAAGCCTGAGAGAGCAGCACATTACTGGACTTAATCCTTCTTGTATTGTGCGCTCCAAAGTCTACCCTTTAATGCTCCTCCCTGTGTAGGTCTGATAAACCATTCTACCTTTTCCTCATTATAAGTGAACTGTGGCAGCACAAGATTGTTTGGCAACCCTTCAGACCACTGAAGCAGATGAACAATTATTCTACAAAAAAAGGAGAACTTGAGAAAAACACTTGGCGTGTGAAAACAGTTGAAGATGACCTTTTTTATGGTAAAGAATTTTATTTTTTTTAAGAGGGCATTGAACCTGTCATGATTTCTGTGTGTTTCTTTAAATGAACATCTTGGTATTTTGGTATTTGTTTACAATAAACAGGATCTAAAATTTAAAATTTGGGTTCAATGTATTTCTGTATTTCATCCTTCTTAGTTCAAATTTACACGGGTCCATCTGCACTGCATACATTGCACATGAAGTCTGTCTCACGAACATCGGTTAGTTTACTTAACATTGTCTTCGTTGCAGCTCCAGTCCAATCCCCCTCCCACCTAGATCCCAGGGGAGTGGTTTGTCCTGCCACCCCCGTGCCGAGTAGTTTGTTCCATTAACTTTGCTCATCCAAAAATTAATCAATCAGGCCCCATGCTCTGTCTGTCCTCACTAAGTCCGTGTAAAATGCATTTTCTTTTTGTACTTCAAATATTTAACTTGACAGTGATATCGCCAGTGGTCACTTCAGCTTAAAAATAAATACAATTTTATTTCGCTAGTAAATAGGTAGTTTGTATTTTGAAACCTGGACCGGTTCTCCGACCTTTTAGCGAGACTTGAAGCACCAACAAACTGGAAATAGAACTCGATGTAAACATTCCGACTGATAATAAGAATAATAATGGATAAGATTTATCTGCGCTTTTCCAGACGCTCAAAGCGCTTACAGTGTGTCCATTATTCATTCACTCCTCATTCATACTTGGTGATGGTAAGCTATGGTTGTAGCCACAGCTGCCCTGGGGCAGACTGACAGAGATGTGGTTGCGAGTTCGTGCCTACGGCCCCTCTGACCATCACCGGGATCATTCATGCACATGCACACGCCAAGCCTAAGGTCTACAGCCAATCACAATGACACCGAAAGAAAGGGTGAATCACAATTTAGCGAGGGAACACTGTAGTTTAATCACACTGTTTAACAGGGGACAGCCTGAGAACAAAAATATGTTTTTTAATTTTCCTCTAAAATAGTTTACCAGTCATGGACTGTTTCAGTTGGCCAGGAGTCTGCTGAAAAAAACAAAAAAGATTTATTGGATCTATGTTGATAACAGACAGAGTGGGCGCAGTTCAGTGAGTAAAAAAAGTACAATGCGGGGGCTTTGTGTGCTCCATTATTATGCTGGTGTAGATTTCCTTCAGACTAAAGAATAACACATCCAACTTTGTGGTGATGTTTAACAGGGAAAAACTGTTTCTATTGGAGCAGCAGAGCAGTTCAACACTCCATTGGTTTCTTTCTTATCTTCATTTATGTACGTGAAGAGACGGTACTGTAGCTCCCAACATTAAACAGTGAGATCTAAATCATCAAGACCCATAAAGTAAGAGGGTAAGTAATGGCTGCATTAGCCAGGTATATGCACAAAAGAAACAGAGCCTCAATGCAAGGACTACCTGAAGTTGGGCAGTAGTTAACAGAAGAAGGGCAACATGACTAAAAAAAACAATATCTTACCTGATTCAGACAAACCAAAAGGTATCGCTGATGCATAGGTACTAAGTAAGTGAGTAAATAAGTAAGTACATTTTATTTGTACAGCACCTTTCACAGACAGGAGTCACAAGGTGCTTTACAGGTTAAAATATGTATATATACATATAAAACATAAAAACATAAAAGATAAAAAGCATAAACCACGTAAAACAATCATCTCAAGCCCAATAAAAGCAGTTTCAGTTAAAATGCTTTGCAAAAATAAAAAGTTTTTAGTTGGCTTTTAAAAGAATTCACAGAGTCGAGGGAACGCAAGGACAACGGGATCTCATTCCAGAGTTTGGGAGCGACAGCCTGGAAGGATCCGAATATACTGTATATATACTGTATATATAATAAAAAAACACAAAAAAAATCACATGACCTATTGAGGTTTAGTGTAACTGTGTCAACAGTCTAATAGGTGAATTTCTGATGAGCTACTGCTGCTCTGCAACTATTATCTAATAAACTGCACAAGTTTTTTGGATTTTGGCTAAAAACAGCATGATCATAATTAACAGACCACTGGGAACTCTTTTACAATAGAAAATATGATCAGTGTGGGACTTTACATTCTAAGTGCACAATATCATGGGGGAGACATGAGGCCCTGGTGTTTTACATGAAAAGTGCTGAGTTTCTGTCTGAAAGAGTCAGTCATGCATACACGTGATCCACAGATGTGAAAGGAAACAACTATGAACAGTAACCTAGCAACAATCTCAAGCTACGCAGCCCACACGGCTGAATCACCATCTGCAGCAAATGCAAAAAGGCAGATATAATAATTAGTAATAATTAAGAATTAACACTGGTGCTTTCTGAGGAACATGGAGTTCAGTGTTGCCCTCAACAAATTAATCAAACTCCCAGTTGACGGTGTCACGGCTGAGGCCTGAGTTAGAGTGGCAGTGAGTCATGCATGCTAATCTGCCATGAGTTTATGGACACAGTGACATGACAACGGGCAGGGTGCAAATTTTGCGTGCGTCATATGGAGATGATTGTGCCAAATATAAGATCTCTTTCCACTTTTTTTTCTCCACTCATAACTGTGACTGTTCTGTGACTTACTGTCCTTCCAGTATCAGATACAGATCTCTGTGGAAGCTTTATTGAGCATCAAAAGAAGAACCCTTCAATTTTGAAATGTTGTTGTACAGAAACATTTTTAGCAAATTCTTCTTTTTCCTCTTCTCTCTATTACAGCGGAAGAAAGTGAAAGATAAATTCTTACTTGAACAGTTTTTTTTTGGAAAACATAGGAAATGTTTGCAGATTCAAAAGTACAGAGCTAAGTCAAGTTCCAAACTCCACTCCTCACAGTCACAAACAAAAGACTATTGTTGCTTTTGTGTGTGAAATTTCATTGTTGTCCAAAAAGGTTGCAGTGTAGATCGAGGAAGTTATTAACAGATTATTCCTTCCCTCTCTCAGAAAGACTTTGGATCCATTTTGCAAACCCTTTGGGAAAAGCCTCCACCTAAAATTACCTCATGAGTCATTCCCTCCTTCCAGAACTTGCGCAAGCAGTTCCCCAAAAGACCAATGGAGGCAGGTTGCAAAACAGAGCAATTTACTGGCAACTCCCAAGTTAAAAATCAGACTTTAAGTGAAGCTTTGGCCTAATTTGAATGAGGAAGATCTACAGCACTTTACATCATCAAATATGCTTTTGCTTTGAACCAACAGTTTTTCCAGCTCCTCCACTCCATTGTCCACCTGGAGCAACGCTTTGTTATGGTCTGTTATGGTCCAAGTTCCTTCCAAGCACGCAAAATGCATTGGTCCAGAGCCTAAGCGCCAAACATTACAGACTGCATATCTTTCTGTAGCACGAATTTACTTTCATTCAAAAAACTCTCCTTATTGAAATGACTATATTTACACTCTGGTTCAAGGATCTGTTCACATCTTTTTCATGGCAATAGTTGGAGGTGTTTTATTTATTTATTTTCAAATCAGTTGTTTTGATTTTATTACAGTGTCAGATATGTGTTGATTTAAGGGTGTGTTTTCCTGATTGACAGGTAAGTGGACCTATGAGTGAATGCAACAAAAGCATGTTCCCCAGGGTCACACACACCCTCACAGAGGGACTCACTATTTAATTAGATTCATTTACATTTATTGTCTTTCAGTTTATGTACAGATTTGACTGTAAACATTTCAAGATCTCATTTTTGTTCGGTTGGCCATTTAATGTAATTTCTGATGACACTTTTTCTTTTCTGAATTGTGTTGAAGCTGAGTTTAATTCCTGATTTACATTTGACTTAGTTTCATTAAATCATAGGATTCCCCAGAGAATTTATTACACATTGATCTTCAGTTTGTCTTTCAGATCCTTCCTTTTCATCACCAAATCTCCTTTTTTTTTAACCAATCGCGAAGCTGAGGACGGTTGCTTCCGTAAAGTAATCTAAGTGATAATACATACTTCGTCGGCCATTAAGCGTTACTTAGTGGACAAATGCACATTGAAAAAAAGAGGTTCCGGTCACATAGCCCAAATGTTCTGAGCTGGCTTGTTTGAAACATTCTTTTGCTTCATCATCTGGACAGAAACAAGCGGAACTGATGCTTGAATAACCCATCGTGACGATCAGCAGATACATCGCTTTCCTTTGTCGAGGTTGGTGCCAATCGTTACCAGCTGTTACCATGACAACATGCCACACCACGTACCAAATGGTCGTTTTTTTTGTAAAATGGCGATAAAGCCGAAAACGTAACAAGAATAAAGTACTAAAAATTAATTGAATCCTTATTTATTATGTAAGTGACCATGGTATAAGCAGGACAATGCCATGGAAGGTGTCCATTCTCAGAAATTGACGAATTAACTTCACAAAAAGTTCAGGCGTCTGCGTCATCCCTTAATTTCTGATAATGGATACCTCTGCTGCTATTATCCCTTACATAAGGCGCTCTGTTGTTTTATGAAGAAACCGAAGGCTTCAAAGTCTGCCTTCTAGTGCAGAAAATATGGTGTGTGTGCGAAAAATACGCACGTGACATGACATGTAAATACAAACCTGGGAGCGGCATGGTATTGATTATTTCAGCATCCTCCAACATGTCAATGATGCAGCGTTGGAAGTCTTTGCTGCAGTTGGATTGAAGGTAGCTACAGAGACAGATAACAAGAAGGAAACATTGATGGGCAGTTCAAAAGAATGAAAGATGGCGAGCATCACTCATCAAAAGAAAAATGTAAAATCTATTAACAAATTTGAACAATTAATCTACTTGGAAGACAGTTCTTGTTTTCCAAACAGAGAAATCGTAGGATTTCTTACACAGAATCAAAGAGGTATAATGTACAGAGAGGAGTCTACCTGACCATTTAAAGCTCTAAAGAATTATGCCAGGCCATTTCAAAGGGTTCAGGGAGCACCTGTCTGTGTCAGAATGTGTTTCACTCTGTCTCCATCTGAACTTGCAATCTGAGAGATGGGCCATCTGCTCATCTTTACTAGTTGGGAACGTTACCATCAAGAAGTTAAGAGTGCCAAGCAGTCTGCCAATATCTACCAAACACACATAAACATACTGTACTGACCTCATCCAGGAGATGCGGTCTCGCCAGAACTCATACATTATGTAACACAACTTTCCTGGAAGCTTCTGAACAGACACGCTGACAGAGAAGAAAGAAGCAAAAAGAGAGAGCAGTGGAAGTGTGCTGCATAAAAAAAGTTTTACTCAGAAAAGGCATATCATTCATAGTCACACCAGAGATGCCAACAGAATCCTGAAAGCAAGCCACAACTTTTCAAGAAGCTGAAAACCATTTTCTTTTTTGCAAACATGAAAATTGACGACAATTTATACATTTTAAAAAGGTAAATGGATAAGCAAAAAAAAAGAAATCATGTAACATAACAACTGTAGTCAAAGTGACAGTTAAATTCCCTGAATCAGCATTGTTCCAAACCTGAAGAAGCTGCTGCAACAGCAGAATGATATATAATATTCATGGTATACATCGCTCTCTGTGGAATCAAGGAAAACACTCACTGCAGGTTGTCAGCCTGAGCTGAAGTGGCATCAGTGTAGCTCTTCAAAACTTTTTGGAAATTATCGAGATCGTCATCAATCACTGACATCTGCCTCTGAACCAGCAGAATGTTCTGTTGGCAAGAACAAGAGAGTCAGGAATGACACGCCTCATTGTTTTTCCGTGACTTGTGGGCAGACGTCTTAAAATGTTACTTTCTTCCTTTAGGAAACAAAATAACACTACTGGCCCTGTGATAGACTGGCAAACTGTCCAGAATGTACCCCGCCTTCACCAAACAGTGGTTGGGATAGGCTCCAGCAACCCCTTTGACCCCAAAAGGAGCAACAGAAGACTAGAAAATTGATAAATTAATGGACACTACTGACCATGCTCACCTTTGCTGATGACATGATCCTTAAGTTGCTTGATTTTTGCAGAGAAGCTAGGGTTGTCATTTATTTTCACGCAGTGCTTTTGTAGCTAGAAACTGTTATTTAAGGTCACAACTCACCTGCCAAAAATGACCTGTCGTGAGTCATTTTTGAGACTATAGAAAAAAATGTGACGGAACGTTTTTGTTTTTATGTGACATCTATTTGTCATGACAGTAAAAAACATTCAAGCAAAAGTTGTTTCCTTTAATAAGTAAGTCATTAGTTCATCAGTAATTGCTATGTGCACTTTCGGAATTCAGTGTCAACATAACAAAGTCAAAAGTATGTAAAAATTTGATTTCATACGAAAAACTGGCAAATGTAATGCTTTAGTCACTTGCACAATGCATAGATATCATTTCCATTTTTTTTTGTTTTAACTGACAACTCTTGTCAAAAATTGTAATATATATTTGATTTTCTCAGTGATTGTGAAAAGGAACATCTTTAGGGAGAGTTTGTCAAACCCTTCTCTTAAAGGCGATGTCACACAGCCACTACGTACGTTTGTGCACATTGCACAGAGGAAAGTTGGTCTTCTGTGAATATATGTGGAAAAAGTGAGAAACGTTGTGGTCTTTATGTGAAATCTTCACAGATGTATCACAAATGAACAACGTTAAAACCACGGAAGAAGTACGAATAAGACATGCAAAGAATATGAACCGTGGGATTATTGCACTGTTTATTTGCAATCCATTAGTGATTTATGCTTCATTTATGCACTTTTAACGTGATATGTGCACTTTATACGCAATATAAATTTTATACATTGGTAAAACAAGCATGAAAAGTTTATTAGACTTCTCGTGGAGAGCCATAAATTTGTATATGCTTTTGAAAAAATCCCGCACAATTCTGAGATTCATGTAATAATTTTATACAAACAATACAAAATACACATAAATTGTGTAATTCTCAACTGACCAAAAGTTTTAAGCAGCTCAAAATCCAATTCAGGTAAAGACCTGTTGGCGTAAACCCTTGATGGACAACTGCGCACATCGACAAATGAGGAAGGAAAGAGACGCTTTTGAATTATGTATATCACAGATGTATCACAAAAGACCCGGCCTTTACCAAAAACCTGCAGAAAATGAAACCTCTGATACATAAAAACAGATTTAGAAATTGGCAGCTTAAAAGATTTTTGAGATAAATTGATTTGTCAATTAATTTTTTACATATCAAACACAAGATATGTAATAACAGGAAGTGACCAGTGACTGGCAAAAAATATTTAGTGCATTATTGTTTCCCCACAGCCAGTTTAATCTTATATTTCTACCTCTTTTTGTCTCCATGGAAATTCTCCATAAACATTGTACAAGCCTCAGTGAGAATACTAAATGTGAAAAATGAAAAGTGAGCATGGAATCAAACCTGGTTCGCTGACTTGCATGTGCTGGACAGAGTATCCTCCTTCAGCGGCTCCAGCTTGGGACCCTGAAACAGGAATCAGTGATAAAACAGCCTACAGCTCTGCTAAACATCTGAACAAGTTGGCAGAGGACTGCTGATAAATGACTGCAACTCAACCCATTTCTCTTGATAAAGTAAATCATAACGTTCAGAGAGCAGTTGATAGCAAACATTTGCAAATGTATAAAAAATATTAGATACTTTCTGACTTCGAGGCATTTTAAAGTGACAACAGTGCATCATTTCTTTTCTTTTATCTGATATTTACATATTAATAACACGTTTTTCGGACTATTTTAGGTATGCAGGCAAAATCAAACTAATGTGTGACTCACAGTGGAGCTCACATTTCAATTTAAAATGAAAAATAGGTTGGAAATTTGCAATTAATGACGCATCTAAAAAATTGCAACCACGAAAGCCTGACAGATGAAGCACAAAACATGTGATGAAAGATAGCCGGCTATTTGTCCCAAAGGTTTTGCTCTTATTTGTATAGTTCCCATCCAGAGAGCCACTGAGGCCACAGACTCATTGTATTGCATTTCACAGTGCGGCAAACAAGAGCGAGGTGGACAAAGGCGCTATGAGAGGGTGTCAAGGTGGAGGCAAGGAGAGGGATATTGCATTCCGAAAAAGCAGCAGGTTATGAATTGCTTTGATATTGCACCCCAAGTCCCTCTGCGTCTGACAAAACAGAGAACTGTGAATAAAAAATAAATAAAAAAAATTAAGATGGAATAAAAGATATAGGAGAGGGAAAAGGAAGATCAAAGGGTGGGAGTTAATAAAAGAGCAGAAATGGAAGAAAGCCGGGGAGTAAAGGTTCAGAAACTGTGGTGAGAAAGGGCTTCGGTTGAAAGGTTTGACTGAAATTAGGTCTGCAAAGCCTCTGTAGGAAAAGGTAACTTTAAGAGGAGAATTGTTTTTTTGTAACTCAGACACAGTCCCCTTAAAAATATGTCAGACATGATTAGCAGTTTGGTCAAAAATCGACCAGAAGTCAAAAAAAGCCTCAAAAAGCTATTTTTGACAGAACAATAAGCAAAACAAAACTAGCATACCAACATGCAAGCTACCATCTGCAATGCAGTTATCAAGATCCAATAACTCTGAAGAGCGAAAAGCAAACTGTAAAGAGATATTTGTGCAGTCTGAGGGTGTGCATCTCCTTTTTCTAGGCGGTCAAGTGCTGCCTGCTCAAAAGAAGAAAACAAATGCATTAAGTAGTTCTAATTTACATGTTCGTTGCATAATGTGACTACAAAAAAAGATGTTCTAAAGGAGGTGGAAAGCTTTTCTATCTTAATTTGAATTGTTATTTTTAAAGGTAAATTCTGATCTCTGCTTGACATAAGCTAATGGATCCATATTTGGACAAAAAAGACAAGAAGAATTGTGTAACATTTAAAATTTTTTTCTTATGACAAGCATGAAACCGTAACATTGTCGTACGTTGCTTTTACTCTTTAAAAAAAAACTCAGTGGCCTCTTGGTAGAGTGTCTGCCCTGAAACAGGAAAGTTCAAATCCACGGCAGAGTCATTCCAAAGACTAAAAATGGGGCCTAATGCCTCCCACCTTGAAACTGAACATAAAGAGGTTGGATAGAGGGGGTTAAAGGCTGTGTCACACAGCTACTACGTACATTTTGCGCCTTTTCCATGAATGAAATTTCAGACTTTTCTGATACATGCGTGAAATACGTAATTCATAAGCGTTTGTCATTCTTGGATGTGCACAGATGTCCGTCGAGTGTTTTGGCCGACGTGTCTTTATGTGAATTGGGAATTGTGCTTTTGAAACATTTTTGGTCGGTTTAGAATTACGCAGTCTCTTCATATTTTACGTTGGTAGTTTATACACAGTTATTACAGAAATTGTGGCATTGTGCGTGATTTTTGAAAGATGCATTTGCAAATTTGTGGCTCTCCATGACCGTTCCACGTATGTCCAACAGACTTTTCACGCATGTACCACCGATGTGTAACTTTTACATCGCAAATACAGCGCACATATCACGTTAATTGACATTACATAATTGACACACGAATCACATATGAGTTGCATATGAACAATGCAATAATCACACACGGTTCATGTTGATTTACGTGTTCTTTGCGTGGTTTCTTCGTACTTTTTCCTTGGTTTTAATGTGGTTTATCCGTGAAAAATCTTTGAAAGAATTTCACATAAAGACCACAACTTTTCCCACTTTTTCCACATATATTCACGTATGACCAATTCCCATCCATGTAATATGTACACAATGTACGTAGTGGGTGTGTGACATGGCCTTGATTCACCACATGGTTCCTGAGAGCGGCTCTGTCTGCAGCTCACCGCTCCCCCACGGACAGTGTTGGGTAAATGTTTTTTTAAAAAGTAACTGATTAATTTAGTTATTGCCCAATTTAAAAGGTAATTCACTACTCGTTACTTTACTTTTTCTCTACTTGCAAACAAATAAATAAAAGAAATAAAGCTACAAATAAGAAACCCTTGTAAAAGCCACAAAAACGGCGAAGCTACACTTAGCACCACCTCTTTAATGTCACCACATAAACATGAGAAAATGTACATTATAGTAGCATGCATAGTGTACAGTACAGACAGGTTGCCTATTGACACTAGGGCAGTGGAAAGCAGTTCATCTCCAAGACATAACTTGCACTGAACTGAAATGGTTTTTCTTTGTTTTCAACAAATTAGCAATAATAGGAATATCTCCCTACATATTTCCACTCTTTTCATCTTACTTTGACCAATCTCCAACTCTGCATTAGCACACGTGTGCACACATGAATCAGTATTTTTGTATTTTTTTCTTTTTCAGTATTCATTTTGTTTCATTTAACCAAGAGACATGGTCAGAGCCATGTGTTTTTCTTACAGAAGTTCATGTGTTTTATTAGTCACCTATGGTTTCACTGTACCAAAATGTGAGTAATGAGGGTTTCTGTAGACTAGTAATTGTAATTAAATTACCAAAATTTGAATTGTAATTCGTTACATTACTCTGTTACTGACAAAAATAAATAAATTACAGTGATTTCTTAGTTTGTAATTCATTAGCCCCAACAATGCTCGAGGCAAAGGTCAAATGCAGAGAACAAATTCCACACAGCTAGGGACTTTTAGAATATGCATATTTTGAAGTATTACCAATACAAACACCGAATCTTATAAAGATTTTTGTAATAAAAAAGATAACTAAATATTGTTAGTTATCTTTTTTATTACAAAAAAAAAATCTTTATAAGATTCGGTGTTTGTATTAGTAATACTTCAACTAACTATAACTATAACTAAATATAGGGGGCTGCACGGTGGCGCAGTGGTTAGCGCTTTTGCCTCACAGCAAGAAGGCCCCCGGTTCAAGTCCCGGCTGGGGGACATGAAAAACACAACATCAATGGGGGACCTTTCTGTGTGGAGTTTGCATGTTCTCCCCGTGCATGCATGGGTTTTCTCCGGGATCTCCGGCTTCCTCCCACCGTCCATAAACATGCTGCATAGGTTGATTGGCAACTCTAAAATGTCCATAGGTGTGAGTGTGAGAGCGAATGGATGTGTGATTGAGGATATTCCACCCTGCGACAGACTGGCGACCAGTCCAGGGCATCCCTTGCCTACACCCAAGTGGCCGGGACAGGCTCCGGCAACCCCGTGACCCCGAAAGGGAATAAACGGTTAAGAAGATGAATGAATGAATGAATGAACTAAATATAGTAAATCTAGGTGAGATCTATACTTTTGAAGCCTTTAGGCAAGGAGGTGCAGTGACGTGCATGTTGCTTTGAAACTAAGTTGAAGTCAATCAATTTATAAAGGGAGTAATGTTGTAAAAATGATCTTTTTTCAGATGCAGAAAGACAAGCTTGGTACCTGAAACTCCAGTTTGTCCAAAAGTAGCTGCAGCCGGTTAATCTGGGAGGACCAGTTCTCTCCCTTCTCAGTGTTGATGCCTAAAAAACAAGACAGTGAGTATATTGAGAGTAAAAAAAATGTCAGCTAGTTTGATCTGCAGCTTTTCCAATGAAGATTCCCAAGGGAAAAACTATATGTAATACTCTTTTTACTGCAAAAACGGCTTCTAACTGTGCCATTTTTCAAAGTCTCCTGCCTTTCCTTTATCTTTGTGCTTTTTCTCCATAAGTTCAGTCAACAAAACTCTGACTTTTAAAAGCTCCTTCTTTTCACTTCTGCCTTTCCATTTTGTTTTGTTGACCTTCAGGGTCTCTGTGCGGATAAAGAATGAAAAGTGTCTTAAAAATGCAAAACTCTGCCAGCCTGTCCATTTCATCCGGGTTTCTTTTTCTCATCCAGTCTTGGATTGACTGCAGATGCAGGGTGTTGGTCACTGCTGAGTGCAGTAAGCACCTCACAACACACTGAATGAGCCTGGCATGTGTGTGGCCTCGTCATGCTGGAAAAAAAAAAAAGGTTTCTAGTTCTTCTCTTGTTTTAACCTGCTGGACCATCTCCTGCTTTTGCCTAAATCTATAAAGTTCGGGTTGTTCTGAATGTGTTCTTTCACATTCCTTCTCCTTCAGTGATTAGGGAGCCGTTTTAGTGAAAACTGTATTCTTGGTGTTTAACATGTTCTTGTGGCATTTTTCGGATGATGACGGACAAAGATTAGGAAATGTAATCTTAAAATTGCACTTCTGAGTATTTCTTTATTCAAATTGTTTTGTTGTGAATGTTTATTGCACCAGTAATGTTAGCTTGGGGTTGTGAGGGCTGTAAGCTATCAGGAGAGTGTGTAAACATAGAGTTTTCAGCAACGGGGAGAGTAAAGGGGGCGGGGTTGCTTTGTGCTAACAGTTCCCCCCAACAACTAAAAAGGTGAAACTAAGGTTATATCCAAATTACCTTCACTATTCACTACATAGGGCACTATGTATATTTTGTTGTGCTGTGCTAACCTACAATTCCAAAATTGAGTGCCCTAGAAAATTCCCAGAAGTCTCTGCAAAATACCAGTGTGCATCAATTCTCCCTAGATGCATTACATTTGAACAATTTGAAAAAAAAATGTATTTAAACATATTTTTTTCAATTAACTAACATAGTCCCGCACTATAGAGTTTTTTTAGTAGTTAGGTAATAGCCTTTGTCCTAAAAAGATTTTTCTAAAAACAGCATAAGCCTCATTAAAAGACCATTGGGAACGCTTTTAAAATAGATCAAAAGATGACTGGAGTGGGACTTTCATAGTCACTCACATCTGCATTAATGTTTGTTATCTGGGTTGTAAAATCTGTGTTTAATTACAGACTAAGATTCAGCGTAATTAAAGTCGTACAAACAACTGTGTCCAGGTTCACTTTAAAAACTGAAGAGACTCTGATTAAATCTAGTAATTCTGACTGTCAGTCAAAACAAAGCTCCTCTGTGTAAAAGCCTTTAATCAGATACCTCAAACCCCGTTTATAGTAAGGACAACAGCAAACAGAGCCAACATTTCTAAATGAGACAATAAACTCAACACAAAAAACTCCTTAACATGTTCATTATTCACCCCATTTCATTTAAAGGCCCAATCCAATTATGTTTTTGTTTTTTTATAGCATTTTTCTGCTGATGGAGGACATATATAAATAAGGAAAATCAAGCTTAAAATAGCATTTCTGAGTATTTCTTTATTCAAATCGTTGTAAATGAAGAGCAGATGAAAAAATGCTGTTTGAAAAAGATTGCAGGAGTTACAGTCGGTCGGCAACCTCCCATCTCTGCTCCATTCTGATGCATCCACTTGCAGAAATATAGATTCATGGACGTCTTTTTTTTACCTCGCCTGAGCTGAAAACAGAAGGATGATGGGAAGTGGGGACAGGCTCACTTCACAAAACTGAATTTCTAATGAACTCCTGCTGCTCTGCAGAAACTATGTCCTAGAAAACAACAAACAAAATTCTTATTTTGCCAAAAAAAATGGCATAATCATAATTAAAAGACCCTTTTTACAGTAGATCACAAAATGATTGTAGTGGAAATTTAAATGTCCGATCTTGTTGCTGAGAATCTAAAAAACAATGAAAATATCTAGATCTTACTTGTGCTGAGGGTGTTGGAGCTCAGCTCCATTGAGGGCATGCAGAGGTTGTTGTTGACCCTGCGGCCACATTGCCTCCCGTCTCTCTGTACTGCTGTCAGCTCCGGCGCCTTAGCCTCCCTCCTGCCATGACAGCAGAGACCCACAGAGACGGACATCAGAGAGAAAGACAGCGAGTGTCAGAAATGTGGAAGAAACAAACCCACTGAACAAATCCAGGGAGAGGCAGCCACGGGAGGAATTGAGAATCAAATGTATAAGAGTAAAATGATGCGATGGGAAAGAGGGATGGCGGGCGATTAAAAAAGCGAGAGAAAGATGATGCAAGAAGTAGAGATGAACAGCAATTCGGTGGAGAAGGGAAAAAAAACGTTTGGTAAATTGCAGTGAGACATGGAAAATAAAAGGAAAAAACCTTTTTCTTCACAAATTATCACACATTCTTGTGTGCTTGTCATCATCAAGAAAAGTATTGTTTTGCTCAATGCTGAGTGTCAAGAATGGGATGTCAGGCCCCCTGTCTGCTGGAGAGAGCCACACTTCCCACTAATGTTTGTGCTTGAATACTTTTCTTTGTTTTGTGTGTCGGTGCACGCGTCTGTGGGATCATGCCAACAACACAGGAGGAGAGGTTTGCTGGAAGGTTCACACGCTGAGAACAGCCTGCAGTCAAAAGGCCACTGCAGCAGCCGTGAATCTGCTGCAGCCCAGCAAAACAAAGACCTGCAGCTTAGCTCAGCTGGTTTCTACTTCTGCCGCTGACAGAGCTTCCATGCGCGAGCTGTTCCAGATCCAAACCTGTTTGACAATCTCCGAGTGGCTGTAAAGTCGCCTTTGAGCATACGACAACCATCATGAAGGGACAGAACATTTTTGAGTTTATTCTTTCATTTTTGCTTTGAAGATTTGGATCTGTCAAATATTTAAGCACTTCAAGGATCTTTGTAACTTCAGAACTCTCTCAAAGTTTCATTTCTCTCTATGTAGACTTTTTTTAAATCAACATTTCAGCCCACAAAGACGTTTCCTCAGGGCATTATGGTAATGAACATTTTAAGCTTCCATCTATGCACTTTCTGCACCACATTCATCATATTTATGGTTTCAGGGGATTTTATCTATGCTGTCAGAAACTGACTAAGAGATGACTAGGCTCAATCTATTGTGGTCAAAGTAAAATCACCAATCAAACTCCTTTTTGACTGGTGGCAACTGGACAGCTGGACTTTAAATCTTCTAGACATGAAAAAGAGGATTTTGAAGTCCAGAAAACACATTTTAAACACATGGTAAGTTTCAGTCAACAAACACAAAAACCCTAAATGTTCAGTAAAAAGGAAACTCACAAAACATCCTTCAGATCAAATCAAATCATGATGAAGCATCTGCATGGGAAACAGTATGAAGAATCACTTTTTACTCAATATTCTAACCTAGGTCTGTTGTGGTACCATGAACTAGTGAAACTCTGTTTCTTTGCAGAGAGATATTCAAATTCAAATTCAGCTTTATTTATAAAGCACTTTTCCTTCTAGTGCTTTACATAAACACTCCAAACAGCAGAGTAGAGAGGCAGAGTTAACGTACCCGTCGCCGTGGTGCTTGGCTGCACTTGACTCGCTGATGCTGAAGTAGTCTCGTTTTTTTTATTTTTTTTAGCCAAGTTTCAACATCCATTTTTGCTCATTTTATTGTACAACAACACAGAATACAAAACTTCGAATATGCGGTGGCAACTTGATTGAACTGATTTGTGGATGAACAGGCCCGGTCTGCCCTCCTAGTCCAGGGGTCTGCAACCTGAGGCTCCAGAGCCACTTGCGCCTCTTTTATTTATGGCTCTTTGGCTTTGAAGAAAAATGCTAACAATTTGAATAAATAAAATATGTGTAGTTTTGGGTAATCTGTTTTCAAGGAATCAAGTTAGGTTTTTTATTTTTAGAATTTTAACATGTCAGAAAAATGATGGCAAAAGTACGACGGAGTTTTAGGGCCACGGTGAGGAAAAAAAATTCTGGCCAATGTGGCGAGATTAAAGTCGTCATGTCGACTTTAATCTCGCCATGACGAGAAAAAACTCGACACAAAGTTTTGAGAAAAAATTCGTCTTGTCGAGATAAAAGTCGAAATAAAGTTTCGAGATTAAAGTCGCAATGTTGCGCGCGAAAGAAAAAAACTCGTAAATTTACGAAATTATTGTGGAAGTGAGCATCATGCAGAGCAGCAAGTGAACGCCGTGCAGCAGCAGATCAGACCGACTAAACTTTGTTGAACAGGTGAGCTGAATGTTTTTTTTTTTTTTTTTTTTTTTAACTTGTCCTGTCCAACAGCTGGGCAGACAGACGAGAGCTGAGGGCCTCTTGTGTTGGACATATTTTGCTTTAACAAGAGGGGTTATTAATCTTCTGACAAACCAAAGTTATGTCTGAATAAACCCCTTTTGTAATTGAGGCCAAACTTTATTAATTTCAATCATGTCTGAAAATCTTTGGTGTTGGACCGGACGGAAAAGGAAAGAGGGGAAGAAGAGAGAGGGATGCTAGAGAGAGGGGGGGGTAGGGGGTGATAATAGGAGGGGAAGGGGGATAAGACCATGAAGCAGCATACAAAAAGGGCGGGGCCCGTCCACACACACACTCAAATGTTATAAACACACCTGCTAGCTGCAAAAATGTCCACCTGTCGGCATGTACACAAAACAGATAGTGTTCACACACGCATACTTATGCCTTAAAACCAACTAGTGTGAAACATTTCAGTCATTCAGTCATGCAAGCTATTAGTGCAAAGGTGAGCTAACACCAGTGCTCAGGTGAGGTTTTATGTTCTTCTAAAATGGATGGTGGAACGTGAAAAGAAGGAGGGAGAGTGCCCAGCCATCCCCACCCCAAGACCCCCACCGCAGCAGCAGCGGCAGCCGGAATCCCCCCAACGCCACACGGGAACCGGCAGGGAACAACCGCCGCCCGGGCGACCAAGCCCGCCACCCAGGCCAGGGCCAGCAGGGCCGCCGCAAGGCCCCCAGAGCCAGAGGCCAGGGAAGCACGGAGGGAAAGAGAGCGCCGCCCCAGCCCAACCAGGAGAGCAGCCCCCCCGCCGCGCCGGGAGAACCCAACGCAGAGCTCCACCGGAGAAGGACGCCCACAGCCCCAAACGAGCACCCCACCACCACCCAGGAGTTCCGGGCATCCCCCCGCCCCAACCCCAGGTACGAGCCAGGACCCCCCAAGGGAGACCCGCTCCGCACTCCAGGCAGCCATCCGCCCGGCCCACGGTTGGTCCAGGGAGGAGCGAGGCAGGGGGCCCGCCGCCCCCGCCCAGGAGGGGGGAACCCCGGGGAAAAAAAAGAGGGCCCACAAGGGGTGTTATAAATATGGCCCGACCAGGCTCGGCCACAGTTGGAAATTTGGCGGGGCCCAGCACTCAGGAGCAAGGACCAGAACCCACCCCCCAGGGACCAGACACCTCCGGCTCAGATGTAATGTGAACTCCCCCACCGCGCGGAGAGAGCACCGCCGGGCCCAGGAAGCCGGCACCCCGGGGACACGGCCGCCGTTGCAAAGGGGCCCGCACCCCCCACCAGGGAAGAGGCAGGGGACAGACGGACCCAGGTCCCACCTTCCTTGCAAAATGTGTGTGCGTGTATGTGTGTTTGAGATGGTGTGTGTGTGTGTTTATGTTGGGATGTATATATTGAGGGGGGAGGAGTGTGTGTACTAAGGGGGGTGCAGTTAAAATTGGCGGGTAGGGCACTAAGGGGACATCTCCTGATTACTCACAGTGACGTCCCCTCACCCTCCCCACCAAGGGGCCCTAAATGTCTAAGGTGCGGTTAAAATTGGCGGGTAGGGTGCTAGGAGGACATCCGCTGCTTGCTGGCAGTGATGTCCAAGCACCCCCCCTACCAAGGGCCCTACATGTCTAAGGTGCAAGTAAAACCGAAAGAGGGGGGGCCCACTCCATACGGCAACCATAGGAGGGGGGCCACTGCCTAGTAAACCCCCCCCCCCCCCCCAAGGCTCATCGCAGGCTAAGCCCCCCACCCCCTCACCCTATTATGAGGTTATATGAGGAAGGGGGTAAGTTGGGGACAACTGATAGACTGTCCCCCGGTGGTCAAACAGCTGTCCCCCCCCCCCCCCCCCCCCCCCCGCCCAGCAAGGGGGCCAGGCCCACCCAGCCCAGGGGCCCCACCCCCGGAGGCGCCGACACCCCAGGCCCAGCACCACCCCCCCCACACAGAGAGAGAGGAGCCAGAAAGCGCCGGCCCCCCCCCGGAGCAAGCCCAGGCCCCCACCCCCAAACGCCGGCCCTAGAAGAGCTCTGGTCAGGCCTCGACGGGACCGAGGCAGCCAACCGGCCGGGGAAACCGCCGATGGCCTCAGCGGAGACCCCGACCCGTCAACCCCCCCTGCCCCGTACCAATAGTGGACCCCCCCCTCCCCCAGAATGCCCCCCCACAGGTCAGGGCCGACAAGACCCCCCACCCCACCCCCCCCAAGACCCCGCAGCCGAGGTGAGCTGAATGTTTATTGATAAAGTTCCAAATGTCTGGAAGCTCATTTGTTTGATTTACAAGTTATCAAAGTTTTATTTATTGATGGTTGGTTGGTTTGCAAGATCTCTGCCTCCATACTCTGCAGCCCGATGATGAAGCCATCGGTTGTCCCTGCAGCTGTTTGCTTGCATCCTTTCTTCCTCCACCAAAGACCAGATCTCTATGTTTGTGTGATGCTTTGTTGATCAGAAAGTGGCCCAAATGGCTCTTTCAGTATGAAAGGTTGCAGAGCCCTGTTTTAGCCCATCCAAGGGCCAATCACTCAACAACCCTTTGGCTTCTGGATTGAATCTAAAGTAATGAAAACTGCAGCTAGGTGCAGTTTTAAAGTAATCAAACCCGTTTGTTTCAACATAAGATGGTTCAATTATACAACCAAAATGACATATTTAAAGTCTAGTTTGAATATCTTTGTTTTCTGCCTCTTTTGTGAGTATTTCCTCCTAAAAAACTGCACGAAGGATTATTCTTAACTTCCTCCTTTGATTTTTTACTTGAAATTTGAAATACACCCTAATGGGGATCAATTGATTGGCACTTTCAGCTCTACAACAGCATAACCAAGTCTGTTTCTACAACTAGTACCATGTTTCCAGACAGTGAAGATCTTCACCCTCCAGTTAGACATTTACACGCATGCATCAACTTCAAAGAGATAGGATAATTATTTAAAAAAAAAAAAACTTAATTTGACAGAACTTACGGAGTAGGGCTGCTTTGCTCCTCCACAGCCTCCATGGCGCACTGAAGGGACCTCTGCAGAGACAGCAGCTGGCTGGACGTCTCTCTGAGCATAAACCTGGTGACAAACTGACCCAACACGCTGGCGCCCTGATACTCCTGACGGACAGGGACAAACACAAGGAGAAGCAACTCAGACACAGAAAGACTAGAGACACACACACACTCACAAGATAATACCGCTTTAAAAGCCACTGCAAGGGAAATGTGTGGGAGCATCAGTTAAATGGACTTATTATCTTGTTGTTGAATCCTAATGTAAAATATCAGGTAATATATATATATATATATATATATATATATATATATATATATATATATATATATATATATATATATATATACACAACATATATTAACAACAGATATTAACTTCTAGCTGCATAGCTGTGACAAACCGCATCCACTCAGCAGCGACAAGCTCCTTCTTCTCTATAGGACAAACACAGAGAAGGAAGGTGATCTAATTAAGACAAGATGAATGATTATGCAAAAATATTCAGAATACATCTCCCACTTCTTGTTAAATTAGCACTGCTGTTTTCTGACTTGTTACAATTGAAATTCCTCATTGAAGGGTGCTCACTCAAACTGTCTAAAACAGCAAAGATGCAGCTTTGACTTCTGAGGCTTTTCTCTATTCGAGCAGAAAACACAATCACACAAAAAGCTAGACTTCCAAACTACAGAGAGGTTTTCATTTGATTTTTTCCCCTGTTTTGGCTATACTGATTTCACATTTTTAATAATCTTTAACCCCTTGATGCCTGGATTTATTTCCAGCTATAAAAAAGTTTGTAATGCTTTTGCTTTTAAGTAGATCTAAATTGAGGTAATCTTGAAGCAGAAGAGATTTGATGCATATTTGTATCAATAGGCATCAAAGGGTTAAAAGAGAAAGCATAAAATAATCTGAAAAAGCAGTTTCAGAGCCTTAATGAGTGACTCCTGGTAATCCTTGTGGAATTGAGTGAAATGAAACAAACATTCTTTTATGGTCCTGAATATGTCATTTAAAAGATTTATGATTAAAACTTTCAGTCAATTATATTTCAAGTAAGCTTCCCAGTTATTTGACAAATGTGAACTGTTCGGCATTTGTGAAGCACTGTTTACTTCTCCAAATTCAGGAGAAGCAAGACGACAAGAAAACAGAAGCTTAACACCGTGTCACAAAGCCACTATGTACATTTTATGCATATTGCATGAATGAGTATTGGTCATGTGTGAATATACATGGAAAAAGTGAGAAAAGTTGTGAAATTTTCACAGACCTATCACAAATTAACCACATTAAAACCACAAAAGTATATGAATATACCACACAAAGAACACGCAAATCAATGTAAAACATGAACTGGGTGTGATGATTGGGCTGTTTATATGCAATTCAGCAGTGATTCGTGCATCAATTGTGCACTTTTAAGAGGATATGTGCGCCATATACACGATACAAAAGTTATACATCAGTGGTACATGAGTAAAAGTCCAATAGACATATGTGAAAGTCACAAATTTACGTATGCATCTTGCCAAAATCCCACACATCTGCATAAAATGTAAGTAACAATTGCGTATAAACTACGTAAAACACGATTAAACTGCATAATTCTCAACTGACCAAAAATTTTGAACAGCTCAAAACCAAATTCACGTAAAGAGCTGCTGGCCAAAACCCTCAACTGACATCTGCACACATTGACGAACAACAAACACAAAAAACACATAAATTACATATATTTGATTTGATTTGAAATGGTTTATTTCAAGCAATCAAATAGGAATAATACACAAAAACAATACAATCATCAGTTATACATTCATACAATAACTAATCAAACTTAGAATAAGTTTGATTAGTCTAAGAGTTGTTGAATCCAGGCGTCATATTTCTTGAAATTATTTGGCTCTTTGATTTATTATTGCATGTTGTTTCAGACGACCGTGATCAAACACTTCTCAGAGTCCTTCATGGTGTTCACAAACAGAACCTTGGAGTGGTTTGACATAAATCCTGCAGCCTTAAGTGTTCTCAATCTGCTTCTAATTCCTGAGAAGCCGTGCATGTTTGGCGATTTCAGCATTCCTTCTGGTCAGATGGTCGTTCAGATAAGCAGCAGATCTTTTCAGATTCCTCCTTTGATTCATCAGAGCTAGCTTGTGTTTTTGATTCACAAACCTGATGAGGATCCGTCTCCTTTCCCCTGGGGAGCAGGTGGCAGGTCTCGATGGTATTGAGATCCAGGGAAATCCCTTTAGACGTGAGAAATGATTCCACTTGGTGTTCCAGAGTCTCTCCACCGCTCTCCGTTTCAGAGCTCCTAGCGCTATTAGCATTAGCAATGCTAACTCCAGTTGCATTTAGCTTTGCCCGAGGTTTGATCGGTACTCCAGTGAGAATGACATTATTCATCCTTACTTGTTGTTCCACATCGTCCAGTCTTTTCTCCAGAATGTTGACCCGGTTATCTCGTTGCTCGTTCAGAGCGTGGAGCCTCAGGAATTCTTCCATTAGCACTAAGAGCAGAGTTAGCTTAGCATTCACTTGTTCCATAAAGGGATACAACGTGGCTTGGATATCATCAAGAGTCTTTTTAAGGTCTTCGTAGTCCTGGTTTTTCTTAGGGGCCATGGTCAGCTCTTTTTTTTGGAGAAAATCAACTTTTTAAGTCGTCTGAAGATAGTTGTAGAGCCGCCGTGAGCCCACACGCGTCCTGTGCTGTAACCCTAAACCGGAACTATATCGCACATGTATCATGAAAGAAATTTAATACGTGGAAAACACGCAAAATGTATAAGTGGCTGTGTGTCATGCTGACACTTGACATCTAAAGTAATACTAAAATAAATAAAAGATCTGAAATTTAACCGAAATGAACACCAGATTAGATGATGGGAAACTCAAACCATTGGCCAAGAGGCTGCAACTTTTGGCGTGTAAAGAGCCATTTAGTGAATTTTATTACCGACCAAAAACCAATGAGGGCTGCAAATTCCAACTTCACTGTTTAGAAAAATAAAACTGGTGGCCATTAAGCCTTTATGGACCATCGACTACCTCTCCAACAGGCCGCAGTATGTGAGGCTTCATGACTGTGTGTCTGATGTGGTAGTCTGCAGCACTGGGGTACCACAGGGTACTGTGCTCTCTCCTTTCCTCTTCACCCTGTATACATCGGACTTCACACACAACACTGACAGCTGCCACCTCCAGAAGTTCTCTGATGATACAGCCATTGTTGGGCGGATATCTCAGGGAAACGATCTGGAGTACCTGGAGGTCATCACCAACTTTGTGGACTGGTGTGCTCTGAACCACCTGCACATCAACGCCAGCAAGACGAAGGAGGTGGTGATCGACTTCAGCAGGAAACCACATCTGACTGCACCGGTGAACATCCAGGGCTTGGACATCGAGGTTGTGGAGGACTATAAATACCTGGGTGTTCAACTAAACAATAAACTGGACTGGACACACAACACAAATGCCCTGTACAAGAAGGGCCAAAGTCGTCTCCACCTGCTCAGACGACTGAGGTCCTTTGGGGTGTGCAGGACACTGCTAAGAACTTTTTATGACTCTGTGGTGGCTTCAGCCATCCTTTATGCAGTGGTCTGCTGGAGCAGCGGAAGCTCGGAGAGAGACAGGTATAGACTGAACAAGCTGGTCAGACGGGCCGGCTCTGTCCTGGACTGCTCCCTGGACTCCATCGAGGAGGTGGGTGAGAGGAGGATGTTAGCCAAGCTGACATCAATCATGGACAACCCCTCTCACCCACTGTACCAGACTGTTTCAGACCTCAGCAGCTCCTTCAGTGGCAGACTGCTGCACCCACGATGCAAGAAGGAACGCTACCGCAGGTCCTTCATCCCAGCTGCTATAAGGCTGTTCAACACCAGCCCAAGTAAATAGTCTTCATAGTTTTTGTTTTTTATTCACTGTACAAAACTGTATATACAGATGACCTCTATATACCTGCACATCTCTTTCCCTGTTTATTTATCTGAACACTCTTACTTTTGTTTATATTCTTTCAAATGTGTGTCTGTCTAACTTGTCATTACTGTCTGTACATACTTGTGCCAAACTCCATGCTACTGTGACAAGGAAATTTCCCATTCGTGGGATTAATAAACAAATCTAATCTAAAAAAAAATCTATTAGTAAAATAAATTGTGCCACACAGGGGCGAAGTGGTTTGTGATCTTGCCTCGTTTTGATTTGGAGTCTGACACAAACACAATTTTCTTTTTCTTTTTTTTTGTATTTAACCTTTATTTACCCAGAAAATGTCCCAATGAGATTAAGAATCTCTTTTTCAAGGGAGTCCTGGCTAGGGGAAAACAATAAATTACATTTACAAAAGATTTAAAACGTAAAATAAATAATAATGAAAGCTTATGTAAAACAGGTACAGTTAAAAGTGACTTTCTCCTCCATTCTCCCCCTGGATTTAAAAATATTCAGAGGAATGAGTTTTTTTAAATTCCAGAGTGTTCCATGTAGATGGGGCAGAAAAGACAAAAACCTTTTTTGCCATTACAGCTCTGGCTCTTATTAGGTGGTGCTATGTAACAGCTTTATTTTTGGGCCTAAACATATTTTAAAGGGAGGACTTTAAAATATGTTATTACATATTTTATATTACAATAAACAACCATTCTCTAAGTCGACAAGGTTGATTTTTTTTTTTTTTTGTATTTATTGAAAGAGGCTTTTATGTGTTTGAAAGTTTAAATACAAATTAGTATTTCATAGTATAAAAAATACTTTATTTTTTATATAAAACTGTTAATAATAGGTTAATGTTTTTTTTTTCCATTTTGCATTTGAATTTGCTTTTCTTTGGTCGGCTAGTTTTATTTTTAATCCTGTTTACAATCGGAGTTTGGAAAGTCAGAATTTGAGACTTCCTTCAGGAATTCATGCGTTTAACACAAATCCAGTCAGCTCTTCTTTACCGCCAGCAGACACTTCTATCAGGCTTCACCAGATGTCGCTTGGTTGATTCAGAGTTCTGCCATTTGGCTCTCAACTGATCCAAAAAAAAAGAAAGAATCAAAGAGCTCCCGTTTTCCATTGTGTTTTTGCTTTTCTTTTGTAAATTTAAAGGGGATTTGACTGAATTTGATGTGACCTGCCTTTGCAAATCAGACAGCTCAATTTTCTGATTTTAAACAACTTTTAATGCATATACTGTATTTTTAATTACATATTTTAAGTTGAAATATTTATTGTAAATAATTTATTGGGCAACTGTTCTTCTTTTAAAAGTCCATGTGAGATCTTTACTTTTTTAACAGTTCGTCCTGATTGTTTGGTTCCAGATCACCTGTGTGTATCATGTCAATGCTCCAGTTGAAGTTCACTATATGTGAGTCTGCTTCCATCTATAGAGGTCCTTTGGGCCATTGGAGTGTTAAATTACTGGTTCACGAGCAGGAACTAACCTCGGCACCTTTTGTGGTACAGCCTTACCTCCTTAGTTTTATCCATTGCCTTCAAAATGGCAATATTCAGGCTCTCCAGAGATGACAGGACATTTAAATATTCTCCGAGGTGCTGGGAAAAATAATCTGAAAAAGAAATGAGAAACAAACAAAGTCTTATGGCAGTGTCCTTTTTTTTCATTTAATAAATGAAGAATAAAAAGTCCAAACATAAAAGTAGAGAAAGAAAAAGAAGAAAAAATGTTTTTTTTAAATCAGTAGGTAGACCTTCAGGGAGCATAAAATACTAAATTCATTGAAAAAAAAAGCTTAACTTGCTTTATCAAATTACTCCTAAATACAGCAGACACAATGTGACTTCCCAAAAATTCAACTCATTCATCCCACTTTCACCACCAACGAAACTCCAAGAATAGAAGGATAAACATTTAGCAAACTAAATCTGAGCTTTAAAAACAAGGAGGCATTGTATCGTGGAAAAAGCAGTGAGATTCTACCGACATCAGATGGGAAAAAAAATCTATTTAATCAATTATGCAGAAGTTTCGTTCTTGGCAAAACTGCTATTTACAAGCCTGTGACCCAATTCTTCACTTTTTATTAGTTCATCTGACGCATGCCCCATAAAAAAGACCAATAAATGTCGTTTTTTTCTTGTAGACGAAAAGCAGAATCCTCTCTCCAGCATGTAAATATAAAGAGGCCATCTGGGTAAGTTAGCTCAGGATAAAGCTCTAAATATTTAAAAAGCTGCCATTCTCAGAGTAAATTCCATTGACCTGCCACCATTTCAAATAGCTGTGATCTTTTTTGTTGCTTCAAACACACTATCGGGTTTTTATTTCCATATTAAAAGTCGAAAAAGTGATGGCAGTCTCAAATCATTTGACTTTCAAAGGTGTGGGACTTGTGTGCTTTGAAGTTATCCGCTATAGCCCTTCTGATGAACTAAAAATATCCCCACGCACTGACACACACTGAAGTCTGTGAATATTTAGCTTAAAAAAAGGAACTTCTTATCATGCCGAAACAGAGAACAGCACTCTCCCACCAACCTGATAGCTTGTCTGTGTCCAGATTGCTGCGGGGCAGAACACCAGAGAAGAGGAAGGAGCAAGTTAATTAGGCAAATTCAAAGATGAACCGCTCATCTTTTCTGCTTCACAGATTTAACAGCATTTAAGCCTGGCTGGGGTCACATCAGGAACAATCCTCAGCCCAGGATTACCCTTTCCAAAAAAAAAAAAAAGGGTCTTTTTGATGTGGAGGATAGGACTGGTCCTGGCTGTTCGGCTCTTTTAATTAAAGCCCGGTACATGGATTTAATTAAGTTAGACAGGCCACTTTAGTTAAAATAATGCATTCAGTCCTGCAACTTTGATTTATTTAATAAAAAAAAATTAATTACATTTTAAGTTTTCTTTTAGCTCTCAATAGACACGTTATACCTATTTTTCCAAAAAGACATGATTACTGCTGTGACATGGTGAATGCAGACTTTGTTGCATCCTCGATTACTTGTGGGGTTTTTAATTTTTTTTTTAAGGTTGAGCAGCTAAAGGCAAATAAATCTGATTATATAAAATAAAATAAAATGAGAGTTTTAATTCAAAATTCTTTATTGTAGCCACAAATCTGGGTTTCCCTGTGCCGGTCCCAAGCCTGGATAAAAACACCGGGTTGTGTCCGGAAGGGCATCCGGCATAAAACTCTCTGACAAAACCACTTTCACATCAGTGAAAGTTGATTCGGTGTGACAGTACGCCGAAAGGTGAACAACACATTCAAAATTCTTCATGTTACTTCAACAAAGATGTGTAGAGGAAGGCAGATTTCGAAATGGTTTCATGAATACAAATACCAAATCCATCACAAGCAATAAAGAACACCTCCTTCACAATGAAGCCTGAAACCATTTCACAGAGGGTCCAACATTCACAGCGCGGATTAACATTTCAAAAAATGAGTTTTTGAAGCAGCATTGGGCTTTGTGTCCAAAGGACGGCAGCTGATAATGATTTACTGAGCTTTAGTCCAGTTGCAGGCAATGCTTTAGCTCAGTCGCCCCCCACCCTCTGCAAAGCATTCAGATTCTAACTGGTGACTTTCTGCAGTGAATGCAGATTGACGACTTTGGTGATGCAACGTATGGCGCCCAAATGAGAAACAAAAACAAACATCTCACTTATTCTGTCGGCCGTCTATGGAGTAGAAAAGCTCCTGTAGCTCCTCAGTCGTCAGGATCCCATCAGCAAAGTAAGCATTGAACTCTTCAAAAGACAGCTTACCATCATCTGAAACATAGAAGGATTGGATCAATTAGCTATTTTCACAAATAAACATATTTGCAATTGTTTTTTTCTGTGATAATTGCTTTTCTGTAATTACGTTTTCAGTAATTTCATTCATTCATTCATTCATTTTCTTAACCGTTTTATCCCTTTCGGGGTCACTGGGCTGCCGGAGCCTATCCCGGCCACTTGTGGGCGAAGGCAGGGGGGACACCCTGAACAAGTCGCCAGTTTGTTGCAGGGTAGAATGTCCTCACTCACACACCCATTCACTCCCGCACTCACACCTATGGTCAATTTAGAGTTGCCAATTAACCTATGAAGCATGTTTTTGGATGGTGGGAGGAAGCCGGATACCCCGGAGAGAACCCACGCATGCACGGGGAGAACATGCAAACTCCACACAGAAAGGTCCCCCACTGATGTTGTGTTTTTCACGTCCTCCAGCCGGGACTTGAACCGGGGGCCTTCTTGCTGTGAGGCAAGAGCGCTAACCACTGCGCCACCGTGCAGCCCTCGTTTCCATTACGTCGTTTTCAGTAATTTCTTAACAATAATATTGGAAGAGTTCATCAACTAATCAAAACAAAACAAAAATCTAAGACAAACAAAACCATCCTCCATATGGAGGGAGGTGGTCAGTTTTTCCATTACGTCAACTTGTTTTAGTTTTTTTTTTCCAGTCTTTCATTCTTGGCGATTTAGTATTTTTCAATTCATTGGAAAATAAACTATCACACCAAACAGATATGATGGTGCATTTCCTTTTTAATGATTTTTTAAAGTTTCTTCTTTAACTAGAATAAGAGATCAAACATGGATTTTTGTGGTTTCTTATTTTTCTGCATTTTCTCCAAAATAGCAATGATGAGAACTGTTTGATGAATTTAGAAATGGCCATAGGCGTATAGAAGTAGCTCATTTTTTTATTTAAAAATGTCTCCATTGCCGACTTTTAAGTTGTTGTTTTTTTTTAACTTGTCCTGTCCAGCAGCTGAGCAAACAGATGAGAGCTGAAGGCCTCTTGTGTTGGACATATTTTACTTTAACAACAGGAGTTATAAATCTTCTGACAAGCCAGAGGTATGTCTGAATAAACCCCTTTTGTAATCGAGGCCAAACTTTTTTCATTTTAATCGTATTTGAAAATCTTTTGTGTTGGACCGGACGGAAAATGAAAGGATGGAAGAAAAGAGAGGGATGTTAGAGAGGGGGGGGGGGGGGTAGGAGGGTGATTATAGAGGGGGGGGGGTGTAAAACCATAAAGCATAAAGCAACAAGTTGCTGGATGTTTATCATTACGGTCAGGTTCAGATGTAATGCAGGTCTATAAGGGCGGGGCCTGTCCACACACACACACCCAAATGCCACAAACATACTTGTTGGCTCCAAAAATGTTTCCATGTCCACATGTACACAATAAAAATAATGTTCACACACGCATACCTATACATTCAAACCAACTAGTGTGAAATTCAATCACGCAAACTATTTGTGCAAAGGTGAGCTAACACCTGTGCTCGAGTGAGTATTTATGTTCTTCTAAAATGGATGATGGAATGTAAAAAGAAGGAGAGACAGTGCGCAGTCATCCCCACACCGAGACCCCGCCATAGCAGCAGCGGCAGCCAGAACCCCCCAACACCCGCACGGTAGCAGATAGAGAACAACCGCCCCCCGGCAATCACATCCGCCACCCGGGCTTGGTCCGCCACGGGGGCCCCCAAAGCCAGAGAGCAGGGAGGCATGGGGGGACAGAGAGGGCTAGCTCCAGCCCCAACCAAAAGAGCAGCCCCCCCCCCTGCCGCGCCAAGAGGGCCCAACGCAGGGCCCCGCCCCAGAAGAGCGCCCACAGCCCCAGACGAGCACCCCAACACCACCCAGGAGTTCTGGGCATCCCCCCGCCCCAACCTCAGGTACGAGCCAGGACCCCCCAAGGGACACCCGCCCCATGCTCCAAGCAACCACCCACCCAGCGCACGGTTGGTCCAGGAGGCAAGGCAGGGACCAGCCATCCCCGCACAGGAGGAGGGCACCCAGGGGAAGAGGAGGTCCACAGGAAGTGTTGTAAGCATGGACCGACCATGCTTGCCCACAGCCTGCCCCCCCCCCCCATCACCCTAATAAGAGATTACATGAGGAAGAGGGTAGGTCAGGGACAGCTGGTAGACTGTCCCCCGGTGGTCAAACAGCATGTCTCCTCAGGTCTCCTTAGCCAATCCCCGAAGCGCAGACCCCCCAGGCCCCACACCACCCACCCCACACAGAGAGAGAGGAGCCAGAAAGATCTCTGGTCAGGCCTCGACGGGACCAAGGAAGCCAACCAGCAGGGGGACTTTTAACATTTTCATAGCAGGTTGCACATAATTCATCCCACACATTTTCTCTTATAGTGTTAGATTTTAATTCCCAATTTTTCCTTGACTCCATGGGTAGTATATAATGATCGGCAAATGAAATATCTGGCAGGGAATGTGCCTGTGATGACTTTTTTTTGTAATCCTGGTCTATAAGACTTATTTCATAAATTCTTAGTAAGATGTCTATAGGGGGTCGTTATAATGCAAAATCAGCTTTTTAAGCTTGTAGGTGTATAATAATGTTAACTCCTCACAAAAAACAACCCCAAAGAACTATTTTGATCCATTCACCCATTTCTGAGTATTCCTCTAAAAAGTCAGTGCTCTGTGCACCAGCCCCTTCCAACCCTTAAAACAAGTGGGTTCTCATATTGTGACATCACAAAGTGAAGAACAGCCCCTTCCAGGAAGAGTCTGCGCTGCCAGCACCGCCCCCAGGCTAACACACACAGCCACTTTCTCTGTGTAGCTAGCAGTGATCGGCAAAACTTTTTTCCAAAGCTCCACAACATGCACATCCATCTTTGCAAAAGTTTGTATGTTGTTTGTTTTCGTGGGCTAAACGCAGACACGCTGCCGAGAACCATCTGCCTTCTCTTTGAAAAAACTTCACTTTGATTTACAGATTTATTCCTTTGAATCAAATTTTGCCGTCTGCTTCTCCCAACTGTAACCTACGGTTAAACATGACAGGGCTAAATTTACATCCTCATGTCACTGCTCGTGTTGATTTTTGGGAAAGATTCCTCCCTCTGGATTGTCAGATTTAGACAGACAGCATGATTCTCTAAAGTGACACGTGTCCAATGGATGACTAACGATGACCATAGGCAGCTTTGACAGCTCTTGGCTGCATGTCTTCACCAAGTGACTGCACGACTTCTTTTTTAACCTTTTGACGTTATTTCATGTCTCCTCTTTGGGTTTAAAGGTTGTCTTTTTTTTAAACAACAAATTCACATTTTCTAATACCTGAAATGTAATACACAAGAAAAATCCAGATTATGGGTATGGATGTGCGTCAGCGCTTGCGGCAATGATCGACGTGTGACGCGCTGATGCATTTAAAGGCTGTTTCTTCCTGACAATGTCACACCTCATTTTACACGATGGGCAGCGGGGCTTCATGCTGCATATGTGCTTGATCTGCCTCCACTCCTGTCTCCCATTGACATTATGTGAAGCAGCATGGTATAGCAACATTCAAAGCCTGCAGAGACACAGAAACGTCTCAAACAATCCTAACAAGAACTGCCCTGCAGATCGATTGAAGGTTGTAAAAGTGTTTAGTCTTTGAAGACAGGAAAAGTCTTGCTCCTGCTCTCGTTAAAACATTTTAGGTCTTCATTGAATAAATCCCTGATGGATGTTTCTATTGCATTTAGAAAACTTCCCAGTGTCCCTGAAAATGATGTTATGAATCTGGATCTTCAAGTAAAAAATAGATCATCATGATTTTTAATGAACTACAAAGGATTTGGGGGGCAGAATCCAAAGTTTTGTAACCCAATTAGAAATTTATAGCTGCATCATCCATCACTGTGCCCTGGGTTTTTGCATTAAAGACCTGAAAAAATATAGCTAATAGGTCACATGCCAGATTGATCTCATTTGCATTTAAAATGAAAAAACGTTTTTTTTAATTCTCATGAAATAAGAGCGCACTAAAATATAATTGACTTATTAGTCTTATTAGAGCAGCAGCAGATCCAGAAGAGATTTAAACCCAAATGTCAGCTGATGCCTTTGGATTAATGAATCATGCATGGGTCTCCCAATGACACATAAGCTCTATTGGCAGATCTCCCATTCTGAAAACCCCAGCATGCACGGCCTCAATCATTTCTGTGTCACTATGATGACTGCAAACCAACTGTTCTGTAACATTTTCTCAAATGTGCCGTTTAAGGCAGAATCGTACCATCTTAATCAGAGCAAATACTGTTGCATTTAAAAAACATACAGATACAAGTACTGTTTACTTCACAGATGTTCATCTTTGAATTGAACTACAATCTGGAAACTCTCTGCATGTGATACATTGTGATAAAAAACAAAGAATGAGGCTAAAATCCTGCTGAAGCCTAAAGCAAAAGCAGCAAGAATTTCAAAAACACTTAGCTATGTCAAAAATGAGGCCGTGTTACTCAGCCACTACGTACGTTTTGCACATATTGCAAAACGTACGTAGGCGACTGTTGCGATCTTGTTTGCACTGATTAAAATTGGTCATACGTGAATATATGTAGAAAAAGTGAGACACATTGTGGTCTTTATGTGAAATGTTCAGACATATCACAAATATACCATGTTAAAACCACTGCAGAAGTAATAAACCACGCAAAGATCACGTAAATCAACGTAGAACATGAACCGTGCGTGATAATATGCAATTCAGTAGTGATAGATTTGTCAATTACGTAATTTTAACGTGATGTATGTGCAATGTAAAAGTTATACATTATTGGTGGGTGAAAAGTTTGTTAGACATACGCGTGGAATAGTCGTGGAAAGCCACAAATCTGTGTACGAATCTCACAAAAATTGCTAAGATTTACGTAATAATGTCATATAGAAAACGTAAAATACGGGTAAACTTCGAAATTCTTAACCGACCAAAAATTATAAACAGCTCAAAACCAAATTTACGTAAAGATCCGAAGAGACGAATGCAAGAAACACTTACGAATTGCATATATCACGCGTGTATCACGAAAGACCAATATTTCATACATAAAAAATGTGCAAAATATACGTAGTGGCTGTATGGCCTTTAGATCATTTTTTTAAAAGTGGCTTCTAATTTCTGTGTTTGAGTTAAATTCAAACAGGAACGATGAAAGTAAACAAGAACCATATCAGAAAAGTGAGGAGGTCCTGTAAAGTAGGGCACAAAGTAGGCCGCACTCATCTCTCTCCAAAGGTTAGTCCCAATACAGACTCTCCTAAGTGGTTTATAAATTCCCCACAAATGCATCGCAGCCTCAGTAGCAGCAGTGTTACAAAAGGAGATGGTTTGATTTCTTCATGGTGAGCTCCTGTGGACGACGCTGTACTTAAAGCTATTACCGATGGTGGTATTCTTAGTATCAGTGTTTTCCACCAGTACCTTTTAGCTTTGCATCTTCACTTTAACTCATGCGCTGCCTTTAGCTTACAGATTTGGGCTCCTTTAGCAGTCACTATACTACTAATGGTTTGAGCCGACATCATTTTTCATTCTGACTGGAGCTGTTGTCAGGAAAAGTGACGGTTCCTTAAAAGTTAAGGTAAAAACAAAGTTATTTCTTCAATAGGTTTTTTGAAAAGTTGATGAAATAATCTGCAATAGAAACAAAGTTTCTATTCCAGAATTGTACTTCCCGCTGCAGGATGGCCTGCAGCGGGAAGTACAATTCTGTGTGTGAGGAATAGAAAGCGATTGGACTAAAATGCTTTTTATAACAATTCTCCGCTATTTCTGACGGGTTAAAGTTCAACAAATCTACTTTTCCGGAGCTTTCATCACTTGCGCTTATACTCCGAGGGCACTGATTTATTGACAGCTGAGCTCCGAAGTCAAGTATGTAAAAATCACATCAGAAAAATGCTTTGCAAAGGCGGCTCACAGAACAAATAGTCCTCTTTCAGCCCATTGCTTCACCACTGCGACAAGAAAGTGGAAAATATGCCATGCTACACAGGTGGGATGCATCTGAATTTAAACTAAGCTGCCATCAGTCCATTTCTCATCCAGAATAAAATATAAATAATAATACAAATACTGGTAATTAAAAAAAAGGTTTTCCTCAAAATGAAAAATTCTCTTGACCTTGTTTAGTCCATCTTTCTTAAGGCAAAATCATCTTTGATCGTAAACCATGCAGAATTTTTATTTGTCTCAACTCTCTATGCTTAAATGCAAGTCTAAGGCCATATTCTTCCCCTACCCCACTGGCTTCTCCTTACCCCTCCAATTGTAGGGGCATTTAGAGGAAGGGTTGTCTGAAAATGTTTTTTTTTAAAGGGGCACCGTTTCGGCAGAGGGATGCTGAACCCTCGGCGCACTGCAACACAGACAAAAAGTGCTTTTCTTTACGTGGGTGTCCTCTGATGTACACAAGTTTACACTTAAATGAAAATGATGGATTTTTGTTTTAGCATGGCCTTTTTGAAGTTATAAAACTGATGTTATGTATTTCAGAGCCCTGGCAGCTATGCGCTATTGATGACATCATAGAGTGGGAGCAACGCCTGAATTCGAAGACAATATTTTTCCATAACTCTCTGTTCGGAGGACTAAATGGAGGGATAAGGAGAAGCCGTAGGGGAAGAATTGGGATTCTGCCTAAATCTCTGGTTGGGTTCTAAACATCCCAGATGAAAACGTTAGAAAGTTTTAGTAGTAGGTTTAAAGGTTGTCATCTGGACTTAGTTTTTAAAGTTGAAGACGTTTCACCTCTTATCCAAAAGGCTTTGTCAATTCTGAATTCATGATTTTCAGAAATCGCCACATTCCTGCAAATTTAGAAATAAAAGTTGCTATTGATGATCATGTTCTGGAAAGAGTCATTTAAATCAAGTTCCTTGGAGTAATTATGGACGACAAAATAAGCTGGAAACCACAAATAAAGCAGGTCAGAGCTAAACTTACTAAAGGCATGAAGTGTTGGGAAAGACGCACCATACACTCACTCACAAAGCACGTTTACTACTATATTCATTCATAATACTACCATATTTACAGTACAGCGTAGAAGTTTGGGCAAATACTTATAAAACAAACCTACAGTGTTAACATATCTTACAAAAAATAGCTATTCGAATTGTTCATGGAGTGGATCATGGGACACATACAAATGCTCTATTTTTAAAGTCGGGTTCATTGAAACTATGGGATCTAGTGAAAGTGAAGACGGCTCTCATTATGTATAAAGCCAGATACAACTTACTTCCAATAAACTTACAGCAAATGTTTACAGACAGAGACGCGAATAACAATCTAAGAAAAAAACTGAATTTCCAATAGCAGTGGATTCGCACAACAAAAAAGAAGAAAATGTGTTTATCAAATTGTAGTGTGGTTTTATGGAATGGATTGGATGAAGGTTTAAAACAAAGCAAAAGTTTACACGTATTCAATAAACCTACAAGAAGTCACTAATAGATCTTTATAAGGCCAGAAACGGTTAAAAAAGATGTCACTCTGCAGTTGCCTGCAAAATTGTACCGTGAATGTTTTGTACATATCTGTAAATTGAAATATGCGCATCATCAGGTGTTGTAAAAAGGGGTGGGATCAGACAAGATTTCTCTTCAACCCAATCCTTTTCTGAATTTCTGAACACTGAATTGTCTTATGTCTTTTAAACCACTGTTTTGATTTTTCATTTGTGTTTGAAATAAAGAAACTGAAACTGAAACAGTAAAAAAAAGCCCTAAAAAGTCAATTTTTACGTGCACATAGTGAGAACTGGCGACAGATGCACTCCTACAGCCTGTATGGTGGGCAAATCTTGTGTGAAGAGGATCAGAAGGCGAACACAGATGTACAGATGGAGCATATATGCTTAACAATATTCATTTTTTCAAATTCACACATCAATGTGCCACATGAGCTATTTATCCTCTATTTCAACACATTGAAAAAATATATATCACCAAAAATTACTTTAAGGCTGCATGAAAACACAATTACCATCAGATTTTTCAAAGCATTTTGTTTGTAGTGTAGAAAAGTAAATGCATTGGTTACAGACATTTCACATACCATATTTTAAGCACTATAACTATACTAAACTTACAAGCCCTAATATTTTTTAATGAAACAAGAGGTTGTGTTCTGGTTGTGTTGTCAAAGTGATTTTAAGAAATACACAGCCCTCTGTCAAAATACTCGGTTGGGTGTTATTGTGAAAATGCTAATGTGGCAAACATTTAACCATTTTAGTCTGTTTTGTTGTTTTTTTTTTTTATTTTATTTACGAGTTACAAACAAGTTCTACATGTGAACACAACTAATATAGGGTGTGATTGATACATTTACTCTCAGCATATTTAAAAGGACTACATCATGCAAAATCAACTTTTTTTTGTTTTTAAGTGTATTTCAATGTAATTGCCTTGCAAAAAAACAACAACCCCAAAGCGGTATTTTGATCCGTTCACGAATTTCTGAGAATTTCTCTAAAAACTTGCGCTCTGAGCATCAGCCCCTCCCAATCCATGAAAACGAGCGGGTTCTCACATTGTGACGTACATAAGTGAGAACAGCCCCTTCCAGGACTAGTCTGCAATACCAGCGCTGCCCCCAGTCTAACACACACACCCACTTTCTCCAGGGAGGTAGTGATGATCGGCTAAAACACTCTCGTTTTTTATGCACATTAATTTTTGGAAAAGTTCGGATGTTGATTTTTTCCGTGGGTGGAACGCGGACATGCTGAGGCCGACTCTAGGTTGATGTCATGAAATGAGCAGCACCCAATGCTAATTTTTTTGTTCTTGTTTTGATTCTTTCATTAAAGTGGGTTATTTCCATCAACTCCAATCTCCTGCATTCAGTTCCAACCCAAACGCCATCCCTGATGAAACTTTTTTCCCCCAGTAGATCTCAAACTCTACCTGATCTCATTTTTTTGCAGCTGCCTGTTCTATTCTGTTGAGCACACCCTGCCTGACAAGTGAGCAGACCGTTTTAAGAAAAGTATTTTCACAAAAGCTAATACTTTCCAGGAGTTATGAGACTTTTTGACACCTTTGCTGTGCTTCAGTTAGTTAAATGTCGAATATGTTTGACAATGAAAGCCTGCAGCAGGAACTATTTTAATGATTCCCCTCTGCACACTGATCTTTTTGCTTAACGATAATGGATTTGATCTTTTATTTTCCTTATTAATTACATCTTTTTTTCACCCGTGTGTGTGTTTGGAATGCATTATGAAGGCTTTGTGGGAATGATCCTGTCCATTAACATTCAGGAACCACTCTTACTACAGCTGCTCCTATGCGACATCACTTCTGGCTATTTGCGCAGTCAGTAAAGGGTTTTCTGCAATAAAATGATTATTTCACTATTTCACATAAAAACAGAACACTTGTTAAAGGAGAAAAAACCCATTTGTGAACTCACTGCAGTGAGTTTGAGCCATATCGGTTTCATCTGTCACTTTACAACTCAGAAGAAGTAAAAACTGCTCAACGGATGTACACGTGGAAATTTAGACTGGGAACAAATGATTCATCCCTGCGGATGAATGCTTGCTTGCAATTATGATACAAATTTAGCCAAAAGCACATCTTGCATTCATCTCCAATCCACGCTAAGTCATGTGCAAGCGTCTTTATTTCAATGAAAATGTGGAATTTTGATGAGGTACACAAAAGAATTGAGCAACTTAAAGAAACAGATCTTCACTGACAGACAGATCTATAAGCTTACTAAACAAGTGAAGGGATATGAAGAAGTAATAATGAAGGTTTCACTGAAAAAGATGCAGAACCGTTTACTCACCGTTTTTGTCAGCTCTGCGGAAAATCTGAAAAGTAAAAAAAAAGGAAAATCGTTACGCTTTTGTTAGTGTCATGGAAGTAGGTGCTAATTATTTACAGTCATGAGAGATTTTGAATAGGTGGTTTTGTGCCTTAAGTGCACTAATCTTGTTGGCAATGATGAAAGAAGAACACATGCATTTGCATGGCAGTTAAACTGCAAGTGAGTCATGTTTTGGTTTTCAGAAGCAAAACAAGAGCAGCAAAGAGGTCAGAAAACCATTATCCTGCAGGTGCTTCACACACAAAAACCACTCATGTTTTTTTGGGGAAAAAATGTTTTATTAATGCAACTGTTGCATCAGACCCTTTCATTTTTTTGTTTGGTCCTTTTAAAAGCTGCGTGACGAATGTGATGGAGAGCTTGTTTTAGTTCCTGCATGCTACATGTGAAAGTGCATGTAATTGAGATTTGGATTTTTTATTCTCTATTTTGTGTACACTAACAAGAGAAAGCAGCCTTGTTGCCAAGGCAACAACTAATAGATATCCTGTTAAACTGTTATAGTTTGTAATTCTACTGTGGCAAATGCTTTCAATGGTGTTTTTGTGAAAGTCTAAACGATTTTTTGGTTTTTGGTTGAAGTATTATCCTCATCACTCAACACTCCTAAAAAAAGCCATTTATAACTACTTTGGTTATCAAGTAAACTTGTACTTGTAATAATGTGTAGCTACAAAGAAATATGCCATCACCTAAAGTCTAAGAAGGCGAGTGTTGCGATCTTGTTTATGCAATAAGCAGGAGGAATGTCATTTTTGTTTAACATAACTTCTGAACATTTTCAGTGGAGATACTTATCTGTCACGTCCTATAGAGTCGCACACATTTATAGAAAAAATGAATGTAAAATTCCAAGAAATCAAGAATAAACAAGAAATCAAGACAGCTAGAATTGTTTGACATTAAAAGAAACCTACAGAAAACCCCCCCGGAAAAAAGAGCTTTTTTTTTAAATAAATGAAACCATTAAGAAAGTACTAACAGCTTTAACTGTTCTTTTAGTCTTGCATATTTAATTGGTGGAATAAATTCTAGTTTTAGTTTTGCTGTTTTATCATCTGGCAAAGAATTAAGAGAAGTGAATATTTCAAGTTGCACATATTTCTTTTCTTTTTGAATAATCCATCCAAGGACAACACTTGGACTTCCGGATCGAAGCCCATTTAGGTAACTGAAGCCAGGAACAGATCAACAGTCTAATGTCAAAACTTTACAGCAGAAATTAACTTATTGAAAGGGCCAATATCATGCAAAATGAACTTTTTGAACTTGTCAGTGTATTATAATTCTATTTCCTCAGTATAAACAACCCCAAAGTGGTATTTTGATCCATTCACACGTTTCTGAGTATTCCTTTAAAACCCTGGGCTCTGAGCACCAGCCCTTTCCAATCTATGAAAACGAGCGGGTTCTCACATTGTGACGTAGATAAGTGAGCAACAGCCCCTTCCAGGAAGAGTCTGTGCTGCCAGCACCGCCCCCATGCTAACACACACACACACTTTCTCAGCAGAGCTAGCAGTGATCGAGGAAAACTTGTTTCCTTTTATATACACAATATGCACATTCATCTTTGCAAAAGTTTGGAGAATGACCGTTTTTGTGGGAGAAACACAGACAGGCTGCTGAGGCCGGCTTTAGGTTGACATCATGAAATGGGCGGCACCCACAAGGAGCAATAGGCGGTGCCTCAGAGATGAGTCGTCTTACTTCTGGGAAGGGAAAATGAACTGTGAAATCAACTCATATTTCATTAAAAAAATTATTTAGTGTACCGAAGGTAACGCATTATGATTTATATGGATATAGTTTGCTCTGAAAGATATAACATGATAGACCCTTTAAAGCAAAATACCTTTTGAGCTTCACAATTTTATTTGATATTTGACAGTAACAATCCACACAGCTAACAAGCTGGGACTTTTGATTGACTTACAACTATAAATACTTTCCCTCTTCTGTCTTACTGGGGTCACTGCACTTCTCATTACGCTTGTTTATTCCGCCAACTTTCCTTTTCAGCACAGTGATGACCACAGCACACAAAACCTGGCTTTAAATAGATCTTTCAGACCTTGGTGAGTCATAAGTTCACATTTGTTGTCTGCTCGATGGCAGTCATTTAGCTCATCTTGTCGCTGCGGTTCACATCTGGATTTTGGTGACTGTATTCGGGGAGCAGGTTACAAAAGGGAAAGCTTGAAGAAAAAAGTATATAACTATAATCGGAGTTTTTCCAGATATACTGTCCTTCCAGGTAGTGTGAAAGCTGAACTAATGTTCTAAGTCCTGAACATAGAACTGCATCATTCTCTTAGCTCGTAGAGAACAGTGGGGTTGGTTAAGACTTGAAGAGTGGAGCACACTGCAGCTTTGTTCATTGCAAATACAAATGTGTACATTTGGATCGCACTATGAACACTTGAATTACAAAACCAGAGAATAATCACCAAAAAAACGTGTCCAGCCCATAAATTAGGATGCAATGAACGGCGTTAAAACTGCTTCCAGCTTCTGTGAGACTCCATCTACCATGACTTTGCAATCTAGCACCTCTATTGGTTTGGCAGTAACTCCTAATGTTCAGAGTGAAGCAAGTCAGGATCATAAACTACCACGACCCACATCAGTGGAAATCAACAGAACCGCGACAATACTGATGAGTCACAGCTAGATAATAGTTCATAACCCAAAAAACAGAAAGTGTTTGCTTCTGCAGGGTAACTCTGCAAGAAAAAAGCATCTGGTTTTGGGTTTATATAAAAATGAGTGTATCTCGAAAACAGTTTTTCTCTTGTTTCTGTGTTACTTTCTATGAAATATTCCTCACTGCTTTACAACCAGTTTGATATGTCAGCCTCCAGTTTCCTCATCAGTGCACCTGCTTCCAGTCTGAATCTCCCCATTTCCTCCACCTACACCCAAGTTCCGCTCTGCCGCTTTGGTTTGTCCTCTAATGGATTTGAAGCACTTTGAATGTCCTGCCTTTGAAACTCAGCTTTAAAGACCAAATGTAGTGAAAAATTGTGTTTTTACTGTTTTTAACAGCTAAAAACATAAAAAATTTTGTTTCTGAGAATTTCTTTATTCAAATTGTTGTGAATCAGAAGCAGAAGAAAGAATGCAGTTTGAAAAAAGAACATATGTGACAGAAAATGCACTGGGCGGGCCGTAAGCTCCTTGCTCTGCTCCATTCAGATTTTAACCACATGTCATCTGTCACAAGAAAAGGCAAACAACTGGTTCCAAATGCAGCAGGTTTCTTAGCTCAGCTAAAAGTCCACAAAGCTAAATCAGGGGCAGGCAGGCAGAGGTTAATGACAGGTATAAAAGCATCAGAGAAGAGACAGGGTAGTCAGGATCCAGGCAAGAGTCGGGGCAGGTGGCAGGCAAACAGCATCAGAAACAGGGTCAGGTTGACAGAAGATCAGGTCCAACTATGTCGCTCAGTAATGAAGGCAGTGTGGCACAAACAATACTTCGCACTGAGTGAGGCTCAGTGCAGTGCTTAAGTAGACTGTGGTTGATTGAGGGAATTAGAGTCTGGTGTGTGGCATTCAGGAAGTGCATGCTGGGGTTGCTCGGAGAGGGAGTGCATTTATGCTCTGCAGATTGCGCCCACCAGTGACCGGGGGGGGGCAGAGCTTTGACTTCTGACATAGGAGACTAGATCCATGTACATCTTCCTTTTTCTCATCCAAACTGGTATCTGGCTGTACAGCTGGAGAGCTTCTATATTGGTCACCATTTTTGTTACACCAGTAATGCTAGATTGGGGGTCTGACGGGCTGTAAGCTAGTGGGAGTGTAGAAAACAGATAGTGAAATTATGGGTGATAGGGGGGGGGGTTGCAGTCCCGTCCACTAGTCAGAGGGGGAATTTCTGGTGAACTGCTGTTGGTCTACAGAAACTACTGTGTGTCCTAGAAAACGACACAGGTTTTTGATATTGGCTAAAAACCACATAATCATAACTAAAAGACCACTGGAAACACTTTGAAAATAGATGAAAAGATGATTGGAGTGGGACTTTAACTATTATCACACAAAGAAGCTAAACTACAAACACACACAAAAAAAGGAAACATCCAAGCCTTAGGGGATTTTAGCTAGCAAAGTGGCAACAAACTTGATAATTAGCATTAAACTTAAAATTTGCCAAAACCCAACATTTTTAACTACGTTTAACAACATTTTGGGCTGAAAGTTTCTCTTCTATTGATTGTTGTCATTTGTTTTCATTGTTTGGCAGCCGTCACCACTGACCTTCTTGCCGTAGCTCACTTCACGGTTATTATTAACTCCACAATCTGTGCCTCACTTTCACCCTCTGCAGGTCAACAAGCTGAAGGTCTGTGCTTCTGCATTTCCTGCCGACTTTTAACAAGGGACAGGTCGTTTCAATCCTCTACATAACACTTTCCTCCCTCTATATTTATGCATCCCTGTCTGGAGAAGAAAGTGAAACTGAAGCAGATGTGGGGTTTTATTGTTTATAAGAACAACGTGACAGAGGAACATTTTTTCAGTTTGTCCTGCAACTCCTGCAATGGGAGAGCAACTTGGCTGCTGTTTGTCTTTGGACTCTCCTGTGTTAGGAGTCCATAATGCATCATTTACAGCAGGCCCAGAAAAGGTCAAAGCTGCTTCCCATAGTGCTGGTGGTCTGATGTCACGGAGGCAGGTATGAAGACAGATTCCCACAAGCTCTGCTGACACATAGCGTTGCAGGTTCATTTATTTATTTATTTTTAGAATAGAAAAGCATTTTAATGGGATTTCTGAAAATTCCTCAATTATTGATTGTAAATAGCTGTTGTTTCCTCTTTTTGTTTGTCTTTCGGAAAACAATGAGTATCAGAAAGAGGGCAACATCGGTGAGAGACAAAATATGTTGCATTTAATTTAAAAAAAAAGGAGTAATGTCCTTGATAATCCTAAAAACAATCCTTTAGAATGGTCAAAATAATCAATCAAAAAATTGAAAACAGCCAACAATTTAAAGAATCTGCAGCACCTATGGCCAGAAAATGTATGTTTTTGAGGCATGGCTCAATGATTCGATTACAAGGACTCATATTTAATCTTTATTAATTGTGCAAATATCCTTCTCCAGTTCTTTGCAAATTTTCCAGCTATAGTCAGTTTTTCAGTTAAAATTTGTAAAAACAAACAAATAATTGGGAGGACGGATGAGTAAAGAAATAAACAAATGAATGAAAGTGCACAGGTCTCTCAGAAAAAAAGGACTCATCGTCCAAAATAACATGATTGTAAATTTTTTCAGATACATTGTTTTGAGCAGCGACTCATCAAGCACACCGAGCTTCCTAATTTCCTTGTCCTCCATCGAAACATTTCTGATAAGTGTATCAAATTGATGCTGAACTGTGTATCCTTTTCAAGGCCTGACATTCTATAGGAAAACACCCTTGCCTGCATGGACTACAGTCTATGTGCCTTGCATCCTTGATGGACGATAGACAAAAGCTGTCAGGTGCAGCCAGCTCAGTTCTGGAAACATCACTGGTCTGCTAACCTTCAACAAGATGGATGGTTTCTATGGCAGCATTGCAAGTTAATCTAGCAACGGGTGCCATTTGTTTAGCACGGTTTGGGGCAGGTGTGTGTGTGTGCGGGCATAAGACACTGAGACAAAAACACTATTAAAGAGGAAAAGCATTAGTCTGAATGCATTTTTTTATTTTTCTTGTGTATACACAGATTTTTTAAAAGAAAAATAAGAATTTATTGTGATTAATTGAGACTATTTGAAAATCTTTTGAGAGATCAGAAGTGTTTACAGGAAAGAGTAAGAGAAGAACCCCCAGCATCACTTGTCAGACTAGGAGCTTTTTTTTTCATTCAGATGCACCATGCAAATATTTGTCCTTTCTGCAATGATCACAATCACACAAAGGCAATGTCAAATAAAGGTTGTTTTTTTTTTTTGCATACCTGATTGAAAGTTTAAACACTAAAGTTAATAAGAATTGAGGGACCTTCATGACAAGCACTGTTATCTGTTTTAGTTAACAGCATTCATCGTGAATCTGCAACAATTCCACTTTTTTTGTCGATCATTAGGAAGCAAATCCACTTACATCATGAAGAATAGCAAGCCCGTGTCCGGCGCTGTGAGACGGCTGCTGCTGCTGCTGCTGCTGCTGGTGCTGAGGCTGCAGTTGCTGAGCCAGAAGATGCTTCTGTTTGGCTGACTGGAGACACATGGTGATTATCTCCGTACAAGCCAGCATCTTTGTCGGTGCAGAGGCTCCAAAGTGCAGGAGAATCGCAGGGCTGAAGGTGACGATGCTGCAGGAGGAGAGAGCTGCCAAGTAAAGAAGGACGCAGGCGGGAGGGTCGGCGGAGACTCGGGGATGCTCTGCAACTTTGTGCGGAGCTGCTGAACAAAGTCTGCAGCTCCTCCTGCTGGAGCTCCTCTGATTGGTCCATTTTTCTGCAGCATCTTCCTACATCAAGATGAAGAGCATCTTGAAGTTTACTTTGAACCCCCCCCCCCCCCCCCCCCCCTATTATTTTTCATTTATCTAATAGTTTACAAAAAGCTTGTAATACTACTTAAAATAAATAAAATTGTAAAACATTTTGAATTTCATAAAGAATGTCATGAAAACCTGGTTATTTTTAAGCATGTAAATCTAATTTGCCCAATTTTTTGCGAAACACTGCCACCTTTTGACCACTGAGCGCAATTGTCACATTCTTTTTATTTACTGGCAGACAAAGTTTGCCAAATAGCGCTTCTATTTATTTGTTTTTATTCGGTTAATTTGAACTATTTACGATTTTAATAAACATCTGAAAGGTTTGATCGTGTTAGAATAGGAGGTGGAGTTAAAAAGAATAAAAAAAAAAAAAAACAATCATATGCTTTTAAAAAAATCTCTTCCTGGGCTTCAGTGGTTTCACTTTCTGTTGACCGTCAGCTGAGGAGGCTTCGTTTTGGAGGGAGGGGGGCAGTCAGTCAGAATGGTGAGGTCGGTTCATTAGGAGGATTTGTTGAAGCAAAAGTTTCTTTGGAATTTTTGGCCTGTCGTGCGTGGAGTGACCCGCAGCTACGCGATCATCAAGTCCACGCCATTCTACCTTTGGTTCAGGTGTAGTTATGGCGTCTAGAGCTACACGCAAAGGCGACCTGAAGAAGGGTGAGCTCCAAATCCAATGTTTCGATTTAGTTTGGAGCATCAAATGTGTTTGTGAAGGACTGTCAGCTGTTGGTTTGTTCCACTCTGACGGGGGTGTCAGATTTTGGTTTGACCTTTGCTCGGCTTCTAAATTAAGAGGCGATCAGACGATCCAGCAGGAAATGCGGGATTCGTGTGCGTGTGTGTGTGTGCGGGGGAGTCATGAGCGTGCGTGTGTGTCCCTGCAGCGGAGGAGCTCGCCTCCTCCCTGAGCGAAGCCCTCAGCTGCGGGGACTCCGAGGAAGCGGTGCGGCTGAGCCGGAAGCTGGCCCAGCTGTCTGTCCCGGTGTCGGTCAGCATCAGCAGCCAGGCTTATCCACAGGACCGCATCAGGTATCCACCATCCTGGGATCCTGATCCTTGGGTTTCCTAATTGTTGATTGATTGGAATTTGACCTTTGACCTTTTTCTGTTGTGTAGGTTGAGGGTTGGAGTGGAGGATGCTCAGTCAGAGAGCTCCATCCCGGTGACCCTGGAGGTCTCCTCTGCCATGACGATAGCTCAGCTGAAGGACAAGGTGCTGATCACTTGTATGCAAGTGGTGTTTTCTCCTTATTGCCCCAACCAGGGGCAATAGAACAGTTTGATCCCAGTGTGGTGTGTCTCCATCACTCAGGGTGGGGGACGTAACCCAGACTCAAAGACAAACTCTGATGAAAGTAGTGTTATTGGTGATTTTCACCATGTTCTTGGCACATTTTTTAAGAAAATTAAGCTTAAAATATTATTTCTGAGTATTTCTTTTTTGCAATTCGTGGTGAATCAGTAGAGGATGCAAAAAGTTTGAAAAAGATTGTATTTGTGGCGCATTTCGATGCGCCCACCTGCAAACGACCAGATCCCTGTACGTCTTTGTTTCTCTCGTCTGAGCTGACATCTGGCTCAAAACTCTTTAGCTTTAATGTTGCTCGCCATTTTTGTAATGTTAGGTTGGGGGTGTGAGGGGCTGTAAGCTAGCAAGGGAGAGTGTAAACAAAGGGATGACGGGAATAGGGGTAGACTAAACAGTCCTGCGAGGGGAATTTCTAATGAACTTGTGCCGCTCTGCAGAAACTATGTCATAGAAAACAACAGCTTTTTGATTTTGTCTATAAATAGCATAATCATAATTAAAAGACCACTGGGGACACTTTGAAAATAGGTCAAAAGATGATGGGAGTGGGTCTTTACTTTTTTTCTCTGTTTATTAACCTGCTTTTCTCAGTTCTGATTGTAACACCCTATGTCATAATGAGTCAAGTTGGGTTTCAAGGCCTTCTGATCCAGAATATAAACACATTTAAGCCTGATGTTCTTATTTTGTGTGTGTCTGTACTTGTATCATAGATCAACCGGGATTTTGGCTTCCACCCTTTACTCCAGCGTTGGGTGATTGGCAAGCGGCTAGCCCAAGACCGGGACACGCTGTACAGCCACGGCATCCGCAGCAACGGGGATCAAGCTTTTCTCTTCATCCGCTCTGCCAGTTCGGCTCGTCTGACTCGCCATCAGTACAACCTGGACCAGGAGCAACAGCTGCTAGAGAGTTAATGCCACTACACACACATTTCAGTAGCGTTTAACATTTGCCAGGTTGCAAAATGAGTGAATGTTTCTAAAAATCGTAACCTAAATTCAGCAACAAACATATGTGACCTGCTATCATCGACTGTATGAGAGAACTGGACTTAGTGAGTGTGACGTCACCCATAGAAAATGCCGTACTTCCATTTCCAATGTAATGAGGTCAATTCAGTCAACTTTTTCTTTTGCAGTAGGGGCGCCGCCATGTTGGAGCCAGAAATCCACAGTAAGCAGTGATTTATCCAAGTCGGTCTGAGTCTTCGTTTGTATGGCAGCCTGTCTCGCCAATCAGGAGAGAGCTTGTCTCTACTACTTGAAACTGGGAATGGGAGAATCTGTCAATCAAACATTTCAATACTTTAGCAAGAGACCACCTATTTCTATTGAGGCATCTGATATCTGAAATAACAGAAAATAATATGAAAAAATTAGGATTATCAAGAACATGTCAAAAAAAGCTATCAGAGCAAGAATTGTTACTCTGACAAGTAGAAAAACTGCGTAATAGCTATTTATTTCACAATAGAAGTATATGGGATTTTGACTTCTTGGAGCCAGCAGATACTTTCTGTTTGGAACGCCAGGGAGGACGAGTCACTCAGTCCAGTTCTCATATACAACCAATGCCTGCTATGGTTGAACTAGTGGAACAGTATCTGTACAGATCACCAAATGTTGATTACTTGTAGGCATTGTTGAATCAATCCCATCCATGGAGCTTTGTTCCAGAGGATTTGGTGGAAATGCCACAGAGAAAAAAGTTCTTCCCCCCTCTGTTCCTCCTAAAACCTACAAAACTGCTAAACCAGCCAATCCTCCAAAACCTCAGGTCAGTCCAGAGCCTCATTTCCCCATTGAATTCCTGACATTAAGTTGTATCTCTTCCAAGTAATGACGTGTGAATCATTCACCGCTCCTCAAAGCTGTCAGATGCGTGTCATTGCCTCACAGTTGTGACGTAACCTACCATGCATGTTTGTGAATGTTGAGAGCAGCTGGGCTGGTCTTGTAAGACGTGCACTTACGTGAACAAGCCGACCCGCCCCGGCTGTGAGATGTGTGGTGACGAGAGGCCAGACGATTACCTGGTGCCTGACCTCTACCAGCCAGACCAAGAAGAAGTTGAGCGACTTCAACTAGAAGACCTGGCACTTCTGCAGTACCAAGAGGTAAATGCTGCAAAACCTAGCTGCAGAACTCAAGAACACAAGATTTTTAAATGTGGATTTTGTTTTTTGGTCCTTTTCAGCCTTAAATATATCGTGTGAATCATCAATTGTGTCTAGATAGAAGTGTTACAGCACATCGCCTCAATTACAACTCTTCTTTTGTTCTATTCTTTAATCGTTTTGTTCATCTGATTCTTTATTTGAATCTCTGTGTTGTGCATGGACCTGTCCTGGTTTGTGATGAAGGCTCAACAAGAAGAACGGCAGCAAAACTATTTGAACTTGTTGGCCACAGATGAGCAGAACCTTATCGTCAACGCTACGGTGGCAGATTGTCCCATTTGCTTCAACGCTCTGCAACCAGGAGAGGGCGTCGTGCTCAGAGAGTGTCTGCACACTTTCTGCAGGTTAGAACTCGAAAGTGAAGCCTAGTTTCTGTGCAGATCTTATTTATTGATTTAGTATTGATTTATTATTCCAGCCAGTTTAGCTCGTGCTGGTTTGGGTTCGAATCCGGGCTGCTCCCAATTTCCTTCTCTGCTTCTGTGCCGGTCCCAAGCCCGGATAAATTGAGAGGGTTGCGTCAGGAAGGGCATCCGGCGTAAACCATGCCAAGTTAACCATGCGACTCATCCTCGACAGAGAGGTTGTTTCGCTGTGGCGACCCCTGATGGGAAAAGCCGAAAGAGAAAGAAGAAGAGTATTGATTTAGTATTCCAGCCAAAGATGCAATTGTCACAACTTTTAATAAAGTACTTTAAGTACTGCTATTCGAAATGTAAAAGTTATTTTTTCTTGAAGTTGTGTACAAAAAAGGACAGCAAAAGATGTGTATTCTTTATGTCTTGCAGTGTTTATATAGTATATTTGCCTTCTTTTTAGGGAGTGTTTAATAGGCACAATAAGAAACAGCAACAATGCTGAAGTGTCGTGTCCAGACGACTGTGAAAGCAAACTACTGGACAGAGAGATCAAAGAGGTCAGTGATGTTTTGAGACAGCAGGAAATATATTTAAGGAAAAAGTGAAAACATTTTGTATTGTGAAACTACATTATTAAAGGATTGGTCACACAGCCACAATGTACAATTTGTGTATGAAATTTCTGTCTTTTGTGATATATGTGTGGTATATGTGATTAATAAGTGTTTCTTGCGTTCGGCGATTTGCGCAGATGACCGTCGAAGGTTTCGACCGACGGGTCTTTACGTGAATTCAGTTTTGAGCGGTTCAAAATTCTTGGACGGTTGAGAATTACGCAGTTTATATGCAATTATTACATAAATCTTTCCCAATTGTCTGTGATTGTTGCTTTCCACAACCATTCCACATATGTCTAGCAAACCTTTCACGTTTGTACCAACGATGTATAACTTTTATATTGCATATATGGCGCACATATCACGTTCAAATTACATAATTGATGCACAAATCACGAATGAATTGGATATAAAAAGTGCAATAATCATGCATGGTTCATGCATGATGGGTTTATTTTGTGATGGATATATAAACCGGTGGGTGTGTAAACCCCTCCACACCGAGTGGGGGTCTCCCGTTCCCCCTGTTTGACTCATCTGGGCTCAGGTCTCTCGCTGGGTGTTGTCCGGCGCCGTCTAATTAAACCAAAGCATTGCGCGGCAGGTGCTGACGCGATGTGATTTCTGCCCACTGCTCTAATGTCAAAGTGAAGAAATAAAATTTCGTGCAGGTTTTATGTGTTGTTTGCGTGGTTTATTCGTACTCCTTATGTGGTTTTAACGTGGTGCATTTGTGACACATCTGTAAAAATTTCACGTAAAGACCACAACGTTTCTCACTTTTTCATGTATATTCATGTACGACCAGTTTTCATTGTGCAAACATGCAAAAAACGCATGTAGCGGGTGTGTTTCAGTAGCGTGTTAACACACGTCTAATCAAGTCGTTAATCCAGTTGACCTTTATTACTATAAAACAGTTTCAAAATGAAATAAAACGATTATGATTTGAATTTTTGGAATCATATCGCCGACCACAAATGATATGAATCAAATCGTTAAAATGAATTGTTACAGCCCCCCCAAAAAAATAAAAATGGAAAAGGCTCTCTTTTATTCCGGAAAGATTTTTTTTAATATATATATATATTTCTGGTATGCTTTTGATTGCAGCTGCTCACCGAAGAGGAGCACCAGCGCTTTTTGGAGTTGCGTCTAAGTATTGCAGAGAGTCGATCGGAGCACAGCTTTCACTGCCAGACCCCTAACTGCAGAGGATGGTGCATCTACGAAGATGAAGTCAACGAGTTTCACTGCGACCTCTGCTTGGAAGTCAACTGCCTTCTCTGCCGGGTAGCCTTTGGTCAAACGTCAACTAAAGCAACTGTTGTGGCCTATGAAGTAACGCCCAAATGATAGTAACTGGGGATTTGTGTTGTTTTATTTCAGGCCATCCACAAAGACATGAACTGTAAGGACTACCAAGATGACCTGCGCATCCGAGCACAGAACGACAAAGCAGCTCAGCAAACTAAGCAGATGCTGGAGGTGGGCCATCTAGTAGAGTCTACACACCACTTTTGCATAGACCCTATCCCCACTAAGCATTTTTAAAAAACCTTCCCTCTTATTAATAAATCCATATTAACTATAATAAATACCTCTCTAGAAACAGGTTATGTGCCACAGCCTTTTAAATATGCAGTTTCTAAACCTCTTCTGAAAAAGCTCAGTTTAGATCCTGGCAATCTGGCCAAGTAAAGACTGATATCAAACTTCCCCTTTATTTTAAAAATCCTAGAATGAGTTAAGCATCTTTACTGCCATATGTAGTTGTAGAGTTAGATAAGCTAATTCCTCTGGTACATTGCCTGTCGATCCTGGGCAGGATCCTTCCTTCATGCTGACATCCCTAAGGTCTCTTTTTTTTTTTTTCCCTTTTTCCCTGGAATCTGTTCTCTTAGGAGTCTTTGCTTACCGAGAAGGAGGGTCTAAGGGCAGGAATGCCCAGTTTTTGTCTATTTAGTTTAGCCAATACCGATTGAATTCTTTGACTTCATGTTCTTGATGATTTCATGTTTTTTATGCAATTACAGGTACACAGCTCATTGACACGACTGTTGTTGTAATATAGGGCTATATAAATAAAATTGAATTCAATAGAATTTATTACTGCTGGCTTTAGTCCACTCAAACAGCTCATAGGCTGATAGAAGGTTGTTGCTAGATTAGAAATAGATTCAAAAGTGTCAACTTCCTCTTCTACAGAGGAAATCCTGCATGAAACTGATGTGCAGACATGATCAGGGGACTTAAATGTCAAATGCAGCTGCCTCACTGTTATCTTCACATTCTGGGTTCAGGTTTTGGGTCAAACTGTACAATGTTTCGCCATTCCTAGAAATCTTTAATAGTCTATATCGTGCTTTTCTTAAGGATTTCAGAGTAAACTATATCTATATATATGATTTTGGCACACTAAAGAACAATTTTTTTTATGAATTAATTGTTATTTTGATAGTTCATTTTCCTACCTGGAAGTGAGAAGACTATCTCTGAGGCATCGGCTCTCACTGATTGTGGGCGCCGCCCATTTCATGGCGTCAACCTAGAACTGACCTCGGCAGGGTGTCTGCTTTTCGTCCACGAAACATACATCATCCAAAATTTTGCAAAGATTGATGTGCATATTGTGCATAAAAAGTGAAACGTTTTTAGCAATTCACAGTTATCTCCGTGGAGAAAGGGGGTGTGTGTGTTACGTCACAATGTGAGAACCCCCTGGTTTCCATGGACTGGGAGGGGCTGGTGTTCAGACGCAGGTTTTAGAGGAATACTCAAAAATCCATAAACGAATCAAATGACCACTTTGGGGTTGTTTTAGGGAGGAATGAAAATTATAGTACACTTAAAAGCTCAAAAGTTTGATTTAACTTGATATAGGCCCTCTAATTCATATCACAGTACAGTATTGTTGGATTTTTCTTTTCTATTTTTAACCTATCATTAAGAAATTATGGTTTTTAGACATGCAAGTTGACGCTTTTTTGGTCCCTGAACATTGACCATCTCAATTACTTTGCAGTCAATTGGAATATGACACTTTTCAATGCATTTCATCGCAAAAAGACTTTTTTTCTTTTTCATTTATAAAATTCCAACATTTACCCTCGACTGTCTTCTCTTCCACTATAGAGCATGCTTCAGAATGGAGAGGCCATGAATTGTCCACGGTGTGCCATCATTGTGCAGAAAAAGGATGGTTGTGATTGGATCTGCTGTTTGATGTGCAAGACGGAAATCTGTTGGGTCACCAAACAAGCTCGATGGGGACCAAACGTAAAAACAAATTTTTTGTTTTGGTGTAGTTAAACGTTTCACATGTAACTTGTCTATTAATATTTTTAAAGATCGTGTTGTGCAGTCTTAGAAAACACCTTCCTTTTTATTGGTTTTATCACAGGGACCCGGCGACACCTCCGGTGGCTGTAGATGTCGAGTCAACAATCAGCCGTGCCATCCAAATTGCCAAAATTGCCACTGAGGTGAGCGTGTGGTGAATCTGTGAGCTTCATGAAGAGGAAAGATGACACCAAAAGTGCTTTTTTTTCCATAAATATAAACACGCAAGAACACGAGAAAATGCAATACAGAGGAATTTTACTACAACATGAGTACTTTTAGGACCTGTAGACCTGCTGCTCCTTTCAGTTTCAGTGAGCTAGACGTCAGGGAGCTGAGCTATACTCTGATCAGGGAAATGAAATCTTAAACACATTCCTGACAGAAGCAGTTTTCTTAAGAAAACAGCCAAAAAAAAGCAGTTTTTCAAAGTGAGCTAAACTTATCTTGAAGATTTAAAGAATGTATTCTTGCCAGGCTTTATTAAGATCTATATTTTTGGTATTCCCGTCTGCAGATCAGACTGTAGTGAAGAATACTTCCACGTTTACACTGGCCTCATGCACTTATCGAACAAAGTAACCTCCTTTGATTGCACTAAATACTTTTGAAGTACCAGGTGGTGAAGATCTTACTAACTAGACAAATCACAAAGTATTTCTAGATTTAATGTTTTAATTGTATTTTCATTCCACTAAAAATGTGTTGGAATCAACTTCTATTCTATCTATAGTTTGAAAACACTCCAAACATTTGAATCATTGTTTGGAATTACTATAAAAGGATTTTTTAAGGGAGGAAAATAGCAATTTTAAGTATTTTTGCACCATGTGAGTAGACTTTTGTACTTCCAACAACACACTCTGATGAAAATGGGAATTTTAACATGTTCTTGTAGCTTATTTTTGGTCATGATTGAGAACAAATATAAAGAAAATGAAGATAAAGTCAGGAGGCTAATTTTCTTTTTAATGAACTCCTGCCGCTCTGCAGAAATTATGTCCAAGAAAAGAACTCAGGGGTTTTGATTTTGCCGTCTTCACTGTTAAATGTCTGAGTTAAAATGTTCTACATGTATTGAACATGTGTGTTTTATGGAATTAAAGCTGTGTGGTAACAACCATTTAAATTAAGTACACCTGTGCCCACCGTGGTGTTTTTGTTGAAGTGAGTGAACTCAGAACAGACACGCAGGAACAAACAGGCAACAATTTGACTTTAGTTTAATAGTGTTCCATTTTACAACTTAACATTTTCGGACAAACATAAGGCAGATAAATCATTTAGTGCAAATTGAAATGGAAGGAATCCTGCTGCTGCGTGTCGCTAAGTGATACTTATGTTGTCAGAAACGCAAAATGAACAGCGAAACTGTAGATTATTACGAGTGCAATCAAATCAGTTGACAGTAGTGCTGGAAAACGGGTGCAGCGCCCTTTTGCTCGGACTATCGTAAACTTATAAGAACTTCGGTTCCGGAAGCATAACGGAGGATTTACGAGCAAAAAAAAAAAGGAAATTGGAGAAACTGTTAAGATTGACAAACCCTGGACATCCTTCCACTTGCATTTTCTTTTCAAATAAACGTTCTTCTTTTAATATTTATGAGTGAAGCTGCAACTACCCCATGCTCTGCAGAGGCGGGAAAGCCTTTGCCTTGGGACAAACATACGTTTAAGTCGCTTTGAAGTCATTTCATAATAAAATGATTTTTTTTCCACTATTCCTGCCTCACTGGGATTTAGCTTTTATTAACTGCAGTGACGTGTGCTGATCATCAGAACAACACAGGCACATTTTGAACGATGATTATCCAAAGACTTCATTACAAAATTCGTATAAGTTTACTTCCTGTCTTGAAAATGAATTCTAAACGTGGCTTTTAGGCGCAAAAAGGACATTTCTAACTGCATCTGTAATTTACATCAATTCGGAGAATGTTATTTTTCTATGATTATACAAGAAGACTCAGTTTTCCTTATTTACCATTTCACTTGAAAGGGAAAAAAAAAAACAAAAAAAAAACCTTTGAGTGAAGAAATGAAACCTAAAAGTTTGCCTGTGTGTTTCGTTTCTTGACATTTCCATGCTTCAAAATGAACAAGCGGTAAATAAGCAACAAGGTTTCTAAGAAACCTCCATTTGGTCTCAGTCCAGGTATAAAACAGATAACAAACAGGCTCTTACCACAGACACACACACACACACACACACACACACACACACACCCACACCCACACCCACACCCACACCCACACCCACACCCACACACACACACACACACACACTCACGCACGCACACACACATTCTGAATTGGCAGCAGTTTCAAGTGTAGTGAACCCTTCAGGCGTGTGCACGACTCAAGCATATATCCTGATCTGAAGTATAAATAAACTTTAAAAATAACTATGCCAGCTCATCCTTTGAGCGTTTTCTTCCTCATAGGAAGGTAAAGTCTTCCTTCCAGCACTTGGGGCCTAACCAGCTCAGCTCAGCGCGGAGCGGGAGTCCGGCGGCGTGTGCTCCAGACAGAGTTAGAGGCTCTGCACACTGTGGCTTCACTGGTTAACAAGCTGCTTGAAAGCAGGCGTGCCAGCTTGATGGGGTTTGGTTTTTTATGTGACACACATTAGTTGCAGTGCGGGAGGAGGATGCGAAAGGCGGTTCAGGGAAACAGGTCCAGCTTGGGGGCCCACTCTAAAGCCGAGTTGACCACGGCAAGAGCCGCTGCCCCTAAAGCCACCGTCAGCCCCATGACCGCCAGTCGGACGAACCGCCGCGCCGTTGAAGGTTGGGCCACGGCCACGGCTGGCTTCACCGCGGAGCTGTCCAGAGCCGCCTGCTTTTGCCTGCGTCTGCGGCGCAGAACCGAGTCCGGTCGCTGCTGAGTCGATGCGAGTTCAAAGTCTTTAAAGGTAGAGGATGCCATGCTTTAAAGAAAAAGATCAGGAAAGGGTTATTAAAGGCGAGGCAGAAAAGTGGACGTGACATATACAGTGAAGCGAGCGCAGTGTGTCTAAGCGTGCGGGGGAGGAGTTAAAGCGCTCCTAACTACCTTTCATGCACGGCGACTTCTCGAGCCAGTTCCGAAGGAGGAAACTGGACAAAGAGGTCTCCTGCTCGGCTGATGAGCAGCTCATACGGGAGATCCTGAGGAATCTGGGACAGCAGGTGATGAACCATGGCCATGTCGCATTCACACTCCAGCACTTCCTCTTCTCTGTACAACACGATCTGCAACCACACAAACAGCAACCCAAATAAACATAAACGGGTTCAAAGAAAAAAAAAAAAAAGGCTGTGAAGACGCCAATCTATTCTGCTAACGTACGGCAGAATGGAACAGGTTCAGTCAACAAGAAAAAACCTGCAGGCACTCGCTCAAAGTTCTCGTACGAGTATCGTAGTTTGTTCCAGAACAGAAAAAAAAATCATTTATGTTTCCAGCATGATTTGTAGAAAAAAGAAATCAAAGGATTCTAGCACTGCAAAAGACAGAAATGAAGCTAGTGTACAGTCAGGACCATAAATATTTGGACAGAGACACATTCTTTTTAATTTAGTTTCTGTACATCACCACGCTGAATTTTTAATAAAACAACTCAGATGCCATTGAAGTGCAGACTTTCAGCTTTTATTCTATGGGTTGAACAAAAAGATTGCATAAAAATGTGAAAAATAAAAGCATTTTTAAACACAATCCCTTCATTTCATGAATGTGTCAAATTTACTGGCCGAAACCCTCGACGGACATTTGATGAAGGCAAGAAACACTAATGAATGAGGTATATCACGCATGAATCACCATAGAACTACCGGTAAATATCATTTGTGCAAAATGTGCACATTCTACGTAGTGGCTGTGTGACACGGCCTTTACATCATTAAAAACCAGAGCAACAACAGTTCATCAACAGAGAAGTAAAAACTGTAGCTAAATTTGGTAAGTATTAACTTAAATACTGCTAAAAATGTAAATTACCACTTAAAACCTTCAATCTGTGTTGATATTCCCTGGAATAAATGGTTGCACTGAACACAGGAGTCTCACCACGGCGGCGAAGTAGATGGGCATCAGCGGATGGCAGGCCAAGAAGAAATCATACAACCGCACAACATGGCGGAAGTCTGACAACACATGACCGAACCAGGTGATCAGCCAGCTGAGAGCAAAGACCGTCCCCACTTCAGCCCTGGAAATGGAAAGCAGCACACACACTTATGCTGACATTTGCTCCACTTTTTCCTCAACAATGAAGGGATTTGAAACCGAAGACCCTGAAGGTGAAATGAGCCTCTAAAGTCTGAAGCTTGAAGCCGTGTTGTTCACAGGTAAAACCTGAGCTGACATAATAGGATCTGTGTGCTATTACACAACAAAGTATCCTTACTTAAATAAAATATCATTCACTTTGAGCAGGTCAATTTAAAAAACATCATAAAAACAACACATTGCAATTGTTTAACATTGAACGACGTCATCGGTATTTTGATATTTGGCTTCATGAAAATACTACAATATTTATCTAACATCATTTTATGTAACACCATGGTCTGGGTGAATACTCGATTCTGATTGGCTGCTGGGTGTGGATTTAAAAAGTGATAAGTTACACCTAAAAAAGAAGTTCCAGTCACATAGCGTAAATGTTCCATATCACTGCGCTGGCGTCTTTAAGACAAACTTTAGCGTCATCATCTGGACAAAAACAAGTGTTCAGAGGTGAACTTTCTCTCTGAACTGATGCTTTGTTTAACTTATCCTGACGATCGGCGTATATATCGCTTTCCTTTGCTGATGCAGTCGAGGTCTGTACCATGACAACGCACCGCACCATGTATCAAATAGTCGGCTTTTTGTGAAAAAGTCATTTAAACAAGAAAAAAAAAAGCAAGAATAAAGAACTAAAAGTTGATTAAATATTCATTTCTTTTGTGAGTGACCATGGTATAAGCGGGATCATGCCCGACAAAGCATCCATTATCAGAAATGAACGGACGACACGGAAGCCTTGGCGTGGAACTATCCCTAACATAATGAACTTTGTAGAAGCCTGAACCGTCCTCCGTTTCACACTGGACGGTTCAGGCTTCCGCCTCGGGCATTATCACTTATTCCCCAGTATATGATAAAAGCAAGACAATGGAAAAGACCTGTCTATGATGGACATGCCAGTCTCTCTACCAAACAGCAATGTTGCATTTCAAATTTGGTCAAATTAACATTTCCAACAGTTCTTTTACTGACAATGATATAAAGCCTTTATAAATCCCAAAGTAATGAATCGACCATTTCAGTAAATTAGCCAACTTGTATAAATTGACATGAATCAGCCAAATATTTCTGTTTCTAACCAGAAGAGAGACACAAAGGAGCTTTAATGTAGTCTTACTGTTGCATGAAGTCGTGCACCTCCGGGTTGACCCGCTCAATGATGGGCATCAGATAGTTTAGGATGTGCTTTGTGTTGTCCATCGTGGGATCCATGAAATCCCTGAGGGAAAAGCAGGATAAAACTAACACAACTGGGAGATTTTTGTTTTTAGACAAACACACTCACTGGTTACAAATACGACCTGAAAGGGCTGCGTCTTTTATGTACGGTCTGTACCTGAGGTGATGTGTGGAGAGCTTCTCCACTAACGCGGTTGCCAAGCGCTCCCCCAGGACCAACAAAAAGGTGACGACAATGTCGTGGTATCCTTGGTAATAGTGCAGCTGGGGATTGCGTTTCAGAACTCGGAGGATGATGTCTATGAGCTCTTCCTGTAACCCTTCTCTCTGCTCATCTGGCATCCCTGTCCACCAAATAGAAAATCCTCTCAGCTTCAGATTTTTCTTTTTAAATGCCCCTTACCACAGTGTTGGACGACCAAAAAGCATCACAGGTGGAGCACACACCACATTTTCTGTCAATAGAAGGCCGTCTTGCTCTTCCGTTAAAAAAGTTGTTCAAAAACTAAAAATGTTGATGTTCAACCAACTAAACTAAATCATTTTCATTTTAAAAACAAACTTTTTGTTTGAAACAGTTTCATTATTTGGATTAAGTCTTTTGTTTTGACCTTTTTTTTCCCACATTTGAGATCTGTTTTGTTTGGTTTTAAAATTAAAATGCTTATTGATCGCATTTAGATTACATTTGTGGTTATTTTTTTGAAGATGGTAGTGGTGTGTGTGTAGCTGCTACTGGAACATAAAAAGAAAAAAAAAGACACACAGAGATGGTTTTTTGTCTCACATTTATGAAATATGGGGCAAATATTTTGAAAATCTGAGCGGGCTACGTCGATACAGCTGGAGGTCCAGGTACGACCATTCTACTTACAACATTTTGATTTTGAACTCCAGAACACAATGTTTCATAAAAAAGTGAATTGTCGCAGTAAAGTGTTCCGATAGATAATTTAGCCTAATCTGTAAACTGAATTGTTACGTCTCTGCTTCCATGTTTCACTCAGTGAAGCCGATCAGGACAAACTGGTCACAAGCCAGAATTTGAACCAAAGATTGCAGTTAAGGTCCCAATCCAAAACTCTATGAGGTTCATTAAAACAAAGCAAACATTGAGGTCAAATGTATTGACAGATACATTTTAGAAAATTTAGAGAAATATTACCACTTTTAGGAAGGAAAACAAGCAATAAATCTAAAAAGGCTGCCCTTCCCTGCTACTATTAAAGGGGTGACTGGTTCTGGAAAGGATTGGAAATTGTTTGGAAACCATTATATAAACATCTTTAACCTCTTAAGACCTGAGCTAATGTTTGAGCTAACCCTCTACACATGTAGTCATAGGACCCCCCGTTAAACCGAATAAACTACTGGGGCAATATAACCCAAAATGTGATGTCCCCGCATGTGATTTACTGCTGTTCTCATGCATGGAGTAGTACCAGAATATGTAGAAACTCTACAAACCGATTCTTTTGGACAAATGATTTTAGTAAAACTTCAAGAATATATATTAACAGCAGACAATAGATTTCTTCTTTAAGATGTTGTATATATGCACTAAAAGAGAACAAGAGCCAATTTAACAGTAAAATACCACAGTATTTAGGTTTTTTTAGTGCTACTAAAGTATTTAACTCAAGGAATCTCTACAACTCTTTAGTCAAGTTGAGTAAATGAAGAGTTCCTCCGTATTCCATAACGATTCTAACCCCTTTGTATTTTCACTAAAGTAAACATGTGGTATGGAGAAAGCACCCACTTCCTGTCTCCAAACACCCACTTCCTGTCTCCAAAAGGGTGTGTCTGTTTAACTACTATATGGAAGATTTCCCATTGAGATTAAAAGCTTTCTAATGGGTGGCATGTCTGAAAGTTCTATTATTAGGTATTGACTGTTAGCAGATAACCTGACAGTTAGATTTCCTGCTGGTGCTTTTAAGGACGTCTGTTCTGATCTGAAATATGACATTCAATTCATCCCTGGTAAGAAGGATTATTAAATAATTATTAGAAAAAAGGTCCAACTATCCATTTTTTTTCCAGTCTATGTGACCTTTTTTTATTGAATCAAGTTAAGTGCTTTTAAAGAGACGACCTGTGTGAGAATGACGACACTAGACATTAAAAAGTAAACAATAATGGAGCATGTGTTCTATGTGCACAGTGGACAGGAAGACAGACATGTTGTCCATGCTACACAAATACACTTGTCCTATAGAATAAAATAGTGGCAAGTTACTTTAAATGAGGCTTTCTGGGTAATGTTAAATGCAAATGCTATGTGTGTTCTTCATGGTCCAATTACTTTAGGCTGTTCCAAGGAATTAGTTGCACACTTTTATGACTAGCATTCTAGAAAACTCTACATAGAAATGGATTTGTCGGTGAAATCTTTGTCCACAAAAGCTTTCTATTCTACTGAAATAAAACACTTGTTATGTCAGTCGCGTGATAATAAGTTAGTGGCTGGACTCAGTGGCGGTCGCAGCACCTACAGTCCCTGAAAGCAGCATGATGGGGAGGAGTTTTTTTCACCTTCCTCTCCATATTTGACAACCACACCCTCATGCCAAATGAGGGCCAAAATACTGAAACTTTTAAAAAAAAGTGTGAACATAAACTCATTATTTTTATTAGAAACAAAAAATTATATTTGAAAACTTTGAAAAAATTTAAAGTTGAAAATGTCAAATCCCAAACTCAATAAAACTGTATTTCCAATTCACAGAAAAAAAAAAAAAAACATAAAAGAGAGGGGACTCATGAATAAAAAAAAAGTTCAAATAACCACTCTGTTCAAAACTGCTTTTTTATGATTTTAAGTTGTTCATGTGGCATTTTTCTGTTGGACAAATTTAAAGAAATCTCTGCTCCAAACTGCATTTCTGAATATTTCTTTATACAGATGGTTGTGGATCAGGAGCAGACAAAAAAAAAAAAGTCATTTGAAAAAGAGCAGAAGATACGCTCCCCGCTCCTCTCCACTCTGTTGCATCCACTAGTAGACAAAACAATCCATCTAGCTCTTTATTTTCCTTGCCTGAGCTGACGTCTGGCTCAGAACTACGCCTGGATAGCTCCGAATTTGCTCTCCATTTTTGTTGCACTGTTGATGTTAGGTTGGGGTTGCGAGGGGCTGTAAGCTAGCAGGAGAGAGTGTAAACAGAGAGTTCTCAGCAATTGGGAAGGAATTGTTATTTAATTTCCCGTGTGTTTTATAACATTAAGCTTTAGTTGTTGCGATTCTGTGTTTAAGCAAAATTAAAGTTTGTTTCCACATGAATAGGTTAAACATTAAATATCAGTTGCAGTTCATTTTTCAATAAATATTGAGTTAGACCACATGTGTCAAACTCAAGGCCCACGAGCCAAATGTGGCCCTCCATGTAATTTCATGTGGCCCGCGAGAGCATAAAAGTTTTTAATTTCTTAAAATAAAAAATAAAAATTGGTGTGTATTCATTCATATCTAGGGGGAATCTGACTATAAAATACTGGATTGGGCTACTATACATTAGGACTTAAACACTGTCCATATCAAATATAACCCTTGTGCTATCCTAGGCACTTCAACATTGGGAGTTGGGTCATCTAGACCCACTAGACAGTGCTCTGAACCATTTTTCTTCAATGATTTGTGATCTTCACTTGTGTCCATGGATTGCATGATGGTAGGGATAACACGTCAATGGTCATCCTGACCCCATAGGATAGCACAAGGGTTAAAAAGGATTTATGCTAGAGTAACAAGCAAACATATGATTTATATGCAACTGTAATTCTCACTTTAAAAAGTTATAATAAATAAACAATGAGTTATTTAACATTAAGGAGTAGGTACATTTATTTTTCGTTACATTTAGTTACATGTATACGTTATATCTGGCCCTTTGAGGACAGCCGCTATGATGATGTGGCCCTCAGGGAAAATGAGTTTGACACCCCTGAGTTAGACGATGATGAGAGAGGGACTGAAGTTATCCCCCCCCCCCCCCCCCCTTGATTAATTTCATGCTGACATTTTCTAATCAAAAATCTTCCAAACAAACAAACATCAAACCAAACAAACATTATGGTCCATATTTTATTTGTGGGATCAACTCACCAGGTGGAAACCTTCGCAGTGAGCGCTGGACATCCAGCAACACTTGGTTGTAGTCTTTATTGTTTTCCCGCTCTACCTTGTCTGCAAAAAACAAAAAAAAAGGTCTCAATTGATATAAATCACAAGGACCCTCCATCAAATGTGGGGGCGATGCTACGTCATCATTCGGCATGACGTACCCGGCTCCTGGTCGAGAACTTGCGGGGGGACGTTGAGCAGCCAGGGCCAGACCTGACAGCGGATTTCATCGGTGAGCAGCCCTCCTTCACTAATAGCCATTCTCCTCAGAGTGGCTACATCCACTGGGCTGACACTGAGGGCCTGTGCGATTTCTCCCATTTTCCTCTTCCGTCTGTTGTCTCCTGAACACAAGAGAAACGCCAGCATGATTATTTTTCCCCTCACGTCCATTTCTGGGCTACGTGGAACACGGAAAACCAAAGCAAAACACCTCCCATCAAGAATCAACACCAACCAAAGCCCGATGCTGCTGCTTTTTTCACTACACATTTATTGGACTCACCGCTATTACATTGTTTTCCGTTCACTGGTGACGAGGTGCCACTTTTGGACTTCTTCATGTTCTTTGCTTCTTGTTCTTGCGTCCAAGTTTTAAGAATTACAATTCACCTCCATGTCTTTACTTGGATAACCCCGATGTCAGCTTTCGTGGCTTCCAGGTTTTAGCTAGCTAGCTGACTCGTAAGAGCAGCACACTCATTCAAACAAACCCAATTAGTTTGGTATTGTGCTAGCTAGTTACTAAGCTAATTCCGCGCGGTTCTGGTTCTGAATACGGCGCGGCTATTAATACCTCCATCATCACTTGGGCCCGTAATACATCCTACTGTTAAAATAGAGCAAAAAACAATGAAGTCTGTTTACATCGGCGGAAGTGACCATGGAGACGTGTAAGTTAGCTGTTCCTGCTAGTGTTGGGTTCAGGAAAAACAAGGAAATTGGAAATTCGCTTTTTTTTTCATTTGGTCTGATGTTACGTTCAGGGGGAAGCAATAAAATCTGAACATTACCGGTAGAAAAGTGTGCCCTTCCATAATAAGTGTTAACTACGTTTACTTTGGCTGTTGAATAGCTTTACAGAACACATGTTCTTTATCAAATTCCATATAAAAAGTTCAGGTTCCTGTAACGCTTTTTGGTGGCAGTATTCAAATGTTTTTTGACAGTATATTTTCATAAAGCATCTTACAAATAAAAAGCTAAAACAAAGTCTAAGCAGGAGGAGACAAAACACATATATCTACAAAATACCAACTAAATATAGCAATAAAATAACATAATTAAAATAAAATGAAAAGAAACGAACTAAGGCATTAATCCAGATAAACAGATAAACAATTCAAGAGTTTTATAGCTTTTTGTCAAATATTTTTGTACAGATTTAAAAAGCGCATTATCGTTTTTGAAATACAAAAAAAAACTTCTCTTTCAGAAAACAACATTTATGAATAAAAAGAATAATAATAATAAAAAAGTTTTGTCCAACTTTCCATTTAAAAAAAGAACTTGAACGCAGCAGTCACGGTAAACTACGGAAGACGAGAAAGGACATGCCTGTTAAACGAGTAATGACGTCGTTATTTCGAGAAACTAACTGGAAAAAATATGAACAAACATTGCCGTTTTCTTCTTTTCTTGTAAACAAATGAATTTTGAGAACTTTTTTGAGAATTTTTGAGAACTCCCTTAAAAACAAATCAAGAAACTTGAGATGACAGAGAGAGTTTGGTGAATCCAGCTATCAGCTTAATTAAATATACAGCAGATTCAGCTGTCTTTTATACCCAACTAAATTAGTGAGCGAATACATATTGCTCTGTTCAAGCACATTATATTAATGCACGTTTCAAATAAAGTTGCAGACATGAAATTCAACATGATCAGAGAAGCATTAGTCACTGTCCTCTCCCCGTGGGGCGGGGTGGGGGATTCCGGTTAAACGAAAACGAAACCGATAGATGTGTTTATATATTCCGGAGTCCTGAAGTCCGCCTGTCAGAACAGACAACGGAGAGACTGTTCGTGCTCCTCAACGGCAAAGTGATAACAGAGGACTGCAAAACGGTGCAGACATCCTGGTATAAAGAGATTATCCAAAAAGGTACGTTTCTAAAATATCGATTCTTAACTTGCGTGTGATGTCCACTGGAAATGGTAGTGCTGTGCAGTAATAGTAATACATTTAAGATTGTGTGATTTGAAATTGAAGGCTTTTATGGGTTAATTAAGAAACGGAATCGAATTTCCCCACTTTAAAAAATGCAGTTATAGAAAACTGCACTTAGGGACATATTTTGGGCAATTAATTAAGCAGTTAAACGGGTAAACCTTCTTTGTTGTCCTTTTTTTTGTCACTCAAGAAAATGGAAACTTCCATCCATGATCCATGATAGTTTGTCCAGCAGAGGGCGCAATTTCAGCTACGCCGCTTGTGCAAAAACCAGACCAGACCGACATTTGAATGACCCATCCCATAGGACTACTAAAACACTCACATCTGCTACTGGTTCTGCCCTTCTGTCAAATACCAGAACACTTTGTGGATCACAAGTCAAAGTTTTCCCACCCCTGGTGTAAACAGATGGATGAGGGGAACAGAGGTAGGGTCAATTAGTGCCGACAGTCTATGTCCTAGAAAATGACACTGGTTGTTTGATTTTTGCCTAAAAATTGTATGATCATAATTGAAAGATCACTAAAAACTATTTTACAATGGTTAAAAAGATGATCGGAGTGGGACTTTAACCCTTGTGCTATCTTAGATGACCCCACCCTCGCAATTGACGTGTTACTCCTACCATGACAAAGGTGGATAAAGGTGAAAAGATTTCATGTAATCCATGGACACCAGTGAAGATCACAAATCATTGAAGAAAAAAGGTTCAGCGCACTGTCTAGTGGGTCTAGATGACCCAACTCCCAATGTTAAAGTGCTTAGGATAGCACATGGGTTACGTTGTCGCTTCTATACAGTTTTTTTGTCCCACCATTTCCAGAGAAGAGAAACTTAAGATGCAGAAAAGTTCGTCCAGCAGAGGGCGCAATTTCTACTGTGCAAAAACAAGATCAGACTAACATTTTATAGTTTGTACACAGTGTTTTAACTGCTTCAAATGCAAATATTAACATGTATACATTGCTAATAATTGAAATTTGTTTTAGTTAACCATGAATAAGAAAATTTAAAGTTTTAAACTCTTTGGGTGCTTTAAAGCTCTTTTAGCCGCCACCAGTGTCTGAATGTGTGAGTGAATGTGTGTGTGACTGGGTGAATGGGTCTGTGACTGTAAAGCGCTTTGTCCTTGTAGGAAGAAAGGCGCTATGTAAGTATACGCCATTTACCATTTTATCCAAGATTGGCCTTCCTTTGTTCTGATTTTGAGTTGGAGTAAAAAAGATAAATTTTTCCACAAACCTTTTTCTGGCTATTTTAGTTTAAAATCTTTATGTGTTACATTTTAATGCTGTAGTCCCTCCTTTTTTGTCTCCTTTCTTTGTTCTAGTGTAAGCAGTCATTCAAGTCCTGCATGGAAGAAAGACCATGGACAGACTGACTTTTAGAGTTGGGATAGGTAATGAACTCAGAATTTCATACAAAAAACTGATAAAAGTTGGGTTGTTTTTTTGTGACTCACTGTTGCCTTTTTCTTCCAGGTTTAGAAAATGAGGATCGTGAGAATCCAGACAGAAGGAGGGGGGGCAGAGGAAGAGGTGGAGGCAGAGGTGGGAGAGGAAGAGGTCAGAGAGATGGAGGAGCAGCGTTCCCGGTGGGGGCAGGTGATGGAGCAGAAAGGGGTTGGTGGCGAGACAGAGACGGAGGCAACAGGAGGGAGCAGGAGGCAGACAGAGGCAGACCAAGAGGGAGAGGAGGAAATAGAGAGAACGTTGGAGAGAGGCTTGAAATAGGCAGAGGACGTGGCGGCGCTGAAAGAGATGGAGCGAGGATGGGCAGGGGGAGAGGAGGTCAAAGAGGTGAGGGAGAAGAGGGCGGGAGAGATGAGAAAAGAGATGGTGCTCGGTCCCATGGCAGAATAATGGGCTACAAAGCCCTGGAGGAACTTTACCAAGAGGAGCCCACCGTCGTGGCCATTTCCCTCTCCTCAGACCCCGCCTTTCACAGACTCCTGAGTGCAAAAGAAATACGGCCAGACCTTATTCAACTTGTGTGCTTGGTGCTGAGTAAAGCGTTCGAATCCAGGGCAGAAAGAGGGACACTCCAGCACCTGGCAGGCGTCATCAAAGATTCAGCCTTTTTCCAATTCACCTTGCCTCAACATGTGGGGGGCATGGTGCTAGAGTCCAACCCTGCCCGCAGAGCCCAGTACCCGCAGCATCTTGACAACATCCTGACCATTCTTTCGCAGGTAAATAACCAAAGAAAAAAAAATAATTAGGGAATAACTTGATTTTAGGTTGTGTCTGAATTTCCTCACCACTTCGTATTATGGTGTGTTCGCCATTTTTTTTCTAAATCCACAATCGAGGGCTTTAGAAATTTACCAGAAGCTAACCCTGTCCGAAGACATAGCGTGCAAATATAGACCATAATGCACTGCATTTGAACAATTTTGAAAAAAACAAAAAAAAGTTTTCATCATCAGTACTCAGTGGATGCATAAATAGTCTTCATAAAATGTTCATACTTATCAGGTTTTTACTTCAGGAAGTTGGTGACGTCATATTTGATGTTAAAAGAACAGAAAAACAGTGAAAATGGTGTCCAAATTGCCTTTAAAATCCAGAGAACTACATATTCTCACTTTATATAGTTCTGTAGTTGTGGTGAGGGAGTTCGGACATAACCCTACTTTGTTCTGTTCAAACAAAAACCATTAAACAGACATGAAACTATTTGAATAAATAAAGTATAAAGCTGTTAGAAGGGGGATTACATTTCCCACTGCATTAATTATTCATGGCATAATGAGGGAACAATCAGAGTCGAGGAGTCTAAAAAGGAAAATGAGAGTTCCAATTTGCATGCATTTTATTTGCTCCTCTTGCCTTCTGTATATTTTTTTCATAGCTAATTTAACTTCAAATGAGGCGTTTATTTCATACAGTTTGATTAAATCGAAAGATGTGATAAAGATAGAACACTAAATAATATAAAATATCTTTTACTTTCTAACATGTTTAGTCATAAGTCTAATCTGTGTATAATCTGTTTACCTTAAAGGACCCATGTCATGCAAAATTATCTTATTATAATGTTCATTCCTCACTATGAACAACCTCAAAGCAGTATTTTTTTTATCAATTACGCATTTCTGAGTATTCCTCTAAAAACCTGCGGTCTGAGCATCAGCCCCTCCCATGAAAAAGAGCGGGTTCTCACATTGTGACATCACAAGGTGAGGACCAGCCCCTTTCAGGAAGAGTCTGTGCTGCCAGCACCACCCCCATGCTAACACACACACACACACTATTTTCTATGTACTATATGCACATCCATCTTTGCAAAAGTTTGGATGTTTGTTTGTTTTCGTGGGCAAAACACAGAGATGCTGCAGAGGCCGGCTATAGGTTAAGGTCATGAAATGAGCGGCACCCACAAGGAGAAAAAGCCGGTGGCTCAGACATCGAGGCGTCTCACATCCGAGTTGGAAAAAGAACCGGGAAAATAACCATGATTTCATAAATAAATGTGTTGCCAAAGGTACCGGTAATGTATTATCATATATGTGGATATAGTTTACCTTGAAAGGTTTAAGAAAAGCATGACATAAGCCCTTTCACTTCTAATGAAGTGATAGAATTTCTGTAAAAATAACGCAATTTTTAAGGTTTTGAAGTAAAACGTCATTTATAAAGAAAAAAATCCAACGCTATCTAAGCATTTTGCAATCACTTCATCTTCATTTAACACATTTTTTGGACTATAAGTCGCTTTGGAGTATAAATTGCAAAAAAATGCATCATAGAAAAGAAACATGCACTGAGTGCAAGTCACAATTTTGGGAGAAATTTATTTCATAAAATAAGAAAACAACAACAAGCATATAATCTTGAAATACAAATCGTAATAATAAACTAGATTACAATCATAGATAAAGCTGCGCAATTCACTACCATAACACACTGATGCTTCATGAAACATAGGAGAAAGATCTAGTATATTAGCCCAACAGAGGAACAACTCTTAAGATAACCACATCATGAAAAACATGCTAGCAGGTCAACTAAACTCTTTATTTCACTTCAAATCACTAAATCTGTTGAATTCTTTATCCTCAGTTGCTGTCAGCAGCAAATGCTGATACACCTACAATGCCCTCTAGTGGTTGTTGCCATACATCAAAAAAAATCATATATAAGTCGCACCCCCGGCTAAACTACACAAAACCACGACTTGTACTCTGAAAAATATAGTACATGATATGAAGTACATTATTATTAAGATGAATACTTTCTAATCCTTTCTTTCATATGTGGTTCATACAGGTGCTTAGTATGTTTCCTGCAAGTTCAGTCAAAGCAGTGAGTATGTTGTTGACGCTGCTTCAAGCCTCCATCAACAGTCTGAGGGGATCTGGTTTGGACGTGGACACTCGAGTGGAGGAAAACGGGGAACAGCTGAAAGGCTTAATAGAGCATCTCCAGGAGAGATCAAGGGAGGGGACCCTGCGTTCAGACAAGGACACTTATGCTCTTCTTCCCACTGATGGTGATAAGCAAGGTATTGGTCCTTTAAAGATTGGTTTAATTAAAATCCTTTTTAAAGAATAACTTTTTTGTTTTTGTTTGCTAAGGAAAGAGGTGTTGAGAATGTCCCACTTGAATTTTAGTAGTTCCTCAAGAAATCTTGTATATTTTTGGTTTAACATAGTCTCACTGGCCACTTTATCAGGTACACCTTGCTAGTACCAGGTTGGACCCGCTTTTGCCTTCAGAACTGCCTTCATTCTTTGGCAGCATAGATTCAACAAGGTACTGAAAAACATCCCTCAGAGAGTTTGGTTCATATTGACACGATAGCATCACATTTGCTGCAGATTTGTTGGCTACACATCCATGATGCCAATCTCCCATTCCACCACATCCCAAAGGTGAACTATTGGGTTGAGATCTGGTGACTGTGGAGGTCATTTGAGTCCAGTGAACTTGCTGTCACTTTCAAGAATCTCGTCTGAGATGATTCCAGCTTTATGACATGGCGCCTAATCCTTCTGAAAGTAGCCATCAAAAGATGGTACACTGTGGTCATAAAGGGATGGACATGGTCAATAAGGTGTGGCGTTGGAACCATGTTCAGTTGGTGCTGAAGGACCAAAGCATGGATGGATCCATGCTTTAACATTGTTCACGCCAAATTCTGAGCCTACCGTCAAAATGTTGCAGCAGAAATGGAGACTCATCAGACCAGACGCCGTTTTTCCAATCTTTTATTGTCCGGCTTTGGTGTGGTCTTCTGCTGCTATAGTCTAATCTTCCTCATGGTTGGACATGTTGTGCATTCAGAGATGCTCGTCTGCAAACTTCGGTTGTAATCAGTGGTTGTTTGAGTTCCTGTTGTCTTTCTGTCAGCTGTAACCAGTCTGGCCATTCCCACAGAATTGCTGCTCACTGGATATGTTCCCTTTTTTGGTACCATTCTCTATAAACCCTAGAGATGGTTGTGGGTTAAGATCCCAGTAGATCAGCAGTTTCTGAAATCCTCAGACCAGCCTGTCTGACACCAACAGCAATGCCACGTTCAAAGTCATTTAAATCTCTTTTTTTCCCCAGTCTGATGCTTGTCTTGAACTGCAGCAAATTGTGTTGACAATATCTATGTGCCTAATTACACTGAGTTGCTGCCATGTGATTGGCTGATTAGAAATTTGCGGTGTACCTAATAAAGTGGCCAGTGAGTGTACAGAACTTACAACGGATGTGAACCCCATTTGTGTCCTAGGTGATGAAGAACAGCAGGATTTTCGGACCATACCAATCTATCCAACTCCTGAGGAGTTCCAGGAGGACCACAAACCATTTCTGAGACCCAACCTCACCAATCAGCGTTACACAAACTCCCACCTCTACCTCGACACGCACTTCCGACTGCTCAGAGAGGACTTTGTGAGACCGCTTAGGGAGGGGATCCAACAGTTACTGCAGACCCAAAAGAACTTGGGGAACACCATGAATCCAGCAAAGACGAAGCACTTTGATGACATCCGGGTTTATTTTGATACGCAACTTGTTGTGCCCAAATGCACACACACCGGCCTCGCTTATGTTGTGCAGTTTGATATTAAGCCACTCCAGGTCAGATTCTGAATGGAATTACTTACTATTATTTAAGTTTTAGTGTGTTGTCATGATGTTTATCCTCATATGGGTCTGATTTTGTTCCCTCAGTTTGTGCGCTGGCAGAACTCCAAGAGGCTGCTCTTCGGTTCTTTGGTCTGCCTTTCGTGCAATAACTTTGAGAGCTTCTTATTTGCTACGGTCTCAGATCGAGACCCCAAATACCTGCAAAAAGGACAAGTCCAGATTACCTTCACCGAGGAGAGCAGATACAAATTGGCCAGAATTCCGGTGAGACCCTTTATGGTTTTTATTGTTCTAAATTCTGCTCTCTCAGCCAATCACAAGTGTAGAAATGTGTGGAGCAGGTTTGTAATTAACAAGTTTGTAATTAAGAGTCAGGCTGAAGTTGAACCTAAAAACCGGATGAATTTAATGAAAAGAGCTTCCCATTTTTGGAACAGACTGACCAGTTGTTTCTCATGGTTGAGACCACTGCTTACTTTGAAGCTTATCGGTATGTTCTGGAAGGCTTGAAGGAACAGGAGGAGGAAGACCTGCCCTTTCAGAGGTAACAGTGTCTGTGCGTGTGTGTATGTGTGTTGTGTGGCAATTTTAAACACAATACAAACACAAACTGATTTTGAAGGATCATAGAAGATATGTAAAAGTAAAAAGCAAGTCCTGCAATCAAAACTTAGCTCTTAATTGAAAGTTAAACTCTGTAAAAACCACTATATCAAAGAATTGACAAAATTAACATCTTTTATACCATGGTCCGGGTGAATACTCGATTCTGATTGGCTGCTGGGTGTGCATTAAAAAGTGATAAACCATGCTGAAAAAAGAAGTTCCGGTCACCTAGCTTTAATGTTCTGTATCACTGCGCCGGCTTCTTAAAAAACAACCTTTTGCTTCATCCTTTGGACAAAAACAAGCGGTAAGAGGTGAACTTTCTCTCTGAACTGATGCTTTATTCAACCCATCGGAAAGATCAGCATACATATGTCGACAAATCTTGACTGTGGCGGAAGCAACCATCCTTCGCTTCGCGTTGGACAGTTCAGGCTTCCACGGTGTGCGTTAAAAAGTAACCCTTACATACCATCACCGGGTGAATACTCTATTCTGACTGGCTGCTGGGTGTGCATTAAAAAGTGATATACCCCAGGATAACTGCACGGTGAAAAAAGAAGTTCCGGTCACCTAGCTTTAATGTTTTGTATCACTGTGCCGGCTTCTTAAAAACAACCTTTTGCTTCATCCTTTGGATAAAAACAAGCGGTAAGAGATGAACTTTCTCTCTGAACTGATGCTTTATTCAACCCATCGGAAAGATCAGCATATATATATATATCGCTTTATATCGCAGAGTCTTGACTGCAGCGGTGGTGCAGGTTACTTAACAAGTAACATATCATATGTGTGGCGTGGTGCAGTGGTAGGGCGGTCGTCCCATGATCGTAAGGTTGCAGGTTCGATTCCCGCCTTGCACGCCCATGAGTCGAAGTGTCCTTGGGCAAGACACTGAACCCCACGTTGCCTCTGGTGGTAGGCGGGCGCCTGTGTTTGGCAGCGGAGCGGCCACCAGCTTGTGAATGTGTGTGTGACTGGGTGAATGGGTCTGTGTAAAGCGCTTTGTCCTTGTAGGAAGAAAGGCGCTATATAAGTATACGCCATTTACCATGTATATATACGTAACAAATAGTCCGCTTTTTGTGAGAAAAGGGATCCAAATTGGAAAAAAAACAAGAATTAAGGACTAAAAACGGGTTACTATTTATTTCTTTTGTAAGTGACCGTGGTATAAGCGGGTTAATGGCCCGCTTGACACGCACTTTGCGGAAGTAACCATCCTAGTAACCGTCCTCCACTTCAATAGATAAATTATTCTCACCATAAAGTTTGGAAACTTAGTTGAGCTTTTCCCGCCAAGTTTTTTTGAGATTTGACGGAAGCAGCCGTTTTGAAATGAGCATAAAATGGATATTAAAAGCAATTCAGCCCCATGCTCACCGCTTTTCAGGTTTTTTTAAACGGCGAATATGATGTCATTGATTAGATTTTCAGTTTGTAAAATCAGTAAGTGTTTTATGACGACTATCCACTGAATCCACTGTGTTTTGATGATGAAAACCTTGATGTTTTATTTAAAAAAATAAAATAAAATACATTTTTTTCCAAAAATTGTTCAAACCCAAAGCATTGGGGTCTATATTCGCCAATCTAGTGAGCATGGATGCACACTGGTAGATAGTGCACCTTTGGAGGGTTTTCATTTGTCCAAAACGGTTCAGAAACAGAAAATCTGCTATCCTTTTGGCTCACTATGAATCAACATTTCTTGTACAGTATTTTGTAAATGGTTTTACATAATAGAAAAAAATATCTTTTTCAAACACTAACATTCTAGATTCTTTTTTTCTTTTTGAGGGGTTTCAGAAGGATACAAATAATGTTAGGGACATGAAACATTAAGGTTTAGCCAAGATGTAATGAATTTATTACATATTTTAGTGGCATACCTGTTTTTTTTATTGGACACACCATTAAACTATTAAAGTTTGTCCCCTCTTCCCCCCTTTTTAAAAATCTATTCATGATATTTGTAATTTTTAAATCTAATTTTGAATCCTCTGTTTTAACCTGGTCTGCAGTAACTTAAAAAATGATATTTTTAGAGTTTTTTATTTCACAACTGATGTAAAAGGAAAATGTATCCGCTAAAACAAAAAGGATTTCAGTTTTAAATACTTTCTGAAGATGCAACAGTGAGAATCTTTGTGCTTTCAGGTACATCGTAGAGTGTCACAAAGACGTGAATCCCCCAGAATACCTTAAAGCGAATGATGTGTATGACCTATCTTCCGTTGCTGACCCAGAGTACAAGGAAAGCATCAGGCCTTTTCACAGCCTTAAGCCAGAAGCCTGGCCTCCTATGCAAGAGTTGGGCCTGGACGAGTCTCAGATGAAAGCTTTCCAGCTGGCTCTCACCAAGGAGCTGGCAATCATACAGGGACCTCCTGGCACCGGTAAGAAATGCGAAAGCTTTGAGTGAAAACTCTGATTAAGAATTGATCTTTTGTTAAGGCGTGAGGCACATGTGCTGCTCCTAATGTACACGTAAATGAAAAAATGAAAAGCCCAACTTTCTGGCACAAAATGGTGAAAGTTGGATCTCAACATTGTGTTTACGTTCTGTACTACCAAAGCTTTATCTGCTTTTTCCATTTTTTTTAAGGAAAAACATACGTAGGCCTGAAAATTGCTGAAGCTCTGTTGGCCAATCAAATGCTGATTGATCGGCATGGCACAACTCCAATGTTGGTTGTTTGTTACACTAACCACGCCTTGGATCAGTTCCTTGAGGGTGAGTGGGATATAATATACCAAAAATGTGATTTTATACACTCTGTATATGACATACCTCTAATGAAATATGATCTTTTTGATCTCTGCTTTCACATTAGCTGCAGTTAAATGTCCAAAAGGTCTTTTAATCTGCTAAAAAATGGGATTCGAATTGAACTGTGTACACAGGCCCTGGAAAACTTGATCCGATTACATTTTACAAGTTCGTTTGGAATAAAGCATTTTGACATGCACAGAACAATCTAAAAGACCGCAAAGTGACGTTGAAGAGGAAAGTAGCTCAGTACTATGTACAGAAACATGGCTGCTGCTAGCATGTAGAGAGATGATCCTCGGAGTGTGCTTTTATTGTCATTATTATATTTTTAAATTCACTATTTGCACATAATACCACACTACCCCTCTAGAAGGGTTATTACCTTGGATGCCTTAAAATACGTGTGGGCAATGCAGCAACACGCAATGTATGACCTCAGCCTTTTTTCTTTCTGGAAACGATTGGTAACACGACATGATTGTTTGCTCGGATCACGGATTGGCATTTCCGCATTTAAAACCTCTGCTCAGAGGCAGCTTGCCGGGGCAGAGCAGCTGGCTCCGGAGCGAAGTCCCCTCCAGAGCACACGTCTACACATGACGCCAGTCCAGTAAAGACCCACAATCAGAATAAATTGTTTACATGCACCACGGTCGGCTCAACAATCGGCATGATCCACCTGTTTCAATCAGAAGAAAGTTTTTATCTGAATGCAGAGTATTCCAAATGGCGTGATTACAAGACACATTTTATTCTGATCAGGCTTCAGGTCCGATTACTTGTGTCCATGAAAACACGGCCATTGTCAACACGTTTACATTCCAGCGTTTGGGGTTTGTTGCTTCCAAATGGTCATTTAGTCTTTCTCTGTTTTCAGGGATTCATAAATTTCTGAGTAAAGGCATAGTCAGAGTGGGAGGTCGCAGCAACAGTGAGATTTTGAAGCAGTTCAATTTACGTGAGCTGAGCCAGTCACCCGCCTACAGACGTTCACTGCCATCTAACCTCCAAAGTGCTCATAACCAGGTGGGTTCCTGCTTGTTTTTTAAGCTTGGGTGGGCTGGTTTTCACCATGCCGTTGGTCACACAGGTTCCCCTTGTCCTCTCCCGTTTAACAGATCTACAAGACGCTGTGTATGGAGGAGAGGGAGTTGCAAAGCCATAGCATGAAGCTAGAGTGCTCTTTGAAAGGTGTCATCCGTGAAAACTTCCTACAGAGGTTCATTTCAGACACACACTGGAAAAGTCTCCATTCCCTCCCTGTGAGTCACATGGAATTCTTGATGCACACGTGCAAAAGAAACTGAAACAGAGGGAAATTCAATGCAATCTTCTCAATGTGAATTCAATTGTAGGTGGAAGAGGAATTTCAGTTGTGGAGTGACCAGAAGTTCAGTGTGATAATGGAGTGGCTGGGTTTGGGCTCTACTGTGTTCCAGCTGAGGGAGGCAGAGAACACAAATGCAGCTGAAGGTATGGGTTTTCTACAACTCGCACAAATGTGTATCCGAAACAATGGCGTGCAGGTTTTTTACTGTACTGTGTTTCCTGTAGCGGAAGAAGCAGAAATGGAGGAGGAAGACCTCATTGAAATTGCGGAGGAGGCTGATCTGATCCAGGAGGAGAGGATGATTGAGGACAACTGGACAGTGGGCCCCACAGCTGGCAGACAGAAGGGAGACCAGGGCCAGGCTGTCAGAGCAGTGGAGGACCTGTTGCTGGCTATGAACCTGGACAAAGTTGGTCCACAGGCTGAGCAGAGTGGGGATTTATGGCAGGTGAAAATACCTAGGATTTCCTTGAATATTGTCATGTTCAGGTAGTAACATTCTTTGTACCCATCTGTATGCGAGAACTGGACCAAGTGAGTGTGACGTCACCCAAAGAGAATAGTTCACTTCTGGCTCTAACCAAATGAAGTCTGTCGCTACCCGGCTGTCATATCAGTCCGTAAACCCGCAAGCATTACGTCACTTCCTCTTTGTGGCCAATATTGCGAAGGTTAAGCAATTTGATATAGATTTGCTCCCCTAATTTGTATATCTTTTTATAGGTTTGTTGTTCCAAGATTGTAAACTTTTTAATTATTCATTCATTTCTTCATCTTTTAAACCCGTTTTTCTCCCTTTCGGGGTCATGGGGATGCCAGAGCCTATCCTGGTGGGTGAAGGCAGGGGACATCCTGGAGAGGTCGCCAGTCTGTCGCTGACGTTTGAATTAATTATTTAAAAAGTTAAAATAAATGTATATATGTATGTATATATATATGTAAAAGCTCTGCTTCTGGTAACGACAGTTCTGCCTCCTTTACGATTGTCCATTTAAACAGCAGAAAACTCGGCGATCTTACAAATTTATGTTTTCCTTAACAATGGAGAGCTTCCCTCGACTGAATTACAGCGCCATAAAATAAAAGAACATCGCCTAAATACAAAACTGTACAGTCGTGTCATTACAAACAATGAAAATTTCAACGATCCAGGATTTAATGAAAGCTACATGGCTTGGCTTTTATTTTTTGGATATGTTGTCGATGGCATTTTACTTTGAGGAAAAGGTATGCTCAGGGAGTAAACGGAAGAAGAAGAAAAAATTGTTGTCTTTTGCAGGATTCCTGAGAGTCCTCATCCTAAACATCCTTTTTTCTTTCATTTTTCGTCAACATTAAAATAAACATTTTACGAGGTTATTATTGTTATTAACATCTGCGGACCGCAAAATGCTTTAGCAAAAGTAGATACATTTGACACGAGCGGGGACCGTTAGGGTTGCGACAAAGTCAATTCAGTAGCCATTTTATTGTGATTCAGATGCTGCCGTGTTTAAACCAGAAATTAGTCGGTATGAGTCGTCGTTTCTATGGCAAGCACTCTAGCCAAACTGGAGTGAGCTTGTTGGAAGTCCACACCCCTACCACTTTAAAGTGGGCTCAGGAGAATCTGTCAATCAAATGGTTCGACGTGAGTCCACAGACTTTTATTGAGGTATCTGATTGGTCAGTTTATAACCTGAGTGACTTACACTACAGAAAGAATTAACAAGATTAACAAGAACATGTTAAAAAAGATAGCAGAGCAAAAATGTTTTTTTCTTCTGACAAATAGAATGACTTAATAATAGCTGTTTATTTTTTAGTAGAAGTCTGTTTGATTTTGGCTTCTTGGAGCCAGCAGGTACTTCCTGTTTGGAGCACCAGGGGGGAGGAGCCACTCAGTCTAGTTCTAATAAACAGTCTATGCTACCCATGGATGTTCAGTTCCTGACACACTTAACACTATGTTGGAAACCTATTGACAGGAGTGGTAACCATTTTAATTGCTTTGCACTTTTGCACAGTAATGTGCATGCAGCATTACAGTTAAAGTAGCCCTTTAAAATATGAGTGTTTTTAATTCAATCAGTTGGTTTAAATTTCATATTGAATTTTACAGTGGGAGAAAATTAGAATGTTTTGTTTTCTGACAGGCATTCCTTACAAACTGCCTTTCAAGGTTTCAGAAATACGCACACACACGCACGCATGCACACACACCTACACACACACAGCACCATAGCATTTCAGCAGATGCTGCAACAATTCAAAAATTGGAAGATTCGAGTGTACCCCATTCTAATCTCAACAGATGCAAAGAGACCAGAGGAAAAAAATGAAGAGCAGAATACGGAAGGAGATAGGAAGGGGCTTGGCCATGACGGAGGAAGAGGAGAAGAATGTCTTCAATGTTTGGAGTCTTAGTGTTGAGGACAGATGGAAGCTGTACCGGTTAGTAGTTCACTTTCTGAGTAATTCATCTTGGTTTTCCTCTTCTGCCTCCTATCGTTTATCATAAAAAACTCTGCAAACATTACCCTTCCATTTGTTTTCCTTTTCTTGCGCAGTTCGTCTGCTCCCTGCAGAACTTTTGTCTGATGCAAGCGGTGCATTCCCAGTGTGTGTAATTAGGTCCACTAATCGCCGAGAAAATGGATCCCAGTGGATCTGATCACCAAAGAGCCACAGTTTAACTCCAAAGTTCCATAACTGTGGAAACCAGACTGTGGGCTTATTACAGTCATTTCAAGTCACATATAGGGCAGTTTTCTATGAAGGCAGGTGCAGGTACCCTGGTAATATTCAAGCTGGGGAATTTTGGGAAATACGTGCTTGTTGGTTTTTCAGTTTATTTACCATCCTATTCAAATTTAGTTATGGCTCGCTGAATTTATAAATACTGGTGTTTTGTTCTTTAATATATATATATTATTATTGTCTGCAGGTTATGGCTCACACGCTACAGGGTGGAGCTTCGCACAAAAGCCTTGCAGTCCGAAGTGGCTTATCAGAATGCAGTGGACAGACTGGCGGACGTGAAACGGCAGCAGAACCTTCATGTACTCAAGCAGGCGAAAGTACGTAACTGGCATAAATGGTGGGAGTCAGGTTTTGTTTCTTTAACCCCTTGGCGCCTATTAATGCAAAAATATGTTAAACCACTTCGGCTCCAAAATTACCTAAATTTATTATCAAGACACCCTGTGACAGATGCAGCAAAGCAGCCCCAAAACAGAACTCAGCATCCTCCATGTTCACAGTCGGGACGGTGTTCTTTTCATTCTACGCTTCATTTTTGAGTCTACGAACATAGAGCTGATGTGCCTTACCAAAAAGCTCCAGTTTTGTCTCATCTGTCCAAAGGACATTTTCCCAGAAGCTTTGTGGCTTGTCAACATGCATTTTTGCAAATTCCAGTCTGGCTTTTTTATAATTTCCTTTCAACGGTGGTGTCCTCCTTGGTCGTCTCCCATGAAGTCCACTCTGGCTCAAACAACGACAAATGGTGCGATCGGACACTGATGCACCTTGATCTAAGAGTTCACCTTTAATATCTTTGGAGGTTGTTCTGGGCTCTTTGGATACAGTTCTAACTATCCGTCTCCTAAATTTGTCCTTAATTTTCCTCTTCCGGCCACGTCCAGGGAGGTTGGCTACTGTTCCGTGGGTCTTAAACCTCTGAATAATATGTGCCACTGTCGTCACAGGAACTTCAAGCTGCTTAGAGATGGTTTTATAGCCTTTACCTTTATGATGTTTGTCTATAATTTTGTTTCTAATGTCGTCGGACAGTTCTCTCCTTGGCTTTCTGTTGTTCATGTTCAGTGTGGTACACACCTTTTCACCAAACAGCAACGTAACTATTTGTCTCCCTTTAAATAGGCAGACGGACTGATTATGGGTTTAAAAACAGCTGTGATGTCAATTAAAGGACATACCTGAGTCCATCATGACCCCCTGGGCAATTAGTTCTCAGTCTTTTATGGGGGTACCATCATTTTTGTCCAGCCCTATTTCATTACTTTTTTTTTTTAAATAATTCTGTTAATCAACAACTCAAAAGTAATGGCTGATTTTGATTATTTAACTTTCAGTACATTTTAATTTATTATTACTATTGAATGTTTCAAGTCATTTCAGTGAACATTGTGGACTTTCTTTCTTTAACTGAGGGGTACCAACAATTTTGTCCACCACTGTACATGATGGAAGTTTTTATTCTAACCTTTCTGTTTACAGAATAAATCATAATTTTCTCTGTCAGTTATTAGTGTTGTGTTCATAAGTAAACGCATGTTCCATCCACCAGGTTATTGGAATGACGACAACTGGGGCGGCCAAGTTTCGTAAATCTCTGCAAGAAGTTCGTCCGACTGTGGTGATAGTGGAAGAGGCTGCAGAAGTGCTGGAAGCCCACACCATCACCACACTCAGCAAAGCATGCCAACACCTCATTCTCATTGGAGACCATCAGCAGGTAAGAGATCAGCTGCACTTAAAAGGACAATAATCCCTGAATCCTCTGGGGGATCCTCACCTTCCCAAACCAAACATTGTTTTGGTATTAGTACAACCTGTAATCTGGAAAGGAAACAAATAAGTAGCATGGAGGGGATTGAAAAGTGATGGTTTTCTGGTATCCAGTAGATGATTACACAACTTGTCAGAGCCTACCAAGCACATATGGCCTGCCAGCCTGTCTAGCAATCTGCAGCATGTGGTAGCAACTACACACAGTTCTATCACACATTTTAGGACTTTGTGTTGCTTTCTTCTCCCTGTTGGCTGAAATCTAAAACGTTTTTGATCTGCCTTGTTTATTGGTGGATTTGTGCTCTTTTATTTAAATGAATAAATCCGAGCTATTTATTTTAAAATTCACCGTAAACTTAATACAAGTTACCGGGCTTTAATTAATAACTCGATCGCACACTGAGACCAACTAATACATCACAATAAAATGTGTATATATATATAAATATGTGTGTGTGTACAGTATATATCTATCCTTGTTAAGATATAGAGATATAGCCAGTCTCTGAGATATGTATGTATATATATATATATATATATATATATATATATATATATATATATCTGGTCTGGTCTAATACATATATATATATATATATATATATATGTATTAGACCAGATATATATATATATATATATATATATATATATATATATATATATATATATATATATATATATATATATATATATATATATATATATATATATATATATATATATATATATATATATATATATATATGTGTATTAGACCAGATATATGATACCAGAAAATCAAATGGGAAAAAAACTGTGTAATTTTATTTTCTGTTTTGCCCATTGATGTTGGTTTTTCAGTTTTTCTGTTCTCACTGCAAGCAGTCATAGTTGATCTGATTTTCTATATTAATTTCTGATTTTAATGAAGGTGGATGGCTGGATTCAATAAAAGCTGTGGGATTACTCTGCCGTTTAATAACCACAGGTTTTGTGTCCATTGGAGCAAATCGCAGAGCTTCACCTCGAAATGAGACTTTGTGTTGCCTCCCCCACCGCCCTCCTTCATACAGAATTGTTCTGTTCTGATGCTAAATTAGTTTTGCAAAAGCACTCTAATAAGAAATTATGCAGATAATTAAGAAAGTAATAACAGGTAAACAATATAAATATTATATTGTAAGACTCCCTCTATGAAAACAACCAAACTGTCAAACTCCAAAGTGTGTCGCTTTGTACATCGCCTACCTATTGCAAATATAGTTTCTTCAACCAATTAATTAACTATTCATTATTATTTTTGTGATTTAAAATAACTTTTAGCACACATTTTGGCTAAGAGCAACTTTGCATTTTACTTAGATTGCACACAGCTGTCAAGTAAACAGAGGTTTATTCACTTCAGGCTTAAAACAAGCTGCCAACTCTACAGTATGTTCTTTCTATCAGGACACAATGAAACACGTTCAACATTGGCATGTTATTAGCAAAGTTACTTTCATGTCACGTATAATATTTCTAGAAAATAAAACTAAAAACTAAAAAAAAGAGGTGAAATAAAATGATGATCATACAATATCTGATATGTATATTGTGACTTGTAAGGGTAGTTTCATGGTCTGGGCTTGCTTTAAATGTGACTGTCTTTATTTCAGCTGCGTCCCAGTGCCACAGTATTTGAACTAGCCAAGAATTTCAACCTGGAAATGTCCATGTTTGAGAGGCTGGTGAGGATGGGACTGCCATACGTAAGACTCAACTACCAGGTTTGTTCTTCTGCACTAATCAATGAAAACAAAGATCACACGATTCAAGCGGAAGAGACTGAGTGAGTGTTTTTCTTGATTTGTTTTTTAGCATCGTATGAGGCCGGAAATTGCGTGTCTTCTCACCCCACACATCTATTCTGAACTTGAAAACCATCCTTCTGTGTTGGAGTACGAAAACATCAAGGTATTTACTTTAGTGTTAGGAGTTCCCTTTGGTTGCAGTATGTAAGCCTGTTCTTTGGCATCTTATAGTTAAATGTTACAAAACTACAACTGGGTGGACAGTTTATTTGCAGTCAGACTGTAAATGATGTTTTGAGGAAAACTGGGGTTGGTTTGGACAGCATCAGAGTTCAGGTGATCTTTCACATATGGGGAAACAAAATCAAAAATTAATAAGGCCATGTCACACTGCTGCTACGTACATTTTGGGCATTGTCCATGTATTTAGGTCTTTCGTAATACATGCGTGATGTACGTAGGTCATAAGTGTTTCTTGCGTTCGTCGAAGTGCGCAGATGAACGTCGAGGGTTTTGGCTGATGGGTCTTTACGTGAATTTGGTTTACACAGTCATCGCAGTGTGTGCATATTTTACGTAGCTTATGCGCAATTATTACGTCAATCTTATGCAATCGTGCTTGATTTTTTGCGAGATGCATACACAAATTTGTGGCTGTCCAGTACTGTTCCACGTATATCTAATGGACCTTTCACGAATGTACCATCGATGTCTAACTTTTATATTGTGTATATGATGCACATGTCATGTTCAAACTACGTAATTGCAGCACAAATCACTAATAAATTGCACATAAACAGTGGAATAATCATGCATGGTTCATGCACAATTGGCGTATTGTGTGACGAGTTTATAAATTGGCTGATCTGTCACCCCTACAGCAGTCTATGCAGAGTACGGGTTTTCCGTGAGATTCAAAATTGTTTGTCAAAGGATTTTGAGAGACCTGACTCCCCACCCAGATGTGGGGTCAGGTCTCTTGTGGGACGGTGTCCTGCACCGCGCGGGAGGGGCTCAGATATGGCGGTCGTAGATGCTACTCTGAACACGTACCAGGCCCTTCTCGCGGATATTCCCTGCTGCAGCTCCTGCCAAGTATCCCCCCTCCGCATGCTGCCTTAGCTGGCACCTAGCAGCTGACTTAGAACTCAAGCAGACTGGGGAAATCCGGCTGTTGAATTAAAACAAAGCATTGCCAGAACCCGTGAAGGGATTGCACGAAGCGCAGGTTTACGTGTTCCTTGTGTGGTTTGTATTCTTTTCGTGGTTTTAACGTGGTCCATTCGTGTTGCATTTGTGAAACTTTTAGGTAAGGCACACAACTTTTCTTACTTTTTCAACGTATATTCATGTATGACCAATTTATATATGTGGAAAATGCACAAAATGTACTTAGTGGCTGTGTGACTTGGCCTTAAGAAAAAAAGCTCTGTTGTGGACCAAACACTCCAAGTTGATCAACTAAAAATGATAAAGACAACTGAATAAACTTTCATGCTCTGTAAAAACACGTGACATTTTATCACATCTTACAGGGGCTCAACACCAACTTGTTTTTTGTGGAGCACAGTTACCCAGAGGAACAGATCAAAGATGGGAGAAGCCATCAAAACATTCATGAAGCAAAGTTTGTTGTTGCCCTTTGCCGGTACCTTCTCTTCCAAGACTACAAACCAGAACAAATCACCATTCTCACCACCTATACAGGCCAACTTCATTGTCTGCGTAAAGAAATGCCTGCAAGCGAGTTTTCAGGAGTCAAGGTGCATGTTGTAGATAAGTACCAGGGAGAGGAGAACGATATCGTGCTGTTGTCTCTAGTGCGTAGCAACCTGGAAGGAAAAGTTGGCTTTTTGAGTATTCCCAACCGTGTCTGTGTAGCCTTGTCCCGTGCCAAGAAAGGTCTTTACTGTATCGGGAACAGTTCAATCCTGAGCAGAGTCCCGCTATGGAGCAACATCTTCCACACCTTGAGAGGAAAAGACCAGATTGGAGAAGCTCTAACCCTGTGTTGTCAGAATCATTCAGATCGACGGGTAAAGGCATCTTGTGCTGCAGACTTTAAACAAGCCCCAGAGGGGGGCTGCAACCAGCCTTGCCAGTATCGACTGGATTGTGGCCATGTATGCTCAAGAGTCTGTCACCCCTCTGACTTGGAGCACAAGAAATTTAAATGCAGCAAAAAGTGCGAGAAGATTTTATGCGATCTGGGACACCGGTGCACACTTGTTTGCCATCAAGAATGTCCAAAGAAGTGTCCAATGAAGGTTGAGAAGATTGTACCTAAGTGTCAGCATTCTCAGATGATTCCTTGCCACCAAAGTCCGCAGACATTTGAATGCCGGGAGCCCTGTCAAAAGCTGCTTAGCTGTGGCCATCCATGTGGCTCCACCTGTGGGGCACCATGCACCACCAAGTGCATGGTGGTGGTCACTCTAGCACTTGAATGTGGGCACAGTCAGCAAGGGGCTTGCTTTTACAAGAAAGAGAGAGACCAGCTCAAATGTACAATCCCATGTCGGCATCAGCTGAAGTGTGGCCATGAATGTTCTGGTACCTGTAGCAGTTGCCTTCAGGGACGCGTTCACGTGCTCTGTTCTCACCAATGTGAGCGTCTTCTGATCTGCTCACACAAGTGCACGGAGCCGTGCACTGGGGATTGCCCCCCCTGCCAGAGACCTTGTGAGAATTGCTGCATCCACAGTAATTGCATGAAGCCATGTGGTCAGCCGTGTGCTCCCTGTATTGAGCCCTGTGTTTGGCAGTGTCCTCACCAAAGCTGCAGCAAACTTTGCCACGAGCCATGCGATCGACCACCATGCACCCAACCTTGCACCAAGATCCTGAACTGTGGCCACCAATGCATCGGTCTATGTGGAGACAAATGCCCAAACATGTGCCGCATCTGCAATCGCGAGGAGGTCACAGACATTTTCTTTGGAACCGAAGACGAGCCCGATGCTCGCTTCATTCAGCTGGAGGACTGCGGACACCTCATTGAATCTACTGCCATGGACCATTACATGGGGTTGGATGACATCAAGGCAAACAATGAAGAGCAGGTGACCATTAAATTAAAGGAATGTCCAAAGTGTAAAACTCCAATACGCAAGAACCTGCGCTACGGAGCGCACATCAACCGCAGTCTGGCTGAGATCGAGATGGTCAAGGAGAAGATAAATGGACGGAAACTTGACATCGAAGAGCAGAGGATAAACCTTCAAAGCAAGCTCAAGAACTGTACCAGCTGTCAAATTTATCTGGGAGATGAGTATTTCAAAATCCAGGAAAAACTGGGAGAGCGTTTCCTTACTGTACATGATCTTTGGGTTCTGGAAAACCAAATAGATTTCCTAGAAAGAGTTGGAAAGCTTTTGGAGATTGAAAAGGAAAAAATGCTGTTCAGTCATGGCTACAGGTTTCGGCAGAGTGTTAATCAGTTTTTGAGCTGGCTTAATAATCCACAACAAAAATTCACAGATCAGCAGGTGTGTGATTTGCAGAGAGAGCTAACAAGACTGAACCTCCAGGCTGAGCTCAACGTCCGCTGTCAAAAGGCATATAAGATGGAAAAAACAGACCAAATCGAACCTGAGGAAGAGGAAATCCGAAACCTGTTGAAAACGTGCGGCCCCTTTACTGAGCATGATGAACTCAAGGTCAAAGAAGCCATGAAGAGACTGGATGAAAAGTTTCCAATGACAGGCTTAGGAATCACTGAAGAGGAGAGAAAAATGATCGTCTCAAGTCTGAAAATGCCTCCAGGTCACTGGCACAAATGTCCTAACGGGCACGTCTACCTGATCACAGAGTGCGGCGGGGCCATGGAAAGCCGAAAATGCCCAGATTGCAATGCCACTATTGGTGGCCAAAATCACACACTCAACAGAGGTAACCTTGTTGCTACGGAAATGGATGGAGCACTGCACCCTGCTTGGTCTGAGCAAAACAATCTCCTCAACTTTGAACTCCAAGACATTTAGATATTTCATAAGAGCAATTAATTGTTGCTTTGGCTCTTTGTTGTTAAAACTACCCAGACTGTGGTGTTATATCTACTTTCATTCATGCTGGAGAGGTACTAACCTCTGCAAAAGCCAACGAAACAGGGTCCTTTCAAAAACATTTCCGGGCAGGCATAAAAGATCAAACCCTGCATGCCCATACTGATGTTAAGTGAACTCATTCTTTTATTTGAAATAAATTGGTTACATTTTTCAATTTCAAGAACAGATTATTGGTATAAATAGGATGTAAAAACTGCTTTTCAGATTGTACTTAATATCTATAAATAGTTAAAGAACAAAAGGGGTTTCAACTTGATTGTTTCACAATCTCACCATCACTTCTTGCTTGATATGTTTGAGATGGTGTGTCTTTTCATCTAACAGTAGGTGGCAGTAAAGCACCTTAAATATGCCAGAGAAATCAGACATTTGTCAGGCATGGATGAACAGGTTAGAGAAAATTAAAATATGTTTTCTTTTTTTTCTTCTTCAAGTAATGCATATGATATTGAATTGTCATGATGAAATGATATTTTTTTTTGTCAAGCATATTTCAGATATTATGTGTACTAGTATGTATGCACAATTAATAAAGCTCTTATAAAAAGCATTACTTTTGTTTGTTTTTTTCTTTGGAGGTACAGATGAAACTACAGAATGAAAGCTTTTGAGCCTGTACCAAGATATCATTCACACTGAAGCTGAGGAAACAGCCCTGAAATAGCCACCATTCCTCTTCTTTATACAAGACTCCCAGTTGCTGAGTTTCATTTTGCCGTTTTGTAACAGCTTGCATCGCTTTATTACATGATGAATGTGTCCCTGTCATAAACTCAGCTCCAATGCAAACGGGCCAGTCTTCAAGAAGGGGGAGGGCAACGAAAATGGACCGTCAAGGAAAGCGTTAAAATTGAAAACATTTTAAAAGCTTGCCAGTCTTTTCAGTGTTTATAGGATTCAAGATTCCGGTTGAGCTGGATGAAAGGTGACGCTGGAGAAAAAGGCTAATATCCTCAAGGGGGTACTGACTCATCGATCATGTTTTGTCTTCTTACAATATGCTATTGTCAGAGTTTGAAACTGCTGTGCTTTTATTATAAAAACTACCTCTTTGCTTCTTAAGGCATTCAGATTTGATAAGACAATAGTTACAAAACTTTAGCACAGAAAAATTAAAAAATGAGATGAAATACCTGTTACAAAAATGTAAGAGAAACTTAAATAAGGAAAGATTTGAAAGATTTAACAGTGAAACAGGAATTTGTGAAAGAAATAATCCGTGTCTTTGGCGGTTGGGCTCTGGGTCGGAGACATCTTGCATGCTTGGAATGACCTCGAATGACGTGAAGAGCCTAGACGCTGATGGTGGTTAAGGCCACACCGCGCTGAAGTAAGAGCCAGGAGAACAGGGTGAAAGTGGGCTTGTGAAATGTCAGGAGTAAGCAAACTTCTCTGAATTCGAAGGCAGGAATATGAATTTGCTTGTCATTGGCTGTGAAGAAGGTGATCCCTTTAGCTATTGGCTCAGAGTGAAGTCCAACTGATGAGTGACGTGGAGGGAAGAATCAGCAACCCAGCGTACCTGCAGATGAGGTAGAGTTCCTTATTGAAATTGTGCCAAGTAATCAAAGTGATAAAAGGGGATTATGCCAAATAAGGTAAACACAAACATGGAAAGCAGCTGGAGAAAAAAATATGTGCTATCCTAGGCACTGCAATATTGGGAGTGGAGTCATCTAGACCCACTAGCCAGTGCTCTGAACCTTTTTTCTTCACTGATCTCTGAACCTCACTGGTGTCCATGGATTATATGAAATCTTTCCACCTTTATCCACCTTTGTGGTAGGGAGAACACGTCAATGTAAGGGTGGGGTCGTCTAAGATAGCACAAGGGTTAATGGAGGGGTTAAACTGCACTAAACTGAATGTGATGCGGGCGACAAATTCACGTCAGCCACCCCTTTTTTTGCCACGTGGCAGATTTTGCTGCTTGGCGCTTGTCCAAAAGTGTCTTCATAAGCTTAACGCCGCATATGGGAGGAGCTACCAGCAACCAGTTTGTAGAATGATCACACACAATGGAGGGTTGTCTGTGTTGATCTCAGTTACAATGCATGGAAGACACAGATGATGCTGAGAGATCAGGTTTATTTGTTTTAATAATAAAAATAATAATACATTTTATTTATATGGCGCCTTTCTGGACACTTAAGGTCACCTCACAATACAAAGATAAGTAAAGCATAAAAACACAACAACAATAACTCCACAATAACACAAATAAGTTAACAGTTAAAACAGCAGTTTAAATATGTGCTGAATGCATGATGAAAAAGATAAGTTTTGAGATGTTTGGAGAACTGAGAAAGTGAGTCCGTATTTCGTAGATCAGAGGGGAGGGAGCTCCAGAGCTGCTGAATGCTCTGCCCCCCATGGAAATGAGGCGTGATCGTGGAGGGAGGAAGAGGATCTGAGGGAGCAAGTGGGAGTAGCAACAGTTAGGAGCTCTGACAGATATGGAGGGGCGAGGTTGGGGAGGGCTTTGTAGGTCAAAATGAAGATTTTGTAAGTGATCTGTTGAGGTACTGGTAACCAATGAAGCTGGTGTAAGACGGCCGTAATATGATGAATGGCGACTTTGCCAGATTTCAGATTCTTTAACTCTGGCCCACTGTGGCACGCTGCCCAAATTGCACTGCTGCCAGACCTTCATGCCCAAATTTACGCCACAGAACCATTGACCTAACATTAAAACTGGTCGCCTGTGCCACACGTATCATGTTTAGTGTAAATGCAGCTTAACCCTTGTGCTATCTTAGATGACCCCACCCTTACATTGATGTGTTTTCCCTACCATGACAAAGGTGGATAAAGGTGAAAAGATTTCATGTAATCCATGGACACCAGTGAAGATCACAAATCATTGAAGAAAAAAGGTTCAGCGCACCGTCTAGTGCAGGGGTCGGGAACCTTTTTTGCCGAGAGAGCCATAAACGCCACATATTTTTAAATGTAATTTCGAAAGAGCCATACAATAATGTAGCGTCTCTTTCCCACACTGAGGCACGCAGACTTAACCTCTTTTAAGGTTCTTTATTCTGGTTACTGCAGACCGCAACAAACGCCGTACAATTAATTCAGCAACTCCTGAATCTCTCCCGCCGAGACGAGAGCGCTTCTCCCAACTTTATATTCCCCTGCTCCCGCTGCAGCCCTCCCATTTCCCTTATTCGGCCCATAGCTGAACCCCAATGGTCCAAACTACCTAACAACAGGCTGACCGACAGAACTGAGAGCCAATCAGATCTCTGCTTGATGCGTTCATTGAACTCCAGAACTTTTAACGCGGCCCAACAGCCAAGTTAAACTCAGTCTTCTACAATATGTTTAAAACTAAATATACAAATGAATGTGTGCATTTGATGTAATTTCAACAATTTTAAAGTACAATAAGTCTGTGGATTCTTTTTAATAACATTGTTATGCTGTTGCTAATAAATGATGAGTATTTCTCGTAGTAGTTTTGCTGATGGTCTAGTCCGGTTGATACGTGGTGAGTTTCTGCTTCACGCAGGCGTTGAGACTTTAAACGTGATGGTAGGTTAGTATGAATGTTCTGTAGATGTGAGACAGACTGATCACATGCAGACGGGGAGCCAAACACACACTCACATGCTGCAGTGAGTGACGGTCAGTGGGTTTTACGTTTTTACAATCCCTGCGCGATTCACCTTCTGCCCCCCCCCTGCTTTCTCCCTCACACGTCCCGTCCCCGCAACTGCGCGCTCTTTCTCAGAGACGGGAGCGCGCAGTTTTGGGCACGGCAATTCACAGGTTTCTGGGTGGTACAAACTCTGGTACAAACTCTGTGAAATAATAGATACCAACAATGCAAGGCAGAGCCTAACAGAAATTACAACCAGTACATTGATGAAACCACACTAACTGATCCTCACAACATGATGTAAGGCTCTTTGTTTAATTTCTCCAGTGCATCTGTGTGCAACATCTCTTGCAGATTAAGTAGATAATAAATTGTCTTATCTGAAGCTCACATAAAAGTGTGTCTACAGCTGTAGACTGCTTAAAGATCTTCAAGGCCACTCTGTAGATATGAATGCCAGAGTCAGAACAGTGTGCTCTTCTCAACGGCCTGGTTTAAAAGGAAGACTTACAGCCAATTAAAACAAAAAAACATTCCTGTGTTGTACATTCAAAGCAGGAATAACATTTTTTCAAACGCACCTTTTAAAGACCCACTCCAATGAAAATTGTGTTTTTACTAGGGGTGTGTATCACGAAGAGTTTGGCGATACAACACGTATCCTGATACGCGCCCCACGATATGATACACATCACAATATTGTACCGGGAAATATTTTCTTTTCTTTTTTTCAAGAATTGACTTAGAAAAAACTCTACCTGAATGTCAATACGCCTTTCATTGTAATAAAATGATCAAATTAATTTTATTTAATGATCACAATGTTAATCACTGCAACTGTATCTCATGTACAAGCAAATTCATAGTGCTTTTATTTTGGTGACTCCGAGAATACCGGTATGTATGTTTGTAACCCTTGTGCGCTCCTAGGCACTTTCATATTGGGAGTTGGGTCATCTAGACCCACTAGACGGTGCTCTGAACCTTTTTTCTTCAATGATTTGTGATCTTCACTGGTGTCCATGGATTACATGAAATCTTTCCACCTTTATCCACCTTTGTCATGGTAGGGAGAAGATGTCAAAGTAAGGGTGTGGATAGCACAAGGATAGCATAATCAAACTTGTCTGATTTTTAAAGCAAATATTTTTTGGTTTAGGTAAAAAAAATGAATGTGCCTTAACCAATAAGGTTAGGGAAATAAAGTGCTTTTTATTTCAAACATTTCTAAATGTAGCTTCTCTAGTACTTTTAAACAGTTCAGGAGCCTGAATGGTATTTCAAAAAATAAAGAAAAAGAAAACACCAATTCTTTCCAGAAACAATAAAGTCTGATGAGGCAGCATGACAGGGTGAAGGAGAGCGCTTTAATGTGGCCGAGATCCTTTATTTACGTGACAGTCTGCACTGCAGCTCCGTTTTCTCACAGGTGGAAGTAAACTGGTATTTCAACTGTTATCGCCACAATGTTGGCCTGTTTTCAGAGCGTTGTACACATCACTGATCCATAAGGTTGCTGAACTAGAATCTATTGCTGTGAGGTTCTGCAGAACTTTGGCCCGCTTTGCCGACATCATTTTGGCTGATGCTCTGTGCATGAAGCCGCTGTGCAGCTGCACTGCTTCACTCGTTCCTATCTGAGGCCGCAACAAAGCACCACGATCCATGTTTTTATGTTACTGACAGCAACATGGCACAGAGTTTCTGTTTGGTACCAATCCCAAGTAAAAACTAAGTAGTTCATGTCTCATTAGAACGAAAAAAGCTGCCTTTGGCTGAAATCTTCCTGTTGTCTTGTGCGGTGTAGAGCTGCTCAAAGAGACTCCGTGTGCTTTGCTGCCAACTAGCGGTCGGAGGTTGAAGTGGAAAACAAGAGTCAGACGCTGAAGGACGGTCAGAAATAATTAAATAAATATCGCCCTGACAGCAATTTAAAATCGATACAAATATCGCCAAATGAAATATCGCGATACATCTCCGAATCAATTTTTTCCTACAGCCCCAGTTTTTAACGTGTTAAAGTCTTTGTTTTCCTCGTTTGAGCAGGCATCCTGTACGGCTAGATAGCTCCAATGTTGCTCATCAATTCTGTAGCACAGGTAATGTTAGGTTGGGGTTGTGAGGGGTTCTAAGCTAGTGGGAGAGAGTGTAAACAGAGGGGTGATGGGAAGTGGGGGTCGGCTTACTCCACGCCAACAGTGCCGTGAACTACTGCTGCTCTGCAGAAACTGTTCTGGGAAATAACACAGGGTTTTTGTTTTTGGCTAAAACAGCATAATCAAAATGAAAAGACTACTGGGAATACTTTAAAAAATGATTTGTACTTTGTGGCTCCTTTGTTGTTTTAATTATTTTATTCAACATCCTATAACAATAGATGTAAAAATTTAGAAAAGTTATTTCCAGCTGGGTTTTGATTGCATAATTTCTCCCCTTTTCACTGGAAAATCAGCCAGAGGTAAAAACTCTGTGTTAATCTACTTCTGAGAAAAAGCACCTGAGTTCATATACACAGAATGACCTGTTGGTATTATGCAGGCTAAGGATAATGGATTTGTACTATCAGAAAATTGCTCATTACTTTCCCTTAGAGGTTTTTCATCAGCACAGCAGGTTGGGGTCCAAAGTTTCCAGGCGACAGAGACCGTGTGTGATGTGATGTCACACTCGAGATGGAGAGCACAGCAACCCTGTACTTCTGCCAAAAGATCCAAAGCAAAGTTACGAAAAACATTAGCCTCTGCATTCATGCATTACCTTCCAGCCTCTTCATGTTCTTCGAAGCGTGTCTCTGTGTTAAATTATGAATGAGAGGCTGTTTACATGGTTGTCCTCCAGAGAAGTTGGATTTTAACTTTGTTACTGCAGCCCATAATTGCTGCTTGCTTGTGCATGTAAATTCAGGGAATTAGTTGGATATTTTCTTCAACTTACTGCACTGGATCTTCACACCAAGCACCTTTAGAAATAAAACCCCTCTGCTCTTTGACAGTTTTTCCTTTGAACTCTATTACATTACATTCCAATATATTCTTGCCCTGTGCAGTGGCTCATAATTCACAAAACTCTGAGTCCACCTGGCACTCTTTTGTGGCTGCCACTATTCTTGGCAGTGAAAATCTGTTCAGCACAAGTGGATATGAAAAAGGGGACAGCAATCACAATTTCATAAAATATCTCTACACCCCCACTGACTGCAATTTTCACCAAATTTGTCCGCTGCCTCAGGTGTGAGCCTCTGACCGCATGGATCTTCTGGCTTTTTTCTTTCTCCCAGCCAGTGGCAGACTCACTTAGCCTTCACCAGCCCCCCCAACCCCTGCACGGCCGGTTTTTAACCACAGGCAGTTTTGACTCTGTTAACATGCCCCCCCCCCCCCCCCCCCACACACACACACACACACACTGGATTTGACCGATCTTCATCATTTGGATTGAGGAGGCATGAAAAAAGACATGGAGAAACCAAGGAGAAAACCATTAATGTGGATAAATCAAAAGGGAAAATAGTTCACTTTGATGGAAAAGGGAAGAAGAAGACTGATTGACTGATCTGTCTTCATGCCTCTGGAGACTCGACTGACAAGCAGTTGAAGTCACAGAAAGACAATAAGGAGGGGTAAACTTGTAACCTAGTTCATTAAAAATGAATGGAGCTTTCTGACTGATCCTCCTCTGGTAGATCAGCAAATGGTGTCCATAGAGAGATGTTTAGGCAGATGAAAAAAGAAAATCTATACTAAAGACAAATGGAAGAAAAAGGAAGGTTCAAATGATTAACAATTAGGGGTGCTTTTGAGCGGCAAATTTTAGTAATTATTTTTAAAGGGCCTATATCATGTAAAATCAACTTCTTGAGCTTTTAAGTGTGTTGTGTTAATTGTTCTAAAAAATAAAAACCCCGAAAACAGTATTTTGATCCATTCATAACACATCTCTGAATGTTATAATAAAAACCTGCTCTTTGAACACCAACCTTCTGCTAATCCAACAAAAACAAGCAGGTTCTCACATTGTGGCGTCCCAAAGTGAAGAACAGCCCCCCGTAGCTCCGCCCCAGACCCTACTAACTTACTGAGCGATCTAAGATTGTTGATATTTCCTGCGAGCCACCTGCGTGTCCCATACAGATTTGCCCAATTTTTGTCCGCAGACACCCCGTATCCACCCATAAGGGTAGTTGTGACTAAGCTCTAGTTTTAGATCCTTAGATGGTCTACAATTCAAATTTGAATTATACTCTTTATTAATGTGCAGCCTTTGACAAAGTTTAAAAAATTGTCATTGAAAAGGGATTGTCCTCTATAAAGTCTGAGACAAAACACAAAATAAAGCATAAGATATTACCAATACATGTTCTATATGTATAGAAGCAAAAACATTAACTTTTAAGCAAATGTATAGCTCAAGCTAAAATCTATTTCTGCCACACTTTTGTATTTTTTGGAACACAGCATAACATTTCCCAAAAATAATTTTAAAAAAGGTGGTCATACCTATTGATTGTACAAACTGGATGAGGAGATCACATTTTTTTTGTTTTTGTTCTTTTTTCTCTTCAAAGGTTTGCAGATAGAATCCTTTGGTCATTACATTACAAGTATGCATAAAGTCAGATTTTCTTGGAGAAAACAAAAAGTTTGAAAGAACAGGAGACCCACAAGAAGAGGTTTTTAATTGATGCTTAATTGCAGTGTGGGCAGTGTATTAATAGCTTATTATCCTTGGCCTCCCTTGAGAAACTCATCAGGCAGTTTCTCGGGTGTGTGTGTGTGTGTGTCATCATATCAAAAGTTTGATTAAGGCACAGGGAGAAGTTCAGACCCTGATCACATTTTTGTTCGCTTTCCAGGCTGATTTAAATGTAAATTCATTTTTATTCCAGCTCCTCCTGTTTGACAGTGTCTTTTAGGAGGAAGGGGGGGGGGGGGGGGGGGTGAGAAAAAAAAAAGGATATTCTGCCCAGGTAAGCATATTTGGCTTGTGTAGGTTTGATTCTAAACTAATTTGAATAACTGTGTGAAAGCCAATTTGGTTTAATTGAGCTCTGCTTCTCTGAACACCTGCAACTAGATTACTGGCTGACATTAAGCTGTTTTGCTGCATTGGGCTTCCGAGTGCTGCTCTTGCCGCTTCATAACTCTGGATTTACCTCCAAATTTTTAATACAACGCCATATGTGCTTTTCAGAATATGCAATGAGCTTTGCTTTGTGCAGAGCACAGGTGAAAAATGACCAAAAAAAGGGGAAATAATCCCCAGGCTAATCCATTCTACTCTCCTGTGCTCGAGGGTTGTGACAAAGGTGGTTTATTACCATTACCATCAGTGTATGATTATTGGTATGTACCAGGGCATCTCGCCATCTAGCAAAACCCCAACAGGCCATGACAGGTATAAAACAAACTATGTTTCTGCTCCATCGATGGAAAACATTAAGCGGAGATGCACTTCCCCCCAGGCGCCACCCTAGCACAGCTGAACCTGCCAGGGAAGTTGGATAGTCATTTGCGTGCACAATACACACACCTATACACACACACACACATCTCCTGTAAGCGTTTTTTTGGTCCGCAGATCTATCATTTGTGAACTAGCGAACTCATTGATCCACTTGCATTCAGAAATCCAGCGACAGTGCAGCCTCCTGCATTTTACTGCCCTGCATTAAAATGATTGCGATTACGCCTCTTTAGCTGAATGTCAGTCGATAGACAATCATTGTCCTCTGAAGAGAATGTGTGTTCAGATTAAAGACAAGCAGAAGGAAGGGGAATGAAACAGTGAAGTCAAAATGGGCCCACTAGATAAGATGATGATTTTTTCCCCAGTTTTATTACTTTAGTTTAATATAAGGGGAGTGTGGATCTTCTATCAGCCCCTCTAAATCCATGGCTTTATTTCCCGTTATTCTTTTTATATATATACTCTACATTATTAGTGTAACATTCAAAGGCTTATTGTTTGGGATGTGAACAACAAAAGGGGGAAAAAAAGGGCTTTCAAAATTGCAGTTCTTTAAAATAATGAGATTCATCCAATGTGGGCCCTTGGGCAAGACCCTTCATGCTACTGCCAAGGTATGTTGTCTGGGTGTGTCTCTGTGCAGGTCCCCAGCCTGGATGAAATACAGGGTTGTGTCAGGAAGGGCGGCCAACGTAAAGCTCTGTGACAAACCACCTGTGTGCATCATTGAAAGCTGGAATGCCAAAAGGTGAACGACAAGTGTTAGTGTTTGCATTATTCTAAATTTTTATGCCAATATTTTTACTTCTACTCCAAATTAATATTGTCTCCAAACATTGGTCATCAGCCTTCTTGACTACTAATAATCAAATCGGCTCTGTTATGACCCCTTTTTCTGTCTAGGGGACCTAGAGGAGCACAACATATAAATAATGTTTTCCATCCCAACTTTAAATTAATAACAAAAACACCAAAGGAGTGCCTCCCTACTAAAATAAAAGAGACAGGTTGCAGTAAAGCTCCCTTCTCACAGGCTGGAGGTCCACACGGTACTTTTAACCCTTGTGCTATCTTAGATGAACCCACCCTTACATTGACGTGTTCTCCCTACCATGACAAAGGTGGATAAAGGTGGAAAGATTTCATGTAATCCATGGACACCAGTGAAGATCACAAATCATTGAAGAAAAAAGGTTCAGCGCACTGTCTAGTGGGTCTAGATGACCCAACTCCCAATGGTAAAGTGCCTAGGATAGCACAAGGGTTAAAGGCTGCCTCCATCAGCTTGGGTCCCACAGGAGCCACACCCCTTCCAGGACAACACCTGAAAGTCTTCAGAGACAGACACACAAAGATCCCACAAAGTCCCACTCTGATAGAAATAAAAGAAACAAAACACAGAATAAAAAGAAAACAAAACATATAAGGGCCTAAAAAGGCATTTCTTTATTTAAATTATTGTGAATCAGTAACAGACAGAAAATACTGTTTGAAAAAGCTTGTAGCTGTGACAAGAGAGATTGTAAAAACAGATGATGGGAAGTGGGGATGGGGTTACTCAATGTCAACAGTCTCGCCCACAACTCAATTTCTATGAACTCCTGCCGCTTTGCAAAAACTATGTCCCAGAAAACTTCACAGGTTTTTTTGTTTAGTCTAAAATGGAATAATCATAATTAAAAGACCACTGGGGACACTTTTACCATAGATCCAAAGATGATTGGAGTCAGGATTTAAATTTAACTTGAAAGTGAAAAATAGCTCAAACTGTGCATAGTTAGGGCTGCAACTCCTATGGTAAATTGCTACCCTGTGCGTCATTTGTTCAGTCTTTAACACGGCCTCCGCTCACTCTCAGCTCCTGAATGCCCACATGATAAGACCCTGATTCCTCCAAACCTATTTATACTATCTGATGGGGATTTGAAGCAAGCATATAAGAAGAATTCGAGCCAATTTTTATAGCTAGCCAGTGTCCCGACCCAGGAGAAGACTGGCCTGTTCTCAAAATTAATGTGCACCACGGTAGATATTAAAAAGACAGGACTGGATTAAAGCGCAGCCTCAGGGGAAGGATAAACTAATTTTTGCAGCACAGAGTGCCTTGCAGCAGACGTCCCCCCCATCAATCTCAAATGGAAAAAAAAAAAAAAGTTGGTAAACTTACAGGATGGAAACTATAGGTGTTGTAGAGCGGTGGGAGAAAAAAAGCTATTCGTTGCTTCAGAAACAACAACATGAAACACATGACAGCCTGCTGGAAGTTTTCAGACCACAAGAAGCAAATTCCTCTGAACTGATATTGAATAATTGACTTTATAGTGCAACCAAGACACTGCCCATCTCTTCATGAATAGGAGATGCCTGCAGTGAGAAACTGCAATGGCTGAAACCTTGTGAGGATTTTCTCAACATGGAGTCTTCTCTGCATGGAGGATTTAGAAAAAAGGCACATTGAAAGCTTGTTTTTATAAGGCTCCGGAGTCATTGAAGAGGTTAAAACAGGCTTTTACATTTTAGACCCTATTTTTTAGGTGTATTAGGCCTTTTTTTGTGGTTGAGTATGTGCACTGAGGGGCATTTCAGTCGATCAGCTGGGGCAAAATGAAAGCCAAAGAACATTTTCTGTGCTGTATTTGTTTACTATACCAATCAGCAGTGTTGCAAAGAGTTTTGCTGCACTGAAAAAAAAAAATAAAAAATAAAAAAAGCTCCACTGTGAATTTTAAAAGTATTTGAGATTAATCACTTCAGAAGCTGGGGTTGGCAACCATGCATTCATATGCTCCGGCTGTAATTATCCCCAGTAAAGAGCAGTGCATGCTAAACGTTCACATCACAGCTGACTGTCTTTCTGACACCAACCTGATTCTAAGGGGGAATGTTGCCAGCAGCAGAACACATTCTCTTTTACTTTTAATTAATAATTGTGGAAGTAAGCCGACAACGAACTGGTGCTAAACTGACCAATCATGGTGTATTTACTGTCTGCAGATGGCGTCTAGACTCTGTCAGATAATCCTGGCAGAGCCCTTTTCCTGTTGTAAATGAAATAGTCATCCCTGCATCACCAGGAGATGAGTGTATTTGAGTTAAGACGCTTTCTATTTAGTGTGTGAATGTATTCTCGGCTCAGGAATTTAAACAACAGACGTAACTGTTTCATCATTTCAGTTGCAGCTTTATAAACTTCAGTCCATCTCACAAATGTTTTTATCTCAAGAGATAACACAGTTGCTGCATAACGTAGTGAAGAATACTTCTGTGTTTACATTGCACTTATGGAGTAAAGTAGCCAACTTTGATTGCACTGAACACCTTTGAAGTATCAAGTGGTGAACATCTTATCAGACAAATCAAATGTGATGTTTTAGTTGTATTTTCACCACCAAACAAACATACAAACAATGAAAAAAACAAGCAAAAGACAAACAATCACACAAATTAATAAATAATCCAGAGGCAAAAAATTGTATCTAATCAGTTTGTTGGGAACAACTTCTGCTTTAAAATAAAAAAAGCAGTCCTAAAACATTTAACCCTAAAATTTACCATTAAGCTTTAAAAGTAAAGTTGACATTTTTTTTAAAATTCTTTGTTAATTTTGGGTGAAAGCAATTAACAGCCCCCAAAAATAAAGAATTAAAATAAAAAAAATTAAAAATGGGAAAAAAAATATTAAAAATTAAAACTAAAAAAATGTAAGAAATGAAAACAGTCGTCACAGGATGAAACCTGTTGATTGACTGAAGCTCATTATGACAAACAAAAGCTACAAGAAAGCAGCTGTATTTCTCTTTGTCGCCCTCAATCTTCTCTTAAACAACAACAAATACTTTGCTTAACCCTTGTGCTATCCTAGGCACTTTAACATTGGGAGTTGGGTCATCTAGACCCACTGGACCAGGGGTCAGCAACCTGCGGCTCCGGAGCCGGATGCAGCTCTTTCACCCTTGTGCTGCGGCTCTATGTGATTTTGTAATATATCTGTCATGTTCTAAGATTTTTGTGGGAGCGGGCAGGAGGAAGCGAGCAGAGAGCAGCGTGTGCAAGCGTGTCTGCGCTGTGAAGACGACCAGGGTCTGTTATGGGATGGAAAGCTCTTGTAACCCTTGTGCTATCCTAGGCACTTTAACATTGGGATTTGGGTCATCTAGACCCACTAGACAGTGCTCTCAACCTTTTTTCTTCAATGATTTGTGATCCTCACTGGTGTCCATGGATTACATGAAATCTTTCCACCTTTATCCACCTTTGTCATCGTAGGGAGAACACGTCAATGTAAGGGTGGGGTCATCTAAGATAGCACAAGGGCTAAAAAGACAGCCAGTGGCGATTTCACATGAGCGCCCCAAAAAAAAGTTAAATTAATTAAATTTGTGTTAGGGCGCCCCTACTATCCTGTCAATTGTCTGCTATGATGACCGTATATGTTGCGCTGTCTGTGTAGAACCCGTTATAGGGGGGGTTGCACGATGGGGAAACAACTTGGAGCTGCAGAGGATGTGAACAGGAAGCGAGGCGGGGGCGGGACTTAGACTCACTGCTTGTGTTTCCAGACCCGCGACAAACTAATAGCTGCTTCTTAATAAAAAAATAGTTGTCATCCATAAAATTAATTTACTTTATTGGGTTACTGGATTTGAAGAAAAAAAAGAAAAGAAAGGAGTCTGCATTAAAGCAAATTTGTTTTCATCATCTTACTCATGAACTATGGCGATATATAGCCAAATCCAGTGTTGCGGCTCCCTGTGGTTTCATTTCTGTGGGAAATAGATCCCAATGGCTCTTTGAGTGGTAAAGGTTGCCGACCCCTGCACTAGACAGTGCTCTGAACCATTTTTCTTCAATGATTAGTGATCTTCACTGGTGTCCATGGATTACATGAAATCTTTCCACCTTTATCCACCTTTGTCATGGTAGGGAGAACACGTCAATGTAAGGGTGGGGTCATCTAAGATAGCACAAGGGTTAAACGAAGAACAACAAGCCAAACGGATAAAATGAGCTGCTGGGCAACCTCCATTGTTGTTGTTAATCCGGCATGTGCCGTGTTGGTCCAAATTTGAGTAGAAACGCTCACCTGAATTGCCTGGACCATTCTAAACCGGACCGGACCGCTCAGTGGAAGCGAGGCTGGTGTTTTTAACATATCCATGTGGCATTTTTTGATGATCAAGGATTTCTATGAAAAAAATGAGGCTTTTCAGGTTTTCTTTGCAGTATTGCTTTATTCAAATTGTTGTAGATCAGGAGCAGACAAAAAAAGAGCTTATTTGTGATGTAGAAGATACGCTGGGCAGGACACAAGCTTCCCACTCAGAACTCTCAGCAATGGGGAGGGGAAGGGGGGCGGGGATGCCCACAGTCCCACCCACAACTGAGAGGCAAATTTCTGTTGAACTATTGCTGCTCTGCTGAAACTATGTCTAACTATGATTTTGTCTAAAAACTGCATAATCAAAATAAAAATACCACCGGGAATACTTTAAAAATAGATCAAAAGATGATCGGAATGGGACTTTAAAGCTGAAACCCTGAGTTTTGTCACACTCAACTTTTACATGCTTGTGAAACATCGGGATGCTTTCTGCATAACTTATGAAGGTGAATGTCTGCCACGTTTCTTTTTAAGAGCTAAAGCCACTGAGAGAAGGAGGACGTGCAGAAATGATTACTCGTGTCAGTAATGAGTAAATCTTTGCCCATGTGGCTGATCCTTCCCAGCAGTAAGGAAATGCCATTTTCTTGTTCACACTTTTCTGCCTTGCTGGCTTCAACCATACATTTGTACTGCTGTGTTGCCCTCATTCCATCCACTTATTAAGATTACTGCTATAGACTCTAAATTATAATAAATTCTAGGTTGCATTGAGCTAATTAATGTATATATTTATGTGGAAGACTGTCACAAAAACATTAAATCTGCAGTTAATATTTTAAATGACTCAGGTACATTTTCAGCCTTTATGCAACCAAGCTGCTGAGCTTGGAAAAATAAAGAAACGCCTGCAGATCCAGTTCTGTTGAGCCACTCATGAGCATTAGATACTTTCATCTGTACTGTTTGAGTCATAGTGTTGATGCCTCAGAGCACTGAGGAGTTTAAAATGTTTCCAACTAAAAAAATAAAATAAAAAAAAGTGTATGAACTGATTAAGTGCTTTAAAAGAGATTTGTAAACATGTTGCTTTAGTGCTGATCATGAAAGAAGCCATGGTAGATTGAAATACTAGCAATAACCTATGTTAAAGAAGAAATGTATGGCAAAAAATGATAAACACGGGTTCAATATTTATTCTTTTAAGAAAAATAAATAGCACAGAAGTACACGAGAGTCCCATTAAAGCTTGAAGACAGCAAAAAATCTGGTCCATTTTCTAATGTTTATCCATGAACAGCTCATGGGTGACGATATGTTCAGAGACCCCTAAGACACTCTAATTTTCTTCAGCCCTTTCAAATGCTCCTTTGAGGCAAAGCTGAGTCTTTCTCAGGTCAGCGGGGAGAGATGATTCTTCCACCGAGTCCTGAGTTTGTCTCAAGACTTTTTCCTGGTGGGACACGTTTGAAACGGCTCATTTGGAAGTCATCCAAAAGGCACCCGGATCATGTATTATGTATGTTGTTTTTTCTTTTTCTTTGCATGAATATGAAATGAATGTGGATATTATTATTTCTGTGTGCCTCATTGTGGAGCTGAAGGAAATTGCTTGTAAGTGTGATCAGTTTGTTAGAAGGAATCCACAAAGGTTGGTGTTTCAGTATGAGTATCTATAGTAAAGAAGCCATTCATGTTTTCAGACTGTTCAATCTAAGCAGTTTTATTTAATGCACATCATTTCTTTTTAACTTCTCATTTTTTACCCCATTTGTTTTTTTCTAGCCTTTTTGAGAGATACACTGCACCTTCTATATCAGGAAGATATACATTGGGGCAAAAAGGTATGCAGTCAACTACCAAATATGCAAGTTCTCCTACTTTAAAAGATGAGACAGGCTTGTAATTTTCATGACAGGTAGACCTCAACTATGAGAGACAAAATGAGAAATAAAATCCACAAAATCACATTGTCTGATTTTTAAATAATTTATTTGTAAATTATGGTGGAAAATAAGTATTTGGTCACCTACAAACAAGCATAATTTCTGGCTCTCACAGACCTGTAACTTCTTCTTTAAGTGGATCCTCGGTCCTCCACTTGTTACCTGTATTAGTGTCACCTGTTTGAACTCGTTATCCATATAAAAGACACCTGTCCACAACCTCAAACAATCACACTCCAGACTCCACCATGGCCAAGACCAAAGAGCTGTCTAAGGACACCAGAAACCAAATTGTTGACCTGCACCAGGCTGGGAAGACTGAATCTGCAATAGGTAAGCAGCTTGGTGTGAAGAAATCAACTGTAGGTGCAATTATTGGGAAATGGAAGACATACAAGACCACTGATGATGTCCCTCCATCTGGGGCTCCCTGCAAGATCTCACCCTGTGGGGTCAAAGTCATGATCCCAAGAACCGTGAGCAAAAATCCCAGAACCACACAGGGTTCTGGGTTCAGGGTCTTATTTGATTTCTGAGAGTGATTCTTTGCTAAATAAATCAGCCCTTTTACATTTACATTTGCTTGCCTGAAGCCACAAGCACACACATGATTTCAGCTTTTAGCTCCACCAATCATACAATCAGGTAGACAGAAAGGCGATGGAATAACAGAAATGTAGAAATGACTTTGTTCTGACCTGCCCTCCATCTGGGGCTCCCTGCAAGATCTCACCCTGTGGGGTCAAAATGATGCCAAGAACCGTGAGCAAAAATCCCAGCACCACACAGGGGTAAACGACTAGCAGAGAGCTGGGACCAAAGTAACAAAGGCTACCATCAATGACACACTACGCCGCCAGGGACTTAAATCCTGCAGTGCCAGACGTGTCCCCCTGCTAAAGCCATTACATGGAGGCCCATCTATAGTAGAGAACATTTGGATGATCCAGAAGAGGATTTGGAGAATGTCCTATGGTCAGATGAAACCAAAATATAATTTTTTGGTAAGAACTCTACTCGTCGGGTTAAGGGGAGAAAGAATGTTGAGTTGCAGCCAAAGAACACCATATCTACTGTTAAGCATGGGGGTGGAAACGTCATGCTTTGGGGCTGTTTTTCAGCAAAGGGACCAGGATGACTAATCCGTGTAAAGGAAAGAATGAATGGAGCCTGAATGGAGCCATGTATGGTCAGATTTTGAGTGAAAACCTCCTTCCATCAGCAAGGGCATTGAAGATGAAACGTGGCTGGGTCTCTCAGCATGACAACCATCCCAAACACATTAACTGGGTAACAAAGGAGTTGTTTCGTAAGAAGAGTTTCAATGTCCTGGAGTGGCCTAGCCAGTCTCCAGGGGCCTCATTTATAAAACTTTGCGTAGGATTTGCGTCAGAAGTGGCGTACGGATGAAACATAGGACGTGCGTACGCACAGAAATATTCGGATTTATAAAACCGTGCGCACGCACATCCTACGCATCTTTCCCTTTATAAATCACAACCGATTCTAAATGCAGCGCAGCTTTTGCGGCTACATGACATGCCCATAGTTGCCCATAAATAGTCCGTGAAACGCCCACAAATTAATATTCATGGCTTGCTAAATCATGGCAAACACAGAGGGGAAATCAAAAAAACGTAACTTCACTCAATGTGAAGTAGAAGTTATCGTTGGCGAGGTGGAAAAGAGGAGAAAAGTGTTGTTTGGGGCACAGTGTGGGCATTACTAATGCCAAAAAGGCACGTGAGCGGCAAACGGTGGCAGACGCCGTAATGCTGTAGCCTCACAACCTCGGACTGTGGCCGAAATAAAAAAGAAATGAAAGAAATGATCGGACATCAAAGTCGAGGCAAAAAAACGTCTAGCGCTGCATCGGCAGAGTGTGTCCGCCACGTGGGGGGTGGGGGGGGGACCGGAGCTGACCCCTCTTGATGAGAAACTGGCCGCTATTATTGGGGAATCCCTATTAAGTCCCCCTTATCGGCGTCCTCCTCCGCCTCAGTCACCTGACTGAGACGGAGGGGACGCCGACGCGCCAGGGTCAGGGTGACACAGGTAAGAGAAATAATTAAAATGAATGCAGTCAAGTCACATGTATGCAGGCTACACAATTACAGATTATTAATATAGAACAATTTTATTTTAGTTGCTGGGTGTTCCAGCGGGGCCAGTGGTTACGATGCTGCAGCTGAGCAGCCGTCTGGCCCCAGCGTCTCCACGGCACGCGGCTCTCAACCCTCCAGCAGTGGACGCGTCCTCACCGATGCAGTCCTTGAAATGCAGAGGGAAGTCAGTAGTTCAATCAGAGAGGTGGCCAAGGAGTTGGGCGAAATCAAGATCGCCCTGACTGAAATAAACTGCACGATGAGGGAATTCTTAAATAAATAATATTTTCCACACCTCTTTTTCTTTACAAGCGACGCATCACTTCCAAACGCTGGCGCACAGCAGCAGCAAATGGCTCAAATGCGTGGGGATGGGGTTCAGGGTCGGGGCCAACACAGCAATCAGCGCCAGGGGGTAGAGGCACGTTTTTAAGCTGTGCCACATTGTGTAGCACAGCACATGCCAGCACGATTTGGCACACACTGTCACTTTCACGTGTTTCTTCAATCTGCCGACGGTGTCGCCATTTCTCATTTCACCCGTTTTTGTGCGTACGCCTGGGTCAGAGCTTGCGTGGAGGACCGCACATTTTCCCGTCAAGTTTGCTTTTTATAAATCTCAACTATTGCGTAGAGAGTGGCGTACGCCTTCTTTTGTGCGTACGCAACGTTTATAAATGAGGCCCCAGATCTCAATCCCATACAAAATCTTTGGAGGGAGTTTCAAAGTTTGTGTTGCCCAGCAACAGCCCTTAAAACACCACTGGTCTAGAGGAGATCTGCATGAAGGAATGGGTCAAAATACCAGCAACAGTTTGGGACAACCTTGTGAAGACTTGCAGAAAATGTTTGGCTGCTGTCATTGCCAACAAAGGGTGTATAACAGAGCACTGAGGATTGAACTTTTGTCATTGACCAAATTCTTAGTTTCCACCATAATTTACAAAGAAATTCTTTAAAAATTAGACAATGTAATTTTCTGGATTTGCTTTTCTCATTTTGTCTCTCATAGTCGAGGTACATGATGAAAATTACGGGCCTCTCTTCTCTTTTTAAGTGGGAGAACTTGCACAGTTGGTCGCTGACTTTCTGCTTTTTTGCCCCACTGTAGAAGATGAACTTGAAGATGAGAAAAACTAATGCCTTAGTCACAACTGCCCTTACAGATGGATTTGGTCTGTGTGCGAGCAAAAAATGCGCAAATCTGTATGGGGCAGAAAAATAAATAAAAGTGCACAATCCTCCCATTCTAAACAGTGGTCTTACCATGGCTTTCTTTTAAGTGATTTCAATAATTAAAAGCGGCACCCAGCCTCACCTTTTGCTCTAAAAATCATCATTTATTTATTTTAATGATATCTGGCCAAATGATAATGTTTTACCAGTTCATGTCAGTAGCATGTCACCAACTGCATCAACGTCCCACCACTGTGCCCAAGTCTAAACAGAATGAAAAACAGACTGAACACATTTGTAGCTGTTTGTGGAACCATTTCACATCCCACCTCACAATATCAAGGCTTTCAAATGCACAAAACTGTGTGGCAGCGTGATCTGATGATTTGTGTGAGGTGCTCACATTCTGACCACACATTACTGTTTTATAAACACCAGTTGATGTGCAGCAACAGAAGTGTGCATGTTTCTTATGTTTAAGCATCATTCATGCACCTTTTTCATGCTGTGTCATCAGCAGCACAAGCACACGCAGAGCTGATCAATCCACATTATGCATTGCCTTCTCCTGGAGCGAGTTATCCAGATGACAAAAGCCTTGTAAACGCAGCATGGTGCATACTTCTCTGTGATTTGACACAGTGGAGGTAGGAGAGTGAAGTCACATTCTAACATGAGTTGAGCTGCTTATAAAAGGGTCCAAGTGGTTGTAAAATTGTTGAGACAAATGGGTAGAGGGTTGATTGGGTCCTTAAAAGCATTCTGACCGTGATCTGCACAGCCTTTGTGAAATTTAAAGTCACCTCGAAACAGAGGGGGCCAACTGAAGAGAATTTGTTGAACAGAGAATACTTAATGAATTTAGTTGAAACTGAAAAGGAAAGCAGTTGAAACAGCTATGTTGCTTAGTTGAATTTCTTTACTTTGACATTCAGAGCACTGGACAAAAATCACATGATGTCAGCACCATGGTCATCAGCCCTGCAGGCCCTGGCGATGCTTTGTTTTAATCAAACAGTTGGATTCTACTGGTCTGCACCAGTTCTAAGTGAGCTGCTAGGTGCCAGTGGGAGCAGCAGAAGAGGTCTGAAAGAAGGGCCCGGCACGCATCCAGAGTTGCACCTGCCGCACTTGGCCTCCTTTGCGACCCTCCTTCTGTGGACACGGCCCTGCGAGAGACCCGACTTCCACTTTGTATTGACTGCTGGAGGGGGGAAAGATCGACCGATTTATAAGCCCCTCAAACAATACGGCAATCGTGCATATACCATGCGTGATTATTATTAATTAGTGATTTATGTATCAATTATGTAACTTTAATATGAAATGTGCACGCGATATAAAATTCATACATGAGTGGTACATGCGTGAAAGGTTTGAAGACATATGTGGACATACATGGAATGGTAGTCGAAAGCCAAACATTTGCATATGCATCTCACGAAAATCACGTTCAATTGCATAAGATTTACGTAATAATTGCATAAACAATGTTAAATACACATAAACGGCGTAATTCTCAACGGACCAAAAATGTTGGACAGCTCAAATTGAATTCACGTAAAGACTCGTCGGCCGAAAACCTAAACAGACATCTGTGCACATCGACGAATGACGAATGCAAGAAACACGCATAAATTATGTATATCACGTATGTATCACGAAAGACTGAAATTTCATACGGGGAAAATGCGTGAAATGTACATAGTGGCTGTGTGACACGGCCTTCAGGAAGTTACTTTTAGGTGCTACTGAAAACAGTTCAAGGTCACAACCAAGTCTGAGGGTTTTAATAATCCTTCCTTTCTCTTTTTGATTTCACGAATTGGAAAGGAGAGCACTGGGTGTTAGAAGTAATGCAGTGCTTCCCCTGGGTTTACTGCTTTTAGGGACAATGCTCCAATGATGTTGTTTTTCCCTGCAGGGTCCTTTCTTTTTCATTCTCTTTTCTTCTGCTATTGTTGTAGAAATTGAACAGTTTTCCAATATTTGTAGTCCTCTCTTGCTTCTGAAATCAAACGGTTTCAGGACTCTGTCCTCATGCTGCCGGCAGGGGGTCCTCCTTTCTTTTAAGCTTTCACAGATTCAACTACACACAAAAAATCTGACCAGGGTGATTTTTTTATATTAAATGCTTGCACAGCCATGAACAAAAAACAGCGGCTTTTGCTTTCAGAAAGTTGTGATTTTGCTGATTTGCACAAAACAAGCAGCAGATCATCCTCAATGCACTCCCACTCAATCAAATAAACCCCACATCAATTGGCTCAGTAAGATAAACAAACAAATTGAGTTTCTTATTTGATTTCTGAGAGTGATTCTTTGCTAAATAAATCTGCTCTTTTACATTTACATTTGCTTGCCTGAAGCCACAAGCACACACGTGATTTCAGCTTTTAGCTCCACCAATCATACAATCAGGTAGACAGAAAGGCGATGGAATAACAGGAAATGTAGAAATGACTTTGTTCTGACCTGCTTTCACTTGAGGTTAATTGTAATGTGCTTAGAAAAGGGGCTCCGGTTTGTTTGAGCCCAGCAGAAGCTGCAGATGAAAGTGTAGCTCTTTGCATGTTACCAAGAAAAGTGCTGCAATTTTCTTTCATCTTAATTTTGCCCACAAAAGTATGAGGCCCTTTTGAACCTTCGACACACAACACAGCTGAATTTAAATCTTTACAAAAAGTTTGAATTCCAGCCTCTTGTGCTGCATATTAAATGGCTGTTTGGCTAAACTGTATTCACCATTTTCATATTCAAAAATCTCCATCTATCTTTCTAACTTTCCGCCCATCCATCTGTCTACATCCATTCCTCTGTCTGACCATCCATCCATTCACCCCCCTTACCTGCCCTGCTATCTATGTATCCATTTTTCTATCTTTTTGTCTATCCGTCTGTCAGTTTATCCATCTGTCTGTCCATCCATCTTTCCCTCCATCCATCAACCTACCCACTCTATTCTATCCATCTGTCTGTCTATCCATCTGTCTGTCTGTCTGTCTCAAGGTAAAGTAATCTCAGAAACACTTTTGCTGACTCAGCGCAGAGCCTCTGAGGTGCTGCATAAAGTAAAAAGAAGTGAAATAGTGGAGGAGAATAAAAAAGGAGAAATAAAAAAACATGCCCGGACTAAGAGCAAAAGTTTTCCATTTTATTTTTCATTTTTATTATCTGTCTAGTGAAAGTATAAATGCCACGAGGATTAGAGAAATTCCTGGCTGGTGCTTATCCTCCTTCCTGCTCATCTCTCTCCCTTCCTCTGCCATTTTTCATTAATTGCTCTTTGCCTTGTCTTCTGTTTGCTCTCAGTTTTTCCCACCCCGGCGCCCTTTTTCTTGTCTTCATTCCTTCTGTGTTGAAGCTCCTCTGTGGCCTTCTTTACTTTCTTCCTCTGTGACATGACCTTCTTGTTTTTCCATCTCCCCCTCTTCATGTGAGTATTTCCCTCTCATCGTCCCGCTGACATTCCCTTCACAGCTCAGGCCGGATCAACATGACTCGGTCTTACCTCCACGGTACCTGCTGCCCAGCCAGTTCCAACTAAAGAAGAAGTGTCTTAAGAAGGTCCCCCTTAATCCTTAAGATCTATTACAGATAGCTGGGCTGACACAGGCGAAAGAGATTATAGGGGGCAGATACTGACTGTATTGATTGGCCTTCTCATCCTGAGGCCAGACCAGCAGCTTGCTTGTGTAATAGCATCTATAATGAAATTCAGTCAGAATGTCAGGGACAGCAGCTCTAAATGCATAGAGCGGAACTGAGGCCGATGATACTGTGGAGCCACCCAGGCGAGGCAGAAGATAAACTGTGGCTGACATAACACTTTAAGGGGAAGTTTGCATCCATGCTTCAGCCCCTTCATCATGCATTTATCCACAATGGCTCATATATGATGAGGAGTAATCCCCAGTGTATAAATATATAGCTAGTTATTTTATTGGTTAACCTAATATCTAAGCTGCTTGTTAGGATCAACTTGAGCCACTCTCATATTCACCGGCCACTTCATCAGACACACCTTGCTTTTACTGTGTTGGGCCCCTATTGCCTTCAGAACTGCCTTAATCATTGGTGCCATAGATTCAACAAGGTACTGGAAACCTTCCTCATAGAGGTTGGTCCATATTGACATAATCGCAGTGTTGCTGCAGATTTGTCTTCTGCATCATATCCCAAAGGTGCTCTATTGGGTTGAGATCTTGTGACTGTGGAGGCGATTGGAGTCCAGTGAACTCATTGTCATGTTCAAGAAACCAGTGGTGATGATTCCAGCTTTGGGACATGGCGCCTTATCCTTCTGGGAAGTAGCCATCAGGAGAGGGATACACTGTGGTCAGAAAGGTTTGGGCATGGTCAGCAACAACATTCAGGTAGGCTGTGGCGTTGTAACCATGCTCAATTGGTACTAAATTTTGGGTTCAAGGATGCTCTTCCACAGACCTCAGTTTTAACCAGTGATTTTTTTAAGTTAATGTTGCCTTTCTATCAGTTGGAACGAGTCTGTCCATTCGCTTCTGATCTGTAGCATCAACTAGGCATTTCTGCTCACAAAACTGGATTTTTTTTCTTTTTTGGGACAATTTTCTGTAAACTCTAGAGATGGTTGTGGGTGAAAATCCCAAAGATCAGCAGTTTCTGAAATCTTCTGACCAGCCTGTCTGGCACCAACAACCATGCTACAATCAAAATGACGTAAATTACCTAACTTCCCCATTCTAATAATCCGTTTGAACTGCAGCAGATCATCTTGACCATGTCTACATGACTAAATGCATTAAGTTGCTGCCATGTGATTGGCTGAGTAGAAATTAGCATCAACGAGCAGTTAGACAGGTGTACCTACTAAAGTGGCCAGTGAGTGTAAATTCATTCAAATCCAGCCTAAACTTTATATTAATTGGTGAGTTTTTTTAAAGAACTTTCTGGATTTCCCTGCAGAACATAAGCAGCATGAAATAGGGTTTATTTTTTTCTAAAGTGTTTTAATATTCTACACTACAGAATATAGACCGGGAACCAACAAAAAGGTATATGTACTTATTTAGCTCTTTTCAACCTGTCTTGAAGCCCCAAAGTCCTTTCCGTCACAGTCCCATTCACCCATGCACAAACACTTTCACACACTGATGCCTAAGACTGACACCAACCCATAACCACCTGGAGTAACTTGGGGTTCAGTGTCTTGCCCAAGGACACTTTGGCACATGGATGGGCAAGACACTAACCAAACCTGTGATCTTCTGATCAGAAATCGACCATTTTGCCTCTGCACCACAGCCGCAAAACCCCCCAGACAATCCCTTAGAGTGTTTTTAAATCATGTTTATTTGAGTAATTTTAGGTATCCAATGTTGAAACAGAATCAGTTCAAATGTCATCTACCACAGGAGACAACAATGTACAAAACCTTTGGTATTTTTAAAGGGTTCTCATGTTTCTTCCACATGTCAAACGTTTTTAGTTTATTCACTGGCTTTCAGTGATATTTTTCCTGCATGTCAGAACTGTCATCACTCAAAATCATTGAGAGTAACGACCCTTGCATCTCGCATATGTATGCTGACAAGGATCTAAATGGAATGGTTTAAAAGCTTGGCACAGCTGGCCTTGCTTAACTTGTCTACTTCTCCCCAATCCTAGTTACTGCTTTGGTTTCCATGTCTGGAAAGAATAGCAGCCCCCCCCCCAGTCCTATGGGTGTAGTGTGATGCAATGGATTGCCAACAACACGCTCTTGCTACAAGGTCTCTGCTAATCACACTATTGATCCAGTAATTCTGCCCATTTGAAACCCTTTAACTCAGTGGGCGGTATCAATGAATAAAGTCTAAGTCCCTGTTTCTTCCCTTGTTCTCTGAGGCACCTGGTGTCTCTGGGGAGGTGACTTGGGCCTGTGTGCATACTCCACATCACAGCCTTGCTCCCTCTTTAGTATTCAGCAGCCACAGCCTCCCCAGGAAAGTCTGTCATGTTGAGAACAAACACAAATGGAGAATGGCTGATCGACCTCCTTTCTTCTGACTGCATCTTTATGGAACAGCACCGGCTTGTGTGTTGCGGCTTTCTGTTGTTGCTGTTGTGCAAATAAGGATTGTCACAACAGAGTAAAGAGCTTGGATGCAATAGAGAAGAAGCCCCAGAATGTTAACTCTTATGGAATATCAATAGATAAGAGTAATGACCTCGTTTTCGGGGAAGATTTAAGTCCACAACTCATCAAATCCACGAGAAACAAACAGACAAAAAAAATGCATTGCTACCTGATATATCAATCTCTGATGTATAAATGTGACACAAGAAAGGAGGGAATTTGTGATTGGTAGATTATATCCTTGTTGAAACAATGATTCTGGGTGATAAGCCTGATTGCACCTGATTGGGAGCAACATAGGCCTTGCTCCAATTTTTAGCAGTTCCAAGAATCTTCCTTTTTTTTATTTTATTATTATTATAATTTTTTTTTACAATTTCTGGATTGAGCCTTGGCAACAAGTCAACTTTGAACACTGCTAAGAAACCAAGTTGCTGACTTGTTTAAAATGAGCTCTTGAATCAACTTCAAACTGATGTTTTTCTTCCAGCAGGGAATGTCAGGGACAAACTGCAAGTGGTCCCCTTCTGCCTTAGTCACATGCACCTGTACGGGAGTTGAGGCTCTTATGGCCTATTTAAGGGACATCGGGAAATGGAAAGTATGATTTTTGTGTTTGAAGTAAATGTGTTGTTAAATATTTGTAAGGATAATGTAAGTCCCACTCACTTCCAGGTGATGGTGTTGCATGGTCCCACTTCACCGCAGTCTAGCCGTTAGTTAGGTGTGCGTCCTAGCTCCTTATTGACACGGGGTGCAGGCGATGCGTAAGTGCACAAAAGATGCCCACATGAACTACACTTTGTCTAATTTCCTCACCTCTAAAAGCCAGGCTGCAACCAACGGGCACAAGAAGGGCACACTTATCACTAGAACAGCACTATGGGCCCTTTGTTCAGTGCGCAGGGTTCAGGATGGGTGAAAAAATGAAAAATCTGTACAACGTGCCTGCATCTCATCTGCTACCCACTTACTTAACCTTACGTATTGTATAAGTGTTAGCTAAGACAAGTTCCCTGCAGCGTACTAGTAGAGGAAAATGTGCATGAACATTTTCGCTTTACAAGCTCACTGAGCTCGCTACGATTTCATTAAAATTTGGTGCAGGCCACCTGCATACTCCCTACAAGTTTGCCCCTTTTCTTTGCCCGCAGACATCTTGTATTCACCTCTAAGGGCTGTTTTTAAAAAGTAACGCTAAAACAAAAAGTTTGTACTTACGTGAGAGTGTAAACTTCCGTGCTACAGAGCACACCCACATGAAAAAATGGTTTCTCCTCTGCGTCAAAGTGAGATGCGGATCATCCTCCCGGCAGAGGGATTCCCAAAGTCCCTATACGACTGACCCTTAAAAAAACAAGTTTGGACATGACTACAGCTTCAAATGCCCCTTCAATTGATTTGATGGGGAGAAGCCAGAGGAGTAGGAGAAGAATACTTTTTGGATTCGGCCAAAATGTAAGGCAGGGTTGACCTTACTGAAAACTGACCAAGATTATGACCAGAAAATTAGACCACTGTTTCCAGAGCTAAAATGGATCAAGCTCAAGGGATTTTAACCCTTGTGCTATCTTAGATGACCCCACCCTTAGCCTTAACAAGGCTTTAAACCAGGCCCAGAAAAGAGTCAAGACCATGCACCGCTAGAAACTAAATAAGAAAAGCCTGGAACGTGAAACAGTAACTTAACGAACTGGCAGTGTGGGAGTGAAACAGAGCATCTTAAATACTGTTAACGCAGCTCGAGCCCATAGGAATTACTCAGCACAGGTGAATTAAATCAGAGTGGAAAGAAAATGCTGGGTGAAAGTGAAGGTGCAGGACTGAACCATCACAGTTTACCACACCAGATTACACCAGCATGGGAATTATGATCCTTTCTTTGCAACCAACTAGGATTATCTTTTTTGATCCAGAGTTCAGGAGTTCGCACTCACCAAAGCAAAGCAGACTATCTGAAGGAACAAACCCTGACATGGTTCAAACCAGTAAGTAGGAAAGAGCACTGAGTAATAGTGAAAACACAGTTGGAACATAGTAGACAATGAACTTAGTAAGAGATGCAGAATTTCTAAGTGTTGATTTGAGGTAAGCAATCACATGCTAATGAGCAGTCTAATCTGTCCAAACAATAAAAAGAAGGAAGACAAAGAAACATGCGCAGAGTCAGAGCGTGCGGATAGAGCTCAGGATTAAAGACCTAACTAGAAAGAAAAACGGAAAGAGGAGGATTTACATAAAATGTCGTCTCTGAGTGGATTTGCAGGGGAAAAGACCAGGCAGTATCAGATGCATGTGGGAGAATGTATTGGTGGTTAAGGGTATATGGAGGTGAACTCTGTGTAATGCTGATGTCAGGATAAAAGTAATACATGGTTTTGGCTAAAGTACTGTAGGCAGGAGAGAGCACGTAAAGTGGTGTCATTTGAATAGTATAGTAAACAGAATCAATTGAAAAAGAAACCTAGATACATTTATTACTTCTGCAGCCAGATGAAAATGAGTGTGCACACTAATGTGGAGAAGGATTTTTAAATTTAGTAGATTTTAAACATATAAGAGAGAGAGAGAGCAGGAACAGTTAATTCTGTTTTATATTTTAATTGAGTAACATTTTGGTCCATTTCTCAAATGGGTAAAGTCCTAATGGGTAAACAATTTTTTCTTGCAAAAATATTATTCAGCAGTTGCGCACAGAAATCCCCAAAAATTATTTTCTGGATTCAGTTATGTGAACACCAAGGGAACTAATGAATGCATTTCATACATTACAAAGCGAAATATTGCTGTATTTTCTGCACTGTAGTGTGAAAAGAATTAGAAGAATGAATAGGCTATTTTTTTAATTTGTGTCATATATAAGGCACATTGGACTAAAAAAACGCATAGGGAAACATAAGGGACAGTGATAAGTTCATTAGTCAGTCAGATTTTATTACCTGCATTCACAGAAACTTAAGAAATTGTGTGTAACACGCTACACGTTAGCCACGTTAGCATATTCACAATACCTGTCGGCCTAACAACCCACCTTGTTTGAAACAAGTAAAAAAAACATGCTAAAACAAGCATTATTGTGGCTAAGCTAACCCCAAACCCTGTTAGTGACAAGTAAATAAACACATGGTGTGTGCGAATTCCCAACCTACTCCCTAACTACTAAAAACCTATATTGTGCGGGACTATAGTGCCCTGGATTTGCAATTTGGACACCATGCTCACTACTTTTTTTTTTTTTAACGGCCTACATGACGTCATCGGTTTCACGTTAAAATGTCATTAATGTAAGTGTTTTGGGACGATCATTTATGAATCCACTGTCTTCTGAAGATAAAAACATAGATGTTTTATTAAAAAAATACATCTGAATACACATTTTTTGCAAAAATTGTTTAAGCGCAATGCATTGTGGTCCATTTTCGCCAATCTCGTGAGCATCGATGCACATTGATTTTTTGTAGAGACTTCTGGGAAATTTCTAGGAATTGGTATTATTATTGTTATTATTCCAGTATTTTGGAACATTCAGACAGCTCTACAAAATGGCGAACGCTCTATATAGTGCACTTTATGGTGAGTAGGGAAGGAATTCGGACATAGCCACAGTCCAACACTGCTACATGTTTGCCATGTTAGCGTATTCCCAATCCCTTTAACCCCAAACTTTGTTTGTAACATGTGAAAAAACACAATTTGTACCATTAAAACAAATGTTACTGTGACCACGCTAATTCCTAACCTTGTAAGTAACATATATACTGTATAAAAAATAAATAAAAACAACAACACAGTCTGGCACTGCTACATGTTGCCATTTTAGTAAATTTCACAATAACAATTAACCAAACATTTTCACAGAGTGTCGGAAACGTCTCAAAATTGCTCCGACATCTGTAAAAACAACCACAATTATCCCGTATGGCGGTCTGGATTGTGAGGCATCTTTTTTGGAAAATTAAAAAAGACTTTAGAGTGTACCTTATAGTGCGAAAAATATTGTAGCTCAAATGATTATGAATTTACCAAATCAATACACAAATATGTTCATTTTGAGTGTTGAAATTTTTGGTCATGATGTTACCCTTATTTGTAACATTTTTTTAATGAAAATAAACCAAGAAATGACATCCTTTTCAACAACCGTCTTCCTATTTAAAAGAAAACAAAAACTGGTTTTGTTTGCACTTTGATGCTCATTACGTTTGAGCTTTTACTCCACTCAGATGACAAAAATCCAACGCAGTCATGCCCACTTCCTGGAAACTTAACACCTCATTTATTAGCCCGGTGCCAAACCATGTGGAAATGCTCCTTGGTTTATCTTAAAAGCATGTTTCATGACAGCAGCAACACGGTAGATACCAAGCGACCAAATAGACTCTTCTTCTGTGCAGCTATTAATAGCTGTAAAACCTACCGTGGACCTCTGGATGGCGAGGGATTGCCATTGTTCCGTCTGCTTTCTTTTCCTCATGGTCCAAAGAGATAATACCACTGACCAAACCCTAACTGCTCATCCCTTCATTTGCTCTCATCATTATCGAAAATATAGACTGCCGCTGTGTCGCCCCCCCCTCCCTCTTTCTCACCCTCTGCTCCCCTTTCTCTATAAGAGGCACTTTTTGCACTCAGCCACAGGCCATTAAAGTTGTCCCACAGCAATAAGCTTTTGTCTGTGTGACCAAACAGTTGATGCTTGATAAGCGTAATCCTGGCCCGTGTTTTAGCCCCCTGAATGGTGCTGTGTGGGCTGCGTGGCCCTTCACAAAGCAGCTAGCACTTAATTGCTCACTCTTGCTTGCCTTTTGTCTCTGGATTTGTGAAACACTTTGAGCCGCTTTGCTGTGGCGGGGGCAGTGGCCTCTGTAGGTTGGAGTTTGCTCAGAAGCATGGTTTTGTGAAGTAGCCACACAGGCCGAAGACGTGACTTAGTTTGGCTCTCTCCAGTCATTATGTTCATTTTTTGAAAACCCACTCCAATGGAAATTGTGTTTTGGCCGTTTTTCACATGTTCTTGATCTCACCATAGAGGACACATATAAAGAAAATGAAGTTCAAAATTCCATTTCTGAGTATTGCTTTATTAAAATCGTGGTGAAAACAGGAGTAGAAATAAAAAAACACTATTTGAAAAATACTATTTCTTGCTCTGCTCCATTCTGATGCATCCACTTGCAGACAAATGGATCTGTGTACCTCTTCATTTTCCTCATCTGACCAAACGTCTGGCTCTGATATGTACGGTTGGATAGCTCCAAAATTGCTGCTCATTTTTGTTGCAACCCTAATGTTAGCTTGGGTGTAAGCTAGCGGGAGAGAGTAAAAACAAAGGGATCAAGGGAAATGAGTGAAGGCTTAATTTAACAGTCCTGAAGACTGAGGCAAATTTCTGATGAACTCGGAGGTGCCCTGCAGAAACTATGTCCTATAGAAAAACAACAGTTTTCTTTTTTTTGGCACAAAAAAAAAATCATAATTAAAAGACCACTAGGAACAATTTGGCCCAATCCAAATTATACCCCTACCACTCCGGCTTCTCCATACCCCTCCAATTATGGGTGCATTTGAAGCTGTAGTGGTGTCCGAACTTGTTTTTTTTAAAGGGTGGTAGCCATAGTGACTTAGGACTGAATATTCTTGCACCGGGAGGGTGTTCTGTGTTGCACTGTGCCGCGGAGGTGAAACACATTATTTCATGCAGGTGTGCTCTGAATTTTAAATGCAAGGACTGACTTTTTGTTTTTGAATGTCTTTTTAAAATGACAAAACTGACGTTATGTATTTTCTGAACACTGGCAGCTATGTGCTAACGTAGCTCCCCGACTTCTATTCATGAAGTCATCAAGGGATAGTGTCGTCTGAATTTGAAGACACTATTGTTACTTACATCTCTCATTATTTACATTCCTCTATTTAGAGGATTAAATGTAGGGGTAGGGAGAAGCCGCAGGGGTAGGAGAAGAATTCGGATTTGGCCTTTTACAGTCAATTAAAAGGGGATTGGAGTGGGACATTAAAAAGTGCAACATTTAAAAGTGTTTGTTCATCTATATCTTTACCTTCTGGACAATCATCAAAAATTGACATTTTTTAAATGTTTGAGCTTAGAAGTATAAACAGTCACCATGTCTGTCTCTCTTTTTATCCCTTAGCTAGAGCATGGTCACCCACATCCAGCTAGCTTTAGTCACAATCCCATTAATCGCATTAGCACGCAAAGGGAGAGCAGCCAAGTTGGATTAATTGGCCTGCACTATGCAAAGCAGGCACAATGTAACAGGAATTCAATACGAAGGAGGGGTGAGTTTTGATTACAAAAACACTGCACTGCTTGCCCAAAGTTTAGTCAGAAATATTTTTCCTGGGGTTTGCCTATTTGTTTCAGTAGGAATTGAATCTGTCTGCTGTTTACACTGGCCTAAATGTCAAAGCCCTGTTTTCCTCTTCATGTCAAATGATATCAGCTCTGTGTGCCATCACTCACTTGGTATTTGTGCAGATTTGAGCCTTGTTAATGCATCCATGTGTCCCTTACAGGCTCCCATTCGTCACGTTTTGACCCACAGTGAAGACTCGGGGGGTGGGGGTGTGGGGGTGTGGGGGAGTCATTTGTTACTGAATTTTGGAGAAGGGTGGGAGATTTCTTTAAGAACTTTTCCCCCTACTGCAGTAAGACTTTTTGGTTAATTTAGAGCCAACTGCAGAGGAAAACCGTTTATGGTTAATATCTAACCCTCAAAGCTGAGAAAAATGTATTCACTAAAATTTGTCTTAAAAATAAATTAGGAAAAAAAGCCTGCATGCATGCTTTTTAAATTAAATTGCACTTCACTTTTCCATGTTATGGACACAGTGCATTGGAATAATAAATAATTCTATGATGAAGCAGCCATGGTAATAATTTAATCTTGATTCTGCACATGCACAGAGCAAAACTGTGGCTTTTACTCTGAGTTTTATGTAGAAAATTATAGATTATGTTAGCTCAGCCCATGCTGCACTACCGTCAGTATGTTTATGAGAGCAGCTTTGTCAGGCCACAGTGCACCCAGGCATTTTAATTGTATGACTGCGTATGTTGTATTACACAGGAAACTCATTTATTTACCACAATAAGGCTGTTAAGCTTCATCTGCTATTTCCAGGACAAGAAATGTTCTTAAAACGGACACACAAGGTCAATTCGAAATCAACTCAGCAAAAACAAGGAGCAAATTGTCTCCTCATCCTATATTAATAAGTTGACATTGAAAAGTTTTAATCAGACTAAAAGCATAATTAGATTTTCCTGCATTGGTAAATTTAGTCAGAGATAGAAAAGCTGTCTTTTCAGTGACCAGTATCAACATTGTTTGCACACAGAGTAAGCAAAAATCCCAAATAAGACAATGGCATTTTAATATGTTCTTCCTATTGCCATAAAAATAAAACACAATCATAGGCTGTGCCCTTTTTTTTCAAAATAAAAGACCAGTCACACTATCATGTAAAAGCATGAGCTAATTTTCTTCCCATTCTATATTCATGAATTCTATCTGGTTTTATCCAAACTCTCCTGGATGCTCAGGATCCTTCTAGCGTGTCCAACAGGTAGCATGTTATAAACACGTTCTGGTATTTACTGTGAATGCAGTTAATAAAGTCTGACTGACTGACTTATCTCTGAGTCTTATCTCTCGCTCAATGCGCCCTATAGTTTGGTGTACCCATTACATATATGACACAATTTTGAAAATGGACCATTCATTGACAATGTGTAATCCAGCGCCCTGGGGTGCAGGAAATACGATAATTGACGAGCTAACAAGCTAAATGGCTAAATGACAAAAACAATATTTTTTTGTTCTGATAAAAAGAAATCAAGCAATGTCATGAACAAACTATATCAAAGAAAATAGTCAATGCAGGAAAATAATCTGTACCATCATGACATCATCTACAGCTCATTCATACTGTATTATCTCAAGGGACATTCACATGAACACATGATCATCAAAAATATTAACTTATAAAAACATTTTCTCTTTGGAAATAATACATATGATGAACACTAAAAGAACCCTCTACAAATGTAATCAGTACTAATTATGTCTCTTTAATGTTAAATAAAGGTTACATTTATTTGGACTATGTGTACCTCAGACACTTTTCATAAAGATGTAGGTTTTTTCCCACAGAGTAGAGAAGTTCAACAGCATACTCTGCCCTCTTTCATACACAATGAGGAACAGATAACTGGCTTCAGATTTCCTGATCGTAAAAAACACTCGTCTCAGCAGCAGACAGATAACTTATTTACCTGGAATGAAAAAATGGGTTATGAATAGCAGATGCACCCCTTGCCCTTTCCGATGGTATTTGGTATTTGCTGAAAAACAATGTGTAAACAAACTGACAGCCCATTATAAGATGGAATCATGTAATATAACAGAACAAAAATGGGTCTCCATCCTAAAAAAAAAGCCTATAACCTAATCAAGACAGTGAACAGGATGAAATAGATACAACAAATGTACGATTATTTCCATAAGTAGTATTTAAATAATGATGCTTTCATTTCTCCCCTGTGTTTGATAATAGTGCAGCGATGGACTGGCAAACTTTCTTGGGTATACCCTGCTTTGGCCTGGAGATAGCTGGCTGGGCCCAGGCAACCACAAGCAGGACTAATGCCGTGTCCATAACAAATGCGATGTGTGTCAAAGCCGTCGCCTCTTTTTTGATGCGTGTATAATTCGTTGATCAACGCATGTCCAAAAATGTGTGGGGGGGGGCACTGTCAAAGGTTTTTGCCTCATCACTACATTAAATTAAATTAAATTAATTTTATTTATATAGCACCTTTCATGACGAGAAGACAGCTCAAGGTGCTGTACATAAAAAGAAAAACAAAAGCAATAAAATACAATAAAATACATTCAATTAGCCCCGCGCAATAAAATACACAAAGACAAACACCAGTGGATAATAAATTAGTGATAAAAATAAAGAGAAACCAGAATAAAGAGAAACCAGAATCAAGAGAAACCAGAAAGCGCCGTCTGCCCTGTCCTCCTCTCGGCAGGGGTGTCAGTATAGACCCAAACACCCCAGCCGGGGGTGAGAAAACACTCGAAAACAGTCTAATTAGAAATAAAAAGAATATTTAGTAAAATATCATAAATCTTGATTAAGCAAATAAAATGATAAAATGATAAAATGATGTGCAAAAACATCATAAGACGTAAAAAGAATGAAGAATAAATATGTGATAAAATATCATAAAATATAAGAATAGAAAATAGTAGATTAAACAAGTAAAATGCTAAAAATGATGTAATAAAACATCATAAAACGTAAAAAGAATGAAAATAAATATATATGTGATAAAATACCATAAAATATAAGAATAGAAAATAGTGGATTAAACAAGTAAAATGCTAAAAATGATGTAGTAAAACATCATAAAACATAAAAAGGGATAAAATCTAATTAAAAGCTATTTTAAAAAGGTATGTCTTTAGTTTCTTTTTAAAAACCTCCACAGTTGATGAAGCCCTCACATCTTCAGGTAGACTATTCCACAGACGAGGCCCGTAGTATCTAAATGAGGCCTCGCCGTGGTTTTTTGTCCTGACCATGGGGACCTTCAGCAGGCCTGCACCTGAGGACCTAAGGGCTCTAGGAGGTTCATACGTTAAAAGCAAGTCAGATATAAAAGAAGGACCAACACCATGGACACTCTTAAAAACTATTAAAAGAATCTTAAAATCAATCCTGAAGCTGACGGGGAGCCAGTGCAAAGATTTTAAGATTGGTGTAATGTGCTCCCTCTTCCTGGTTCTCGTTAAAAGGCGTGCTGCAGAGTTCTGGACTAGCTGCACGCGATTGAGAGTGGCTTTCTTTACACCAGAAAGGAGGGCATTACAATAATCTATCCTTGATGTAATAAAAGCATGGATTAGGATTTCAGCACTGGCTCTAGAGCAGTGTTTTTCAACCTTTTTTGAGCCACGGCACACTTTAACCTTGACAAAAATCCTGCGGCACACCAGCATTCCCCCCCCCCCCCCCCCCAAAAAAAAGCATAAACTCATAGTCTGTTTTGATCTACAGCCCCCCCCCCCCCGGCAATCTGACGTGCATTTTTGTGATAATTGTGGCAGAAAAAGCAGGAATATGCAGATATTTTTTCTAAAAGACGTAATAAAAGTTAAGTTACATACAAACTGTATGTTCGTTGTGGTTTCAATCCGTGTAACAAGGACGACTCATTGTACGCTAAGGCGCTGTCCCTTTAAGCCAATGCATCATGGGAGATGTAGTGTGAATACGGCGAGAAAACGGCAGAAACACTTGCGTGTCTGAGTTTCATGGTTTTGTTCACTTGTTCCACGGTCTGATACCGGATTCTGTGGAAAGCTACACCGCTAAAGACGAGCTTTAGCTGGTGTTTCTGTTGGAACTGAGAGAGTTATGAGCTAAATTGGAACAAGGAAGTGAAGGCTTCAAACACTTCTGATTGGTCAGACTGATGACATGTGATTAAGCCTTCAAGAATGATTGGTGGAGTCGTGGAGACAGTAAAAGCTGCGGGACTTTTCAGAAAATAGTTATAGCTGCGGGTAAATCGCGGTGCCGTCATTCTTATCAAAATGTCTTTAATAGAATCAGTTAAACACAAAGAAAAAAGTATTTTATGATCTTTCATATTCCTAACTACTCAGTGTTTTATCAGGACCTGTTTGGATGAACAAAGAGCTGATTTCCTGGAGATGGTTAATGTTTTTAGATCAGTGAATGAGGGCAATTTTCCAAGGCACACTTGACCATCTCCCACGGCACACTAATGTGCCGCGGCACACTGGTTGAAAAACACTGCTCTAGAGAGAAAGGGTCTCACTCGGGCGATATTCCTTAGATGGTAAAATGCAGATTTAGTTAGTTGATTCACATGTTGGTCAAAGCTAAGATCTGCATCTAAAATCACACCGAGGTTCCTCACTGTGTCACGTGTAGTCATAGAGTGGGTTGACAGATAAGATTGGACCCTATCTCTCTCAGCCTCAGAACCGATTACCAAGACTTCAGTTTTGTCCCGATTGAGCTGCAAAAAGTTCTCTCCCATCCACATTTTAATGTCTAAAATACAATTTAAAAGGCCATCCAGGGGTCCAGTGTCATCAGGAGACACAGCTACATACAGTTGAGTGTCGTCGGCATAACTATGAAAGTTAATGCCGTGTCTCCTGATGACATCACCAAGCGGAAACATGTAAAGATTAAAAAGTGTGGGACCCAGGATGGAACCTTGGGGAACCCCACATGTCAGTGTATGCCTTTCAGATGAAAAATCATTTAGATTAATAATAAAATCTCTTTTTGTAAGGTAAGATTCAAACCAACTGAAAGCTGTACCAGTAATTCCAACCATGTCATGAAGTCTATTTAAAAGGATTGAATGGTCCACTGTGTCAAAGGCTGAACTCAGGTCCAGTAAAACTAGTACAGATACTTTCTTCATGTCAGCATTGGACCTGAGATCATTTAAGACCCTGACAAGTGCCATCTCTGTTGAGTGATGAGATCTAAAACCAGACTGAAACTTTTCTAAAATGTTATTTTCATTAATAAAATCATTCAGCTGAGTAAAAACAAGCTTGTCTAAAATTTTACTTAAAAATGACAGGTTGAATACCGGCCGGTAGTTATTTAAATTGGACACATCTAAACCACTCTTCTTCAGAGTGGGCCTCACCAGAGCAGTCTTTAGAGATGCAGGGAAGACTCCAGTCTGAATAGAGCAATTCAAAATGACATGGAAGTATTGATTGTATATCTGTACATCCCATATACATATACAGGCATGGAAGACATGGATGATGTTAATAGACCAAAAGCATCGATAAGAACGTCTCTATGTCTCCGTTCGGGACATTGGTTTAGAGGGTGGAAGGTGTAAGAGTATGGGGGGGGGGGGGGGTTGTGTGTGTGCATGGGAGTGCGGCTCTATTATTAAAGTAACTAGCTTGTTTTCCTTTATTTATTTGGTGTATAGCACTTTTTGTTACCAAGTATGAAAAGTGCTATTATGATTGATTGATTGATTGATTAATCATTCAGAGTATCTCCCAGCACAGTGAACTTCCCCAACTACTGCAGCCACTGGGTCTGAATGACGAAAGCTTTTAGCGGTTCTTCTATCTCTCTTTGACCCAGTTTAAAGACTTGTTGACCCATATTAGTCCAAGGAAGCCAAAAACTGAAATAAGAATAAAATTGGAGAACCTTTATTGTGTATGTGGAAATAAGAAAAATATAAATCTCAGGAGGAAAACTATAAAATTGTTCTCCATGTTGGTTTTGGACTCCACCCAATGTTCCTGATTGGTTGATGCTATATAAATTCTTCACCAGAGTTCATATAATTAACCTCTAAAATCATCTCGACGTGACGCCTGAAACACGCTGCTGTCAGACCGTCACACCTGACACTCTAAACAAGCCACAGAACCTCTGATCAGGTCTGTACATTGACTTAACATTGAAACTGGACGCACAATCGCATGCGATGTGAACACAGCTTAAGCCTTAAGGATGGAGTTTGGTTATTTTGTTATAAAGATAAAAAAATCCATCCTAGCAGATCAAGATTTTTTCTTATTAGCCAACGATAAAGAAAAATCTAAATTGTATATAGATTTAGTGTTTTTTGGCTTGCAGTTATTTAACCCTTGTGCTATCCAAGGCACTTTAACATTGGGAGTTGGGTCATCTAGACCCACTAGACAGTGCACTGAACCTTTTTTACTTCAATGATTTGTGATCTTCACTGGTGTCCATGGATTACGATAAAGGTGGAAAGATTTCATGTAATCCATGGACACCAGTGAAGATCACAAAAAAAGAAAACTGATTTCTAAAATTGTTGAATTACTTTTTCTTAAAAAAGAAAAAAACAAACAAACACATTTGCTGTGGTAAGTCTCAGATAGTTGCACTCAGAAATAATATGGAATAAATCAAAATGAAATCAATCAGAGAAATAAGCTGTGACGCCCACACAAAGTACACATGCCATGGTTGGCTTATTTCATGCTTTATTCACAGTTTATGCCAACATGATATAACAACATTTGACAGTTCTTTGTGTGTTGACATTGAAAACCCAGTGACTTTTTGTTCATTAATTACATTAACCACAGAAAACCTTGCAGAAAAAGAAGCAAAGTGGCAGTCATGTATTTAAAAGGTAATCAGATTTGTCTGCTCTGTTTTGATGTATTCTCACACACTGTCCGTTTGTGATGATGACCATCTGTCCAGAGACCATCTGCCACCTACAGCTGTTTAAAGCCCACCGAATGCTGACAATACAGAGCTTAGAACAAATTCAAAGCCTCTATAATTTGTAGATGCATTTTTTTCTCACAGTAAATCACTGATCAGCTGTCAGGTTGAAGTATAGGACTTTAAGTGTTCAACAAAATGCATTGGGTTTAAATGAAATGCCTAAAGACTGTTGGATCAGCAGACCCTGAAAATGGGAATGAGAAGTAAAACAACTTCAAATATTATGAGGTGCGTATTCTTGAATGCTTCACATCTCATGTTTACTTATTTTAGTTCATTTTGTGCAAAAGCAACATATAAGCATTTAAAAAGGATTTTCTGATGTGAATTAACCCACGCTTACAGCAGCAAACATGATTAAAATGTAATTTACTGTTCATTAACACTGATTAGGGAAAAAAGTTTTTTTAAGAGTTAAGTCCAAAGCATTATATCATGAAAAAATAACAAGGTATTTATCACAATAGCTAATGAAGACACATAATAAGATAAGAGAGATGGATTTTCTGTTGAATAATGTGAATCTGAATCAAACCCAGAATTAGCAAATGATGCAGTTCTTCAAAACACCAGCGGGGGCAGGTTTCAAAGGGAAACAATATCCCTTTGACAGCTTGGTCATATAATGTAATCATATAATGTTGGTCCAGTCCAGCTTTCTCAGAAATAGGGACTTTAAAAACAGCCAGAAATATTGTGTCATAACATTTTATGCTTCTAATTTTCACAAAGATAATTTAGGCATGTAAAGCGTTATTAATCTTATTAAGGGGCTTAAGTAATTCAAAATTAACTTTTTGAGCTTTTAAGTGTATTACAATGTTCTTTCCTCTCAAAAAACAACCCAAAGTGGTATTTTCATCCATTCACTCATTTCTGAGTATTCCTCTAAAAACCTGTTCTCTGAGCATCAGCCCCTCCCAGTGAGTGATGTCACAAAGTGAAGAACAGCCCCTTCCTGGAAGACTCTGCGCTGCCAGCATCCCCCCCAGGCTAAGGCACAAACTCACTTTCTCCACGGAGCTAGTAGTGATCGCACAAACGCTTTCCTTTTTTGGCACAATATGCATATCCATTTTTGCAAAAGTTTGGATGTTGTTTGTTTTTTATGGGGAAACACATTTTATTAAAAATGTGTTCTTTAGTGTGCCAAAGTTAATATATTATCACATATATAGGGATATAGTTTACCCTGAAAGGCTTAAGAGAAGCACGATATAGAGTTTGCATTAAAATCCTATTCTTAAACAAGTTTGCTCACAGTCGTGTTCAGGCATGGATTGCCCTTTGAAGAGCGCAAAGTAATCATTAAACTGACATTTTCTCAAAAATGTTTAATCGTAAAGACTTGTGAATTTGTTTTAGTCTGTGTAAAGAGCAGCACGGACAACTACTCAGTGAGAAAAGTAGCGTTTTTTTCTACGGTCACATATCTCAAAATGCCCCCAAAAATCTGGCGGCGGCATGAAATCTTGAAGATTCTGCAAATGCCTCCCCGCAGTGGTTGTTGTATTTGTGACAGTAGTATTAGCTGAACTATAAGTCACTACAAGTCTGTATAAGGTGTCATTTTCTAATTTGCATATTATTTGCAATAACTTTTTTTGAAAATCCAAATTAAGCTTCAGTTTTGCCTTTTTTTTGTTAGTTTACCAATACAATTTCTCACCATTTCTCACTCAAAATACTATTTTTGTTTTAAATTCTGGATTTGGTTTTAAGAAAATAAGTCACCATGGGGTTTTGGAAAGTCGCTAAATATGATTGACAGAAAAGTTGCTGAGTTGGCAACACTTAGAAAAAGAGACTTTATGCAATCAAAGATGAGAGAGATCCCCTTGTTAAAGGCTAAATATTTTTTCAGGGAATCTGTTTATGAACATGATACAGAGCTTCAGTAAACTGTAAAGTACTGCGGGTTTAATTAAGAAGGCAGTCCCCCTTGAGTTGTTCTTCGTCGGACAGAACAGATATTTAAAAAAAAGTGTATATTTTGACCTATTGATTTCTACAAAAACATTTTCCCATTAAAAGTCACAGTTTCTGTTGCCTGGTTATCCAAACCCTGGATTTTAAGTGCCAAACCATCGAAAGAAAACGGACATAATGAAGCTAAATGATTTTGATTAGCTGAGCAACAAAAGATTGACATTATCTGGCCAGATAATGTGCTTTTGAAACAACAGGGGCAGCTATATTAAAATCCACTATTATCCCCCTTTTCTTGTCACACAGCAATTTGTTCATCTCTTCAAAAGGATCCATGTGATAATCAAACCACGGCCTGTATTCAAATGGATCTCAAGGGGGAACAGTTTGTAAAACTGGTTTGATTATCCTTTTTTTACCACTTGAATTTAGCAAACAAAGATACACCCTTATTACCCTAACATGTTTAAAATAATCAGATCCTATGTTTTACTCAGATCCCACGTTTTGAACATTTGTTCAAAAAATTCCTTTAAGAAGTGTTTTTTAAAACGGACAACGTCAAATACTTTTTTGGCTCCATAAGAGATTTTTAGTTTGTCTTATTAACAGATAGTCAAGTCAGATAGAAAAGTGAACATACTGGATTTTAAAGTCTACTGTCACAGCAATGGTTTAAAAAACACCCTGACTTTAATGTAACTTTTAAAGGTTTCTTTTATAAGAAACACTAAAAAAGGAAAACCCACCATTATATAAATGACAACATGATTTCACTTTGATTATTACATTGTTATTAAAAAACTTTATGTTTTTGGGAGTATATGTATTACTTGGTGAGGTGCAACTTATATGTGATTTAAAAAAAAAAGCAACAACCACTACAGGGTAGGTAGGCATGTCTATGAGTATTTGCTACTTACAGCTTTGCGAGAAAAAGAAGCGCCACTCAGTCTTATACTTAGTCTCACTTGGCATGTGATGCCTACGTTCAGAATGTTCTTGAACACGTTTTTAGCATATGGTGTTCATATTGGACTGTTGCCACTCCATACCAATGCATGCACTCACAGTTGGAAGAGGCTTGGTGTGAAATGTCAAAGCGGTGCAAATCTTACTCCAGGCTTATTCTGAATATTAATTTCACTTTGATTACTTTTCAAACAGTTGACATTTCTGTGTTTTGTAAATGACGCTACCATACGTCAGAACCAAATCCAAGTCCCTGATTAGTCAAAGTTTAACTTATAGCACGTATTTTGTTGTTTGAGCGTTTGGTTGACTTTTCGGCACATCCTTTCAGAGGTTGCCACACTGAATCAGCTTTCACTAAAGCGATAAATAGTTGTGTCATCGCATAAAAATGCATATTTTCATCAGACACATTTTGACCTATTTTATTGATTTACATGACAAATAGTCTGTTATTATGATTTGCCTTTCAAGATAAAATGTCCGTCCTTCTCCCCGTATTTGGTCAAAAGAGCCACTTATACGTGATTAATCTTTCTTTTTCTCTGCATTTTTGGTTGCTGCCACTTTAACTCTGGAGCGACTCATACCCTGAAAATTACGATATATAAAAAGTTACACACAAAAATGAAGGGAATGACCGTCCTCTAACAAAAATATATTAAAACTTCTTTTCCCCTGTATTTCTTTCAAACTGATATTTTTTTTAACCAAAAAAGAAAATGACTGCAGGAAAAAAAAAAACATTTAAACTGCAAATGTTTTAAACTGTTGTTTTAATCTTAGGTCAAAGTTTATCTGTAAAGAAGAAGAAGGAAGTTTCTCCTGCAGTCTGGAGAACTCAGTTTCACCCTCTGTGGGATTTCCGAGGAAAATCTGGAACAGTTCTATTCTGATGGGAGTCGAGTATGAAGACCCAAGGGTAAATTCAACTAAAAGTGTTTGATCTTTTTGCCAGCTGATTTACATTTGTGGCCTACAGTCCTAATCTGCCCATTTATAACCACCAAATACAAGAAAGGAGTGACTGACATTAAATCAGTCAAGTGCAATATCTTTTCCCATTCTTCTTTCCCTTCATCCATTGGGTCTATACTTTTAATTCCTGCCATTTTTTCCCCCACTCTTTTAGCATCTTTCGCATCACTTCTCCAGCCTCACATCCCTCAGGTCTTGCCTCCCTCGAGGGTCTCCATCTCAAGTACAAGATATGCTTAACCGCCACGACACAAACACATTGGTTTTTTGAGAGGGTAGATGCATTAAATGAAGCATCGACTGTGTTTGTGTGACTGTAGTGTTGTTGCATAACTTTTTTTACTACCAAGGATACTCAGAAAGTAAGGACAGACACTCCTCTTGCTTACTGATAACACGAGTCCCTGTCTGTGGTCTCTAGAAGATGAAACCCCTTTGAAATTCACATCAAATAGTTTTCAGTTCGAAGCATTTATTCAGGATTTCTTAATGTTGTCGATTTCTTGCAGAACTCAATCTCCCAAGACATAGCATGTATGAAAACATCTTGAACGTTGAAAACATAATTTAAGTTTGTGTACCTTTTTTCTTCTTCCTGTTGTCTGTGGATAAAAAGATAGAAAAAATTGGTACTTTGTTGGCACTCCTGAATTCTGTAAGATCTTCTCATTTATCACTTCATTCTCTTACATAACCAACACACACATACCAAAGCACCCTCCTACACACCCTCCCACACACTCCCTTGCAGCCTCTGTTCACCCCGCATGCACAGGTGGTCTGCTTTTCACCTCATAAGAAGCTCGCCTGGCCCCACTGCCAGCGCGATTTCCCATGAGTCATCGTGTTACAATTTTCAGCAAGACCGAAAAGGAAGCATACTTTAAAGCCCAAGTCTTCTTCATCCAACTTTTGCTCACTGCCATCTGGCTGCGCGGCAATGCATGACATGACAATGATGTGCGCAGATGTACGCAAATCTGTTTGTTCCACTGCAGGTTGTCTGAGTTTGGAGGAAGGCAGACTGGCAGATGTTTATGGTATACACGCTGGCATATGCAGAGTAGCAAAGTTGACAGTCTCACACCTACATAGGTGGATGTTCTTTTTTTGTTGTTGTCATTATTTTGGGTAACAGCTGACAGGTGAATGGTTGTGTGTTGTTTTCAAATGTGCAGCTACAAACCGGTGCCAGGAACTAGTTTTTCACAAGCTGTTTTGCTCCATTTTTAAGCCATTTATTTTATACTAACTTCCACGTGGTCTGTTAAGGTTTTATTAAGATTGTAAAAGTCTGTTGGTCTGGACCACATGGTCTGATCGAATCCTGAACTTTACGTCTGGTCTATAATCAGACTGCTGTCAAGCAGACTTTCCTGTTCTGAACCTAAGCTTGTAATCAACACCACCTGACCAAAGATCTCCACATTTATTGGTCAGGAATGACCAAAGTGAGGCAAAGAAACTAGAGAAAACTAGCAGAAATTATGTAAATCTTGCACTTTGCAATCCTTGTTGGAATAAACTTCATATTTGGCTGACCAATTATGATCGTCTGTATCAACGTCAGGTACAACACTTTTTACATGTTCATGACACATAGATTGCTGGGAAAACTTTAAGAAGCAGTGTTTATGACGTTAAAAGTTGTTTTAATCAGCCTGCATTCATCCGACCCCACTTCAATGACTGACTGTGTCTAGTCATTGCTTCACGTTTCCCCGCGGCTCATCATTTGCTTCCTTTCTACTCTCCCCATAACACCTAGCTATGGTGACTGCTTTGGTCCAGCTGTTCCGCTCCGAGGATGTATTATTGCGTTCAGGCCGAGGAAACTCAGAGCGAACCGAAGCTCAGTCGGTTTGGAAACGAACCGAGACCACCTCGAAATAAATGGTCAGAGTGCGGTTCCTGGTCCTGGAGCAAGGTCCGCTTGGGGGCATTCAGACTAAAGATTTGTTCTGGATTACCGGGTTAAACAAATTCTGGTTTACTTTAAGCGGACCAAATGTATCAAGTCTGAATACAACCTTCATTATGATCGTGCCATTTTTAGCCAAAACAAGAAAATGTGTCATTTTCTTGGACATAGTTTCTGTTGGGCGGCATTAGCTTATTAAAAAGTTGTGGCGGGACTGCTGGCACAGAGTAAGCCCTGCCCGACTTCCCGACATGCAATTAAAACTCTACCGCTAGGTTACAGCCACTTACACCCCCAACCTAACATTATCGGTGCAACAAAAATGTCGAGCGATATGGGAGCTATCTAGCCATACAGTTTTGAGCCAGATACCAGCTCAGACAAGGAAACCAAAGATGTACATGGATTTATTTGTCTGTAAGTGGATACATCAGAATGGAGGTATTTTGGTATATGGTATTTTCTATGGCACAAATAAGCTCTTTTTCAAACAGCTTTTCTTCGTCTGCTATGGAAGCGATTCTGTAGAATAATTAAAAATAAAAGTCAACACCAGAAATGCTTTTTCATTTTCAAAATGTAACTGCATTTTTTGACTCAAAATTAAAATGAAAAATCAATCCTTCAAAATGCTTTTTCATTCTCTTCTGCTCCTACATAGTCCTGAGAAGCTGTGTACAATCATCAGGAGGTCACACCATCACAAAGCCCTCTTCTCTGCCGCTAACACAAAGCTCCACTGCTCCTAGCATGTGTCTCTTAGCAGCCAGACACACGGAGACAGCACTGACGTCATCGCCCCACCTCCCCTCTGGAAATGCTCAGTCGAATTGAGATATGCAACACTATTCGCAGGGTGGATGTTAAAATGAAAATGCAATCCCCTCCTTGCATTTTCGTTTTAATTATGATACAGAATAAGCGGTTTTCAAGTAGAAAAGGAAAAAGCATTTTGGTGGATTGATTTTTCATTTTAATTTTGAGTCATTTGATGCAGCTTCATTTTGAAAATGAAAAAGCATTTCTGTTAATCCATTTTAATGGTCAAAGGCAAGGCAAGGCAAGTTTATTTGTATAGCACAATTCGTACACAAAGTAATTCAAGGTGCTTCACAAAACAGAAAAATGCATTAAAATCACAATACATCATTGAAATCAACGTAAAATTTACTTTAAAAGAAAAGAAAAAATTTGAAAAATGATTTAAAAATAAAGGAAGGAAAGGAAAGAAAAGTGCAGATAGGACCTTTCAGTCATATACACGGCTGAACAGAAATGTTTTAAGTCTAGATTTGAACATGAACACAGAAGAGGCCTGTCTTACGCCTTCAGGGAGGCTGTTCCAGATTTTAGCTGCAGAATATTGAAACGCTGATTCCCCTTGTTTAGTCATTTAGACATTTAGACATTTCTAAATGAATTATGCTACACATTTACCAGAGAACTTTTTGAAAATGAAATGTCAAATACCATTTTCTTTATCATTTTAATTAAGTTACAGAACAAGCAGTGTTGAAGTAGAAAAGGAAAAAGCATTTTGGTGGATTGCTTTTTCATTTTAATTTTGAGTCAAAAAATGCAGTTACATTTTGAAAATGAAAAAGCATTTCTGGTTTTGTCTTTTATTTTTGATTATGCTTCTGAATCGCTTCCATAGTCTGCTCCTGGTTCACAATTATTTGAATAAAAAAATACCCAGAAATTGAATTTAAGCTTAATTTTCTTCACACATGTCGTCCATCATCAGAAAAACGCCACAAAAACATGTTAAAAACACAATATTCATTGCATGGATCTTTAGGTAATTTAATATGGACTTCACTCCAACAATACATTTCTCAGTTATTTGGCTTAGATTTGAACATTTTGGCCCAAACAAAGGATAGTGGCCAAACGGGCTGATCTAGATTATATATTATATATTTTTAAAGATCCTGAAATATCATTTGTAAAAAATTATTAAATTGTTTTTTGTTTTTGTTTGTCAGGATAAAACATGTATTCTACTCTGGCGAAGTTTTCTGTGCAGGTCTTAGTGTTGCAAATAAAAGATCAAATAAATTGCTTTAATAAGGGGTCCACAAAGGCCATACAGGATCTTCTTATGGCTTTACGATGCATCGTGATCAATGGCACAAATAGAATTCACATGATGTTGAGCCTGCTGTAATCAATAACCTGTAAACCATGGATAGATGGGGAGCTGTTATGGCCATAAAAAAAGGAGCCACTTTTATTGACATGGCCGTCCATCCTCCTCTGCTAACCTTCTGTTACTCTCTGGAGAGAAAGAGACTCCCCCTACCTCTATTTCATGTTTGTGTCGTCTATAAAAGCAAGCTGAGTTATGTTTATGCTCTCAGAATGTTTTGAACACACCCAGTTTATTTTTCATGCGTCATAAAGGGGCTTCATAGACAGTGTCTTTGCAGTGCTTTGCTTAGAGGAGCAGCATAGAGGTGGAGGCTGGAAGTGCTTGGCCAGAATGATCCCTGTGCTTTGCATAAATTAAAACTTTCTTCACAATGTGTAATGTGTAATCATTCATGCAGGTGCACGACAACTGTATTTTGGGAAACTGTTTTATTTATTTATTTTTACTGTGCAAATATACATTTTGGAGTATTAAAATGGTTCCTTAAAGGTTTGTGTATATTCAAAGTAAATGTTTCACAATATGAAGCAATACAGCTACAAAGAAGATCAGTAAACCTTTTTGGATTTGTATTGCAGCCAAGAAAAGTTACCTCAAAGGGCCTAAATCATCCAAAATTAACTTTTTGAGCTTTTAAGTGTATTATAATGTTAATTCCTCAATATAAACAACCCCCAAGGCGGTATTTTGAACTGTTCACTCATTTCTGAGTATTCCTCTAAAAACCTGCTCTCTGAGCACCAGCCCCTCCCAATCCACGAAAATGATCGGGTATTCACATTCATATGTATGAAAGTGTGGAACAGCTCCTGCCAGGAAGACTCTATGCTGTCAGCACCGTCCCCAGGCTAACACACAAACAACCACTTTCACCGCAGAGCTAGCTGTAAACTGCAAAACCGCTTTCATTTTTAAAATGCACAATATGCACATCCATTTTTGCAAAAGTTCGGATGTTTTTTGTTTTCACGGGCGAGACGCTTACAAGCTGCAGAGGCCGACTCTAGATTGACCTCATGACATGGGCGGCGTCCACAAGGAGTACTAGGCGGTGCCTCAGAGATTGAGTCGTCTTATTATCAGGTACGAAAATGAACAGCTCAAACGACTCATATTTCATTAGTAATTTGTTCTTTAGTGTGTCAAAGGTTATATATTATCATATAGATGGATATACTGATAGTTTACTCTGAAAGGCTTAAGAAGAAATAGGCCCTTTAAAGACCGACTCCGTTGAGTGTGTTCATAGTGTTTTTCATATGTAAATGTGGCATTTTTCTCATGATGCAGAACATATATAAAGAAAAAGAAGCTTATAAACGTGTTTCTGAAAATTCCTTTACTCACATTGTTTTAAATTAGTAGCAGATGAACAAAAAATGCTGTTTGAAAAAACTTGTAGTGATGTAGAAGTACAATCACCAAAAATTCCACGCATCCACTTAAATTAATCACCTTGACCCATGTATGTCCTTGTTTTCCTGACGTCTGGCTCAAAACTGTACAGCTGAATAGCTCAAATTTTGCTCGCCATTCTTGCTGCACTTGTAATGTTGGAGTTGGGGTTGTAAGGGGCTGTAAGAAAGCAAAAGAGCGTTTAAAAGAAGGGTGACAGGAAGTGGGGATGGACTTAATGCATGCCAACAGTCCCAGCCACAATTTAAAGGGTGAATTTCTACAGAACTCCTGCTGCTCTGCAGAAACTGTGTCCTAGAAAACAACATGGGTTTGTTGATTTTGGCCAAAAACGGAATAATCATACTTAAAAGACCACCAGCAACACTCTTAAAATAGATCAAAAGATGATCGGAGTAGAACTTTTTTTAGAAAAGTCTCGATTAGAAGTGATGTTTTTCTCACATTTTAGTGTTCAATGTACAGGAGCGAGGCCCATCCCTGTTTTATTAAGTCATCAATGGAGTTTGTTTGTGGAAAATCTGTGTTTACGTCCAGAATTCCCCTCATCTTCTCTCTTTGAGACACTAAATGTACAGGATTTAAAGCTCTGCTGCTACACAGTCTACATGGTGTGACTTCAAATTATTTTTAAATCTATGTGTCTACGACTGCCTTAGCAACAAAATCAGCAAAGCAATGTTTCCATGTGAAAAGAGACAAATCTCAATGTGCTTTCAAATATATTTTTACCCTGGATGGTGGGTTACACCTGGTACGATAAAAATACTAAAAAACATGCACAACGTTTGAAAAATATGGGTTGAACCTAAAGTAGGCAGCTTTCACTGGTTTCCTGCACAAATGGCTCTTTTGGCTGTCGGCTTAAACATGCAGCGTCTCTTGATATACTGCAAATGCTCCACAAGCATCATGCCAGATGAGACATTTGTATGAGGTGATATGTATTGATTTTCAATAAGAGACTTCTGCAGCTTTTAAGATATTACTTTCACAATTAGAGTATCAGCATTGAGCCATTAAGTTGAGTGTTGCTTTACACCTACTGTATTTTCATTATGTGGCATCTTGATGATAATGGAGTAAACTATCTTAGACTCTTTCTCAGAGGTTTTTCTTAAGTGCTCAGCTGAGGAGTAGTCTGCTAAGTGAAGCCACTTTATGGTTCATTTTATATTATCTGTCCTCATTAACCTTTGCTGACCATTTGGACTGTGAAAGGTAGCATGGAGTGTGTATACACAGCAAAATCTGCAGTGTTGATTTGTGTTGAATTTTCCAGTGTTAAATATTTCGAGTTGATAAGTGTTGATCTTAGTGTTGTTTTGAGCACATCCAGTGTTAAAACAGAATTTGGGGCGGAGCTTTGTGCTGCAACGGCTGACGGAGTTATTTCAAAGTCTGTTGGCGGTTTTTTCTCGGAGAGCGGAGGAGGAAAGTCGTCTGCGACATTCATTTCAAAAGGGTAAGAACAAAAATATAAATTTCTTCACTTTTATAAACATAAAGCATGCTTGTAATGCGATAGATATTAGTTAGCTTCGATGTATATATTGCTCTTAATGTTAAGTAACGCGCTATTTTTCTTTAGCTAGTTTTTCAGTGTTACATCATCATGGCGACCCACTCCAATGAAAATCGCCTTTTCTTGAGTATTTTTAACATATTTTTGTTACATTTTTCTGATGATATTGGAAATTGAATAATGTAATATGTAAAACTGTGTTTTTAGTATTTCTTTTTGTAATTGTAGCAGACAAAAATGCGCCGTTCGGAAAAAAAAAAACCTCAAATGTGACGCAGTTACTAAAATGGGCGACCCGGTCTCTCCGCTCTGCCCCCCTCATGCGTCTAATAGATCCATGAACGTCTTTGTCTCGTCTGCGCTGGAATCTGGATCTAAACTGTACGCACAAGGTAGTGTTGGATGGTAGTGTCACCGTTTTCCAGCTCAAAGTAATCTGAAAACCGCCAATCTCTTCTATGTCCCCGGGGTGGGGGCGCTGCGTACGCTGACACAAGCACACACACGCACACCCCACACACAGTTCTGCTCCCGGACTTTCATTCATTTTCTTAACCCAATTTTGGACAGGCGGGGCGGGGCGGCAAACCCCCAACAAAAGGTTGTATGACAGAGCCCGGGTCCGTTAAGCGCCGTCTCTGCCTGTTGCGTCTCCAGGTTAAAAAGGATAGCGGCACTCCAGCGGCCATACAGCCTAACTTAGTCCGGTACGGTATTTTCATGAGAAAAAAACCCCGCTGAACCGACCCTAAAACCGCCAAAAACGCCCCCAACATAGTTAAAAGACAACTGAGCGCTGTCACAACAAGGATCCGAAATATAGTAGTAGTGGGACTTTATAAATCTAATGTTATAACTATGGTACAAGGTTGGACTCAATTACAGGTGTGAATAAATCAAAAGCACATTTTTAAATCGAAAGTGATTTGAGCATTAATAAGAAAAGTAACTTCTGCTGCGCGCCATAATTATCTAAAGATGGGGGAGGAGGAGGAGAATGGACATTCATTGGAGGCTTGACAGGGGCGCGAGACAAAAAAATACACAGTAATTTTATGACCCTTTTGCTACTTATTTATTATAAAATACTTAAATGTCACAGGATGGGTGAGATTCTGTGTGTGCATGTGCGTCAGTTAAATAGAAAATCACTCCAGACACGTTTTTGATCAAGTAATAGTTGTTTTATGAAAGAAAGCTAGAAAAAGTTGATTTTGCATATTACACATTTTTAAAAGTATTACTGATATGAATTCTGTTCATTAGAACAAAAATGTTTATCTATGCTTCAACTTGTCTAAGAGCAAATTAATTCTGTGAAACTAAAGTACTGTTTTTCCTTAACAGTTTCTGTTAACTGCCACTATGCTGCTAAAGGTCAAATATGAAAGTACCAAAAAATACATCCGATTACAGTCAGGATTTACCTATGCAGATGTCATCTGTGAAGGTGAGCAGGCATTCTGTATAATTAAATATTTACATCATTTGGTCTTTGCTAAAATGCAAGGAAGCTGGGAATATTTGATCAAATGTAATGACATTTTTTTATTACTGCAGATGTTATTACTTTTTTTCTTTCTTTCGCTCATGCCAATTTTTTTTTTCCAGTAAAAAACAAGTTTGGACTTCCAGATGGAACTGAGCTTCACATTTTTGACGACTTTGACACAGCAGTGGAGGAAGATGTTCTTCTTGAACTTATAGAAAGCAAACCTGACCTGTGTCTGACTGTTTGTGACAGCATATCAGACAGTAAGTTTCAGTAACTTTTTGAATGATTTCACATAACTTATCATTAGCTCTTGTACAAATTTTTACATTTTTTTCCCTTTCTCTCCCTTAGAACATTCATGTCCATCCACCCTCCCTGAAGAACAGTCAGTCACTTTAAGTGTGACTGATTTCTTTAGAGAGCTAGGAATTCCCACTGTCAGAGATGGAACAAGCTGCGAGGTCTTAAGTAAATCAACCACTGAGATTTCTGAGTCAGATGCTGCAAAAGAGGTATACAATTTGAAGTTAAAAAATATATTTTTAAAAATATTTGGATCTCTAATTAAAAAAAGAAACATGACAATGTTAAATGTAAGGGCGTTTGTGCTATGTAGCCTTTGGTTATAGTGTATGGAGCCAAGTCTTATTAAATGTTCAGAATAGTCTCAATGTAAGCTTAACATTGTTATTTCATTTTTAATCAATTTTTATGTGTATGTGGGTAGATGGTTGAAAATGCCTTGCATGCGAAGCCAGGAGGTGAGGATGTTCTAGATGAGTACAAGTCAGAAAATTCACTAAAGCATGGGACCCGAAGGAAGCTTGTCAACATATTGGTTAGCCATATGACTGAGTTACATGGGTTAGTGTTTTTTCTGTTATTTTCACTGTTGTCACACAGTTATCTTCTGGTAGTTTTACAGAAAAATGCCCTTTTTTGTTGCTCTATTTTATTTTTTTAGATTCACAAGACAAAAGTGATGTTTGGTAGAACTGGTTGTAGTTTAAGTTAACTTGATTTCTTCATTTTATGTTGTTTTATTTTTCTTTTGAATTTTGAAGGAGGATTCCATCTCACAAACAGAAAGAGAAGTATGCCCTTGGAATCATAACACTTTTTCCTTCACTGCGGGACCCCTTTTCTCCAAAGGGCTATGTAAGTTTATTTAAAATTAGACAAACAAGAAGACAGCATTTGTCTGCAGCTGTGTTTTGAAATGTTTGTTATTCTTAAATTATTTAATAGGAACACTTTTATGATGCACAAAAGGGCACTGGATATTTAGCATGGCGCCTCAAGACCATATCCAGAAAGAAGTATCAGAGGCCGGTCAAAGTAGCTAAAGATCTTGAAGCCCATGGACCAAACCGCAAAAGATCAGCAGATGGAGTGCCTCAGCAACTTACTGGAGATGCCTGCAAAGAGGCAATATCATTTCTTCTCCATTGTAATGACGACACAAGTGTTATGGAAAAGATGAAGAAGACCTTTAAACACCGCCAGGAACTGATCCATGATCCACAAAGAACAGAAGAAGTCTTCAAAGTCTTTCCACGTTTTTTAGATGTCAAAGGACTTGTAAGCGTTTGTAATGATCTTGACCTTTTTCAAATATTGGTAGATTTTGACAGCTCACTGTAAAGTATTCATTCATATAATACATTTTCCCTTTTATGTAATTAACAGCTTAACCAAGACTTTGTGCTGGTGTTTGGAGCTGAAACTGCCTCGAGGATGCTTGAAAAGTGGGACACGACATTTAAGCAAAAGATCATTGAGGAGGCCAAACACCTGACACGGACAAATGAATTGTTTCAACTTTTGAAAGCTGCTGAAAACTTAACAGAGAATGATGAGACCAGTAAGCATTACATTGTCTATAAATATGATAGTTTACACTGTATTATCTCTGTGTTCAGAGTGGATAATAATAATTTCTTCCCAAATTCTCTGTTATTTTTTTATATTTTGATAGACTGGGACAGTGATATGGCTTCACTGCTGCTCCTTCTTCATCTGTTGCCACCCACAGCAGGACGAAAGAGGATTAAAATAAGCCCCACTGATGCTGTACCTAAAATGGTGCACTTTCATAAGGTATGGGTTTTACAATATTTACAAACTGGGAGTGAAAAAAAATCACAGGTAGGTCATGCACAAATGTGTTCATATTTTTTATTTTAAGTTGTGCAAAATATTAATTTGTGTACACTTTTGTGTTTCAGCATACATTTCTAATTGAAAGTTATCTAACCAAATTCTGCATCCCCTAACAAACACTAGCTAACTTTATGTCTTCCTCCACTGTATCCATAAACGTCCTCTTTGGTCTTTTTCAAGATGTCTGAGCTATCTCAGTCTGGCCTGAATTCTCTAAATTGGAGATAATGTTTGCACCCAAGAAGTAACACTCATATCCTAAAATATCTATTTATTTTGAAATCTTTGTCAATGTTTTCTTTTTCAGTCATGTTGCAGCATTGGTGAACACCTGCAAAAACGTGAAGGCAAGCAACCCTACATCCTTGCCATTGGCCAAACCCAGAACAAAATTGAGACCTTCTACATCATTGTGGACAAACAGCTCATTCCCTGCCAAGCCACTAGTTCACTGGGCGCGTTTGATGAACTCTTTAAATCCCACTATGTTTTCAACTTGTCCTATGAGGAATCCCTGGTCCAGCTCTACACTTTTGTTCAAACAACCATCTTTAACATCGATGTCACAACAACAGACGAGTCTCCGAGAGTTCGTGAGTTGCGTGCTAAACTGCTCAACTAGCTTAAAATATGTTTAAGTGTTTCATTTGTCAGGCTGTTCATGTGACCTGTAAGTCTTTGACAATCCATTTAAGACTTGACCATAGTTTTTATCCAAGCACCAGGTTTAAGTTGCTTTGTGCACAAGGTTGTTGTAGGCGTCAGTTTTCAACTTATTCTGGTTTCAAAAAGCATTTGGAAACTGTTCACAGGGACAAGTTACAGAGTGGTAATTCAGCAAACTTAGAACCATTTGAGGCCCCTTCTTTCAATGACACAACAGAAGTAAATTCGGCAGATGAAACTCTGAGGTCAGAGGCTGGATGTTCTGAGAATAGTGGATCAAGTCCTCAAAAGGAGAATGTTAAAAGTATCTGCACTTCAATTATAGCTAAACTCCAAGGAAGTGGAATGGCAAACAGTGTTGTTTCAACTATAATTAGTGATATGCAAGAACTTACAACTGAAATGCAGTCTCAAATCAAAGTTGAAGTTTTGTCTGCTTTGCCTCCAGACAACCCAATAAGACCTTCACTAGAAAAAACCTTTGACAAATTTGAAAATCCCTTTTTGAGCTTTAACACAGAAACAAAAAGAGTAAAATACTTCAAGAACAAATGGGGGATAGTTGAGCCTGTAGAAATAATGTTAGGTGTTCGATTTGACAATCGTAAAAATAAACAAACAGGCACTTACGATCAAGTTCCAGTTAAAGATACATTTGTTTACATTCCGATTTTAGAAACAATTAAATTTATATGCCGAAATTCTGAAATATGTAAACTTCTCAAACATCATCACTTCTCAAAAACTAATGTACTTGAAGACTTTTGCGATGGAAGTTATTTTAAAGCACACCCACTTTTCTCAGAAAAGCCAAATTCTCTACAAATTCTGTTGTATTATGATGATTTCGAAACAGCTAACCCACTTGGTTCAAAACGCACTGTTCATAAAGTTGGTGCCCTCTATTTTGTCCTTAGAAATTTGCCAGCCAAGTTTAATTCTGCTCTCATGAACATTCATTTGGTTGCACTGTTTCACACAGATGATGTTAAGAAATATGGCTTTGATCCTATTCTGCAGCCTCTGATTAATGATATCAAAATATTGGAACACGAAGGCCTTTACCTTCCATTCTCCACAGAAAAAGTCCATGGAACCATCTGTCAGATAACTGGGGACAACCTAGGAATGCACACAATTCTGGGTTTTACAGAGTCTTTTAATGGGCATTATTTTTGTCGTTTGTGCTTGATTGAAAAAGATGATGCCCAGAGAATTTACAATGAGGACGATTTCCAGGTAACTCTGCGTGAAAGAAATGTTTTTGAAATGCATTGCAAACAATTACAGTCGGAGCCACAAAAGTCATCTGTTTTTGGCTTAAAGCAAAATTCACCACTGAATAGTCTGCTTTACTTTCATGTTTCAAACAATTTCTCATTTGACATAATGCATGACATTCTTGAAGGGGTGGCTCAATATGAGATAAAGTTATTGTTGGAATATCTGTCAGAAAATTTTTTGTCAAAATTTGAGCTACTGTCCAGAATTTATGCTTTTGACTACGGGTACCTGGAACGCAAAAATCGCCCTACCAGGCTTACTTTGGACAGTTGTGGCAACAGTGTTGGACTGAATGCCATTCAGACCCTGTGTCTTGTTAGAAACATTCCCTTGGTCTTTGGGGATATTGTGCCGGAAGGAAACCAAAACTGGACATTGCTGCTTCTGTTACTCCAGATAATTAACATAGTGTTTTCAACTTCTGTTTCATTCGGTATGACTGTGCTTTTGAAATATTTAATAATTGAACATCACAGCCTGTTTAAAGTGTTGTATCCAGGTAGAAATCTTATTCCCAAACACCATTTCATGATACATTACCCAGCTTGCATAAGAAAAATTGGACCTTTGATACATATGTGGAGCATGAGATTTGAAGCAAAACACAAGATTTTCAAAAACACTCTTAAAAACTTTAAGAACATTACTAAATCCCTTGCAAAAAAACACCAGATGTCACTTGGGTATCATTGGGAGACATCACAATTAGACAGCATTGAGTATGGGCCTTTGAAGTCATTTAATCTAAAAAATGAGCCCAATGTTGACATGTTTTTAAGAGCTCTGAATTTTTCACCAGAAAAAATCTTTTCAGCTAATTGGATTAAAATATGTGGTACAGAGTACAGGCAAGGACTAATAATCTGCAGTGATATTGTTGATGAAATTCCAATGTTTGGTAGGATACAAAAGATCCTTTTATTAAACACAGAGATCTACTTCCTTGTAGACAAGCTTGTGGTGGAACATTTCAATGAGCATTTTCATGCGTACAAAGTGTTCATAAGTAATGAAAATGATTTCATTAAAGCAGACTGTCTTGCCATTCACAGGCCGTTTGACTTACAAAGTGCCTACAGTGAAGACGACAGCATTTATATTGTACCTCTGTGTTTGTTGTAATGATGGTCAAATTTACCTTGTGCGCAAAATGTTATGGTGCTTGGATGATTTGTTACTCTTAATAAAGAGTTCAAAGCTTTCTCAAATGTCATAATATTTCTTTCACATTGTAAAATATTTTTACACTTGGTGTTTTCTCAGGCGGCTGCACCTACAACCAAGCTAGGGATAGGTAGGCAAAGATGATTGTGTATCTGCTCCTACTTCTGTATAATCAAAGAAAGCCACGCTTCAACTGATCGTCAGTTGTTTGTATGTATATATTGAGATAAACATATTTACAACATTATAGGAACCAAACCTTTTATGTTTTGTATTTGACTACTTATAAAAGTAAACTTAACGTAATATAAAACTAGTCTTTTAAAGGCACTAAAGTACAGAGAAAAAAAAACTAATCATGGGAATCAACTCAGAATAAGAGTTAATTTTTGACACAATTTAGTGTGAAAAAAACACTGTTGAAGTGTCAAAAATAACACTAAGAATGTCAGTAATGTAACACTATTGCAGAGTTAAAATAGTAACACTTTATAAAGTGTAATTTTAACACTGGGCTGGTGAGGATTATATAAACACTCGCAAAGTGTTAAAATTGACACTATGGGAGTTAAATTAACACTGCTGATTTTGCTGTGTAGAAATGCACAAAAAATACAACAACTATATGATAGAATTTAAAAACTTTCCCTTCATAAAGTGTTTTACCTTTAAAGGGAGTAATTTTCTATGTAATAAAGACTTAAAAAAACAACACATCAAATTAAAGAGTTGGTTTTTATGTTTGAATTTTTCATTTGTGTGGAAAAGGATAGAAATTTCTTATCGACACACACACATACACACACACATTGCTCCTAATGGTTGTAGATTGGCGCCAGTGTTCGGCATTGGAGCCCCCATCAGTGTGCGAATGGGACTGTGACTGTAAAGCACTTTAGGCCTTCTAAGAAGGTTACAAATTGCTGTTTAAAGGCCGTGCCACAGGGCCACTACAAACATGTTGTGCATATTACACGGATGAAAATTGTCATACACGAATATATGTGGAAAAAGTGAGAAAATGTGTGGTCTTTATGTGAAATTTACACAGATGTATCACGAACGAACCATGTGAAAACTACAGAAGACGTATAAACCACGCAAAGAATACGTCAATCAACGTAGAACATGAACCGTGCCTGATTATTGCGCTGTTTATATGAAATTCGTTAGTGATTCATACATCAATTATGTAATTTGAATGTGATATGTACGGATATCTGCGCACACGAACGCAGTATCATGTATCACAAAAGACCGAAATGTCATATGTGAAAAATGCACAAAATGTTTGAAGTGACTGTGTGACACGGCCTTAAGTATTATATTTTGCATTATTTTATGTATTTTTTCTGATTGATGGGTGGGTGGATTTATAGCAAAACTTTACTTTTTTCCTCCCAGCTACCCGTTTTGGAATGTTGTTAAGGTAAAGGTAAACTCCAGTGAGTGTGCCAGTCCCTCTTCAGACTTCATTTTCTCCAGAGAATGAAGGACAGAACATTCGTCTAGTGAAAATATGTCTATTGTGTAAACACACAAAAGATTTGGTCTGATGCTGCAGAATGTTTTGCAATTAGAGGGACACAGAGGTGCAATTTTTTTGTTATTTGGAATATATTAGCAACTCATCATCTACTAAAACATGTTTAATAGAAGAACGATCTATTCCTGAAATAACTTCACAGATGACTTCCACATGTCAGATTCCATCTCTATCACATCCAGAACATTTTTTTTGTAATCAAAAAGATAATATAGCATTAGGAGAGGTGGTAAATGAAGCCAAAGTCATTGTTGCCAATACATTGTTGTAACAGTAGGAGGTGATAGTTAGGTCGTGGAGGTGATACCACACTTTTAAGATTCAGTACAATACCTATTAATTACTGCAATAAATATTGAATATTAATTACTGATACCAATTTCTAGTAATATCTTGTTGGTGAATTTTTTTCTCAAGCATATTGTTTGTTATCCTAAAAACCTTAAAAAACTGGCCATGAAAAAACTTTAATGTGCAAAGTAATTCAAAACAATTCTTCCTAAATCACTTAATAAAATAATAATAATACATTTTATTTTTAAGTGTCTTTCTGGGCACTCAAGGTCGCCGCACAACATGTATACAGTATAAAAGATACATTAAACAGTTAAAACAACAACAATTTAAATACATACATAATCAAAAAAAAAGGAATATAAAAACATGATGTTGAAAAGATGGGCGGAAGGGAGAAGAAAACTGGATAGAGGAAGAGGAGCCGAGAGAGCGAGCAGGTATGGCGATATGAAGGAGGTCAGCGATATTTGGAGGTGCCAGGTTGTGAAAGGCTTTGAACGTGTAGAGCAAGATTTTGTATGGAATGGGGAGCCAGTGAAGCTGTTGAAGGATAGGTGTGATATGGTTGATAGAGGGAATGCGTGTGATGATACGAAAATATCTAGAATGACACATTTTTCTCATTTATTTTTTGGAATTGACACTTTAATAAAGTAGTCAATACCAAAATTGGTGATATTTGGTGATAAGACCTGTAAGACCTGTAAAACTTGATAATTGCAGTGAAAAGTCTTGTTCTTAGCTATTTTTTATTTAAATTTGTGACACTGTGGCACAGTAAAAGATCAAACAACAACATTTTTTTGTTAATTATAACAGACTTCCAATCTTTACTTTCACATCCCAAGGGCGATTTTTTTCCCCCCATTCCTAATTAACTTAAAAAAACTAAAAAAACAATAGGTCCAGAGTTTTTTGATTTAACACACCAAAAATAAGTAAGAACCCTTTTCTGTAATACAATGTGTTTATTAACATTATTCCACATCACAACAGCAAGACAGTAGAAAATAAATGAGTGATTTTTTACTTACATTTAATCTGTTTGGTAAATTGGATCATTTGGGAGACTAGGATGCAGCAGAAAAGAAAGAGAATAAAGAGTACAGGAAGGAAGAGATGAGACAGGAGGAATGGAATGGAAGTATTAAGACTTTGTGGGTTTATCCCTAATAGTTATGGCACTGTTTTGGGTTAATTCTGTTAGGAACTACAAAGTCATAAATTGATGATGTCACAGCAGCGACGATGCAAGTAAACAGTTGGACCTTTGTTTTTATATCTGAGAACATGTAAATAGATATAGATAAAAGATGAAATTAACAAAAAAAAACACACCTTTGTTTGGAATCAATTAATCGCCATCAACACTATAGTTTGATACCTCTAACTTCGATACCTTGGTACCAATACTGGTGCAATCACTGGTGCTGGGTGTGGATAGTCATTATCCTTATTCATTTTTATATTCCACACTCAATGTAAAAAAACAAAATACATATTAAAAAAACTGTTGAAAACTTAAAAACAGTTAAACTGTGGTAATTTTTGTAAATGGGTACAAAAATTGACCAATGTCCAGGGTGTACCTCGCCTTTCCCTTACAGTTGACAAGACAACTGACCCTGGAATGGATTCAGCGAGTTAAGAAAATGGATGGAAGGATTGATGGCAGAAATTTAAAATCCAAAATCTTTTTTTTCTGTCAGTTTTAGTGGTTTTTTTGCTTTTTTTAAATTGTATACAATCAACTGGATGCACCTGCTCAGAGAAAGAGAGATATAAAAACAAAAAGGTTTCAGTTCTGGAATCTGAAATGCTGGACTGGCATCCAGCTCTCCACTGGAGCACCATTGTCTTTCATAAACAACACCAAGGTGCAGTGAAGCTGTCCTTGCTGTGCACATGCTTGCCCAGCACATTACTGTTTGTGTTGGTTTTTCCTTTAACATTTCACCCATCTGTCCACCAATCCCTGCCAGTACAATGCATCAGCAGGAGTCACAATTTTTGCAAGCATCCCTGCAACCAGTCAAAAGAACAGAAGCCGGATTTTTGAAAATCCATTTTGTGTGGGCCCACTTCTTTGAGGCCAAACTAACATACTACATGTATCATTCCAAAATATCAGTGAGTGAATAGTAATTTTTTGTGCTAGTTTACCTTTTTAGTAAATATGGATTTGTGCTAGTGTGTGAGTACAAGCCTGGTGTCTGTTTTTTGGTTCTGAAAACCAGGGCTTTAGTATGGCTAACAATAAAATAACAAAATCTTGAAAATGCTTCTGGTAAATCATAAATAGAAGCATTAACCAAATATTTCCTTTAAAAATATATTTTTTAAATCAAGAAACATTTTTTACTGTAGGTTAATTTGTGACCATAAATTGCTAATTTTGTGGGTATAAATTACCATTTTATTTGCACAATTTAGTATTAGCAGTTTGTGGGCACAAATTAGCATTTTCTTCACACAAAAAGCATTCTGTCAACCCAATTTAGTATTTTATGGGCACAAGTTAGCCTTTTGTTTGCACAATTGAGCATTTTGTGGGAACAAATTAGCATTTTATGGCCATAAATCAGCTTTTTTTCCCACACAATTGAGTATTTTGCTTACACAAATAAGTATTATTTGTACACAAATGTCCATTTTGTGCAAACAAAAGAGCATTTTGTGGCCAAATATAAGTAGTAGGATTTGAAAATACTTAAATGCTAAACTATGTGCATAATTTGTGTCCAAAAACTATTAATTTAGGCACACAAAATGCTCATTTGAGTGCACAAAATACATATTCTTTGCCCACAAAAATGCTAATTTTGACATGAAATGCCTATTTTACAGTGTTTTACAATACTTTACACCAATAATCTCCTCACAATTTGCAAAATTCTAGTTTAAGCAGCAGAACACCACCACAGATTTGCACATTACACACAATGTCTGCGTCACTCTTTTTGAAAAAAAATTACACATGATTTGTGAAACTAAACAAACATTTCGGCACCTTAGACACAGATAAATGAATGAATTGGATACTCACATCCACATAGTGGGGAAGCACATATGAGCTAATTTGAAAACGCAATCACCCATGTGCCAGGGCAACAAGGGGCAACATCACCCTCTGCGCTGCTACCACACAAAATGGGGTCCTTTACCACCATGCAAATCTGAGACCCTATGATGCAAATCTAATACTTGCATTTCTTGACAGACTGCACGAGAATGTCACAGCATTAAACCAAGTGGACCAGATGCAGTACATTGTCGTTTGGAAGAATATCTCATTCCATCGGGCTGCTCAGGTCCAGAATTGGTGCCATGCTCACCCTGAATTTGGAGTCCTCTACCTTCCCCCCCCCCCCCCCCCCCCTTTCTGAATCCAATCGAAGAGCTGTTTTCGGCATGGCTGTTGAAAGTATTCAACCTGCGGCCCTATGACCATTTGGCCCTCATTCAGGCCATGGAGCAGGAATGCATCAAATCGAAGCGGCTCCTGTGATGGGGTGGATTTGTCACTATGTGAGGCAGGGGCGCAACTACCTAATTTCATAGGGGTATGCGGCCACTTACCCCCCCCCCCCCACACACACACACACAGAAAAAGAACACAGACATAAATGCACATAAAAAACGTCCCATCCACCCCTCCTAAAGCTATCCAAACACCCACACAACACCTTTATCGTTTAAATGTATACATCTCATTACTTCTTATCTGATCTTTCATATGACCCAGCAGAACATTTTTGTGAGCCATTTTCAAACGTGTATTGCCTTAAAGATTCCCCAAATTTGTGTGTTGAAGGCCATTCAGAAGAATATTCTGAGTAATCCCTTGCCCCAGCCCTCTCCTCTGTACGTCTCTGTTCTTCTCCTTCTTCATCATCAGCTGATCGTCTCTCTTTTTCTGTATCATCATCATCATCATCATCTGAACGTCTCTCTTCGTTCTTCTCTGTTGGGACTGACTTGTCATGTATGTCTGCACTTGTTTTCCCCAAAAAAGTGAACAGGTGGACAGTAGAAGTTGAAAACGGAATGAGCATCTAGGTTTTTGTGACTTTAATAGTTCATTGATTCCTACATACAGTCATCTCTGCTTTCTTTTCTATCAGATTCATCACTAACGTCATGTCTGTGTTCTTCTCCACTAAATCATATGGCCTAGCAACAATTATTTCATGTTTTAAATAAATTAAACATCTTGCTAATGCATGTTTTATTTTATTTAATTAAGAATACTATTTCAAAATGACTGACTTGGTATGAACTGGCTTTGCCCTGAACGTCCACCATAAGACCGACCTGTTTCTTTCCCCTTTTTGTCCTGATTCTTTCTCTCTTTTCGTCTTTCTCTCTATCATCACAGCTGTTTGATATAAATTTTGTGTTAGGAAGATTTTAAAATAATACAGAGACTAAACTATATGTAAAAATAGAAACATTTTTAATTTTAAATAATATTCGTGTTGGATATCAGTTAATGTTGTGTTAGAATAGAATAGATTTCTTTATTGTTGTCAAACATCTCCAAATGTTTAACTAAAATCCAAAGTGTTGTTCAGCCAAAGTGATCTTAAAAGCAAAAGGCTGTAAACTAAATGGTGACTCAAAAAAAAAATTATCCAAACTTTTAACTTTAAAAGAAATACAAACACCATCTAATCCTCTATCACACATACTTCTCCCTTCTGCTCATAGGAGCAGCTTTATCATCATTTAGTGCTGTTACAGTCAAAGGATAAAAACTTTTTCAGTTTTTTGGTACATCCAGTTAAAGAAATTATTTAAAACAAAATCAGCACAAACAAGCTCCTCTTTTCTCTTCATGATTTTTGATGCTGTAAACCCTGCTCAGTACAGCTGCAAGACACTTTGGTGATCATTTTACTGGTGGCTTTAGCCTGAACGTTTTTCAAGCCTGTTTTTAACACTGCTATAACGTACCTGCTGTCTCTCAATCATTTAGAGAAACCTTTCTTCATTCACACCACATCTTTGTCCCTTTTGCATTTTCTGTTTTGATCCCCAGATTATTTTTGCTTTTACCTTTCCATTTAATCCTGTCATGAGATGATCACACAATTCAAATAGAGACAATCAGACGCTGCGAGAGCGCGCTCCAGCACGTTCGATTGCGCTCTCTGTGCAAGACCCGAGGGAGGGAGGAGCAGCTTTGGCGGGGGCGCCCAATCAGTTACGAGGTGCTTCTGTTACTGATCATATCATGTAAATATATGTGCACAAACAGCTGGGAAAATTAAAAATACGGACTATAAATCTTTTTCACAACTTCAGTTTGACGCCCCCTTTGGCCCGCGCCCCTATGCGCTGCATACCCACTTTTTGCCCCCCTGATGAAAGGGATCATTTTGTCATCGAAATGATCCAATATCCCACTATCTAGCACATGCCATTTCCTAAATTTTCCAGTTGTGTTTTTGATTTATAACAGCAGTGTGAAACTGTCTGCAGAAGTGTCTGATCATTGAGGACTGTGTTAGTTAAAGAAAGCTAATGGCATTTTCACAAAGATGTGTATATGTTTTGCCTGAAATGTGTCATTTTGTAAACAATCTAGGAATTGTGATTATATTTTGAGAAATGCAACCCAATTTTCAAGATTGTGAGTTAAAAATTGAAAAAAACTGTAACACACAAAATGCTATTTTGTGGTCACAAAATGCTGATTTTTGCCCATAACATACTAAATTTACTGCAAAAAAGGTTAAAATGTGTGCACTAAATGCTAATTTGTGCCCACAAAATAATAAATTGTGGCCACAAAAGACTAATTTGTGGGCGCAAAACACAAATTTGTATACAGAAAATGCTAATTCATGTGCGCAAAATGTGAATTTGTGTGCAAAAAATACGAAATTGTGGCCCAAAAGGCCAGGTTTGTGGGCGCAAAATCCAAATTTGTGGACACATATTTGTATTTAAAGGGAACACATTTTTTCTATTTTTAATTGTAATTTCCAGGACCTTGAAGGTTCCTGGGAAATCAGTAGCAAAACAAAACAAATTTGTAGGATTTATTGCCATAACTAATACAGTGTATCCCCTGATAACACAAAATGTATCCAGTGAATGTAAAAGAGTTTTCCACATTCTTTCAAAGCTAAACACAAGAGACAGTAAAGATTGAAAAGTATTCAGACAAAGGGATGAAATGTATAAGATAGTCTCTGGGCAAAGTGCTACTGATGCTTGCCTTTCTTCCACTGCACGCACAAATATCAAAGTGCTTACAGTGTTAGGTAGTGGCAAGCACAAGGGTATTGATCTGATGCAATAATATTTTAATTTGGACATACGGTAAAGGAAAATAGGACAACAACAAAAAACAAAACAAGAAATATCCTAAAGGGAATGAGATAAAGTAAATACTTTGTAATTTCTCACTCCAATACCCTGGACCAAACCCTTTTACCACACTCAGAGCAGCCACTATGTATCATAGTCCTGTTTTCTCTTTGAAAGTGTACTTTAAAACTTTCAGTTTCAGATACCCACAAATACACATATAACTAAGCTAAAGTCCTGTTATAGTCACACACAAGGATGTTTGGTCAAATCAAATCAAATCAAACTTTAGTTATACAGCACTTTTCATATAAAAATATAACACAAAGTGCTTTACATTAAAACAACAAAATATAAAAACAAGCAAGCATTAATAAATAAATAAATAAATAATAGGGCCCCCCTCCCCGTACCTAGCCCCCCAAGTGAATCTGTCTTTTTTTTTACATTTGACCCTTGCCCTCGTGGAGCAGTGTGCTGTTACAGCAGCACTTGTGCACCTCTGCAGTGGTTAAATTTAGACTTTTCCTGTTTTATTTGTAAAAAAAAATTAAAAGGTAAAATGATTACCCTGGAACTTTGTTGCAAGGCCAAAATTGAACATTAGCTTTTTTACTAAACTAACAATACAATACAATATAAATTACATGTACAATTTAAGCATAAAGAATGTTGTTCCTCTTTCGGCTTTTCCCATCAGGGGTCGCCACAGCGAACGAGTCGCATGGTAAACTTGGCAATGTTTTACGCCGGATGCCCTTCCTGACGCAACCCTCTCAAAGCAACCGGGCTTGGGACCGGCACAGAAGCAGAGAAGGGAACAGGGAGCAGCCCAGAGTCGAACCCTGGTTTCACGGACGGAAGGTGCCGCAAACCAGCACGAGCTAAACCGGCTCCCATTTTAAGCATGAAGAATAAATAGCAAATAAAAAAGCTTTGATGTTTTGATTGTACGTTTTAGACTTTGTAATAATAATATAATAAGCATGCGATACTTTGCCTCAGTAACAATCAATGTGATGAATGAACGGTACCTACAAACATGACAGGTGAATTGCCAATTAAAACATCAAAAAGGCCATGCATTAACACAAGTTAGCTTCCCAGGAGATAATTTTATTGTCACTGCATCCCTTGGTAAAATGTTGTTTATTCCGTTAATCACCTTTCCTTTTTTATAAGCTGCACGGGAGCTCTGGGGGCTATCTGGCACATGCAGCCAGGCAAAGGCCGTAAAAACCCTTCTGGTAGATTCATAAAAGTACCAACTACAAGCAACTCCTCCTGAGGGCCACTTAATGGGCCTGTGTCTTTCAGCAAGTGTTAAAATGTAAATTATGGAGAATTTTATTTTCCAGAATGGCTACCCTGGGAACGTTAAGAAGCAGATGCAGAGTGGATCCCCACCTCAGCCACAATGTTTCACTAATCTACAAGCAATATCTAGTGACCAGGATAAATTGTTTGTAAGTAACTGTAGTACGCAGCATATGTAAATAAACAAACATATTTCCTTAAGCACAGCACATTGTATAAAGATAACAAATAATACTAACGTAATCTCAGGAGATTTTATAATGTAGCTTTAGGAAAAAAAAAAACATGTTTTTTTTCCTGCTGAACTATGGCCGCTCCTATTATCTTCCAAGCACTCTTACAGGCTTTCATAGTGTCATAACACTCAGTTTGATTGTCTGGCTTATTCTGAAGAGCATTAAATGACTGAATTAGGTAGGAAAGTGCTTTTCAGAGAACTATTCTAATGCTACTTGTAAGAAATTAATTCAAAAGTTTATGTCCTAAACAGTCGAGAAAACATTTTGTTCATATTTATGCAATGAGAAAAAAATTGTTTTAAAACCTCATGTGCCACAGATACAGTGAAATACTGAGATAGGGTTATCTTTACAGGAGAAATACCAAGAGTACTGCTTTAGGAGATTTCCTCTGCTGTGTCTGCATAAAAAAATGAAAAAAATAAAATAAATAAAGCTTCATGTTTTTTTTCTCTGCTGTGTCAAAGGTAAACCCATTTAATGTTTGTTAATAACTACATTATAACATATTTTTTCTATTTTTTTAAATAGAGTTCTGCCCATCTTGTCCAAAAACTTAGTTCAAAATATTTTAGCGCATAATGTTTCTTTTTGCCAAAATATAACAGATTCCTACAGAACTCTGGACATGAAAATCATAAAAGATGAGCAAGTCATTTTAGTAGGTCAGTCAGTCAGTCGGATGGTTGGTCTGTCAGTCAATTACAATTTTGTGTGCACAAATAAGCATTTTTGGACACAAATGAGTGTTTTATTTGAATTTTGTGGGCAGAGATTAGAATTTTACTAGCATTCATTGCACCCAAATCAAGGACTTGTTTGCTAAATTTAGTATTTTTGTGAACACAAATTAGTATTATTTGTAGATTAAAAAATGATTTTGTGAGCACAAAATAGCATTTTATTAGCATTTTGTGGGCCAAAACTAACATTTTGTTTGCACAATTTTTTATTCTGTGGACACAAAGAGCATTGTTGGGACACAAATTATCTGTGTACACTAAGGTAATTTTTTAAAAGGCAATTTTAAACAAAATGTATTATTTTAATACAAACGTTTTAACGAAAACAATGTAAAAAAACAATCTCAAAATATTCAAAAGTTTAAAAAAATTTACAAGCATAAGGTATGATCACAAAACAAGAATAATGACATATACTCCTGGTTTTGTCAACCAGGGGTTTGTGTTTGGCTCCTCTGGAATCTCTACAAATGCCCTTCTGTGCATTGCTCATGTACTGAGCCATGAGTCCTCTTGATGTGTTTGCAACGATGCCTGGCTTGCGCTTCTATGTTGTGGAGAGACAGGTTATTCGCCAGTCTTTGGAGGGGACTGCGCCCTTTAAGGGGATCCTTCTGGACAACAGTTAGGTGATGTACCACCTGAAAATCTCATAGAAACAGTGAATGAAGCATTGAGGGCAATTCCCACCACAACAATCACAGAAACCATTGAACTGGTTTACACTTCATTAAGATCATTAAGATGCTTGGCTATGAGAGCAACCACTTGAGAAAACAATACCCGCCATGGAAGCAACAGTTGGAGGCTAAAATCAAGGCTGCTCAGAGGGATGTGAGTAAGTTGACAGAGGCCCAAAGAGGTGGAATGAAAAAGCAAGTACCTAAGAGATGTGCCCATACCTGAAGCTCTGGTAACTGCCAAACAAAGGCGTCTGGCCTTGAGCAGCTGTACACAAGAGACTATGAAGCCAGATGGATAAACAGGCTTTGCGCAATTGAACCTGTGAATGCGTACGCTCAGCGGCAAGGTCAAAACAGCAGAGCTGACCCACCAAGGCTGGAAAATGAACAGTACTGGAAGAATTTATGGGAGAAAGAGACAGCACATAACAGCAATGTGAAATGACTGGTTTCTCAGAGAAAAGAACATAGCAACCTCCCTGAACAAAATCCAGAAACTATCACAGTGGCAGACATCCAAGAAAGAGTCTCAGGTGTGAAGAACTGGACAGCACCTGGCCCTGACATGCCTGGCTAAAGAAACTCAATGAGCACCTGGCAGCACAAATGAACCAGCTACTAAGAGATGGGACCCACCCCGAATGGCTAACGGAAGGGCGAAACTATCCTGATCCAGAAGGATCACTCAAAGGATGGAGTACCATCCAACTCTTCTTTCACCTTCGGCTTCTCCCATCAGGGGTCGCCACAGTGAAACAACCCTCCCTCGAGGATGAGTCGCAAGGTTTACTTGGCAATATTTTTACGCCGGATGCCCTTCCTGACGCAACCCTCTCAATCCAACCGGGCTTGAGACCGGCACAGCAGCAGAGAAGGGAATAGGGAGCAGCCCGGATTCAAACTCTAGTTTCACGGACGGAATGCGCCGCAATCGAGCACGAGCTAAACCGGCCCCCAACTACCTACCAATAACCTGTCTCTCCACAACATGGAAGCTCATGTCAGGCATCATTGCAACCAAGATAAATAGGCACATGGATCAATTCATGAGTAACACACAGAAGGGCATTGGTAGAGACTCCAGAGGAGCCAAACACCAACTCCTGGTTGACAGAACAGTCGCTCAAGACTGCAAGTCATGACACACCAACCTGTGCACAGCCTGGATTGATTACAAAAAAGCCTATGACACAATGCCACACGTGGATCCCTGAATGCTTGGAGCTGTACAACATCAATAGGACTCAAGAGCCTTCATAGGAAACTCAATGAAGCTGTGGAAAACAACCCTTTGAGCCAAAGGCAAACCAAGGATAAGTGATTCAGTGCTGTCCTGTAGGCCAGCCCTTCTAGCTATTGGTAGGACTTCTTGATATCAGCCACTTCAGTTGTGGTTCGGTGGTACATCCCATGCAGAGGCTTGTCCATCCCATGAGGATCTGTCCTCCATCACCGCATCCTCTGCTCTCCATTGTCTGAGACATTCACTGAGCACACTGTCAGTTGGGGCCTTGAGCTTGATGTACTCATTATATATTCTATATTCTCACATTATTCGACTCGATATATCATAGAAATTTTGATGGTAAATTTAAGGAATTTTCTTTGGTAATTATTAACATGTTATAACAAATTTATAAAAAGTTTAATTTAAGTTAGATTTAATTGTCAAATTGTCAATTTGAATATTTGTTCAGATTTTTATATTGTTTAGTCTTTTCTAAAAATGACCTACAGTTTTTTGATAAATTAATAGCTCAATAAATAACTGTGCTAAAATGAATCCAAGAGTTCAAAGATGACTCATCCATAACAAGAGAGTTAACAGATTAACAGAAAGAAACTGGACCACAATGGATCCATGGTAAATTTTCAGAAGAAACTAAACACAAGAACCTACCTTTTATAAAATAAAATCATCAGTTGTTTTCGGTTTTTAATGTCTTCAGTTTATTATCTAATTCAACTTAAAGGCTAAACACACGTGTAACTTCAGTGATAATCTTACGCTTTCAGCACACATATACACAAACTTAAAAGCTGTTTTTCATTTTTGAGCCAAAAAGGTCTTGACATGGTTACTTTTTGGTAAACACATCACCTTTGTGTAAACACAATATCCAAACTCAAGAGTAATAGGGTCACACATTATCAAAAAAAAAAAAAGAAAAAAAAGCCCTTGATAACAGAATTGATTTGGAGATTCTCATTATTAGCACATTTTAGCTTCAAGCCACATCAGCACCGTCTCCTTTGAATTAGATGGTACCTAAGAACATATCTTTACTTTGATGCCTCTTTTGAGTTTTTTTCCCTCTGTTTTCTTTTTATATATTTTTTTTTATCATCACCCTCTGATTGAAAAAGAAAAGTCTTCCATTAGAGCTAATGGTTGGAAGCAAAAATAGAGGAAAGGATGAAAGACTCAAGGGCTGCAGATAAAAAGACACCATTACAAGTGGGGACGGCAAAACAGGTGAGGACGAAGACAAACTTGGACGACAGAGGGGAGATCTTTGAAGTGACATTCACATATTCTTTGAACTTCCTTTTTGTCCAGAAGAAACGGTGGTTTATGTTTAGATTTGACCCCACAGCTTCACGTTTGATGTCTTAACAACCAGGTGGGGAAAAAAATCGGAACAACGATGCGATTTTGCATAGATGGGAAAGACCAACAAAGTGTTTCACGATTTAAACCTCCATTACAATATCTTCAAAGAAAACAATCTAGCACTTTTTTCACTTCATCTCTTATTAAATATTCATGGAAATTGTTATGCAAAGTGTGGAATGGTATGTCTATTTAAGAGGAAAATGGAAAGTATACGTCTGTTTATTCTCTGAAGGATTATGATGCTTATGTTTCTCAGCACCAAAGGTCATGAGGGATTCTGTTGTTTCGAATTACAGTCAGTCAGAAAGGCAGACAGCATAATCATACAAAAAGTAATATTCATATGCAAGATGAAATTCAAAAAAACATATAGATAAGGACAGACTTTAAGCTAAATAAATTGATTTTCTCTATGAGGTTATTTGTTGGTATATTACATTATGGTTGCTGGGAATAAAGCGGTTTGCTGGTATGTACAGAACAACTTTTACATTCATCATCTGATTGTCTTCCTCTGCTTGCCAAAGTTAGTAGACACATCAGTGATGACATAACTCTCTTTAATGTTTGATTGGATCCACTTTCTGTGGAACACGCACACAGAAACATGCGTCAGGCAGGCGGATTCATTTCTCAAAGATTGATGCAATCAGTTGCTGAAATGAATGGAAATTAATACAAATTTAATTTCAGAAGACCAGACAGTCTCAGTTTTTTCACTGATTTAGTCTAAATCTGAGCTCGAGTATACCACTGAATCACTCAATGTGTGATAGTTCTGACATTTTTTATGTATAAAAAAATATATATATATATATTTCTCCCCCTCCAGTTTATCACCCAAGCTCTGGTCCTCTACCAAAGGCCAGGGAGTTTGAAGTTCCTGTGCAGTACCTTAGCTCTTTTTCATCAGTACACTGAGATGAGATGTCTGAGGTTTTTCCAGGGATCTGCTGTGGCCACCCCCTCCAGTTTGGAGGTACTCCAGTTCTTCCCTGAGACCCTGGTATTTCTCCAGTTTCTCATACTCCCTCCTTCTACCTCATGTTGCCATCACTTAGTACTGCCACATCCACAATGGCTTTCCTCTGTTCTTCATCCACCATTATCATCTTTCATTCTGTATCTGGAAGGCTACAGGATTTTTGCTGTTGTCTGTCTGTCTGTTTTATTCCATTCTTCCATCCATTCTTTCATCCCATCCATCCATTTATGTAAAATTATTTCTTTCCTTCCATCCCTCCCTCCCTCCATCCAAAACAGTGTTTCTTTTTTTTGTTAAGTACTTTCTGCATGGTCCTATTATCAAGTCATCATCATTATAACAATATATTTTAATTTTCTTATTCTTAAAGCTGTAGCTTTAATTCTGTCTTTCTTTATTGCAGTTTGCTGCCATAAATAGCAATAGTAGTCGTGGATGATTTACGGAGTTCATTCTGTGAGGTGGTCACTGCGTGTTTCTCACTGCGGTGTTTATGGCGGGGTCTGTAGCCGAGATTAATGCCATCATAAATTTCTCACCAAATTTAACGCAGATACAGTTCTTTCTTATTTCATTTGTATCTTTGTTTGCTTAAATACATGTCAAAATTTTGGGAATGAACAAAGGCGACTAAATATTGGATGTTGGAAGAAGTCTGTTTTCAGAGTCACAAACTGTGTTAAATGAAATGTAGAAGCGCTGCACCACAAAATTTCCCTCCCATGCAGACAATTCCCCCAGTTGTACACATTTTGAATTCAATGCAAGGCAGAAAAGTGTAATAATCAAGACAAGTATTGTTTACCAGTCCTAATGTGCAAGCTGTGAAATAAGTTAAGTAATCATTTACAAGACTTTGTTATGAGTTAGAGAAGTCAATAAGCCATTAAAATATGCGGAAAAGAAAATGTTATTGTAGAATTTACAATGGTTCAATGATGAGATGCTAAATGTAAAAAATGAACTGCAGGTTCCACTGTAAAAGTCCTGTACACACACTTTGTTTTGTTGCAAACATTTAAGGAGAGAGCTGTTTCTGCCTTTTAAGATACGGCTTTTTTGCAGGGATTTTCTTTCGGGGAACAAAAACATGATGCTGAAGATCAGAGGGGAGGCCAGACTGCTGTGAGATGACAGAAAATCAACAGAAAAGCAACCATCACTTAAGAATAAATGATGGCACAGCTGGAAGCAGTGATATGTCAAATTCTGTTGTAAAGCTTTGGTAATGATCTAAAAAACAAACTCATTCATGCTCTCACATATACACACCTTCACCCTATTATATCCTGTTAAAGGGTCAATATCATGCTGTTCTAAGAGTAAACCATATCCATATATGTGACAAATTATTACATTTGGCACACAAAAGAACAATGAAAAAAAAAAAGACTTTTCATAGTTCATTATCCTACCCGGAAGTAAGATGACTTAATCTCTCAGGCACCACCTTTCACTCCATGTGGGGCGACGCCCATTTCATGACGTCAACCTAAAGCCAACCTCGGCAGCGTGTCTGCATTTCAGCCATGAAACCAAACCACATCCAAACTTCTGAAAAAGAGGGATATACCTATTGTGAAGCCTTACAAAAGCGTTTTGCCGATCACTGTTAGCTCCGCGGAAAAGCAGGTGTTTGTGTTTGGTTTTTGTGAGGAATGAACATTGTAAGACACTTAAAAGCTCTAAACATGGATTTTAAAGCGTCTTTTTTTTAAATAACCAGGGGGCGTTTTTAATTATTTGAGTTTTAGGTAAATAAAGTAAAAAAAAAATCCCTTTGGGCCTCTAAATTATAAAAAAAAGTGTTAAGAACAAACCACTTTGTCTTACCTATTCACCTTAAGGTGTTTTTCTGTAAGCTGACCTTGACCAACCACATTTCCATGCTGTGTAGAGAGTTGATCTTTCACTTTGCTAAATGTCACTGTATTTCCCACATGTGCACTTGCTTTTCCTCTGTTGCTTTCAGGCATCAACTCAAGGAATGTTTTGGTCTCCCAATTTAACCGACACAGGCTTAATGGAATTTCCCCCAAAGGATTCCTCATTTTTTTTCTTTAAAAAGAAATAAAATAAAATCACTTGCATACAAACACATTATTTAGGAAAAGGTCTATATTTATCTACACATTTCACCTTCTTTCAGATAATTACCTATTTTTTTATTTGAGGGCCATATTACTTTTTCTTCATGCAAAGGTTTAAATATAGAGGCAATGTCACACAGCCACCTCGTACATGTTGTGCATGTTGTACAGATCAAAATTCGTCCTACGTGAATATACGTGGAAAAAGTCAGAAGAGTTCTCATCTTTACGTGAAGTTTTCACAGATGTGTCACAAATGAGCTACGTTAAAACCACGAAAAGAACATGTAAATCAATGTACAACATGAACCATCTGTAATTAATGCACTGTTTATATGCAATTTATTAATGATTAATGCGTCAATCAACCACGGGCTGCACGGTGGCACAGTCGTTAGCGCTCTTGCTTTACAGCAAGAAGGCCCCGGTTCAAGTCCTGGCTGGGGGACTTGAAACAGATCATCAATGTGGGACCTTTCTGTTTGGTTTTGCATGTTCTCCCTGTTCATGTGTGGGTTTTCTCCGGGGACTCCGGCTTCCTCCCACCGTCCAAAAACATGCTTCATAGGTCAATTGGTAACTAAGTGTTGTCCCTATTGTCCTTAGGTGTGAATGTGAGAGTGAACAGATGTGTGATATGTGGCCTTGCGACAGACTGGCGACCTGTCCTGGATGTCTCTTGCCTCCGCCCACAAGTGGCCGGGATAGGCTCCGGCAACCCCGTGACCCCAAAATGGAATAAACGGAAGAAGATGAATGGATGAGTAATGCGTCAATTGTGTAATTTCAAAGTGATATGTTTACCGTCTATACAATATAAAAGTCATATGCCGATGGTACATCCGTGAAAAGCTTGTTAGACATATGTGAATTGTGGAAATCCATTAATTTGTGTATGCATCTCACAAAAATCCCTCACAATTGCATAAGATTTACCTAATGAATGCATATAAACTACGTAAAATACACATAAACTGCATCATTCTTACCCAACCAAAAAATGAATTACCGGTGTGTATATCACGCATGTATAATGAAAGTGATATGGTGCCTCTGTCAGACTCCTCCCCCTCTCCTCTCCTCTCCACTTGGCTGCTGATTCTCCCCAGCTGCGACCACTTACCTCATCACCTCTTCCGCCTTCATAAGGAGCTCCAGGATCATCAGTCTTCGCCAGTCCGTTGCCCCTGATGGAATCCATAACCACGAGTGGTCGCCAGAATCAGCCTCAGCCCGAATCCCCATTCTGTCTTCTCCTGCGGTCATACCTCGAGCCTCTGCCGTTGCCTCCGTACCTCGGACCTCCACTTCAGACGGCTGCTCATTCCTGTGGAAGAAACCACCAGTGACGCCACCAGCATCTGCCTCAAGCCAGGGACATACCTCATGTCCTGCTCACACTCTGCCTCAAGAATCACCCATTAAATTCTCTTACCTGACACGCTCGTCTTCCACTGTGTTTCTTCTGGGTTCCAGCATCTGGGTCCGAAAGTGTTCTGTAGCCATGACAGAACGGACTGGCCATAATCCCGACCCAGCTGACCCGGAAGGACTCAGACTAGCCGTTTCCCAACAAGGTATCATGCTCGGACGTCAAGCGGATGCCCTGTCACAAATGGCTGCAGCCCAGCAGGACCTTTTTCATCACCTGGATGGTATGACTCAGACTTTACATGAAATAACAAGTCAATTTTCCCATGTTTCGCCCGCTACAGCTCATGCTCCCGTCAATCCACCTCCTTCCGCTTCCGGATTATCGTCCGCCCCCGAAAATATCCGACTCCAACCGGAACCCTTCGTCGGGGATGTTTTAAGCCTGCGGAGGGTTTTTGCTGCAGTACCAGTTGATTTGTCAACAAGTTCCCAGATATTATCAAACCGACCACAGTAAGATCACACTCATTGTCAATTCACTGCGAAACAAAGCTCTCCAGTGGGCTCAAGCCTTTCTCTCTGCCAATCCCATCACTCACCTGTCTTATGAACGTTTCCTCAGTGAATTTCGCCTTATATTTGACCAACCTCGTAAGCAGGAAGAAGCGACCCGGCGGTTTCTTGCACTCAAACAGCGGAGCCGACCCGTTAGCGATCACATAATCGACTTCCGCATCCTGGCCCGATCTGGCTCTAAAGGGTATTTTTTACCAATCCCTGAACGAGTAAATAAAAGACCACCTCTGTTCTCAACCTGAGGCACACTCCTTCGAGGAGCTAGTTTCTGCTGCTCTTAGATCAGACATTAGGATACGAGAACGTCAAAGGGAGCGAAATCATCCACCTCCTCGTCCTATAAAAACCACTCACTCGCCACCGATCGAACAAAGCATGATCACCGAGCTCCCCGTTACCTCCAAACCTCCGGATGAACCCATGCAGATCGGCCACTCTAGGCTATCGGAAGAGGAGCGACGCAGGAGACGCAAAGTTGGAGCTTGCTTCTACTGTGGGACTAAAGGCCACGTAGTTTCTGTTTGTCCACTGCGTTTAAACTCCCAAGCCCCTCGCTAGACGACAGGCCGCGAGGGGAGAGCACATCCACTGATTCTGGTAAAGAATTTCTGTTTTTACCTGTCAAGTTATGCCTCGACATTCAAGTTCATGATTTAAGGGCCCTCATTGACTCTGGGGCTGAGCAGAGCTTAATTGATTTCCATGTTGTCAACCGCTTGTCCATCCCCACAGAACCCCTGGACACCCCCATAGAAGCATCCGGTCTTGGGGGTCAGCACCTATCACGTATTACTCACCGCACCAAGCCCATCCTGCTAGTCACGTCAGGTAACCATAGAGAATCTATCCAATTTTTCCTCACTCAGTCTGCCCACACTCCTATTGTATTGGGTTTCTCCTGGCTAAAATTACATAACCCTCAGTTTAACTGGTCCCAGGGATCCATCACTCAATGGAGCCCTTACAGCCTCGCTAACTGCCTATTATCCGCCGTACCATGTGTGTCTACCCCTGACCCCGAGAGTTTTGTTCCCATAGATTTAACTGCTATTCCGCATTGTTACCACAACTTAAAAGCTGTGTTTAGCAAAACCAAGACTAGCGTTCTTCCTCCTCACAGACCATATGATTGTGAGATTAATATCCTGCCAGGTGCTCCCTTACCTAAGGGCCGACTGTTTAACCTGTCTGGTCCCGAGAAGACCGCTATGGAGCAATACGTTCAGGAAGCGCTCGCTTTGGGTCACATTCGACCTTCTTCCTCCCCTGTGGGGGCAGGATTTTTCTTTGTGGAAAAAACAGATAAAACACTCAGGCCATGCATTGACTACCGCAAACTTAATCAGATCACTGTTAAAGATAAATACTCTCTGCCATCAGTTTTCGACTCCGTTCAGAAAGCCCGCATTTTTACTAAGCTTGACCTCCGTAATGCTTATCATTTGGTTCGCATCAAAGATGGTGACGAATGGAAGACTGCCTTTAACACCCCCCTTGGGCACTATGAATATTTGGTCATGCCCTTTGGCCTCACCAACGCCCCGGCAGTCTCCAGAGAATGGTTAATGACATCCTTCGTGACTTTCTCAATCGTTTCATTTTTGTATACTTAGATGACATACTCATCTACTCTCATGATCAGGCCCAGCACGAACATCATGTACGTCTAGTACTCGAGAGGTTACTTGAAAATCAGCTCTACGTCAAGCATGAGAAATGCGAGTTCCATGTATCTACTGTCCAGTTCTTAGGCTACATCATAGAGGCCGGCTGCATTCGTCCTGACCTCTCTAAGATTGAGGCTGTCACCATCTGGGCACCTCCTGAAAATCGTAAGAAACTTCAACAATTCTTAGGTTTCGCAAACTTCTACAGACGTTTCATCAGAAACTATAGCAGCATCGCTTCCCCACTCACTCGTCTTACGTCCATAAATCGTCCGTTCATCTGGACCACGGAAGCTCAGCAAGCCTTCGACAAAGTCAAAAACCTTTTTGTTACTGCTCCCATCCTCATCCAACCTGACCCATCACGACAATTCATTGTCGAAGTGGATGCTTCGGACTCTGGTGTTGGGGCTGTCCTCTCCCAAAAGGAAGCCACCACAGGCAAATTGAAACCTTGTGCCTTTTTCTCGCGCAAACTGTCACCAGCAAAACAGAATTACGATGTTGGGAACCGGGAGCTACTCGCCATCAAGCTGGCGCTGGAGGAGTGGCGTCACTGGTTGGAGGGAGCCGAGCAGCCGTTTATCGTATGGACTGACCATAAGAACCTGGCCTATATCCTTTCCGCCAAGAGCATCAACTCCAGGCAAGCTCGATGGTGTCTCTTTTTCGACCGCTTCAATTTCACGATCACTTACAGACCCGGATCCCGTAATGTCAAGCCTGACGCTCTGTCCCGGAAATACAGCCCTTCTGAACACACCCCCTCCAATATACTACCATCCACCTGCATAATCGGAGCCCTCACTTGGGATATCGAAAATAAGGTACTCCAAGCCCTGAGTAACATCAACGACCACCCTCCTGTCCCCAGGGGTACCCTGTTTGTTCCGGCTGAGCTTCGTTCGGAGGTCATCACCTGGGGGCATACCTCCCGTTTAGCCTGCCACGGGGGAGTGCACCGGACCCTGAGTCTTATCCGTAAGAGGTTCCATTGGCCTGCCATGGGAAAGGACGTGCGGGAGTACGTCGCAGCCTGCTCCACGTGTGCCCGGTCTAAGTCTTCATCCTCAGCCCCAGCAGGTCTGCTCCATCCCCTTCCTACTCCCGACCGCCCCTGGTCTCACCTGGCCATGGATTTTGTCACTGGTCTCCCCCTGTCACACGGTAACACAGTCATCCTCACCGTTGTGGATCGTTTTTCAAAGATGGCTCATTTCATTCCCCTTCCTCAACTCCCCACGGCCACTGAGACAGCTAACCTCATGGTCAACCACGTTTTTCGCCACCATGGCATCCCTGTGGACATTGTCTCCTACCGTGGCCCCCAGTTCACTTCTCAGGTCTGGAAGGCCTTCTGTTCGGCCTTGGGGGCCACGCTCAGTCTCACTTCCGGCTACCATCCACAGTCTAATGGCCAAGCGGAGAGAGCGAACCAGGAACTGGAGGCAGCCCTTCGCTGTCTGGCGGCACAGAATCAACAGGACTGGTCCCAATTCCTTGTATGGATCGAGTATGCCCATAATACTCACCCATCGTCTGCCACCAGGATCTCTCCTTTTGAGGCCGCCCTCGGGTACTCACCACCTCTGTTTCCCTCACAGGAATTGGATCTGGCAGTGCCTTCCGTCCAACATCACCTGCAGCGTTGCCAACGCATTTGGACTCAGACGAAGGCCGCTCTCCTCCGCACCAAGGAGAGCAACTGCCAGATCGCCAACCGTCGCAGGGTGGTGGGGCCCGATTACCAACCAGGTCAAAGGGTATGGCTCTCAACTCGTAACATTCCCATTCAGGCATCCTCAAAGAAACTGGCTCCACGGTTCATCGGACCCTATGTCATTGAAAAGCTCATCAACCCTACCTGTGTCCGTCTCCGTCTTCCTAAAGCCCTGAAAGTTCACCCTTCTTTCCACATCTCTCAGATCAAACCAGTCCAGGACAGTCCTCTGTGCCCGCCGTCCGCTTCCCCACCACCCGCCCGGGTCATCGACGGGGCTCCGGCCTACGACGTCAACCGGATTCTGGATGTCCGCCGTAGGGGTCGTGGATTCCAGTTCCTGGTCGACTGGGTGGGCTACGGTCCGGAGGAGCGCTCCTGGATTCCCCGCTCGTTTATTTTGGACCCCTCGCTCATTGAGGATTTCTTCCGTGCCCACCCAGATCGCCGCCCTTGACCGCCTGGAGGCGGTCGTTGAGGGGGGGGGTACTGATATGGTGCCTCTGTCAGACTCCTCCCCCTCTCCTGTCCACTTGGCTGCTGATTCTCCCCAGCTGCGACCACTTACCTCATCACCTCTTCCGCCTTCATAAAGAGCTCCAGGATCATCAGTCTTTGCCAGTCCGTTGCCCCTGATGGAATCCATAACCACGAGTGGTCGCCAGAATCAGCCTCAGCCCGGATCCCCCATTCTGTCTTCTCCTGCGGTCGAGCCTCTGCCGTTGCCTCCGTACCTCTGACCTCCACTTCAGACGGCTGTTCATTCCTGTGGAAGAACCCACCAGTGACGCCACCAGCATCTGCCTCAAGCCAGGGACCTACCTCATGTCCTGCTCACACTCTGCCTCAAGAATCACCCATTAAATTCTCTTACCTGCCACGCTCGTCTTCCGCTGTGTTTCTTCTGGGTTCCAGCATCTGGGTCCGAAAGTGTTCTGTAGCCATGACAGAAAGAACGAAATTTCTTATGTAGTAAATGGGCAAAATGTACGGAGTGGATGTGTGACAGGGCCTTAACAGCTGTCTGTAACACATAAAATAGGTATTTTATGTGACCAACAAAATAATCCTATTTTCCCATGACGAAAAAAAAGGATTATGTTTCAATAACGCTGTTGTATTGAGAAATAATTGGCAAATATTTTATGGCACTAACACAATTTAATAATATCTGCAAAATAATTCCTACACTTTCAAAGTAAAGCCTAAAGCTAATAGATTAAAGTATAATTCCAAAGTATAAAAAAAGGAAAATAATTATACCTCTTTCACTCCCTTGTTCATAAACATAGATAAATATACTAATGCAAGTTGTATGAATAGTATTTGAAAAGATGTTCAAAATTTACGATAACTGTAACAGCCAAAATATGTATCATATGAAAAAGGCAAATTATGCCATCAAAATGTCCAGGTTGGGCAGCCATCATTGTTGACAGACATTTCCACAGTCTCCCTTGGAGAGGAAGTAAATATACCTTATTGACTATGTTTACCCTCAGGCCATCCAAAACTAATCAATAGCTGAAAAACGTCAGAGTAAATGAAAATACCACAGATCTTGTACCACACCAACACTTTGCCCCTGCTTTTTGTTTTAAAGAGATCAATTGTCTGAGTTCATATTGTCAGGCCCTTAATATTCTCCCTCAAGGCTTGTGGTTTAGCTATTTAGTCCTGTAAAAAGGGGGCTTGATTGATGGCATCGACGCATGTTTACTGAGGCTGGGAAATCCTCATGCTGCTCCTTATTTCTGCACACAACCCTGCATCACTAGATTTTTATCAGTAATTTGTATGTGTATAATGATTAATTCTAACAACTTTTTGATTCATATCATCATTTCTGGTTGCTGACATGTAGGGATGTCCCAATCAGGTTTTGGGCCCGATCCAATTCTTTGTCATTTCATTCTAATGCCGATAGAGTCCTAATCCGATATTTTTGTTACACATTTAAAAAAATGAAAAGATTTAAAAAACATATTCATGTCGTCCCACTTTTTTATTTCATTAACCTTCTTCTATCATTTAACACTTAAACAGAGCACTTCTGTGAAATAACTTGAATGATCAAGTAAAGGTACTGCAGCTAATAACTAGGACGATAATTAACTATTATCTAGTAAACATAGGTAATAGCAGTCGTGTGAGAAAGTTTAGTGACTTTAGCTTCAATATCTTCAGAACCTTTGAACATTTTTCACCAAAAATTCTTAAAAATGAATGATGACTCTGTTGTAGCGGATAGTATTAAAACCAGTTGTTATTTATGCATTTATTTTTAAGACTATGGGATTCTTTTTTAATCTCTTACAACTTTAGCCTCTTAAGACATCACATTCTGGGTTTTATTGCAACAGAAGTTCATTTACTTAACTGGGGCTCTGTCAGAGAAATAAAAAAGGCATTTCAAAGAAGAGCTTGGGTATTTAGGGGTTGAATCACGCTCTAGCACAGTCAGCAGCTGCTGTGTGTGTGTGTGTGTGTGAGATATTTAGCCTAGTCACTACGCTAGCTTGTTGCATTTGCAAAGTTGGACGCCATATTGGATAGATCGAGATGCCGACTTACAGCTGTGCTACAATCGCACAAACAGAGCTGGCAAAAACAAGTATGTGACTTTCCCTGCTAATTAATTACTGTCAGCTAGTAAAGGAGAACTTATGGAAAGTGAATGTTTAGGCTGGAGTCTATTCCAAGTTAATGGTAGCATTAGACTTTGCACTATTTACACATTTTCTGGAAGAACCACCAATCTTTTTCTGTTTTTTGAAAGATGAATATGGTATTTCTATGTGTGTTCCACCGTAGATCAGACCAGACAACCCGTTGTATTTAAGCATATTACTGAGGAATTAAGCGGAGCAATAGAAAATAACCAGGATTTCCTTAGAGAGAAGAGCCCAGCGCCCAATTCCCTGTCAGAAAGGCAGAAAGGACTATGTGGAGTATGAAAAAACTGCCTTCCAGGTGTCGCGCAGGTGCCTGAGTCCTGATTGAGGTATGGTGGGATCCACTTTTGCATTTGCCCCACGACCGTGCGCCCCCTGGACCTCACAGCCCCATCTGGGGCGGTGTCGGCTACCCACCCGACCCGTTTGTAAACACGGACCGAGGAGTCTAACAGTGATAAATCATAGTATGTGTGTATATTTGAGTATTATCACGTGAATCAGATATACATTGCGTTTCCTACAATGATGTATCTATTCATAGGAAAGTTTAAATGTCGTTCATCTGTTGCACTTTGTGCTAAAACAATAAAACCTGGGTTTTATTTTTGTGATGATGAGAGTTCTTGTCTTTTTCAAAATCATACAAAAATAAAGCATTATATGGTCATTTTACTTTATCTACTAAGCCATATCTCAGTGTTTAGTGACCTGTCCAATATGACGTTGCTCTTTACGTATCTTGGACAATGGTAACAGATAGCGTATCTAGCAATATAACTCATTGGCTGTGCAGCCGTTAATAACGAAAAAAACCCAGATCTTTTTTCTTGTTGAAATGCATTTGTGGGTTGTTTTTGCGTTAAGAGAGGCCAATAGAGATTTTTAATGCCATTTGAAATGTTTTTAAAAGAGTTATTAGTCCCAGAAATCCTAATCTATCGCTATTGCAAGCTAGACTGAATTGTTTTTGTCAGCCTCCTGCTTGAACTGGAGCTGAATTCTGCTGAGCTTTACGGCAATAAAATGGTGTGATCTTCTCATGATATGCAAACTTCTAGTAACATATTTATCCGGAATAAAAAGCTTGAAATATATAGTTTTAGTCATAATAATAATAAAATAATTATTCAATACTGATCGGGAGACAACATCCGATATTGATCGCGTTACATTTTGATTTTTTTTATTTTGATTTGAAATGGTTTATTTCAAGCAATCAAATAGAAATAATACACAAAAGCAATATAATCATCAGTTATACATTCATACAGTAACTAATCAAACTTAGGATGATTAGACATAATTAATAAATATTGCTTGAAAGGGAGTGGAAGGAAGCAAACTTATATAATCCCACCCCGTTATACTATAACCATTTTATTACATGATTTATCAATATCCGGTTCCTAGGTTTTATCAGACAGAATTAAGAATCATAAGGTATTGATAAAGCACATGCCAAAGATGAATTACTTAAGTACTACGTCAAAAATAACCCCTTTAGGAATCAACATGGCAAATGCAGCATCTGAAATATATGCAGATTATGTTACTTTTAAAAGTCATTCATATGCTTTAAAACATAATACTATATCAGTAAAATAGACACAACACTGTTTAATTGTTTATAACTGTTATATAACTGTTTATAAAATTATGCTACATTAGGAAAGATTTTTGAATCAATTTATCAATTTTAGGAGCTAGTGAAGTAATATCATCAAAAGTCAATCAATTTAACGATTTTCAATAAGTGATTAATCATTTGTTTTACTCTTTTTATATATTTTTTGTATTTTTATTTTTTTATAATAAAGTAATGCTGTAGGGGAAAAATAAAAAGGGTCCATAAACTGTCGAATTGTCCAAGGTTGGTATTTCTTCTTTTACTGATAACAGCCGATCTTCTGGGTTTAAGCAGTTTACAGTTCACTTCGATGTTATGTCTGCAGACATTAGATCCAGGTCCATATCCTTCTTCAGCTGATATCAGCTGCGGTGAAAGTTGAGGTCAAGTTGTCTGCAGGTCAGAACTCTCTGCTGTTATTCAGGTGACGTCAGACATACAGAGAAAGTGATGAATCCAGGTGTCATATTTCTTGAAATTATTTGGCTCTTTGATTTATTACTCCATGTTGTTTCAGACAACCGTAATCAGGATGACCATTAAAATAATACAAACGTAATGTTATTAGAACATTCTACCACACTGTATGGTCACATATTTGTGCAACAACTTGCTTGACAGATTGATCTGGTTGTATTGTAGAAATATAAATTGATTTATCAATTAATTTGATTTATAGTTACACCCCTACTAATTTGGGTTGTCTAAATAAACTCTTTAATTTCACGAAGAAACAAAAGTTTTTTCTTTAGAGTACTTGACAGGATCCAGTCAGTAAACACATCCTACATACTATATTAAATATTTCATAACTTAGCAGGAAACATTTATGGAGACATATGAGATTTGACAGAAAAAGGTCAAACAAACTGAAAACATTAAACGTTTTATCTAAAATAAATCATTTTGAATGTAGAGACATAATTCTCTTGGCCTTGTTGTCCAGCTGTGTCTTCTTGGGAAGAAAGAAAAAACTATGACGGATGATTGTAAAAGTAATGTTAAGTTTTGGGGAAAAAATTACAAGTTACCAAAAAACCTTTTGAAAGAAAATGGCAAAAATCCACTAGTGAAATACCTCAGATTTTTTCTCTTCATAAAGAGTTTTAAAGTGCTTATTAATCTTCAGAGCACATCTATACATTTTCAAAAAGAAGCAATACATTTACAACAGCCCTGCTGGAAAGAAAGTCAAACAAAATGTCTTCTGTGTTTGCTAAAAACGCTCCGCAGAAATTGCAAAGGAAAGGTATTAATAAATATTTGTGGCCTACGGAGCATATAATACGAATCTGAAATTGTCTGAATGCATTAGTTATTATCTCATTGTATAGACAGCCATTACTTACTTTGATGTTTCCCTCCATTTGTGTCACTTATATTCGAAAGCTCGATATGCAAAGGAACCAAAATCCCGGCTGTGCAAATAAGGGACTTTATTAAGCGTTTGTGCCGTCTCTGGCACATGGAACACAAATCAGCTTCAAGTAGTGTGTGTGATGTGGAAGAGGTCAAGGGAAGCAATATACCCTGCTGGGACCTGATGATTACTTTGCAAGATATGTAAGCAGCAGGAGCCTTCGGCTGAGGCCCACCTGCTTAAAGCTTCAATCCTGAATCCCAGTGCCTTCAAAACAGCCCCAACCTCTTCAGTGCAGTTCAAGCTTCGTTTTCTGATTGTGTTTTATTTTCATTACGACCCGGAAAAATTGTTCCAAAACCGAATTTTCTCTCGTTTGAGTTATTTTTTTACTCCAACTCACTGTAGTGAGCTCAAAATGAGTGAATTAGGCATTTCCAGCATGTCAAAATCACCAAAAATATGTTTTTATTTGCCTCATTTAGTTCTCAAGGTTTATTAAAGGCATCAGACAGCAGGGTCTATTGATTATTTAAAAGCACTACTGGAAAATATGACAGTACCAGCAGTGTGAAAGCACACCAAATGAGATACATAAACAAGAAATCATACAGACATAAAACATAAAAAGAGAGAAAGGGTTCTGTGAGACCATAGGTGTATTCTAGTACAATTTTTAAAATGTAATATTTGTTTTGTGGTTTTTGTCCACAGTGTCACCACCAGTTGAAGGTCAGTCAAGAGACCCATAGATTTTCTGTTTCTCTCTTAAGGGTATTTTTACAGACACAATTTCGATTTTCACAGGAAGCCCTCCTTGGCACATCTTTCATCAAGATGGCAAAGTTTCATGGTTGCACAAACCGGAAAAAATCCGATCTCATGGCTGAAGTAGTTCTGCAGTAATGGCTTAAAAACAAAAAAATCTCCTGTATGACCATGTAGACCAACTGAAACAGCATCCTTGCTTTTTTAAATTAGATAGATGTTTTCTAAATAAAGGAAGAATAAATAGATAGATATTTTCCATGCATCTGTATGCATGGGTATTCAAAATATCATTGTTGGTTAAAAAATCCCCAGAAAGATGTTGTGTTTGCCAGTTTGCATTTACACAGACATTATAACAACATTATTTCATGCTACCGTATTTTCGGCACTATAGGGCCCACTTAAAAGCCTTCATTTTTTCCATAAAATGACAGTGGGCTTTATAATCTGGAATGACTTGAATATAGTTATATACAGTTATTACCCACAAGCTATTAGACTATTGAACTCCGAATAGCACCTTCAATGGTCAAGACTGGACATGTACAACACTATGCGCAATAGCATCCCCAAACTCAACCCTTGTATTTAATTTAATCTGCACCTTGTACCTATCTGTGAAGAATAGTTAGAAACTGCCTTTAACTTTTATTACACTAATGGTTTAAACTTAATTCACTGAGCATGTATTGTCATCTCAAAATTATATTACATTTGAAGAAAGCACAGCCAAACTATTGTTCTAACAGTTTCTTCCCATACTCCCTCTTTTCTGTGCATGTTTTCTGCTGAGCAGGCCTCAGACTTATCTTCACTTTAGCCTTGGAGCTTCTCTCCACCAGTAACCTGTGGGCGTGATTTTCACACGAGGTCCATTGGACGATCTTCTGAATATGCAAATGCAGGGTTTTTATACCAAGCCCATCCCTGAACTCTTTGGTTCGGACTTTGAATGTACCATGTTCATGTCTGTCCCCTTCGTGTTTGTGCGAAGTAAAACCTCCACAAAAGCTAAGTAACTGTCTCTGAGTCGTTATTCATTATTTCTGTGTGCAAGAAACTGACGGGGTTACGAACTAACACAAATACAGTCCTTTCTAGAAAATCCAGTTTCTTCACACTATCCCTCTGTATTTCTATATATTTAATACCGTATTTTCCGGACTATAAGTCGCTCCGGAGTATAAGTCGCACCAGCCCAAAAATGCATTATAAAGTAGAAAAAAACACAGATAAGTCGCACTGGACTATAAGTCGCATTTTGACAGGAAATTTATTTGACAAAATCTGGGACCAAGAACTAATAACTTTCACAACCTCACATGACACAATCATAGCAGACTGTTTATCTCATAATTTCACAGTAATTCTTTCTCATACTTATTTATTTATTCTTTTCATGAAGCATCATTGGCCAACTAACCCTTGTACTATCTTAGACGACCCCACCCTCACTTTGACGTGTTATTCCTACCATGACAAAAGTGGATAAAGGTGGAAAGATTTCATGTTATCCATGGACACCAGTGAGGTTCACAAATCATTGAAGAAAAAAGGTTGAGTACTGTCTAGTGGGTCTAGATGACCCAACTCCCAACGTTAAAGTGCCTATGATAGCACAAGGGCTAATACTCTGTTTTCATCCCGTATTTGTAAAAACAGTTGTCATTTTTATTGCATTTCTGAATCTATGAAATCATTGGAAAATAGAAAATTATGTTGTTAGCCTTCAAGATCTTACTGTAAAAAAAAGATTTGCTGATTCTCTGAGTCACTTAACATACTCTTAACACTTAACATACCTCATGCATCAAATTGGCCCAGGAACATCATCTCTGTTCCTCACAAATGAACATAACAGGTGGGTTAACAATATATTTATTTCAATTTATTTCTAATATAAGTCGCTGCGGAGTATAAGTCGCACCCCTTGCCAAACTATGAATAAAAGGGCGACTTATAGTCCGGAAAATACGGTATTTGTTTTTGACTTAATTTTTTCATGCACCTGCTACCTGTATTCTATTCTATTCTATTTTACTATTATTTCTTTTTTTTCCCATTTTTTGTATTTTTCTTCTCAAGGTACTATACTGTGGAGCGATTGGGTACCTTCCAACCTTTTGGCTCTTTATCACAAGCATTTCAATCCATTGTTGAACTGTGTTGACACTGCATATGACAAAGATTAATTCGATATGGATTCATTTTGGTGGTGTTTATTGATGTTGAAGTGATTTTACAGTAAGAGGTTGACGGTACTTTGTCAAAATGTCAGTCTGTTTTTTTACGAGTTGCAAATCAGGTGTTGTTGTGGATAGGCAAATGCAGTTAACGTGTAGTAGGGTTGAGCTGTATGGGATTTCTTTTGGATGTGTAACTAGGCTGGGAGTCAGCATAGCCAGAGTTAACGTTTGATTTAGCGGTCTCAGTCTGTTTTTTACATGTTGTAAACAAAGTTGGTAGTTTTTGCACTATTCATTTGAACTATAGTATCACAAGTTCTGACGTTGCTGTGAATGCAGTCAAGTCTGCAGACTTATCTCTGACTCTTTTGTCTCGTTTTTTGCACCTTAAGCTATGGTCATGCCGCCCTTTTTAACGCACATTTAAGTAAACACTTTCAATTAAAAGTCTAGGTAAACATGCATTTTCTGTCCTGTTGCTACACAAATTTTTAAGAACATTATTTTAGGCTTTGTGAACAAGACGCGCAACCTTTGAACATGCGTTGCAAGTTAAACGAGGTTGAACTTTAACTACTCAGGGACTCTGATCTGGTAGAGACATATGGATGGCGTCGCTTTTTAAAACACGGAAGTGCCCACTGTTTGAAAATTGATCATGGAGGAGAAATGAATATTTGCGATTTGTGCCATGACAAAATTACATGACACCAAGTCTTTCATATATCTGAATAGAGTTGTTGTATGACCATTCAAGAACGTGTGTCCTATGCCTGGTTTGAATGTAGCTTTATTCAGTGCGCCTTCTATTTGACAAAAGTTTGAACATAGACCATTCATTGATGGTGTGCCTTATAATACTGAGCACCCTATAGTGCAGAAAATACAGTATTTGTATTTACAAACAGCAGAATGGGACTACTATGTTTTAGAGATTTAACAAGAAATATCACAAATACTACACTTTAAGGTTGCTGTAGACAGTGGTCTCAAAGAAAATAAAACAAAAAACTGAGAGACTCTAAACTGAACTATTTTCCAATCCCTGGCCAGGCAACCCCCCCCACCCCCCCCCGCTCCCAGGAGTTTCTGCCATTGGGCCTCTGGTGCTGCAGCGACTGTTTTCTGCTTCCTGGACTGAAAAGGACGAATACTGAGGATGTGATGCATCTGGACTATCAGGAGGACCACAGCACTGTCTGTGACGGCCTGGTGTCTGACAACTGGCATCACTACACAGAATGCAACATCAGCAGACGCACGGGCACACACACTATGTGGCACGGCACACGGTCACGGTGTAAAATCACTTTGTAGTCAGTGTGCATCACACCCTAGAGGCATTTGCGTGTAAATATACTGTGTGTGTGCATGAGGTGCTGTGTGCCCTTCGGCTTATGGGTGCAAAAGGGGAAGGTTAAGCTATAGCCAGATGTTGGGAGATGCCACTCCAACAGAGGCCCCAGTGTGAGCAGAGAGGATTATAACGTAGGCTTTCATGACTGGCATGCTGTTTTGGTACTTTAGTGCTAGACTGTGAACTTTTACAGGGACAAAAAACAAACAAGAATCCAAGTGTTTTTTTTTTTTAAAAAAAGGTATGTCATTGCATTTCTTAGTTGTTTTTTTTGTATACATCACTAAGTTGTAAGGAACAAAATATTAAGTTTTTGCTCCTGTTTTCACCCATGATGATATTAAGCTGGATAATTCATTTTTTTTTATCATGGCCTTCTAAGTAGTTTTCCTTCCCTGGGTAGAGAGTGATAAGCGGTACTTGGCCAGTGGTATCCTCTGACCTTTGTACTTTTTTATTGGATGTGTGGGTGTACTCTGTCAGTTTCTTCAGCCCTCCTGGGCTCTGATAAGGGCCCAACTTGGCAGCAGTGAAGAAAGTTTCCAGGGAACACAGCCACAATGATAACAAGACACCCCCACCTCAATTCCCATTGTGATTACAAGGCATCAGATCAGAAGGCTGCTTGAACCTCTGGTAGATGTCATCCTCTTTCCTTTATTTTTCTTTTGCGATAGCCCTCCGAAATGTGCCTTGGGGTGAGAAGGATAAAACACTTTAAGAATTCATGTAGAGTTTGAGTCTCAGTGGTTTGGTGTAATATGGAAAATTATGACTGATAGTATGAAAGTAGGGTGAAAGAACGAAGAAGGTACAACAGAGTAAGGATTAGGCTCACGGCTTTTATGTTTCAAAAGGCTGTGTCACACTATGTACATTTTGCGCATTTTCCATGTATGAAATTTTGGTATTTCATTATACATGCGTAAAATACGTAATTCCCAATTGTTTCTTGCATTCGTCATTCGTCGATGTGTACAGATGTCTGTCGAGGGTTTTGGCCAACAGGTCTTTACAAGAATTGAGTTTTGAGCTCTTCGAAATTTTTGGTTGGTTAAGAATTACGCAGTTTACATACATTTCACATAGTTCATATGCAATTATTACGTAAATCTTACGCAATTGTGCATTATGTTTAACGTGGTTAATTTCTGATACATCTGTGAAAATTTAATGAAAAAAAAAACAACTTTTCTCACTTTTTCCATGTACAGTTTATTCATGTCTGACTTATTTTCCTCCATACATTATGTGCTAAATGTACGTGGTGACTGTGTGACATGGCCTTATTATTCTAGCTTTCAGCTGCTATGTATCCCATAATGGTCTAAATATGTAAATTTGAAGAATTACGTAGAACTCATTTTAACTTTTTTGTGTTTAAACCAAAAAACCTCTAGAAATTTTTACATCTACACAAAAGCACCATTATTGGAACAAATCTTAAGTCGAAATTGCCCATCATTTCTTATAAAATTAAAATTTAAAACAAAATGTTCTAGTACAATATTGTCTTCAAAAATTAGATTTCTTTAGAAATTTCCTCTACATCTTTGCTACAGTCACACCGGACCTGTGACGTAGAACCTTGTGTAGCGAGAACAAGAGTTTTAAACTCAGAAGCCAAAAACGCACGTATACGCCCATTTACTTTTATTTGAAAGTGGCCATTTGAACGTGCGTTGCCGAGGGTGCTGTGAACATTGCTTTAGAAACACTGAAATAGACAACATTAAAAGTAATTTTTAGTGCCTTTTCCTCATGTTAAAAAATGAAATTGTGGTCAAGTGGAAATTTGATTTAAATATCAAAGCAGCAGGAATTTGATTAAAGACAGAGCTTTACTTTATATTCAACTTTTTGTCTTTGTCTATTATAATATCCAAATCCAAGTTAATCAAAATGTATCTTTTGTCTGTAACAATGGTGATATGGTTATATGCAGATAGTGTGCATATACTGACTACTTTAAGAAGAGGGTACAATTTCTTTTAGCCTGATAAGAGATGAAGACAAGATTAAAGAAGACGTCCTCGTGTCTGGTTCTTATTGAAAGTGGCATGTTTCACCTGTAGGGTGGACTCTGTGTGACATTGAAGGTTTGATCTGGCACACTGGTAATTTAAAGGAAAACCGTAATGCATTTTTTAACAGTTGCAAGGTGTTTCCTCAGGAAAACATGAACTATACTCTGTTTTTGACAAGATTGAGCCTAAAATAACATAAAAAACCCTTCTTGTTCAAAACTAGGTTGGTACATCACTTTATACATTTGAAAATGGATTATAAGTGAACCAGTGCTTCTTTCATAGACTATTATAAAAGAATCAAATAACTGCAATCTATTATACTTGACTGTAAAGGAAAAGATGAAAAGTTGCATTTGCAGAAATCTCTTTCTCCTTTTCTAGGAGATTCTGGAAATTACAATGCACAAGAAATGTTTTGTAGGATAACTGGAGCTGACCAATCGCAGATGATTCAGAGGATCGATTTTGACCCAGGACATATGGACGGGAGGATGCATATAAAGAGGCCTGGACAGACAGAGATGTCGAGCAACAGAATTGACAACGACGGAGACAAAGAATAGACCAATGAACCAAGAGGCCCAACTTCTGGAGAAATGCTTTGAATGTGTTAATTCTTAGTGCAAGAAATAAAAAAGAAACATGATCAAGGTAGGCAAACCCACGTCTGTTTATGTCACTTGCAACGTTGTTGACCAGATTCTGGAAGAAAGTAGCAGATTAGTGAGTGCGAAGGGCATGTTGTTACACTTGTGTCCTTATGGGTTGTTGAAAGCTGACCTTCCATTCTTCACCCTCCCTGAGCAGATAAAATGGTAAAGCACCGGATAAATCCATTTTTTGGTGAAAATGGTGGAGTTTTCCACCCATTTTCCAGATGGCTGGTGCTGCTCCTGCTGCGTCTTCCAACACTGACGTAACTGGAACAAACGCTAACAAACAAATCACTGACTTCAAAAAGGACATCCAAAAGCTTTCTGATGTTGAGGGTCAAAATATGATCTGCTGAACTATCTACTGGACCTGGCACATCAACAGTTGATGCATATTGCCTCACTGAAAGCAGCTGTGCAAGACATGGTTCACCGGGACCTTGACACCTCGAGCTCCATACCCAAGCCACTTTGGTCCAAAGGGGTCTGCCGCAGGAAGAAAGTCTTGGACCATGATAGCCTCATCATCTTCCACCACTTTGATGTTTTGTCAATTTTGAACGTCCTGGCAGGTTCTCCTCTGCTTTTTGGTTTTTAAATTTGCAAAATATTCCATGAAAAGCACTTCGAGCTACAGTACAGATTCAAATGAAGGAGAAGGTCTGTCCAAACTTTTGGTCTGTGCTGTTCTTTTTTCAGAAAAGTGCTCTACCAATAAAGTTTTGTGTGGGTTGGTCTGATTTGGTTTCTCCCTGCGCTGGCGTTATTCGTTCCCTGCTTCCGGCTCCTCCAGCTGGTGCTTGGACTGAAGGCCTGCCAGGGCTACGCAAACCTCGGTGGAAGAGGAGCAGGAAAAGAGCCGACGTCCAAGTAAAGATTAGGCTAGTTTGGAAGCATGTAGTATCTTGTAGACAACATCGAGCATTCCTGGCCAGCTGTCTTCTGTCGACTTCCTCCCACCCAGAGGTTTTTCAAGAATCCCTGCTCGGACATGCAGGCTTCCTGAGGCCGGTCTACCTGAGGATCATCTATCCAAGCTCTTCTTCTGCCTGATCGCCTCCCCCTGTGGTTTGTGGATTATCGGATGGCTTGGGTTTTAACGCTAAGCTTCTGAGCCCTCAGAGGCAAGTCGCCGAAATCAGAAGTCAGGTTTTCCGCCCCTCTGAGCATGGCATTCTTCAATCCCTTATCCTGGCTAACAAAACTTCTTTGTTAACTAAACTCATAGTAAGTAGGGGACAAGAACCCAATTTTTTTTCTTTTCTTTAAAATTGTCCTGTCCAACAGCTGGGAAAATACTGTAGATGAGAGCTGAAGGCCTCTTTTGTTGGACATATTTTACTTTAACAATAGGGGTTATGTGTCATGGTGCCTCTGTCAGCCCGCCACTCTCTGCTCTGCTCTGGAAGATTCCCAGCTGTTGCCACTCACCTCATCAGCCTGCTGCCTTCTTAAGGATATCGACAGCCAGTATTCATCGCCAGTTCATTGCTCCTCCATGGTGCTTGTCTGGTCTTTCATGTTTTTGCCAAGAAAGGTAATCCTGTTTGATAATTTGTTTTACGCCTCGCTTCTAGGACTCAATAATCCAGAGTGCCACCTTGGATTGCCTCCGGAACCGCCGGTTCACAGCCCCAGATGAGCACCTCACCACCACCCAGGAGTGGGCATCCCCCACCCCAACCCCAGGTACGAGCCAGGATCCCCCAACGGAGTCCCGCCTCCCGCTCCAGGCAGCCACCCACCCGGCCCACAGTTGGTCCAAGAGAGAGCAAGGGAGGGGCCACCCATCCCCCGCCCAGGAGGAGGACACCCACACCACAGGAACCCACACCACAGGGACACGGACTTCCCCAGAAAAACCCTATTGTTGTATAACGTCCATCTGGGATGAACAGCCTGTTCTTCAAGGATATTAGCAATTTCTTTTTAATCTTCCATGTGTCTGAAGCTGTCTAATCTGATCGTATTTGCAACTCCATCTTCACATGCTTAAGTAAAAAAATCTCTCGAAAAGCTCAAGGTTGTCCAGAACTCTGCTGCAAGGCTTTTAACCAAATCTTCCAAGTATTCACAAGTTACCGGTTACTGATCCAGCTGCACTGACTCCCCATCCATTTATGAGTGCATTTTAAAATCTTGGTTCAAACATACAGAGCTCTTAATAACCAAGCACCAGTCTATATAAAAGACCTCGTGCAGCCGTACAATCCCAGCAGGTTCCTGGGATCATGCGTCCAGGATCTGCTGGTTGCCAAGAGAACCCGGTTAAAAACGAAAGGTGACAGAGCCTTTGCAGCAGTGGCTCCATTCCTCTGGAACTCCCTTCCTCTCAGCCTCAGATCTGTAGACTCAGTGTTTTCATTTAAAAAGCAACTGAAAACATATCTTTTTAAAATTGCTTAATCCCAATTCTGTTTTTAAGACTCTTTTTTTTTTATTGTGCAGCACTTTTTGATTTTCATCTTGAAAGGTGCTATTGAATTTAAGTTTATTATTATTAGTGCTTAATTTGATTTGAAGTAATTCAAGAACAGATGCTAAAAGAGGAATTGAATACGAATTTTTGAACAATTTCTTCAAATTGTCATGATCTCGCGGGATTTTTGACAGACCCACACGCTGGAACCCAGAAGGACACTAGGAGACGTAAGGCGAGTTAAGTGAGTTTAATTCTCAGAGGGTGAGTATATAGCAGGATTCTTGATGTGGCATGGAGGCTGACTGGAGGTTTGTGGCAGGACGGCCCTGAGTGCGTGGCTTCGGCTGAATCCAAGGAGGGGAGCGAGAGCGGAGGATTGCGACCCGTGGTTCACTCGTGAAGTGGATATTTCCTGAGAGTGGAGCAGAGAGGAACAGTTAGCGAGGCTGGAACTAGACAAGGCACAAAACATGAGCTGGCCAGACATAAGCACCGTGGAAGGAACAACGGACTGGTGTCGGAAACAGGTCCTGGATCTCCTTAAGTAGGCGGGGATGAAGATGAGGTGAGTGGAACCAGCTGGTCGAGTCCAGAGCAGATCAGGACAGGGGGAGGAGGTAGGTAATTGACAGAGGCATCATGTCACAAATGTTGGAGAGGTACTTTGTTATAACCTTGTCTGCCTTTTTGGCATGGAAAGTTAATGTAAGGGAGTCTGACACAGCTCCTTAGGTGTGGCACACCTTATTGTTTTTTTTTTTTAATAAAAAATGTGTCACCATTTTCCCGAAGTAAAATCATAAAAAGTAAAACATTTTATGAAGATTGTTTATGAATCCACAGTGTTCTGATGATGAAACTTGGATGGTTTATTAAAAAAAGATTAAAATGTCTTTTTTTCAAATAACAAAAATAATCTTTCAAATGCAATGCATTGTGGTCTATATTTGCCATTCTAGTAGGCATTGATGCACACTGGTATTCTGCAGATTCGAAAAACCAGGGATCAATGGGATTGATGTCCTCTAAAGTGTCACTTTCATTTGTAAGTTGTTGCATAGCCTGAAAGCAGTTCCAAGAACATGCATTGGCCCAATATAATGTATATCAAGGCAACTGCTTAATTTGTGGATTATATTTGCAAAACCAAAGTATGTCTCAGATTACAAAATGACTAACAATTTCTTGGATGTTGAATTGCAGATTCAGATTGTCCGTCTGAACTCACATGGATTCATTGACGTCAGTAGTCTATGGCTTCAATCTGAAGAAGAAAGAAGATGAGTGGACAAGTAGCCAAGGCCAAATTCAGTCCCTACCCCTTTTGCCCTTCCCTATAGCTCCAATTGTAGGGGCATTTAGTCCTGTAGCTGTGTTCAAAGTGTTTTTTTAAGGAGGAGCCTTAGCAACTATCTCTCCACCGGCAGGATGATTCGAGTGGCTGTACACTGACTTTCCATGCCAAACAGGCATAAAAGGCTAGCACAAAGTCTCGTTCCAACACTTGAATAAATTGATCAAAGCGGTAGTAATGTCCGAATTTAAAGACACTAATTTTTTCCAAATCTCTCCACCCAGAGGTGTTTAGTGTATGAAGGTGCAATCAGATCCAGAATCGATCAAAAATAATAGAAATTCTTCTATCTTAAAATGAATTATAAACATATTGAAAATTGTTTTTGTAATTGCTAAATTACAAAACCAGCATTTGACTCAATCAGTGTTAAAAGGTTTGAGATCCTCAGCAATTTGATCTCATAATGAATACCAAGTAGGAATTAAAGGATAATCAAAATTGGTATCTGTTTTTTTCTTTTCTTCCTAACACTGCTGGTCCTCATGGTGTCCATATATTGGCCATGATCCTCCAACAGTAGCAATCAGAAGCCATTGAAAGTGTCCCTCTCATCAGAAAATGGCAGCATCGAGAAATCTATAAAAGGTTTTAATGCTGTGAGCCTGCCGTGATTGCCAAGGCTTTTTTTTTTCTGTTATTCACCAGATCACTGTGTCCCAATCCCTACTACTCATCTCTGCAAAGACAGGCAGAGACCATTAGATATAATGGCAGCTCCATTGTTGCAGGTTATAGCTCCTATTATCAATACTAATTGTACTTGCTTGACAGCAATTGTTTCGCCCTGCCTTGTAATTTGCCTCTTGCCATATTTTGTCAGAGGAAACTAGGAAAAATGGGGTGGATGTAAAAAAAGTACACCACAGACTACCTTTTCTGCTTATTTTTAGATTTATTTTTCTACATAAAGATTTAAATTGACTATCTTTTGTGTTAAAAATGTTAAGAGTCAGTGAAGTGCCGGATATCCGAAGAGGAGTCCATTTGAAAGAGTTAATCTGAGGCAACTTCTTGTGCCCTTCTCACAGAGTCAGTAATCAAAAGCACCACTCAGTCCAGTCCACTGACATTACAGAAAAAAAATGTACCTGTGCAAATGAAATATCTCCAATCAAGCCACATCAGTGCATTTCAATGACTCATTCAAAACCAAGCAATTTAGCATCAGGAGATATTGAGGGCAGAGGGTTGTGCTAATAGTTTGCAAGAAAGATTGGGCAGCCATTTTGATGAGTGCATTCAATTAGATTTTGACTTCAAATGGAATTTGGCTGAGTAGTAATTGGTTTTTTTAGTCTGCTTTGACTTCACACAGCGACAAAACACACATTTTGGCTGCTGACGAATGCGGTGTCAGATATTCAGTTCTGTACGTTTTTTTTTTGCCAGCTTCAATGAGACCAACACTAACGGAGAATACTTGTTATTTAGGATGATAGCAAAGGAGCAATGATTTTTACACATGTGGAGAGACTTATTGGTTCACACTTGGTATCAGTTGGAGTCCTAAAATGCTACAGGGCAGAAAGAATGTCAGCTGCATTGATGGCCAACATGCCCTTCTGACCAGAATGCTGATTGTCAGACTTTGTTCTGGCCTGATGAGTACAGAACATTTCTTGTCCGTTATTTGATCAAAGACTGGGGTACAATCCAGTAAGTCCAGGCATTTTTTTAGATAAACTTCAGCTGTACCTGCTTTCTGTAAGTTATGTCTTTTGTAGATTTTATATATATTAAAACAAAATTGGTAAATGTAACTTGGCTCCTTCAGCTCCTTTGTCGTTCTATCGTTTATGCTCACCAGACTTCCCCCTGGCAAACACAATACTCCTGTTTAGAAAAAGACGCAAAAGTTTTGTCTCTAATCACCTGCAAATTTATTATCTGTCATGCTACTGACATCCTCAGTGGACATATGGGAGCATATGTACACAATGCACATAATCCCGGAGGCAGAGACATTCCCATTATTCTTCTAGGAAAGCTCTTAGTTGTGCCATTGGCATGACTAAGATGAAAGGCTTATTGGACAGAGCCAAAATACTCTAGAAGAGCATGAAAAACTAAGTACACACTCACTGCAAACAAAGGATTTAGGGGAACAGCAGCAGTTAGGCGGTGTTAATCAATTTGCTCATAAACTACCATATAAAAAAGGTGGATTTCATCTTTTAAGAAACACATTTTGGCAGTGGTCAGGGTCATACTTTTAGACTGCATTTTTTCATGATTACCCAGTATCTACAAATGTACAGTATATGCAATCTAGGATTTTGTATGAATCCCGTTTTGCTTTAGGTTGTCAACTGAATTGTTCCTTGAGATTATGAAATTCTTACCCCGTAGTTGCAAAATGATGCAAATGTTTTGGACAAACACGTCATTCTCTAGTTTATCCACATCCTTATTATAATAAACGCTTATTGGGTATGCTTGAAAATTCATCAAACTACGAACATTTGTCTTTTCTTCACTAAAACTTCTACTCTTGCTCAACACATCTCAAACATCTGGGTTCAGTGAAGTCTTTACTGTGATGTGATTCTGTTCCAGAGCTTAAAATCCCAGTCCTTTTTGGTTTATCATGTAAACATGGAAAATACCATCTCATTTTTTGTGTTTGCTCTGTGGTTGTGTCATGTGTACGTCTGCCCAATCATGCAGGAGGAAGCCTTTTTGTAATCGGGTCAGATTGGGACTGTTTCAAATGAACACCTGTGTGACCTAAAACAGGCTATACTGACAATCCCTCTTCAGACAAGTATCGAGAAATGTTTTTAGCAAATTATGCAAAGGAATAACTTTCTCAGGAAAGCACAAGACTTTTTGAGCTTTTTCTTTTAAGTAACTATGCAGAAAAGCAAGACCATGTTTGTCAAAAACCAAACACAAAACAACACAGAAACACCCCATCCTTTTAAATGAGGTTGTGGATGATGATGACTCAGATTTGTTTTGCTGCCAAGGGCACATTGCAATTACTGAGTCAGCTATAAATTCCCTTGGCTACTGAGGTGTCCTGGACACGGATGTGTAGGCATTTGTCTGAGGCTACAGACTGTCCAAAATGTGGTTATGTGACAGAACAATGATTCCCAGGGCACCAACAAACATTCAAAACAAACAAGTAAGTGTAAGTAGTGCTTATTAACTTTATAAGAGTAACCATGAATTTCAAAGTTTAATTTATGGTCTTTGTTTTTATTTTGCTTACAATTAAACAGTGAGTGAATGACAATTATTTAAACTTCCATGTTGCACAGGTAGAACCCCAGTGAAAATCTGTTAAGCTACTATCACACCAAGAATGTGATGCGTTCAACAATGCACTAAACATTCATCATTGAATGCAAATATAGCCTAAGGTGTTCACACTGGACAAACAGTTAGGGATTTATTCTACTTCTTTTGTTTACTAGCACATGTCCATCACCTAAGGTTTGACCAAGGTTTGGTGTGAAATGTCAAAGCGGTGCATATCTCTTGAGACTAGCTCCTGGCTTTTTATTAACAGCTCTTTTCTGATCTATGAAAGACTTGATGTCAGATAATTTCGGCCAGGCACAAACCCTAATTATTAATTCCTCCTCCATGATCAAAATTTTTAGAGCTTCAGTGAATTAAAAGGGGCACTGTCCATTCGTTACTACCAAATTTGAGTACCTGAATGGTCAAAGTTTGACGTGGTATAACTTTCATTGTTCATCCAATGTCTTCACATTTTGTATGTAGAGCTTGAAAATAGTCATAGAAACTTGTGTAGCTACTTTTGAACGCGATAGTTTTGAACACGGACACGGACACAAGCATTTACAAAAATTTTTCATTTGAAGTTGTCAATTGAACACAAATTACTGAGGACAGTGTTAAATAGCTTTAGACCTACAGCTTTAGAACTGTCCTTAAATAACTTTTCATCCATCCACCAACCACTTATTGGGTCAAAATGGGAGGACAAGGATACCTCACTTTTCCTGAGAGCCTTTCCCAAAAGTCCGGGAGACAAGACATCTGCCCAGTTGAATACTCCAGGAACTCTTTACCAGGAGAGCCTCAGGGTGCTATTCTACTACTACTTGGAGTAGTTCTGCTTGATGTGGAAATGTAGTGAGTCAACTCTGATCCTCTTCGGTGGAGCTTGCGATCTATTGTTGGGCACTCAAGACAACCTGCCAAAGATGCTCATTTGTAAACTTGTATCCATGATAATACCCAAAATTCATAACCAATAGTTGGGGTAATAGTTATTGGTGAAAATTTAGATTGGCTTGTAAATTGAAGTCTTGCCTTTCGTTGCAGTTGTAACTTGCAATTGTTACAGTACTCTGCTCCTCGCAAATTTGTGAAGCTTGTAATACTGCACTGTGGCGATGCATATGTGAAAATATACCTGTTAATCCACGATGTCCCTATCATTTTCAACGTGTAAGCTGTTGCGCAACTGCAATCTGCTCACTAGCTTTATGGATAAAGATACTGTCTCTAATATTAAGGTAAGAATTCTACACCAGACCTGTACTTCTTATGGGTGGTGTTGTGTTCTCTAACCTCAGTAATCCCCATGTTTTACCTGTAGGAGTAGACATTCCCATGCATAATAATGTATCATATAATTTGTATGACTTCATCCAAGAAAGTTTAATTACACTCAGCTTGCGCTGGCTGGAGGGCAAATTTCCTAGATAATCTACAATCTTCAATTTCTAGCTTTGAGTAGGAGTGTGCAAAGAGTGTGCATGTGTGTTTAGAAGAAAGATAGAGAGGCAGACAGAGAGAGAAGTCATGAAGCACAACCCCCCATCAAGCTGAGTGGCCATGGAGAATGGCAGTCTGTTTTATTCCTTCCCATGGTCTTGGGGCTGGAGTCTCTTGCCCGCTGAGCTGCACCGATGCTGCTCTTTGAAGTGTGCAATTGGGATGTCCACACAGTCTCATGTCATCAAGACCCAGACACATGAACGGGTGCACTTATGTCACAAATAAAAATGCATACTAATACGATGAATAGCATTTATCACACATGTTGACAAAATAGAAGAATTTGCGTCTTGGTTTGATGTGTTTTGTCTAAAGTTTATGGTTTTTTGTTCTGAATAACCATTAAATAACCCCTGAGGACAAGAACTGCAACTCATCAAGTATCACATGGGATTTTTTTAAAGCCAATCCTAGTTAAAACTAAAACTGCTAAAAAAGAGGGAAAGAAACAGCTATTTTGGTGCAATTTTAGGATAAGTTGGTGGGGTGACATTTTTCTTTTACTACAATTATTTATTGTTTTGGATGCCATGTCTTATGTTTCCTATGTGGAACAAGTCATAACATATGTCAACAGATCAAATGTTGATCAAAATGTGAGCAGAGAGAAAAAAAAAAACTTCCTTCAATGGTGCTAACATTTTCTGTCTGTCACTGATGGTTTACAGTCAGCAACTGCCCTTTGTCATTCCATGTAGATACAGCAATTATGCCTTTTTAACCAGTCATTTTCATGCTGGGCCATAATGGCTGAATGGTAAATTAACTCAATAAAGTTTGTCCTCAGATGAGTTTTGTATTCATTAATATACCTCCCTTTAGCTTGCAACCTCACAATCCCTTCCTTCCTCTCACATAGCAATCTGAACATTTAAATTGCTTCTGCAGCAGTCATACTTAGACTCGCCTTGCGCTCATAATTCATACCAAGGTAATATATTATACACAGCGACGTTAGACTAGATCTTGCTGACAGCCTCTGTATTGAGTGTGCATGTGAATGTATACTATTGGATTTTGTTGCATGCGTGAGAAATGCGAATGCAACCATTGTTCGTTTTTTAAGCACCTTCATGAGGTACAACATCTATGTAGCAAATGGAGATGAAGTTGAATTTAACTGCTGACAACAATGTGGCATAACTTATTCTTATTTCCAACCTCAGTTATGTGTATTTACATTAACATAAATAAAAACAGTGCTCCCCAAAATGATTCACTCCCCTAAGGTAAGAATCATTTTGGGGGAGCACTATAACAAGATGCAAATTTACCAAGTAAAGATGAAACAATGAATAAATATAACTTTTTAGACACAGGGTACTTTCAAACCAGTATAATCCAGCAAGCTTGATTCACATTTTTGTCCTCTTATTCAATTAAATTAAGTATAGACACAGGGAAGGAGTCTGAGCTGTATTTTTAGGCCTGAGCAAGGCTTTCACAGTGGATCACACGGTGGTGTTAACAAGGTTAACACGCTATACACAGTCTATGGGAAAACAGGGCATATATGGGCATAGTGAACAATCCCCTTAAATAAATATATGACATCGCAGTGAACAAAACAGTCAAAGAAATGAATCTCTAATGGGGCTCCAGAAAATATTTCAAAATCAGCTAACAAAACCAAAACACACGTGTCGAGGACACCCAAACGAAGAATTAAAATTATTATGGGATAGCCACACGAGCTGTGGCTTGTCGCTCATTTTGTGGCAGTGTTTGGCAGTTTGTACATTTCCCCACATTATCAAAAAAGAAATTTTTTTTACTGCTGTCCCCTCTTCTAAAAATAAGACCCCAGGCGACCAAAACATAAAACGGTTGCTATTGAAATGAAACCAACAAAAAATACGCCATTTTGAAAAAAAGTAATTTTTCATAAAGTTGTCACATGTAGCTCTGACTAGGGAGGCAGGGACAAAGTGAGGGGCTCGTAGCAGCCGCTCAGCCAGTGAGGGCAAGCAAAATTGGAGCATTGTGGGATAGCGAGGGTGGGCAGCACCTGCGGACCATGCAATGCACCTTCCGTCTCTAATATTTTCACTTGAAATGAGTTTCGCTTTACTTGCAGTAGTTTAATCTTATAGTGTACTGAACACACAAGTATGGCTCTCAGTTTATATAGACCAGGGCTGACTTTGGGATGCACCACCAGACCAAACAGCCTAGTGTGAAAGCAAGATAGTCCACCCAACGAAATCTAAAATCTCTATTATCATGAACTTCAATTTTCACACACAGTATTAGAACAAATTTGTATCGTAACCAAATTGAATGTTCTCATAAAGTGGAAAGAGAGGAAAGTAATGTGGTTCAAGACCAACATCCATTCATTTATTTTCCAATCCCACTTAATCCCTTCAGAGTCACAGAGTTGCTGGAGCCTATCCCAGCTATTGTTTGGCTAAGGGGGGGTTCATCTTTAGCTCTATGATACTCGTGTGTTTAACTTTCTTAATTTCAGTTTCTATTCTGAGTCGCTTTTGATGAGACAAAATCATTCTCAGATTTGGCTGAGGCTTGTAATGGTTAAATATATGATTTTTTGCTTAATAAAAATGACTAACCAATGGTATGTAATTGGATGCTGATTTGTGACCAAGATGACAAATCAATGTTTGACTTTTAGCTGATTAAAATTGCCTTTGTGGACAAATGGCCTCTAAATTCCGCAGACAGCTTCCAGTGACACAGAGTTCCAGGAGTTTCTGTGTGAAGTGCTTAGCAGAGAGCTGATGACTGGCTACATGAGGTTACTTGCTTGGCCTGTGGTGCATCTGGGGTTTTAGCTCCACTACAGATTAAAATGGAGGGAAAAAAACACACTGCAACTGTGCTAATCCCTCTCACCTGACTCCCTGTTTAAATCACTGTTCTGCTTCATCAGCTGGGACCATACCTTGCCGCAGCCTGAAGGTTTGGCCCCTCATTTTTTTTAATGTAATTTTTTGCAAATGTAGAAAAAACGTTGGCAGTCTGGTGCTTAGTGGGTCATAGACTCCACAAAAACCTGGTAAGCATGGACGTGCACAGGATTTTAGAGGGGTGTGTCCATAAAGTCAGGAAAGGGCAGGAAATTTTTTTTGGCCCTTTAAACAACACGGAAAACAAGTAAACTACTAACAGTACTACTCCGCTATGATACTCATTGTTAACAAGACTTCGTTCGCTTAATCAAAACCTTGGAAGACATGAAAGCGATAAAACACTGTAGGTTATTTATATTGGCAGAAAGTGCTGCAGGCAAAATCAACATAAATCAAGTTTAGTCCAGATGGTAATATTTAAACAAAGACATCCTACAACTTTTATTCCCAGAATGCTGACATTTTTAATAATATTTAATATTATTACTTTGGTCCCACGTCGCTCCTTCGGGCTGTGCCCGACCGGGGCCCGTGGGAAGAGCCCCGGCCACCAGGCGCTCGCCTGCGAGCCCCGACCCTGGGCCTGGCTCCAGAGCGGGGCCCCGGTGACGCCAATCCGGGCCCACCACCCGTAGGAGACCTCAAAAGGGGCCGGTGCAATGTGGTTTGGGTGGCAGTCGAGGGCGGGTGCCTCGGCGGCCCAAACCCCGATCATGGAACCTGGCTTTTGGGACATGGAATGTCACCTCTCTGGGAGGGAAGGAGCCTGAGCTGGTGCGAGAGGTTGAGAGATACCGTCTAGATATAGTCGGGCTCACCTCCACACATGGCCTGGGCTCTGAAACTCAGTCCTTAGAGAGGGGTTGGACTCTCTACCACTCTGGAGTTGCCCGAGGTGAGAGGCGGCGGGCTGGCGTGGGCTTACTCGTGAGCCCCCAGCTCAGCCGCCAAGTGTTGGAGTTCACACCAGTGGACGAGAGGGTCATGTCCCTCCGCCTCCGGGTAGGGGGACAGGTCTCTAACTGTGGTTTCGGCTTACGGGCCGAACAGCAGTTCGGAGTACCAGGCCTTCTTGGTGTCTCTCGAAGGGGTACTGGAAAGTGCCCCAACGGGGGACTCCACTGTCTTCCTGGGGGACTTCAATGCCCACGTGGGCAATGACAGTGGCACCTGGAGGGGTGTGATTGGTAGGAACGCCCCCCCTGATCTGAACCCGAGTGGTGTTTTGTTATTGGACTTCTGTGCTCGTCATAGTTTGTCCATAACGAACACCATGTTCGAGCACAAGGGTGTCCATCAATACACCTGGCATCAGGACACCCTAGGCAGGAGGTCAATTCAAGATTCAAAGGGTTTATTATCATATGCACAGTAAAGAAACAGGTTTCCCTGCACAATGAAATTCTTTCTTTGCTGTCTGCTCCGAATGCCCAAAAGTATAGAGGAAACAAAAACAATTCACTCACATCATACACACAAAAACACAAGATGTCGAGTGGCTGTTGTAAAAGTGCAAATGTGCAAAAGTGACAATGACAGTAGCAGCAATTAGGATAAGCAAAGGTGCAGTTTGTTTTTTCCAGACTCCAGTCAGCTGTTAAGGAGTCTGATGGCAGAGGGAAAGAAAGAGTTCTTGAGTCTGGTGGTCCTGCACTTCACACTCCTGTACCTCCGTCCTGAGGGGAGGAGAGTGAACAGTCCTCGTTGCGGGTGGGTGGGGTCCTTGATGATGGAGGCAGCTCTCCTGCAGACCCTGCGTTTGTAGATGCTCTGCAGCGAGGGAAGAGGAGTCCTGGTGATCTTGGACGCAGTCTTTACCACTCTCTGCAGGCGTTTGCGGTCCGCAGCGGTAGAGCTGCCGTACCACACTGTGATGCAGCTGGTCAGGATGGACTCAACCATGCAGCTGTAGAAGTTGCTGAGGATCTTTGGGGACATGCCGAACCTCCTCAGCCTCCTCAGAAAGTACAGCCGCTGATGAGCTTTCTTCACCAGCTGTGACGTGTTTAGTGTCCAGGTGAGGTCCTGGCTGAGGTGGACCCCCAGATATCTGAAGCTGCTCACCCTCTCCACTTCCAGACCTCGGATAAGAAGTGGCTGATGAGGGTTCCTCTTCTCCTTCCTCATGTCCACTATCATCTCCTTTGTCTTGTCTGTGTTGAGGGTGAGGTTGTTGTCCTCACACCATGTCACCAGACTGGCCACCTCCCTCCTGTAGGCTGCTTCGTCCCCGCCAGTGATGCGTCCTGTCACAGCGGTGTCGTCGGCGAACAATGATCGACTTCGTAGTTGTTTCAGGCGACCTTCGGCCCTGTGTCTTGGACACTCGGGTGAAGAGAGGGGCGGAGCTGTCCACCGATCACTACCTGGTGGTGAGTTGGATTCGCTGGCGGGGAAGGAGGCCGGAAAGACTTGGAAGACCCAAACGTACTGTGAGGGTCTTCTGGGAACGTCTGGCTGAGCCCTCCGTCAGGGAAGTCTTTAACTCCCACATCCGGGAGAACTTCAAACAGGTACCGGGGGAGGTTGGGGACATTGAGTCCGAGTGGACCATGTTTTCCACCTCCAATGTCTCTGCTGCTGCTCGGAGCTGTGGTCGCAAGGTCTCTGGTGCCTGTCGCGGCGGTAACCCCCGAACCCGGTGGTGGACACCGGAAGTAAGGGATGCCGTCAAGCTGAAGAAGGAGTCCTACCAGGCCTGGCTGGCCTGCGGGACTCCAGAGGCAGCTGACAGGTACCGGCAGTCTAAGCGAGCTGCGGCCCGGACTGTTGCGGAGGCGAAAACTCGGTCCTGGGAGGAGTTCGGTGAGGCCATGGAGAAGGACTATCGGTTGGCCTCGAAGAAATTCTGCCAAACCATCCGATGACTCAGGAGGGGAAAGCAGTTCTCCACAGGCACCGTTTTCAGTGCAGGTGGGGAGCTGTTGACTTCGACTGGGGACATTGTCGGGCGGTGGAAGGAGTACTTCGAGGATCTCCTCAATCCCACTGACACGCCTTCTTTTGAAGAAGCGGAGAGTGAGGACATTGGGGTGGGGCTGTCTATTACCCGGGCTGAAGTCACTGAGGTAGTCAACGAGCTCCTCGGTGGCAAGGCCCCGGGGGTGGATGAAGTCCGCCCTGAGCACCTCAAGTCTCTGGATGCTGTGGGAGTGTCTTGGCTGACACGTCTCTGCAGCGTCGCGTGGCGGTCGGGAACCGTACCACTGGACTGGCAGACAGGGGTGGTGGTTCCCCTCTTTAAGAAGGGGGACCGGAGGGTGTGTTCCAACCATAGGGGAATTACACTCCTCAGCCTCCCTGGGAAAGTCTATGCCAGGGTACTGGAGAGGAGAGTCCGTCCGATAGTCGAACCTCGGATTCAGGAACAACAGTGCGGTTTCCGTCCTGGTCGTGGAACAGTGGACCAGCTCTACACCCTATCTAGGGTGCTGGAGGGATTGTGGGAGTTCGCTCATCCAGTCCATATGTGTTTTGTGGATTTGGAGAAGGCGTTCGACCGCGTCCCCCGTGGCATCCTGTGGGGGGTGCTCTGGGAGTATGGGGTCCGGGGAGCCTTACTGAGGGCTGTCCGGTCTCTGTATGACCGGAGTAGGAGCTTGGTTCGCATAGCCGGCAGTAAGTCAGACCTGTTCCCGGTCCACGTTGGACTCCGGCAGGGCTGCCCTTTATCACCGGTTCTGTTCATTGTTTTTATGGACAGAATTTCTAGGCGCAGCCAGGGGCCGGAAGGGATCTGGTTTGGGGACCACAGGATTTCCTCTCTGCTTTTTGCAGATGATGTTGTCCTGTTGGCTTCATCGAACCGGGACCTCCAGCGTGCATTGGGGCGGTTTGCGGCCGAGTGTGAAGCGGCTGGGATGAGGGTCAGCACCGCTAAATCTGAGGCCATGTTCCTTGACCGGAGAAAGGTAGTTTGCCATCTCTCGGTCGGTGGAGTGTCCTTGCCCCAGGTGGAGGAGTTTAAATACCTTGGGGTCTTGTTCACGAGTGAGGGAAGATCGGAGCGTGAGATTGACAGGCGGATCGGAGCGGCGTCCGTAGTTATGCGGTCGCTCTATCGGTCCGTTGTGGTGAAGAGAGAGCTGAGCCGAAAAGCAAAGCTCTCAATTTACCGGTCGATCTACGTTCCAATACTCACCTATGGTCATGAGCTATGGGCCATGACCGAAAGAACGAGGTCCCGAATACAAGCGGCTGAAATGAGCTTCCTCCGTAGGGTGGCTGGGCGCTCCCTTAGAGATAGGGTGAGAAGCTCGGTCACCCGCGGGGAGCTCGGAGTAGAACCGCTTCTCCTCCACATCGAAAGGAGCCAGCTGAGGTGGCTCGGGCATCTAGTCCGGATGCCCCCTGGACGCCTCCCTGGAGAGGTGTTCCGGGCATGTCCCACTGGGCGGAGGCCCCGGGGAAGACCCAGGACACGCTGGAGAGACTACGTCTCTCGGCTGGCCTGGGAACGCCTCGGGGTCCCCCCAGAGGAGCTGGAGGAAGTGGCTGGGGTGAGGGAAGTCTGGGCATCTCTGCTCAGTCTGCTGCCCCCGCGACCCGGTCCCGGATAAGCGGAGGAAGATGGATGGATGGATTATTACTTTGTCGTGAGGATCTTCATGTTCTGTCCTCAGTCAGGCACTCCAGGTTCATGTTAATCATCTTCAGCTTTTTTCATTTCTGTTAATTGTCCTCAGTGAGTAGAAGTGTCTGCTTTTCACTTCTACATTGTCAGGTCATCTACCTGTACTTTATCTGCTTTTTGTTACTGTATGGTTTTTGTCCCGTTTAGGTTTATCTATTCATTCTTTACGTTTCCCAGTTTTCTTCCTACATCTCCAGTTCCTGACACTTGGATCCAATGTGATTCTGATTCGAGATTGGGATTCACAGCTAAGTTTTCTTTAGCATCTTATCCTCTAAACACAGACTTTTGCTGCAATTGGACAGATTTTAATCAAGAAGATTGTAAAACTGAATGGTACAGTGTTTAAAGAAGTCAAATCTAATCAGAAAATATTGCGTTAAACAGATACAATCAGATAATTGGATTTTGGTAGTGACGCATGAATGGCGTCCCGTTTCGTTCACTGAAGTGCCAACCGTTTGATAATGATTCATAAAGAAAAAAATAACAACTGCAGTTTGTGCTCGGCTGGAATCATACAACAAGTCTTTCATATATCGGAATAGAGCTTTGACATTTACACCAAGCCTCTTCAAACTGTGAGTACATGTACTTGTGTCAGGTACCGACAGTCCAGTGCGAACACCGTATGCTAAAAGCGTGTAACAGTATGTCCATTTAAACACATTCCTGCTCGCACGTCACATGCCTGTATGTCCGTCGGAAAATTCTGTGACTTTGTTCTAAATACTATTTTGTCTGACATTTGCAGTAAATATAATCATTAAACACTGAGCTCCAGAATGAACTACTTTGATCTCACTGCATGCTGCTTATGGAAGGATGTGCCCGTGACATCTGTCTGATTCAATATATCTAATTGAATTTTTGTATTTTGCAATAACTGCTGTTCAGTAGCTGCTCATTTACAGAAACAGATTCGTTGTGTGCTTCAATAACAATATTTGTCCAATACAGAGTATATATTGCATGTGTACAGAACAGATGGGGGATCAACCTAGGTGGTTCTTTATGTGATTAGATGAATGTTCAACTGCACCGGGCACATTTTAATAAGGTCTTTACTGAAATGCTGCACACTGTGCTACAGGACCAGGGAAGTAGATTTCAGCTTCAAACAGCTGAACCCAGTGCAAAATAATTCAACACAACCACAGATGTGAATAAATTGTAAATCACCATAATTGTGTTTCAGGAGCCCCAAAGAAATGGATGATGTCATTAAGGGCACAGCCGGTGCCTGGTCCCAGAGCAGCCTCTCAGGTGGATTGTTCTGCAGTCTCACTATTCCCCTGTCGAAAGGTAATATAGAGTCCAATATCTACTCTGTACTCCAAGGAGGAGGGGGTTTCTTGTTGAATAATTGAGACCTAGATAAGAGACCAGTGTACATGCATTAGACAGCGGTGTGGCCTCATTGGCTCTTTTTCTGGTTTCAAAAGCTGTGTTTTTACGGCTTTCAAAATCACTGCTTTCCTTTTTTAGTCTTTGTTTGACATTCGTGCATTCTCACAAACCACTCTTCTGGTAAAGTAATAAGTAGGTGTTAGTGTTTTCTCTGCTAATAGCCTTTCTACTATTTAGCATGTTGTGCTTTATGTTATTGATAGAGCTGAGTTTCAAAAGATAAACCCAAGTAATGCTCGGGTTAAAAAGGAATGTAGGCGATGTGGTTATCAAAACGGTGCAGAGATTTTATCACTTTACCAGGAGCCTATTTTAGGGCCATTTTTCTGGAAACAGATCTTTTTCCTGACTCAGAATAGACCTGTTTAATAGGTCATACAAAGGGAATCTAAATGAAATTGAAGCAATAAATCCAATATACCTGATATCTGAATTAGAATCTATGATAAAGTCAAATGGCAGGTTAGAACCATGTGCATTGATGGGGCAGAATTAAAAGCAATAACTGGGTTGGTACAAACCAGTAAAACTTAAATGCATAAGAATGATAGACATACTTGCTATGCTTGGCACATAATTATAGGGTAGAAAATGACAGGAAACATTTATTGAATGTTTTCAATATGAAGGGCAAACAAGGTGTCAAAGATTGTGACTTACATTGGATTGGATTGTGTATTAAACAAAATATTTCAGTTTTCCAACTTCCTTCTCTATCTAAGATTCCAACATGGAGTTTTAGGTACTTTCGACCCATTTACAACACCTGCAGCACTATTCTGGTTTCTTCAAACCACCAAGAGATTTCCAGAGGTGGACTTTAGCAATCTTTAAATCTACCTGTCATAGGACATGTCTTCTTGTACTAGGCCTGCACAATAAATCACAAATTTATCGTAGTTGCGATATCAAGCTGTGCAATGCGCATATTGCAAAAAACTGCAACAATTGCAATAAACGGTTACCTTAAATGTACTTAAACAATCTTATGGCAGCTTGAAGTATTTAACATAACAAATAATCCATTTATGTATTTGACCAAATGGATGGATCCCTTTTATGTTAGATATCCCTTTCTCATGTGGACTAGGGTCATTTGGAGTATTATTTAAGGCAGGGGTCCCCCAAATCCAGGCCTTGAGGGCCGATGTCCTGCTGGTTTTCAAGAAACCCTGCCTTATTTGCTGCTTATTACCTGTGTTTTTTTTAAGCCAATAAGGAGCTTTAATGGCAGGTTGGTTGGAAAATATGTAGGACACCGGCCCTCCAGGCCTGACTTGGAGACCCCCTATTTAAGGTATGTTGACTAAACTGTTGCGGTGAAATGGAAAGTAGGTTTTTGGTTGTTTTACCATTTGTTTATGTATCACAAGTTATATAGTCATCGCAATATTGATCACTTATATCGCAAATCACGAGTTTTCCTCATATCATGCAGCTCTACCTTGTACCTTTGATCAAATAAAAGCATTCAAAAGCACAGATTAACAATAATACAATTATTTAAGTAAAGTGCCTAGATCAAGCTACTCTTAGGTCTTTCAGAGTAAACTATATGCAAATATATGATCATTTATAACCTTTGGCAAACTAAACATTTTTTAATGAAATGATAGTTATTTTCACAGCTCATTTTCCTACCAGGAAGTAAGACAACTTAATCTCAGATGCTTCTCGCCCATTTATGACGTCAACCTTGAGCCTGCCTCAGCAGTGTATCTGCGTTTCACTCATGAAAACAAACAACATCCAAACTCTTGCAAAGTTGGTTTCTGCAAAATGTGCACATAAAAGGATGGCGTTTTTGCCAAACACCGCTTTCTCTGTGGAGAGAGTGGGTGTGTGTGTTAGCCTAGTGCTGGCAGCGCAGACTCTTCCTGGAAGGGGCTGGTCCTTGCTTTTTGACATCACAGTGTGAGAACCCACTTGTTTTAGTGGATTGGAAGGGGCTGGTGCTCAGAGCACATGTTTTTGGAGGAATTCTTGGAAATGTATGAATGGATCAAAATACTCCTTCGGGGTTGTGGTTTTTGAGGAATTGCCGTTATACACTTAAAGCTCAAAAAGTGGTATTTGCATGATATAGGCTCTTTAAGGTATTGCCCACTATTGCACATTGTTACTGTAGTCCCTGTCCCTGTACTGGAATAGATGGGTACTTTGGGACATTATTACGGAGCACATCCAGTATCACTTCTCGCCAAAAAATGTTCAAATGATGAAAAAATATCACATTGATATCATTATTGATACTATATTTATTTATGTCTGAATGTAAACGGCTGGCCCGGGACCAGAGAGCCTAATTTCGTTTTATCATGATAAAATGACAATAACGTTTCCTGATTCCTGATTCCTGAAAACTTCATCATCCAATCAGTGATGTCCCATAATACCTTTTACAGCTTGATTCCAGTAATCCGTTTGATTACTGGAATTTAATTTTGTTTAATTTTGTTATTTTTATTTTTATTTAGTTTCATAATATTTTATGTTTAGATTTCTAAATTGTCTTTTATTGTCTTTTTAATTAGCTTTACTCTTTTTCTTATCAGCGTTGTGATCTTTATTTTTTTTTATGTTGGGTAATTTGATGGTATGATTTGCACTTCGTGGCCACCGTGGTTAATGGTTGTTGTCGTTAAGAAAATGCATCAGTGTTGTTAATGGCTAAAACTTCTTTGAGCTTAGGTTCCTGTGGATCAATAAGGAAGAAAAGAGCATATTCTAAAGTTGTGGACTAATTATTAAATTATATAATATATTACATACAAGGAATAACTTCTATTTGTAATAATCTGTAGAAATAGAAGTAATTTATTTCCAAAGTTGCATCTCTTTCAACTGAATGCAGTTGCAATTCAGTTGAAGGAAAAATGTTGATTTTCTTTGTAATATTTTTCTTGCTTTTGAGTCATGGCATCTGGATTTAAAAAAAAATCTTTGTAATTTTTGCAAAACTTTCAAGACATACTAAGGCAAATACAGACCCTTCTTTCTTTCTCACTGCAGATCATGTAAATTGACACTTCTTGGCTGCACAACCAAAGCAGTTCATGCCAGCCGTGCTGTGCCAACTGCTTTTTGACCTTGCAGCACAGCAATTATTTGGAACTACTCTGACTGGTTATTATGGTTTAAACACAAACAAACCCCATCTTCAGTTCTTGCCACAGTGCGTCTGCTCTTGATCCGAATTCTATGATTTAGAATAAAAACAGAGTTGTGTCCATGTTTTTAGATAAATGAAATGTTATGCAAATAAAAGTCAAATGCAGGTAAATCTTGTTTTTAAAGGTGAGGTAGGCCAATCCCACAGTAAGATGAGACACTACTGAAATTCTGTTCCTGTCCCAAACCAGTCCCATGACAACAGTCTGCAGTAAAGCTTTCATGGATTGTGCAGTTCCACTGAAAAGCACCTTTTAGCGCTTGGAGCCGCTTGACCAACTTTTGGCATCTTGGGATAGTGATCGATCTAATGGGACAATCTGCTCTTAAAATGAAACATTTGGTAAGGAAATCCTCTGCCACCCACACTTTGTGACTGTTGTACAACAGATGAGTCAATAATTATCTCAGTAATTATTTGTGGAAACTCCTTGTTGTTGGGTTGGCACCTCCTCTTGGTGGTTTTGCAATAATTCCATAATTAAAGGCTGCTCTGGAACTCCCTATGAATCCATTGCAACTGAGTGTATTGGACCTTGAAAATGCTTCTTTTGTAAGTTGCTCACTCTAGTTTATAAATGAAAGAGGTGCGGCTGTAGTGCAGCGGTAGAGCAGTAGACTTCTGATTAGAAGACTGCAGGCTCAATTCTTGCCTCACATGCCTTGTGTCACAGTCTTCTTGAGCAAGACACTAAACCCCACATTTTTTTGTTTTTCTCTTTCACAGCTGTTGGTGTCATAATTCCAGCTGGGTTGAACCTACAATTATTAATTTCTCCTCCCTTATTAATTTTTAAACGGTTGGGACCAGTTCCAGTTTGGAACACGGAAGACTGAAATGCAATTCATGCAGGTTTACATAGACTGGCTGCTTGAACACGCGTTGCAGAGACTGGTGTGAATGTCAACAGGTGGTTTGTTAGTGCTTTCACAGCTTGCTGATGGTGGATGAGGGACACCTGTTTTCCTACTGCCTACAGGATGACGGCGACCATTGTTTTTCTTGTTCCTCTTCCAATGAGAGTGGTTCCATCTTGACTTCATCAAAGGACAACATAGGAGTCTTCCTCACAAGGCGCCAAGGCGAAGGGAACCGTCTCTTAATCCCATGACAAACTGGTCTCGTAAACCTTCACCTCGCAGGCCACGCTCAAGCGCCAGGGACTCCACACACTGGCTCCAACTGTCCTCTCTACCCCGCAGGCCGCGCACTGGTTTCCTATATGCGAAGAACAACCTCCCTGCTCTGTGTGTAACCACGCCCTCCCACACGTGTCCCTCATCCACCATCAGCAAACTGTGAAAGCAATCCCAAACATCCTGCTGACATGAACGTAGCTTAAGATATAGCCATTTCTTCGGATAACCTTATTTTATAACATCCAAATCTCTAGGAACATTTTTATATTCTTGTTTTCAGTTAACAGAATGCCTCAAAATTGTATTGATACGAGCGATTAAAAACTAACTTGAAACCAAAGCCAAATTCCCTTTTAAGTCATAATTTAATGCACGTATTTTAAGTCACGTATTTGCATGTCACCTCACACATGCAAGGGACAGAACTGTAAGCACAGCTGGAAGTTATAGCTCATATTGCAAGTTCTGGTCTTTCGCTGTTGTAGCAGATTTAAAATAAATAAAATGAAATGCCTCTCTTGTATATTTTATTTTACAAAATTCAGCAGATATACTTACAGTAAGTAAAACAGTTTCCGTTCATCAGTATAATCATGAATTAATATAGAGTCTTCTGGACCATATAGCATCCCATTCAGTCTGACTGAGGCGTAACAGTTTACACTCAGTTTATCCTGTTTTTTTCTGCAAAGATTGTCAAATCCTAACAGCTTTCATTATAATAAAACTGACATGACAAGAATAAATACATATTTTATTTGTGATTTCTGTAGAAAAAAAAAAAGCTCCACCCCAAGCAGTTTCCATTTTTAAATTTTGTAAGTGCATTGCTGCCATTATCTCCTCTTCCATGAGAAGCCAATGTGTTTAAAACCTGCTCCACTCTGGATTTACTTCTCCAATAGATTACTCTAAAAATAAAAAACTTTGCCTATTCACTCAGCAATTAGTCAATCTAATGGCACAACAGCTATCTGACGTTTTTGAAAAAGCAAGACTATCTTAACCGACAAACTGTAAGCTAGTGTGCCTGCTGCAGCTTTTTGCCTTCCAGTAGGGGTTCTAATTAAAATCCAACTTCACATGAATGATATAAATAAAAGCTAGCTTTAAGAGGTGCAAATAATAAAGTTTATTAACATACCAAGGCAGAAGAAGATTGCAGACTTTCAAAGGAGAAAATTGCCTGAGGCTTGGAAGAAACCATAAGCCAGAACAGTATTGTGATGCAAAATTTACAACATTAAACAGTAATTATTACTCAATTATCGAGTTATAGTTTAAATGTGACCTAAAGAGATTTGACAGAAATCAATCTTTTCAGCAATATTCAGCTCATTCAGAGTTTTGAAAGGACTCCTCTACCGTCAGATAAAAGACTGGATTCAGGAACCAGGCGCGGACGAGTCCTGCAAGGTTCTTGAACTAGCATTGAACTAGACTATCCAAAAACAGGAGCAGCACTTGAGAGATGTTCTGTGAAATTACTGGTGGTCAGCACAGTAGTTTTGGCATTATGAGCCATTGAGCTGGCACCCAAGCACTGAGTCACAAAAGCCTCATGCTGGGTCTGCTGTGGGGCTGAGCTTTAACACACATCGCTACTGGCAACATGAGGACAAAATTGAGCCCTGAGATAAAACCTGTCACCTGGAGCTGTGATGCAACTATGGAGTACATTTTGTCTGACAAATTGAGATTGTGCAGTGATTTATACCCAGATTCTCCACTTGGGATGGCGCCTGCCAATATTGTCTGCATGAGCTGCCCGAACTGTTTTCCAATATGTAAATGTTCTGTCACTCCTGGTGGTGTTTGGGGTATGCTGCAAAATTCTAGGAGACTAGTTTGTTTATTATCAAGCACAAAGCTGGCTATTTAATTATTTTAATGCATTTGGAATTAGAATAGCCATGCAAATAAATGTGCCCATATTGCAATAATAAAAGATATAAATGAATAAGAACTGACAGGTTGACAACAATAAAATGATCACATTACACACCATATTTAGGTCGAAATACATCAGCAGGATTGAAAAGCTGCTGTGGAAAAAGCCTTTTTATAGGGCCAAAGCTACATACACACAGAATATGTGATGTGTGATCAGGAACGACCGAAACGGGCATTCTTGAACTGGCTTTGAGCATACGGTGTTCACACTGGATTGTTGCTACCCAATACATTCAATTCAATTCAATTCAATTCAATTTTATTTGTATAGCCGAAAATCACAAGAACAGTCGTCTCGATGGGCTTCGAAGTAAAACATGAACTCAAAAGGATCACGAATACAAAGAGTTGAATAGGAAAATACTAGAAATGAACTAACAAACTGACTATGCTATAATGGCATCCCTGCCCTTAGACCCCCCTTCGCGGTAAGGAAAAACTCCCAAAAACACCGGATTCCGGAAAAAAAAGAAGAAACCTCAGGGGTGCCCACTTGAAGGAGGGATCCTCCCCCAGGATGGACAGGCGATTTACTAGAAAACTTTGAGAAGAATTAACTTATCTAAATCTACAACTACATATATAAAGTCCAGCAGACGCGCTTCATCCAGCTGTGGTTGGGGGGACAGTCAAAGGCGCGAGTCGAGCCAGAGACAGGAACCACAGCCGGGTGTAGGAGCAGGAGCAGAGACGAGGTACTCGGTCAGGTACAGAGCAGAGACGAGCCAGAGATGAGCCAGAGGCAGGATCCACAGCCAGGTGTAGGGGCGGGAGCAAAGGCGAGGTAGACGGTCAGCAACTGGAGCACCGATGAGCCAACAGGAGTCTGGAAGCACTCCCACTCCCCAGGAGGGGAGAGGAAAAGAGGGACAATACATGAATCGCACTGCACCAAACAGAGGCATGGAGAACTAAATGATGAATAATGATCAAGAATGGAGAAGAGAGGAAGGGTAGAAGTAGAAGAGAAAAGAGGACAGAACCCCAGAGCACCATAGTTACCCCAGCTTCAACTTCTAGCAGCCTTTTAAAACAAATAGTTACTATTAAGTTTAATTTAAACAAATTAACATTAAGTTAAATAATCTCTGAATACTAACTAGTCTGACAATAAGCCTGTCCAAAGAGGAATTTTTTCAGTCTAACTTTGAATGTAGAAACTGAATCGGCCTCTCTTACATGAGCTGGGAGCTTATTCCATAAGACAGGGGCTTGGTGGCTAAACGCTCTACCTCCAACTGTACTTTTACTAATTCTAGGAACCACAAGCAGTCCTGCATTTTGCGAGTGAAGTGTTCTGTTTGGATGGTAAGGGACTATGAGGTCCTTAATATAGGACGGGGCCTGTCCATGTAAGGCCTTATAGGTTAACAGGAGGATCTTGAACTTAATTCTAGAATCTTGAACTTACATGTACTCACTAATGGAAGAGTCTTGGTTTGAAAGGTGCAAATTTCGTGAATCTTGCTCCAGGCTTTTTCTTTCACAGCTCTATTCCGAAGTCTTGGTGTCATATAATTAACTTTTCCTCCTTTGTGATCAATTAGAAAACTGTTGGTACTTCCATGTTTTGACAAGGACGCTACCCATACATCACTACCAAAGCAGAGTCCCTGATTGGTCTAAGCCAGGGTGGGCAAATTTATGACTCATGGGCCATGTTTACATTTTTAATCATAACAGTTTTTATTTCAAAACTTTGGCTTTTGTTTTAACCTTAGTGCCAATTGGGCCAATGGGCTGATGTCCATCAGGGAAAAATGCGAATTAGAGAAATGATGTATCCATGTGGCATTGGAATGATCAAAAGAATGACGTCCAACACGCATTAATTCAGAATAACTTTCTGCACCTAAACAAAGGTCATTTTATTTGAAGAGCACCATCAATGGGGACACACCAGAAAATAAAACATTAATAAGGATTATTAATATAATTTATTCCAGTTTAGCAGTCCAGATTAGATTGATATTGCCCCCAGGCCAGGTCCACCCCTGCTTTAAGTTCAATTGGTTTAAGTTTTGACAGGCATTCAATTGCTGTGGGCTTTGTACGTAGAACCCGAAAATGGTCTTAAAAACCTGTGTAGAAATGCGTGAATGTGTGAGTTTGGAATGCAGGAATCTGAAACACTGATATTTGCACATTTGTATAGACCTTTCATTGGAAGTGCTCGCTTTAACGCAAGATTCCGAACCAGGAGTGAATATGGCATAAAGTTGATGTATTTATTATGAATTTTTCAAGGAAAAGAGAACTCATCCAAAGTACTATGTGAATTTTTCTACTGATCCTAAGGAACATTGACCCACTCCAATGAAGACTGTGTTTTAGGTGTTTTTTACATTTTCTTGTGCAATTTTTCTCATGATGGAGAACATATAAGAATTAAAGAAAAAAACAGCTTTAATGAATATGTCTCTATCCAAATTGTGATTGATCAGAAGACGATGATGAAGATGCGCAGTTTGAAAAAACTCTGGTTTTTGACACAGCAACTGCCATGGGCGGGCCAAAGTCTCCCTGCTCCGCTTCAATTCTAAATCCTCCACCTGCAGACAAATACATCTACTAACGTCTTCATTTTCCTCGTCTAAGCTGGCATCTGGCTCAAAACTATACAGCTGGATAGCTCCAATATTGGTTTCTTTGCCACGCCAATGTTAGCTCGGGGTTGTGAGGAGCTATTGGCTAACAGGAGACATAATTAAAATACCAACGGGAACGATTTTACAATAAATAGTGGAACCGTGGGACGTAAAAGAAAATATATTGATGCAGTGTTTGAAAAGAGATCCTGACTCTTTTTGAACTGGAACTGATTGGAGCCAACACCCCACCCTCCATGTGCCGCAGTTTAAGGTACTTTCACCTTGTCCTCACCTTTAAAACCCTGTGGTGACAAGCATCTTTTTTCTACACAGTGTATGGGTAATGTCACCCATCTGACCGATGAAAAGCCAGCCCACGGTGTGTGGTATTTAAATTACCCGCAATAATCTAGTATGGAGCAACTGACTGATGAAGTAGCCTATGGCATCTTGCAGGACTTATGAATTATTTAATAGAAGTGCATGTTTGATGGGGTCCATTATGGAAGAAGCAGATGGGTACTACTTCTGTGATTTTGGCGAAGGGGGATACCAGGTTTGAGTAATTCATATAAAAACCTCCATAAACATCCATCTTCCTATCATTCATCCATCCATCGTGTTGCTTGTATGAACAACATAAAGATCAACCAAATTTCCAATGCCTATTATTTTTTATGTAGACACTTATTCATATGCCTCCTCAGATGCTGGCTTATTCACTGCTGCTGACAGATTATTGTGGAGGACACAGACAATACAACTGGGCAACTGGCCGTCTGTGCTCATTACTGAAAGAATAGAATACAGTCATAAGGTATAATAGCATCTGGACACACTGAGCCATAGAATTTATGGCTGGAAAAAGTACTTAGAAAGCATGACATAATATAAGTGATGTAAATGAGTGTTAGTTTATTGTGTGATTTTTGTTTGTAGAAGAGACTGAACCAGTGCGGTCTATCTGTCCCTGTATCCTCTCGAAGAGACTCAGATGGGCTGTAAAGGGTGTGTCACATTGCTGCTATGTACAGTTTGTGCATGTATTACGGATGAAAACTGGTCATATGTGCACAAACGTGGAAAAAGTGAGAAAAATTTGTGGATCTATAGGTGACACTTTCACACATCACAAATGAACCACGTTAAAATCACGGAAGAAGTACGAATAGACAACGCAAAGAACACGGATAGAATTATATAGAATTTCTTTATTTTGGCATTCAGAGCACTGGGCAGAAATTACATAATGTCAGCACCCCTCATAGGCCATCGTTATGCTTTGTTTTTTTAAATCAGTTAGATTCCCTGCACCAGTTTTAAGTCAGCTGCTAGGCGCCAGGGAGCCCAGCAGCCACCGGTAGGAGCTGCAGCTGGGGAGATCTACCAGAAGAGCCTGATAGGCGTCTAGGGTTGCATGCACGCCTGCAATACCCGGCCCCCTCCTGCGACTCGCCTTCCACACGGCGCGAACACCGCCCTGTAAGAGAACCGACCCCCAGCCCAGACGAGCCCAGCTCGGCATAGACTGCTGGAGGGGTAAATGATCCAACAATTTAAATAGCTCTCACGAAAAACGGCAATCGTGCATGAACCGTGCAAGATTATTGCACTGTTTGTATGCATTTTATTAGCGATTTGTGCAGCAATTACATATTTTCAACGTGCTATGTGCGCCATATACGTGATATATAAGTTGGATATTGGTGGTACATCCTTGAAAAATCAGTTGGACATACGTGGAACGGTCGTGAAAAGCCACAAATTAGCGTAAACATCTCAAAATAATCGTGCACAATTGTGTAAGACTTACTTAATAATTGCACATGAACTATGTAAAATATGCACGAACTCCGTAACTCTCAACTAACCAAAAATGTTGAATAGATCAAAACCGAATTCACGTAAAGACCTGACCGGACCAAAACCCTCGACAGACCCCTGGGCACATCGACGAATGACGAACGCAAGAAACGATTATGAATTACGTATGTCACGCATGTATCACAAAAGAGCAATCATACGTAAAAAATGTGCAAAATGTACGTAGCGACTTTGTGACATGGCCTTAACTGTGATTCCGTGTGCAGCTCCTTCATCTCTTGCACTTGATACAAGTCAAATAGTTCCAGAGCAAATAAAGTGAAAATTTGTGCAATTTGCATTACAAATACATTATTTAAGAGAAAACCATCTCTTTTAAAATGTCCATTCGCTGACTTGTTTGCACTGCAAATAAATATTTAAAAGTAACAGGTAAATATTTGCAACACTTTTTAGTAGAGGCGTGTCTCAAAAAAATTCGAAACAATTTTTAAAGTTGAATATTTCAGAAATTTGATGTAAAAAAAAAATTATATAAACATCATAGATTTATCAGAAAAACTATATATCTAAATATCGCCATTAATATTGTTATACTTTCTTTTAGCAGTGTTGTTTTTGTATTACTTCATAGCTTCAAGGCACTGTAGTAAGAGATTAGTCTCCCAAGAATCAAGTTAAATTATTTAACGACTCAATTTAAATGTTTTATTCCATGAGACAGCAGGGATTTTAATCATTTGGAGAGAACATAGTTGTCTTGTCTGGACTGAAATCAGTGACCTTTAGATATGTCTCATTGCACTAAACAACAACAACAACAGGTGTCACAACAAGTTAACCAGACAATGTCCTACGCAAAAAGTACCCTTAAAAAGGGAGCAGTTCAGAGAAAACACTGAATTCTCTTAACCACACTCATCATGTCATTTGGGAAAGGTTTGGAGTAAACCAACAGTGTTGGTTCACCAATTTTAACCTGGGCTCACACTGCATCCAGTCCATCTCTGGTACCGCCGGAAAGTAAGAGTATATGTAACTTGAAAAGTGTGAGAGGTACTCACACGGCATCCAGTCCAGTCCGGCCTCCCCGGCTCTTCGAATCTGTTTTGTTGGCTTCAAATTTTGGCCAGACGCCGGAGCGACCCATTAACAGCCCACAGTAATATTCATAATTCCAGGTACATACTTGTACCAACTGGTAAATGGAGAAGTTTGTCTTCCACATTTGCTCTTCTTATAACAATGGATAGGTACAGTGTCTGCATTACCACATTACCACACATTGGCTTTGCCAATCAGATGCTAATTGTTAGATGTTAAATTGTCCGCCCCATCAGTCACTTCCTTGTAAGCAGAACACCCTGATACTTTCACTCCTTTACCAAAAAAAATACTCATTCCTAATCTGGACGGGCCACTCCATCGTTTCCCTGATGGGAGAAAAAAAAAGGCATCTTCAGACCTGGAGGGACTAATTAAAGCCTCTCCACATTCAGCTGCAAAGTGCTCTAGGGAAAGCTCAAGGTCATGGCTAGAAGAAGCCAAAAGGACTAAGCCATCGGGAAACGGCACAGGTGAGATTCTAAAGCTACAGTACACCATTTGTACCAAACTGCTACCCTCAAAATTCCAAACCACGAATGACTGGGAACTTTCCCAGTTAATGGCTATGGTGTCTTCTTTTGCTATGAGATGAATGGCATATTATTCTTATTTTGCAGCAGGGACGTTGGAAAAATTGATTCCCAAAATACAAAACACTCCAGATGACAAGGAAGAACAAGGGTTTATTAAAGAACCATCAAAAGAAAGTTATGATTGTTTTTAACAGATCAGTGGGCTGAATTTTATAAAACTAAAGGGCCGTACACACCGGGACGTATATTCGCCAGGCGTTATTCGCCAGCATTTTTCGCCACGTTTTTTGTGTTCACACCCAGGCGATTTTCGCTGACGATGAGCCGAGCGAACATGCAATTTCATTCCCTGACATTAGATGGCGCTTAATGTAAAACAGAAAAACTCCTGTACACAAGGTGGCGCTGCGCAACTTTGCGCTTCTTAAAGTCGCTTTTCACTCAGAAGAAGAGAGCAAGTATTCACGCGCTTGTCAGAATCATACAAAGAAAACAAGAATATTTCAAGCACCAGTTGTTCCTATTGGTGCTTGAAATGGTGGTTCGGGGATATTTTAGAATGTCCGTAATTATTTCTTCGCGGCAGTGTAGACGCTACTTGCCGTCTATCTTCTTCGCTGGTATGTGTGCTCAGAAAGACAGGTTTGTGTTTGAGCGCCCCCAAGTTGTGTTTTACTGTAACTTCAGAAGCTCCAGACACGTGTGCAAAAGCGCCATTCTCATTGGTCGTATAGTTTTCGACGCCGCGCGTCAAACCAAAAAAACAAACCCGAGGCGTTTTTTAAAAAGTGACGATTTGACGCATGGCGTTTTTTTGCGTCGGTGTGCACACTCACATTGGTGCCCTTTGTTTAGTCACGAGGAGTTAAACATCGGCGAATATCGCGGGCGAAATGTGAATAGATTTACCATAAATTCTTGTTTTACTTGCTTGTACATATTTAATTTACAATAGATTGACCTACAAGAAATAACAAGTAATTTGGAAAACTTTAGCTGCACTGTTCAGGACCCAGATAATTATTTCTGAGTCGCACAGATTGAATTTTTGGCTAAAAATGTCTTGGAATGATTTTAGGTTCAGTGAATCAGATCGTATCGGATCAGTCAAAACGAAACAGAAATAACTATAAATCCTGTCAACAACCGAAAAAGACAGTTGTGCTCATACGTTTACACACATTGGAAGAAATGATAATTTGTTATTGTGTTATCATTCATATTCTATGAAAAATGACCAAGAAATCACAATTTCTTCCATGCAAATATATGAAAACAACTGTATAAAATCGAATTGTTCTTAAAATGAATTGTTACACCCCTGGTCTTAAGTGGTAGGTTGCAATGTATTGCCTTATTCTGTCACTTTTGGGGCTAAACACAGCACAATCAAACCATTCTCAAGATGCCTTCAGTGGCTGTCACAGTAGCTGTGATGTAAGCTATTGAATTAAGAAAACTTTGAAAGAACTTCGAAGACTGTATTGTTTTCTCTTAGCCAGGACTCCCTTGAAAAATATATGGGACATTTCCTGGGTAAATAAAGGTTGAAAAAAATAAAAGAAAAAAACGGATATAGTCAGTAGAATCTACAGATCCGAAAGCCAGATCTTCCCACCATTTGAATGAAATTTCTTTCAATAAACTTAACAGAACCAATGAATCCAACAACCCCGACCAATTCTCGTTGGAAAGAATCTAACATGTATGATAGGACCAAGTCGCCATTCTAACAGGGTAAAGGACTCTCCGGTCCTAGTTTTGATTTTGAAAATCAAACAAAAAGATAAAAAAAAAAATCTGAAACCAATAGTTTTACTTCTAAAAGAACCCATCGTACTACATCCACATTTACAAAAATGGGAGTTCTAATAAACACTTTAAATATAAATGTTAAAAGCTGTGGCTGCTTTTGTGTCCTCTCATCCCTGTGGACTTATCTGGGCCAAATGAGCCAGATGCAGGCCTCATTCAAAGAGACGAGAGAGGCAGTCAGGGGCCCAGATGAGGCAAACATCCCAAACCCAGCTTCCCCAAAACACCAGTGCCAGCCTGCATTGTCTGAACTGCTCTGTTGATTGAAAAATGTCATTGTTCCCTAGTTTTTAAAAGTTTAGAAAAAATATAAACTATTTACCAATTTCACCAGTAAAAATTTAAAGTAAGACTTTGCTTGACTTGTTAATTGTTATATTTAATGAATCTTATAATATATAATAATGAATCTAATGTATGTAAATGCATTACTGCAACATTTCTATTTATATCTATGAGTTTTACCCTATTAGGAGGATGGCATCTTCTTTCATTTTCATTAATTAATTTTTTTTTATCCATGTATTAATTTATTTCTGAAATAAATTTGATAAATTTGAGTGAATTGTTAAAATGCTTGAAAAAAACCATTAGATCAAATCAAGCTTATTGTGACCCTCACTGCAAAAAGTTTTTTTTTTGTTTTTTTTAATCAAAACTTGTGAGGTGATAAGTCAGTCACTCATCAATGTGGTTCTTTTAGATCTGAAACGTTTTTTTGACTGGGTTCCACTGATACTCTTGACATTTTCATGTTTCTTTAGCTGTTTGGAAATCTCTATAAAACCTGTGACGATAGGATAACTGAGTTGCCTTGTGCCAATTCTTGTTATCGGGCATTTGTAGGGTCCAGCAGTCATAAATCTAAATTTTGGGGACAGAAAGGTCGGATATCTTTTACTGCCATAGTCTTAGTTCAGATCTCCTTCAGATTTAAATTCTTGAAACCAAAACTTGAAACCAAAACTTAAAAAAAAAAAAGAAATTACTGCACAACTTTGCAAATACAGATTGGGTGTTGTTTTTTATGATAAATGGCATATATTTAGATACAGTATAGAGCTTTACCATCTTCTCAGCACTTTACAGCAGAAAAACAAAGAATTTCTAACTAAAAGTGTTGCATCAGGTTATTTTCAAAAACCTTTGTATAAAATCAGGATGTAAAAAAAGAAGACTTAAGATACTTCCTGCTGAAGATAGCTTTTCAGATCAACATAAAAATATCTTATTGCTTGATAAACACAAGAAAGACAGAAATTAAAATTATTAATGTAATGTGTTTTCCGAGCAATTTTTCCCACTTTGGACCAGCAAGAGGAGCAACTGAGTTTTAATAATCTGACATCTTTATGAGTCTTGGGAATTATAGTTTATCCCTTGCAGTTAAAGTCATTAAAACCATCCTGACACATCTCTGCTGCGATGATCTAAAAGAGATACAATGATTTTGCGACAATTCATTGCTGCCGGCGGTTCTCAATTTGCACCCCTATTTTCAACATCATTGGTCAAGAACAAAGAAACCAAGAAAACAGAAGGTCGGAGTTAATAGCAGTAGGAGCCCACTGAGATGCATTGTGGGATATTAATTTCGTTAGGTGGTGAAGAAAATCTGAACCGGCATCCTTTTACTCTTGAAACTTTTTATCTAGCTTAAAGACAGAGAAATGAAGCAGATAGAGTTGCATAAAAGTAAAGGTATGGAGCTCAGTAACTACGCTCTTCAGGGAATACATTTATCGCAATGAGCATGCTCATCACGCCATGGGGGCTGAATGAAGTGGGAGCTTCAAAACAATTCTGCTGTGTTGAAGTCTTTAAGCAGGAAGCCTTGCAATTCTGATGTGGAGAAATATTACTCACCTTGCCAGCTGGTTTCTTCAAAAAGATGTTATCCCTTCTAATCTCCTCAGCTGAACAGCTGAATATGGCTGATATCAAATTTGAGATCCCATTAATATTGGATTCCACTGGATTATTTGGGTACATAAGGTGTTTTCTGCATTCCACTTGTGCATAAAATCATTTGAGATGGAAATATGACAACAGCCTGTGTCTGCTAATGCAAATACGCAGAGTGACTTCACAAACAGCCTTTTTTTTTTCTCTCTGCAAACCTTAGATAAAAGATCACACAAGCATCCACCCTGGCAGGGGAACGTTCTCCAGATACTGGAAAAAAAAGATATGTGTTGATGAACGGACAAGACCTCCTTGTATTGACATCCAGACAGGTGCCTGTGTGTCATTAAGCTTTAATAGGACTCACCACAAAGTTCCTCATTAATAGTTACCCACGGGGCATTCTCTGGACCTTTGCATAGAAAGGAAAGCAGTGAGCAAATTAGCAGCAGAGAGGAGTGGTGGTTGGGGTGACTTGAAAAGATGGCGATGACACTTTCATATGGCTCCACTGATAGAATATGAATAAACCTGGGCACGTGTAAGAGAGTGCACATTTGCAGACACACATGCCCCCCCCCCCCCCCCCCCCCCCCCCCCATGAACTTGGCTCTGCTCTGCGCCCGTGAAATTCCATTTCAAATGTCAACCAGTTACTTGAATTCAAAGGGAAGGTTTTAAGACTCTCAGTCAAAATATTGGAGCCGTGGGAGCAAGTGCAGTTTTGGAAGTAAATACTCTGTGTAGGGCTAATACTGTTGGGCATGTTTGTGTGTAGGAGAGCGCGTCTTCTTTGCACAAGACTTAGAAATAACTCAAACGTTAAATCAAAGGGAAGAGCTGCAAATCTACCCTCTAGATACTGACTAGGGGCTGCATGGTAAAAGTAATAAAAATAAATAAATAAATAAATAAATAAAAACATCAGTGGCTTGCAAGCAGGACCAAAACTTCTAGTGCTTAAACTCGTGTTATTAATCCTTAAACTTTAAGCATTAAAATATTTCTATATTTTCTGCACTATAGGGCACACTGTATTATGAGGCTCACCAACAATGAATGGTTTAAGGCACACCAAACTAAGGGGCATTAAATGACACAACAGTCAGAGATAAATCTGTTAGACTATAACTGCGTTCAAAGTATTTCCAGAACGCTACAGTAGGGGTGTCAATCTGGATTGCTCAGGAGCCCAAATAATAATAAACCTTTTGCTAAACACACTAAAACCAAACTTTTAAATATTTTTAAAGATAAATATGAATAAAAATAGACTGAAAATATAATTCCGGAATAAATCAAATTAAACCTTAAACAACTCTCCATAAAAATATATCCTGTCAAATTTATACAAGTTAGAAATGAAGTAGACTTTAAAAGAAAAAAATGGACATACTCTTATGTTGCTTTCATATAAAAACTTAAAATTTATATAAACAAAAAGGTTTTGCTCTTCATTAAAATATATCCTGTCAAAATCACACAAATTCAAAACAAGTATATGCTACTTGTTAAAACCAACAAAACCTGGAAATATGAATCAAATTTGTGCTTTTCAGCAATAAATCAAATTCTGTTTTCTTTGCTCTTGTGTCATTTTATCAGAGTTAGACGCCTGGCTGCCAATGATCATCAGTGAAATGACACATGTTTCCTGTTTCATTTCTGAGAAGAGCTTCTCACACAGAAATTTGTGACCAAAACATGCAGAAGGTTGGAGCCGGATGTAGACAGAGCAGGGGTATTTCTGCAGGAATGGAGTTAATGAACTATGTGGCCCTGAACTGTTGTACCATAAGGTAGTTACTTCAACATAAGATAACCCCCTGTCAGCCTGTTCTTATTGGTGAAGTGAAGTAACGCGTCAATTGGAGTTAAGACTCAGTTTTGTGTGAAGTGAAAAGATTTTAGAAGGTGCTTCCGCTCATTGCATGGACAGGTGCTGCTGTTCTGTGCCTGAGCTAGAACCCGAGCAAATAATGCAAGCCTGTTGCTGTTGAAAGGCCTTATCTGTACTCACCTGCTCAAGGCAAGTAAAAGTTTCGGAGCAAAGAGTCCTTGTCGTGTGAGGTGATTTCCCTCCCCACGCACGTCCTGAAGAGTTGTGCTCAGCCAAGCGCATATTTGATGTTTGTCTTATATATTAGATTATAGTCTTTAATTACAGCCACATTCGCTTCACAAATGAGACACACAGGTTTACTAGTGTCAGTTTTTAAAAGGCTCTGTTTTCAGAATAAACTTTTCTCTTGGCATTGTAGGAGCTTGTGTAAGTGTTCACCAGGGCAGCTGAAGTGCTGCAGTAGGGGTTCTGAAGTGAAAATAGTGGCACTGTTATATTTCATCGATCAGCTGAAGCAACGCATTATGGGATCTGTAGTTATCAGAGCTACATTTCGCCGTGCCAATAATAACATTACTATAATGGGACGGATAAAAGCATTGGCCACGTTAGCGTAATCAAAATATGCTGACTATAACTCCCATGCAGCCCAACTAAACTAACTACCTGCTTTCTGGCTCTTCTCTCTCTGTGTGGGGTGGGTGGTGTGGGGGGTGATGTGGGGTCCCATCCCCCGGGCTCGGCGCTTTGGGGGATGGGACCCCTGGGCTGAGGGGACCTGAGCCCTATGCTGGGGGAAGGGGGGTGGGGGTGGAGTACGGCTGTTTGACCACCGGGGGAGAGTCTACCAGCTGTCCTCCCCGACTTACCCTCTTTCTCATATAATCTCTTAATATGGTGACGGGGGAGGGGGGGTTCAGCCTGTGATGCACCATGGGGGGAGGAGCTACTTGGCCTTGGTCCCCCTCCCATGGTTGCCGTGTGGAATAGCCCACCCCCTCTCGGTTTTAATTGCACATTAGACATGTAGGACCCTTGGTGGTGGTGGTGGTGGTGGTGGTGGTGGTGGGGGGGGGGGGGGCGCTTGGACATCACTGCCAGCAAGAAGCAGATGTCTTTTTAGTGCCCTACCCGCCAATTTTAACTTCACCTTAGACATTCAGGGCCCCTTGGTTTGGAGGGTGATTGGACATCACTGTCTGTGAGTAATCAGGAGATGTCCTTTCAGTACCCTACCCGCCAATTTTAACTGCACCCCCTTAGTACACACACCCTTTATCCCATAAATATGCACTTCAACACAAACACAGATGTTTTTGCGAGGAAGGGGTGACCTCACAAGGAAGGGGTGACCTCGAACCATCTATCCCATACCCCATCCCCGGAGGGGGGTTCCAGGCCCTCGGCGACGGCGGCTGTGACCCTTGGGTGGTGGCTTCCTGGGCCCGGCAGCCTTCTCTCCACGCAGGGAGAGTGATCCCCAAGTTGTCTGGCAAAACCAAGAGCCGGGGATCACAGCACATCTGAGCCTGGGGATCTCCGTGTCCCTGTAGTGTAGTTTCTGATCCTTGCCCCTGAGCACTGGACCTTGCCAAATTTCCAACTGTGGGCGAGCCAGGTTGGGTCATGTTTACAACACTTCTTCCCTGGGTGTCCTCCTCCTGGGCAGGGATGGCTGGCCCCTGCCTTGCTCTCTCCTGGACCAACCGTGAGCCGGGTGGGTGGCTGCCTGGAGCGCAGGGCGAGTCTCCCTTGGGGGGTCCTGGCTCGCACCTGGGGTTGGGGTGGGGGGAATGCCCAGTACTCCTGAGTGGTGCCGCCATTTACCATTTACTTAATTTAACCCATTGTGACGAACAGCATATATATATATATATATATATATATATATATATATATATATATATATATATATATATATATATATATATATATATATATATATATATATATATATTCTTTTGTAAGTGACCATTGTATAGGCGGGTTAATGGCCTTCGACCATCCGACGCTTTGGCTTCAACGGCGTGCGTTAATTTCTGATAATGCAAACAAACTATTCCGTGTAAATGCTAGTGGTCTCCTGAATGTCCTGAGGAGCACTTAAAAAGGCTGTCCTCTTCAGAACTTGAGATCCATGAAGGGTAAAAACATGTTAGGGAGCCAGTGTGCTCAAGTGTAATAAAGACAATTGAAGGTCTGCACATGTCCACTTGACACTTTGAGTGGGAGGAGTAACAGAGGCTGAGGCATCTTCTGTCTTCCTGCAATGCATAAGATTCAGTGTTTCACTGTGACTCTACAAAGAGAAGTTTCTAATTTAAAAGGAGGTGCCGTGTCTTTCAAAGATGGCTGGGCTTTTTCCTCGGGGGATGAAAAGATGAAACAGAGTGTTTTTAAAAAGACAGTTAATGTTCTATTTCTCAAATGACCAGTTCAATCTCTTTTGTTTTTTCTTTTTCTTTTATTTTCTTTTGAAAATGCAACGCATATAATTTGGAGAAAACGTAAAAAAATCCCCAAAACACTTGGGGCATAAAGTATTATTGTTAAAAGAACAATGGGACACATTGGGACAGTATGTGTGTTAAAAAAACAAATCTCGAAAAAACTGCCTCTTGACTTTCTTTAATATGTCGGGCTATTTCGAGAGCAGACAATGGATGCTATTTTGTCAGATGGAGTTGAGACTGGAGTGTGTGGGCTGTGAGCGAATGACAAAATAAAAAGCACTTGTTTTCAAAATGTCCATCCATTTCAAAACCTAAGTAAAACACAGTGCAATGCTAGTTCTGTCAAAAAAAAAATGCTGTCAAGAGAAGGTATGTACGTCATAGCTTGAGCAGACTACAGATGGCAAACGAGGGAAATGTCATCATAAGGCCGGTACCGTTTCATCTCCCCTTGCTTTCACATCAGACACAGTAGCACACAATTTCAGCAAAATGCTGCTTTGTCAGAGTAACTGCAAAACCTCTACAGAAATGAGTGAGTTGACACTTTTTTTTTCTTGTTTTTGAAATAAAACAGTCAATAATTGTACTGATATATCTATAGAGATGCTAAAACAAATCAATGACAATTCTAGGTGAGTAAACACTGCCAAAAAAAGGGCATCCAAAAAAAAACTTTTACCTTTTTAGAATGAACAATCATATAGAGAACCTCCATATTAACAATGTTTGAATAGGCCATCTTATTTTTTTTTACCCTATTTGCCAATTCTCACAAGGATGGCACAAGGAGTTATTAGGAATTTGAACTCCAAGTCTTCCATGTTTTTCTTTTTGGAACAAAATATATTTGGAAGATATAACAGGAATATGAAGTTCATTTACCTTTTTTAGATTAATAATTTTTTTAGGAAACAAACACAGGATGGTTGAAACCTTAGCCAAAATGAAAAATGTAAAAAAGTTAATTTAAAAGTGGATATGGTCATCTTAAAATTTTAAACCTCTAGTTATGGGGTATTCCTAGGTCAACTGCAGGGGCTTCCCAGCTGCTACCATTGATTCTTAAACAGACAAGTACTTAAACCATATTACTACAGAGTGCGTCTGATGATTATGGAGCATAGAAATTGATTAATTGGAGCCACGAAACAGTTAAAACACATGAACACAATAGGCTACTAATTATACATAGTAACATAATTTATTGGTCTGTTGTGTAAGAAAATAAGTTAAGTAATGACAGTAGAACTGTTTTATTTTATTCTAGAAAAGAGCTACAAATAGATTTTAAAGCCTGGCTTCTTGTATGCATGAGAAAGTATCTGGTGCACACTAGAGACCAACTGGCTTGCACAAAAAAACAAGTGGTCAGTTGTGCGCAGGAGACCTTTTCAGAGTAAGTTGCCTAAAAAAGGACAATTACATGAGCTCGTTGAATTTTATTTTACCTTTGAACTTGCCTACAAAGTTGTTCCAGCTTTGTTCTCCCAGTGTTCCCGTTATGTCATCTCTGACGTCAAGTGGTTTGTTTTGGCGCAGGAATACAGCAGCTTTAATCAGCTACTGCAATCCGCATGAGTTTCTTGCTTGTGTGCATTAGAAATTAATACTAATTTTTTTACTTCTATGCCCTTTTAAAGGCTCTGTGGTTATTAACGCCCTTATCAGTATTTTGTGACTGCTAATTGGTATCTCAATTGTATAATTTAATTATTTTGCGGACACATACTAGTATTTAATTTGTGCGATTTGGCAAATTTGTGGCCACTAATTAGTATTTTGTTTGTATGATTTATTTATTTGCTGGCTACAATATTTATTTTTTATACCCTATCTTCAGACAGGGTTTTAACATAAAAATAAGACTTTAGAAATCTGTTCAGTAAGGTAGAGTTCATTGATACAACATTATTTACATTTAAATATTTATTTTAATCCCAAAAAATTGGGATCAGTGTTAGAATGATGATGTGCTTAAAGCAACAGCCAAATGTTATCAACTGATTTTATGTAGAAAAGAAGTGTTTTGTTGAGAAAATTCACAAGACATTAAAAAACAAAGTTAGTTTGAAAGTCTTATTGCTTCTTTGATCAAACTTTGATCCAATTTTTAAAGGTTCAACAAACAAGACCAACAATCAGAACCCCTTGTGTGATGTTTCACACATTCTTCCTAACTTTACAGGTTTTGACTTCCTTTTCCTCTCAAAAATAAAAATTTGGCCTTTTGTTTGATACTTGTTGCCATGAATTATTTAGGATTTATAGTGTTGGAAAAAAAATCACAAAACACCTGCTGGATCACTTAACTACCCATGGGTACATGGGTCAGAGGGTGATGTTCTTACATCCTAGCACACCTTGACATCCAAGGGCTTGAACAAAGTTGCTGTTTGTATATTTTAGCGTCTTATCTCTACTTTTGAAAGACACAATGTGGCTCAGGTAGCTAGGTTGCTGTCTTTGCTGCAACGAGGAGCTTTCTTGTGTTACTTTAGGCAGCTACAAAGTGAATGCAACCTATATTCTATCAAAAGCTGGCATGTAAGAAACAAAAGCTGCTGTTCTCCATAAACACAAAGCTTTTTTCTTTGTTTTTTTGTGCCGCAGACCAAGCTGAAGTTATAATTCCCAACAAGAAAATAATACATCTTTTTATCATCAAATAATTTTTTCAGAATCGTCTATAAGTTAGCAAAACCGGAATCCCGGAGCTTTTATACTTTCCTCAAAATGTAGGTTTTAATGTCACGGTGGTTCCAAAATCAGCTTTGAAAAGGTACAAATGTGTGTGTACCACAGTTTACGTGCAAGATGACCCAACACTCATCTGTGAACAGGACAGTAGACCATTGCTGCATTGACCACTGCAAATGTTCACAGCAGTGCCTTAGTGTTAGTGGAGTCACATGCAGTGGTCCTCCGACATTCAAGTCAATGGGGTGCAGTCAGTTGTTTATCTAGTTTATCTGGTTTGTCTAGCAACCCTAGTACCCCTCACATCTGGTATATGGGCCAGCAGCTGTGTGGTATTTGCTAAACCCTGTCTGAGTGATTGGGACTTCAGGCACTGGTCATTGTTGTTGGAAGTCACTCCTGCTCAACCATTAAGTAATGCTGTGTGTTGATGGCCGTTTGAATGATGAACTTGGAATAACTTACTGGCATAATCAGATGGTGGTGGGAGTATAGGAAAAACAGTGGTTTTTTTTGCAAAATTGCAATCAAAAATCAAAAAAACATCAAAAATCTTACCTTGATGTTTACTTGCATATTCTTCTGGCATTTTTGCTATACAAGGCTTTACTAGTGGCATCCATGGCCTTCACATATAAGGCCTTGTATTTGTGAAAGTGAAACAAGATAAAAAAAAATAAAAAAGATTAGTTAATTTTTTAAAAGAGCAAGAAAGAAAAAAATAAAGCATGAAAAATAGCCAAAAGTCAGAAAAAGGCATTTTGCCTCTAAACAACACTATGCCACAAGGGCACTAAAATGACATACATGCCTGAATTCATTTGTATGTGTGATTGCTTTTAGTGCTTTTTGTTTGTTTGATTTTCAGAGCTCATCTTTCTGTAACTTAGGGATAAAGCTGCAGGTGGGTCTGTAATATAGTGGATATCAGACATCTGGCATTTCGCTGTTTGAATGCCACTACATTCTGGTTATGGCTCATCTTCCTGTCAGTCATAATCATCCTGTGATAATGCTTTTTACACAAGCCGATGCAGACTATCACCTGCACACTATGGCTTACCCTGACGTGTTGCCTGTGCCTCATGTCTGATAAACTATGGTCGTAACTGTCTGATTACATTTTCTTCCTCCTCTTTAGAAGACTACTTTTAGAAAGATGATAACAAGAAGGCAGTTTTAATCAGCTATGTTGTGCTGCAGGGGCATCCTAAAACAACGGTAAAGAGCCACTATTTCATGTTAACTAGAATGTCAATGTAGAATTGTATTTAAAAAATAGATTTAGTTCTTACTAGGTAAATGAAATCCTACTGTTTGTTAGACGGTCAAAGTTTCCATTTTATGTTGTCATGGATAGGCAGGTATATATTCAGAGTAAATACTGACTTAAGATGATGTATTGCATGTGAAAATATATGCAGTATGAGTGATAAAAATGAAAACTAAAACAACAAATGTAATTTCTCAGTCAAATAGTACTTGACTCGTAATTTCCTCCTGTGTTTTCTGATGAAGTTGAACCTAATGGTGCTTATCTTATCTACAGGAGAAGTAATTGAGGTCAGGTACTGTAGTGCAGTCAACATTTCCACTTCAGAATGAGTCTTCTCTCTTTCCGTTCAAACATTCTGAAAAGCGGAAAAAAAAGGAAGAGCAATTTATCTTGCATTTGCACAAGGGTTAAATGTTTAGGCTTTGGGGACGTAACAATTATTTCAGATTGAATGATCTCGTGCATTTTCTCCGTTCTCCACCAACCGGATTGAGAGTGCAAGTTGAGTTTGCTTTGATACTTTGAATATCAAGAAGGAAATGACAGGAAAAGGGGATTTTATATGTTTAAATCCAATCAATTTGTAGATCAAAAGAGACACGCCTCTTGCCTTTCAAATCAAAACAGAACAAAGTTCCTTAACGTTTCCTTAATATTATTTGTATTTCATGCATCACAGGGTATTTTATGTTCCCTACCACCATCACACACCTTATCAGAAACTATTTAATGACCTCATTTGCATATGTGCATACTGTATTGATCCCTTGGTACACAGTCAGCAGATTCTGAATCCCCATCATTAACTTTGATGTAGTAACATGACGCTTTTAAAGACAATCCTGTGACAAGATAGCAAGCAGTTTTTAATTCATCTATATCTTATACCTTAGTCATATGTTCCCTTATGAGAGTTGACCTGTGCTGCAGGTTTTTGGGTTGTTTGGGCCAATAGAGGGTCGTAGACAGGAGGGGCTGCATCTTAAAGTACCACTCCAATCATCTTCTGATCTGATGCAAAGTGTTCCCAGCCGTTTTTAACCAAAATTAAAAAAAAAAAAAAAAAAAATTGTTGTTTTCTAGGACATACAGTAGTTTCTGCAGAGCGGCAACTAAGCTTTTCAAATGGCATTTCTTTGTCAGCTTCTAATTCACACCAATTTCAACATAGAAATACTCAGAAATGCAATTTTAATCTCAATTTTTGTACACGTCTTCCATCATGAGAAAAACACTATAAAAACAAGTAAGAAAAAAAAGAAATGAGAAGTGAGCAGGAATTGGGGAGACCCACACTATAGCTGGGTCTTCCCAGCGTTGCGTGGGGAGTCTGTCTCACAACTGTTAGTTAGTTTACATTGTCTCTGTTGCATGTGTGGTCCGTCCCTCATCCCCCCTTTAGCAAACAGGCCCCCATGCCTTCTGGTTCATCAATGAACGTTCTATTTTTTTAGGTCAACGCAGGACGGACCAGTGGAAATCAGCATTTACTTACATGTTGTTTCAGTTTTCCTCATGAATTGTTGCACCCAGCATGCTTGTAAAAAAATGTGTCTGAACATTTTTTCCCTACGTGCTGAGTGAAATATTCAGTCCACAATTTTGAAATTTCCAGCAGACCACCTGCATGACCTCTGCAGAGTTACCCACTTTTTCCCAGTCTGACTCCACCCCCAGTTGTGATTAACAATGTGTAGTATATTACACATAAAACTACAAACTAGTCTTACACCAAATAGTTATCTCTATCAGTGCATAATACCGGACCTGTCCACTAGTGGTGTTGAATTCCCAAGTTTCCCATGGCATCCATCCCTGATGACTACAGAAGTTTTTTTTTCCTTTCTTTTCCACCCATAATCCTTTTTATAAGTTAAGGAGTCACGCTCTCCACAAAGATACAGAAAATCAAATTAATCACTGCTCTAAGAGAATTACAGTTTATGACTAAGCCAACAGAGGTGAACCATGTCTGTAATTGCCACATTATACTGAAGCAGGACTTGTTGGAAGTGAAATGTAAAAACTGCCTTGCCATCATTTTCTCTCTCATATGTGTAATTTTATGCAAATGGTCAGAAACCCTTGAAAAAGAGGTAATGGCTCAGACTGTATAATGACTTTTTATGCCACATTTCAGAAACACGAGGTGGCTACTGCCTTTAGGGGATTGAACAGCAGGAGCTGAAACTATTCCAAAATATGAAATCCTTGCTTTTACGATGTTTATGATAAAGTAGTTAAAGGTTTGACCATTTGAAATTCATTGTTTTCACTCTATGATATGCATGCTTTAGAATGAGTTTCCTTTGAAATGAGGCTCTAAAAAGTGTCTTACCTGCTGGCAACATTTCGTTTAGTCAATTTGGAGAATCGAGAAGAAACTGATGAGGAAGTTAGTCTGAAAGACAGAAATCTTACAAACTTTGTGGCAGTGCAAGGGAACTTGAAATTATGGGATTCTTTTTCAGAAAATTTTGCTTCTAAACAATATTCCTTGATTGATGAAGATCATAGCTTGTGTCTGTGTAGACTTCCTAGACTCAAGATTGAAGCCGCGGTTCTACTTATTGGTATAAAGAGTGGACATGCTGTGGGGATTAAACGAGGTCTGTGCAGTCCCGCAGAAAGCATCTCTTAGCAGAGTGGATTTGAGCATTGCTTGACCTACTTTGGAGATCTTACACTGGCAATGTATGTAGCAGGACAGATGCAACTCAAAAGAAAATCATAAAAAAAGTGTATTGTATTGGCCTGGCCTGGACACACTCTGTAGTTGTGACTGACTTTGTCCTTATACACGGTGATAAAAACAATATATACATCTTTTATACAGTAAATTGTACAACCAGATTTATTTTTAAATTGACATTTAAAATATCAATTTGTGAAGTCAGAAAAAGAGATGCTTATCTTTATTCTAATTATTTTCAGTTTTCAATTGTGATTATGCAGTTTTTAGGCAAAAAAAAACAAAAAAACAGTGGTTTTCTAGGGCATAGTGTCTGCAGAGCAGCAGGTTTCAGTTTCGGCTGCACGATGGCGCAGTGGTTAGCGCTCTTGCCTCGCAGCAAGAAGGCCCCCAGTTCAAGTCCCAGCTGGGGGACCTGAAACAGAACATCAATGGGGGACCTTTTTGTGTGGAGCTTGCATGTTCTCCCCGTGCATGCGTGGGTTCTCTCCGGGATCTCCGGCTTCCTCCCACCGTCCAAAAACATGCTTCATAAGTTAATTGGCAACTCTAAATTGAGAGTGAATGGATGTGTGATTGTGGACATTCTACCCTCTATGCCTTCGACCGTAAGTAGCCGGGATAAGCTCCAGCAGCCCCGTGACCCCAGAAGGGATAAAACGGAGTAGAAAATGAATGAATGAATTTTCAGTTGCACTAGCAGAAAATTATTTTTTGGGAAACTAAAGCAGAAAGCTAACATTTACTAACACATATACAAAATATCTGGGCTTCATCCACTCTCAAGTCACATTCAGTTAAATGTAAACTTTGGTTTAGCTCTTTGTCTCCTTGTATCATCTTGTTGACCTTTGTATTTTGTCATACTACATCTTAAAGTCGCACTTTGATAATCTTTTAAACTATTGTAAAAGTGTTCCCAGTATTTTTTTAAATTGTGATTATGCAGTCTTTAGGCAAAGAAACAGTGGTTTTCTAGGGCATAGTGTCTGCAGAGCGGCAGGAGATAATCAGAAATTCACCTTTGAGTTGTGGGTGGAACTGTTGTTGGCAAAGCCCGCCCCCATTTACAATCGTTGCCGTTGAGCTATCCAGCAGAACAATTTTAACCCAAATTCCATCTCAGACAAGAAAACCAAAGATGTACATTAATCTAGAAGTCTACAAGAGGATGCATCAGAAAGGAGCAGAGCAGGAAGCCCAGCGTATTTTTTTACATCTTTCAAACTGCATTTTTTTCTGTCTGGTCCTGATTCACAATGATTTGAATAAACAAAAAATCAGAAATGCAATTTTTAGCTTAATTTTCTTTATGTCTTCCATCCGTCTTCCAAAAGCCAAGTTCCATGGTTGGGTCGCCAAGGCACCCGCCATCGACCATCACCCAAACCACATTTCACCAGCACCTTTTGAGCTCTTCTGCAGATTTTGGGCCCACAAGAGAGTGAACCACGTTACCTCTTGAGGCTACACCCAACATGGGTCCATGGGAAGAGCCTGGCCACCAGGCACTCGCCTGCAAGCCGCATTCTGTAACCCCAGCATGGGGCCCCAGTGATGCCAATCTGGACGATGTAACAAGGTTTTGCTTGGGATTCTAAGGGATTCTGATCCCTTAGAGATATGATGAGAAGCTGAGTCACCCAAAGGGAGCTTAGGGTGGATCGAGAGGAGCCAGAGGACATGACTCTGGCATCTGGTCCTTGGGGAGGTGTACCAAGCATGGGCAGATACTGTGGGGAAGACCCAGATCATGCTGGAAAGTCTAAATTTATTGGCTGTCCTGGAAACGCTTCAAGGTCAGGGAAGTCTGAGAGGCGAGGGATGTCTGGGCATCCTTGCTTAGACTGCTGCCCCTCGACCTGGTCTGGAATGAGTGGAAGAAAATGGATGGATGATGTATTCCAGCATGAGAAAGAGGCCACATACATGTTTAAAAAAAAAAAAAAAAAAAAAACAGAACAATTTCAATTACAGTGGGTTTTAAACACCTGTGCTGAAATTCTAATTAAGGCCAACAGCAAATATGCATTTTTAGCAGGAAAAAAACAAACAAAAAGCAAGGATTGTTGACTCTTGTCTTAAATTCTTATGAATCACAGTGAAACTTGATTAATCTGCATAAAAATTCATACCTGAAGCCGTTTGGTCAGTGGCATTCATTAAAAAAAAGTCTCCGTCACTTTACTTTTCCATGTCAGGCTGTCATGTGGTGGTGCACCTGTGAATGACTGATCACCAGCTGAGGTGCACCGAGGAGAGGGTGCCATCAAAACACATCTTTCTGGGGAAAAAGGTTAAAGTCATGCATGCCAATCATAGCTCCCAGTGACCTAGTGTCAAATCAAAGAGCAACAATACTGTAGTGCATTCAACCTACAGGGACCTTTTGCCACAGCATCAGGAAGAGGAATTTTTTTCTTTTTCTTTTGCTCCTTCAAATTATTATGTGTCTTGGCAGCCAAAGCTAGTGACAAAAATGTCAAATCTTGCAAAGGTTCGTGTTACTTGCAACAGAATAACACTTTTATCAAATTAAGCTTTTATGGGCTGCATCTTTATATCAAAGGGAAGCCCTTTCCCTCCCCCATTCATTCTGCTTTTAACAGCTCACATACTGACTTCTGCAATGCGTTTTATACACAGTCCTCACTCCATCCCCTGCTGTTGGTGCAACGTTTAGCTGTTCATCCTTAAAAAGTTCATCCAGATTCAACTGCATCACCCTAGCTCCGTATTCTCCACTGACTCCCAGGTCTCCCCCTGTCTTGATTTCAAAATGTTAGTGTTTGTTTTCTACAGCTCCTAATGGCAGTGCTCCACTTTAATTGTCAGAACTTTCATCTTTCCAGCGCCCCTGCAGAGCCCTCTGGTCATCAGCTCTGATGCTGTTGGACGTCTCCAGGTCCTGACACTGATAGTGTGGCAACCATTCATTTACTGTTGCAGCTCCAAAACTCTAAGATTAGTTATCAAGCTCCAATCATTCGAACCAGAGTCAGCCTGTTTAAGTTTTTGGAAAAAGTATTTTTTTTTGCCTTTAAGAGCTCTGAATCACCGTGAGTCTTTGGGATGAGAAAATGCTTGAATATCTTATTTTTCCTGGTTTGTGAAAGACCCAGTTCAATGAAAACTGTGTTTTAGTTGTTTTTAACTTGTTTTTGTGGCATTTTCTTTTGATGCAAGACATATATAAAGACAATTAAATTAAAATTGCATTTCTAAATATTTCTTTATTCAAATCCTTGTGAATCAGGAGCAGATAAAAAAAAACATTGGTAAATATGCTGGTCAGGCCACAAGCTCCCTGCTTTGCAATGGGAAGGGAAAAGGGGGACAGTGTTGCTCAGCTTCATTGGCCCCACCCCCAACTTCTTTTCTACTGAAGTACTGCAATTCTGCAGAAACTATGTCCCAGAAAACAATACAGGTTTTTGTATTTTGTCTAAAATTAGCATAATATGAATTAAAAGACCACTGGAAATGCTTTTACAATAAATAAATAAATGATCGGTGTGTCAATGTGTAATTTTTATTTAATTACACATTTTGGTCTTTTTTGGGTTGTTTTCAGTATAATTTTCCAAAAATGTGTTTTATGAGTGACGCTAAAAACCTTCAAATTTTATTTGTCATATGCTTGAATTGCACTACAATGCAGCAGTGAAAGGTTTTCTTGTGGCACTCCAAGAACTAATCTATCTAAATAATGTACTTAATAAATACATAAAACACAACATTTTACACATTTACAAAGCATCAAAGCAGCAAGGAACATGGTACACTGGCAGCCATTTTTACCAGCGCCATTAAAAAAAAAAGTGTAAAAGCATAAACGTGTGGCAAGAAGCCATGAGACCTCATATCAGTTCCTGCTTGACAGCCAAACAAACAAACAAACAAATGATAATTACAATTACTCTATTGTATTTGGTAGCAGTATATTTCTTGCTGAAACTGTTCTTGGAACACTGACCATGTCTTGTGTTCTTGTTTTTGCATCTTCCCTTTGGTTCCAATTTCTGCCCTCATGCATTAAGTTTTATTTTATTTTAGCATTATTTTTTTAAAACAGAGGGACATTGAATAAAGCAGTGAGAAAGACTTTGTTAACAGTGCAAGCCGGTGCAACATTTTCTTTTGTTGTCAATATAATTTCTTTTTCCAACCCCTCTGCAGAGGAAACAGCAACAAAGACAATTGAAATGTGGCTCTTAACAATTAATAAACCAATTACCTTAAGAGGAGGCTTTAGGTTGTTGGCACTTGGCACCAATGAGTAAACTACTTTTCATAGCACTTAGAGACACAACAGCAGGAAGTTAAGGTCAGGACTCTTTTAGGGTGACACTGTGTTTTTTTTTTTTTGTGTTTTTTTTCCGTTTCTTTGGTTTTTCATTTTGGCTATGTTTTAGTTTTTGGGTTAAGTTTTTTTTAGTGTTTTTTTTTTCTTTCTCTTTTTCCGTGCCCCTTAAACACAATTAGACTTTAAAGACAGATTACAACAGCTTTTCTATTAAATGCCGTCAGTGTATTTTGAGACCATGCTTTCTGTTGACAGTGCTTGGTTTTAGCAACGGTTACATGCATGTGACACACATTCAATAATGTGCTAAACATGCATTCATAAATGCGCATTTAGCCCAAGGTGTTCACATTGGACAAGCAGGGAAGGATTCCTTCTTTTTTTTTTCTTTTGTGCAAATCGCAATCATTAATTTTGCCTCCATGATCAGTTTCCTAATGGTTGGCACTTCCGTAAATTAAAGAGGACGCCATCTGTACCTCACTACCAAATCTGAGTCTCTGATTGGTCAAAGTTCGACCTGTTTTAACTTTCATCGCTTGTACAAAAGCCCCACGTTTTGTACGTAGAGCCCAAAAATGGTTGTAGAAACTTACATAAGTGCTTTGAATGCTGAAGTCTGAAATGCCTGCTTATGCTTATTTACATAGACTTTTCATTGGAAGTGGCGACTTGAACGGGCATTGCTAATGGCATTGTGAACGTGCTTAAAGTGCTTGGTCTTCCTAAGAAGGTAGTAAGGCTCTGTACAAGTATATGCCAATTACCATTTTCTAAACTAGTTGATCCTAATCGCTGTGCAGAGTGATAAGTAAATGTAAAAAGATCAAAAGTAAATTACATTAGTTTACATAGACTTTTTGTGGCCACTCAAACGCGTTATGCCGAAGCCGGGGTGTAAAAGCAGCTTTTTATAGATGTTTTGGTGCAATAATTGTTCATTTTGTCAAGTTGCTTTCAATTTAGAGATTATATGATAAATAGAAACATTTAAAGATTTTTTAAT